>NC_135274.1:14684414-15330525 GCF_051311805.1 Agelaius phoeniceus
ATGAAACCATATTCAAGGGAGAGCTGCATAGGTGAAATTAGCTTCACTTCAGTCTGGAATACTTTAGGTCTTGAATTAGAAAATATAAAGAACATAAAATTGTTTTTCTCACTACCAGTATAAAGCAGGTGGGGATTATCAAATGCTGCACAGTCATCTTCACAGAGACAGGTATATTACCCCTCATTGGGAGGAGATCAATCAATTTAGCAGAGCAATTTACTGACTGAATCTCAAATTTTGTAATAACTTCTGTTAGAAGATTAAGAAAAAAACACCAACCAAACCAACCAATCAAATAAATAAAACCACACCAGAAGCAGCAGCTGGAATCCAAAACCCAAGAAAAGAAAAGCCAATCTACATAAGCCAGCCATGCTGGCAGAGGCCTTGGTGGCAAGTATAATCTCAGTGTTATCAGACAGGCATGCAGTTTTGTGTAGGGAGCAGTGGAAATTGGAAGTGACATTTTGGTAGAGTCAATGGGAATATGATTTCATTAGTGCCTAATAAGGCTGCAGACAGTATGTGGTACCATTTTTCTCTCAGCAATTCACGTCACTGTAGCTGTCATTTTCACTGTCTGGTCACTTAATTCATGGGTGTACCTGACACCAGCAGTGCCTCTGCTCAGTGTGTCCACAGGCAGAAGTGCTTTAAAAGAGCAGACCTCTGAGCATCATCAGAATTTCACTTGGGATTACTTCTAGAAATAAAATTTAAAAAAAAATAGAGAAAAACGTGAGCAAGGTGGATTGTTATAGGTATCTCAAAAGAGAAACCCACCCAGACATCAACAACAAAAAAACAAAACAAGCATAAAGTAAAACCCAGGAAAAATTATTTCAAGTGATCTGAAACTGCTTTTCTAGATTTTATATCCCACCCTCCCACTTGTCAGTTACAGGACAAAAAATGCCTTTTTCCATTGTGTTGGCCTGTGTTGCCCTTTATGGCTGTGTAAACAAAACATGGGTACAACACACTTAGAGAAATTTCTATGATCATTGTATGGTCTCTCAACACTGATATGAATCTGTGTACAAGCATAGCAAGTGCCAGACCATGAACAATCAGGATATAGAGGATATTGCAGGAGTTCCTGTTTGTTATTCAGTATCTGTGTCTGGAAAAGTGCAGGGAAAAATCTGTCTCCCTATGAATAAATGTATCCAGAGAATTATGATTGGAAATGTGTTAGGATGTTACTTGGAAATATTCTCTATAATTCTGGTTGTTGATAAAATTTCTGCACAACAATACAAAAAATGGAAATAATGATTTCTCATTCTCACATAAATTAAACCCTTAAGGTGTTGGGATATAGGAATATATATGGACAGCAATATTGTTCTGCCTGTAACCAAGAAGCTAGCAGATGGAAATCTCTTTCCAGTGATTTATTATTCTGTTCAAAATAAACATTCTTTCATCTTATAATTTATCTAGCAGTACAAGATGGTTTTCTAACAGCAGTGTGGTTTGAGTCAGTGCAAATCTAAGCACAGGTCAGAACACAGGGGTGCCATCTCATGGGCTGGAGTGACCTGGATGAGTTTTTCTACCACATTCATTAACTCCTGACCCAGAGCCAGGCCTTCACATGCACACAGGAGATATACATCTGTGAAGACATCATCAGCTTTTCCTACTTTTCTCCAAGTAGGCTGTGGAGACCTATGGAAAAGACACTGTCATGACCACACTTCTGGACAAGCTGGACTTCTATGTTCTGCCTGTTGTTAACATCGATGGTTATGTTTACACTTGGACAAATGTAAGTACATTTTTCTTTCTTATTGTTGGAAAAGTCGACTGTCAGAACTGACTCTAAGTTTTCACCTGTGATTCTGTTACAGGACCGCATGTGGAGAAAGACGCGCTCTAAAAATGCCGGGACCACTTGCATTGGGACAGATCCCAACAGGAATTTTAATGCTGGCTGGTGCAGTAAGTATCTCCTAACAAGAGCTGCAAGTAATTACTCATGAGAGCAATAGCCAATACACTTAACTATTGGATTTCCCCTACCTGATGCTCCAGCTTCAGCTTGAGTAAAGCATTGTGGAGTAGCTTGGGTTTAATTTTTAAAGAAGTTTTGAGAAAAAAAAAAAGCCAAACTTTGGCTCCTAACATCATCAGCATGGTCACTTCTATGAACATATCTGCACAGACATGTGCATATATATACACATATATACATATACATATAGACATACACACAGCTATGAGTTCAGAACAGAAACCAAAGGAGCTTGTTTTCATTAAAACCATTCTCTTTTGAGTGGTTTCCACTTTGTTCCACGGAAGTGCCTTAGAAATGGAGAAGATATGCAAGGAGAGGACTGTTAAGTACTGAAGCAAATCAATATCCCAAAAAATTCCCATAATATAGGTCTTTACATCCATATTCATGTTCTTCCAACTATGTACACTGTAAAGGCCATATTTATTCATTGCTATGGGATGTTTCCCAGCATCTTAACTATTCCATAAAATATTCCCTCCTCTGATATGGCATGTGTATTAGCAGGATTTCCAAGGCTTACCTACAAACGTGGTGTAACGTGACTCTCCTAACAATCTACTTCTTCATTAAGTACTCATTATATTCACCTTTCTTCTCAGCTCTTGGGGCCTCAGATTACCCCTGTTCTTCCACTTACTGTGGCTCTGCACCTGAGTCTGAAAAGGAGACCAAGGCTTTGGCTGATTTTATTCGTGAACATCTTTCTACAATCAAGGCATACTTGACAATTCACTCCTATTCCCAGCTGCTACTGTTTCCTTATTCATACACTTACAATTTGCCATCAAATTACCAGGAACTGGTAAGTCTCTTCGTCATTTTGACTTTATGAAAAGAATAAGCAAAAATCATAACTTGCTATTTAGGTACCTTTAACTTCAAGCAGTTTCTTTACTATCTGGAAAGAATCCATATTGCCAGTTTTTGAAAATATTTTAGTCTTAGCAAGAACAAGGGAAACCAATATGGTTTCAAGATAGCTGAAGCATCAGATGAACTTCAGAGCCTTATTTAATTTCCATGTGCACAATGAACTTGACACAAAAGCATTCTGTCTCCCAGTCATGCCATCCAGAAATCCACTCTGCTGTGCAGCACTGCCTCTAGAGGCTGCTGTATGTGTACCTGTAATATTTTACATAAAAACACTATGGTCTGTAAACCAAGGTAGCAGCTTGTCAGACTGTAATAACTATGAAATAACTCAACTGGTATCAACAGCAAGCCAGAATCTCTCTCTACCACTTTCTGCTGAACCTTAGTTCTCACTGACATAAAGTCAATGAGGCAGTTTTTGACTTAAGAATAATTGAAAACAGATACCAAAGACATAAAAAGTTTCAGTTTTGAGGCCTTTTCCAAGAGGCCTGGATTTAAACACAGACATTTTATTTAGAAGAGGAGAGGATGAATGTGGTATTTTAAAGGACAATTCCTCTTTTATCAATTCTAGAGAAAAACCACACTCTAATGCCATTTAAGAGAGATTTTTTTTTTAACCTTAAAACCAGATAGAGAGTTTAAAACTATTAAATGTGTATAAAAGCCATAAACACTTCATAGGCCAAGAATCAACAATCATGAATAATAAAATTACTTCAGTTCTCTGGCATATTAGCAACTAGAATCTGTTGGCAGGGAAAACAACACAGCAAGACAAAACAAACACATTTTGATTCCCCCTCTTTCCTCGATGCTGCCAAAAGTCCAAGGCAACAACAATGTGTGTTGCTGTGCAGGTTTGACAGATTTATGAATACTCCCAAATATGTGTCTTGGTTCTGAACAGAAATACAAACTGGGGCCAAGAGTGAAGCTTCTTGTTAGATTTTTTTAAAGCCTAAAAGAGAAGATTAAATTAAAATGAAGATTTTGTTTTCTTAATTTATATCCCAGGAATTTTGTAATTGAAATTATTTCAGGGAGTGGTAGTAATATCTTGCCTTCATATTTTACAAAAGCTTCATAATTCACACATTACTGTTCAGTCTAAAGTAATAAACAGCACTAAACACTTGAATCTGCTTTGTTGTCAAGATCACAAAGTTCTTATTTGTCAAAAATTTGCATGAAGTTCTGCCCCCATTTTTTGAATGAAGAGCACATGTGATGAAATGTAACTAAAAGTACAGTGTGTTTCTCACAATATTAAACAGAGAAAGTACACTGACAACTCATTACTAAAGCAATCCCTAGCAGAAAGAAAGAACCTATCTGCTTTGCTAGGTTTTAAAATTCTTAAATTAGAATTTTATATTGTCACTCTTCTATTCTAATACATGTCTAAAAGTTCTGTCTAAATTTAGAATTTGGAGAAATGCTGAAGAATGGAAATCTTAACTTTTAATAGCTATTGTTTGGGCAAATAAAATAATCATAAATCATTTTTTAAATGAAGAAGCAAAATTTATAGTGCCATTATCTTATCTTAGATGTTATTTTTACCCTGACAGATCTAATAAATTAAAGGAAATATAGCTGCAATTTCTTATCTCTTTTGGTGAGCAACTGGACATGTGTTTAAACAAAACCTCGCATGTCTGCTGCTCATTAATAACATTTTGTTCCATTGTATTTAATGAAAGGTAACATAATACCATGGGGCTTATGTTGCATTCCAGTGTCCAAGATACAAAAAGGTGCAAAAATTGAGTAATCTGAGATTAAGGACACTAAGTCTGCAGAAGAGAGAGGTCCAGAGAATGCCTGGACTTTCCTTCCCTGAACATGTAGTGAACAGTGTGTCCTTGGGGCTCAAAAGACTTTTTCTGTTTACAGCCTCAAGAAATCAGCAGAAGGTCTAAAACTGCTTTGCTTTGTCAGATAGAACAGAGCACTCAGAGAACCTCTTCACGTTCCACTGCATTGCTCAGCAAATCAGAACAACTCAAAGTTATTGTAACTGACTTAAAGCCAGGGATTAGAACTATCCTTCAACCATGCCTGGTCTTGGGGTGTAAAATGTGATGAAAGTCATGTATATCCATTCCTTCCCACAACCTCCCACTCTTCCCCTGAGATGCAAGAGGATCTGTGAGGTTATAAATCCCACAGCTCTCAAGGATTTTCCCCAAATTTGTCTCCCTTTATTCAGGGTTCCTGTTTTGTGCCCCTAACCTAGGAGTTGCACAAAATTTCCACTGTTATCCAAACAACAAAAATAAAAATACCCAAGATAGGAAAATCTAGGTCAGGAATTTCTCAGAAGTTACACAATATTCTTGTGATGACACCCTTAAAGAAATATGTCCTCCTTTTGGAGAAACACATTTTGTCTGCTTCGCAATCCTCTTGGCTCATGCTTTAATATACCCTGACGTATTGCCCTGAACACAGAATACACACTTGGATCCCTCTCCTACAGGGAACAGAAGCATTAGCTTTTCACAATAACAAAATATGCTTGGCAAGACCAGTATCTCTCCACACCCCAAAAAGACTACTTTTATCTTTATTTTACTATTCACATTTTGTCCTCTTGCAATAAAGAACTATGTATTTAATCAGACTTTTCATAAACAGTTCAGCCCATATTTATTAATCACTTCATATATTTGCCTTAGCCTCCCATTAGGCTTTCCTCATTTTCAGCAGACAAATCTAGTGTTATCAGTTCTTGTTTGTATTTGAATTGGCTCTGAACTGTAGTTTGAGAGAGCAGAGGAATGTGTATTGTGCCCTTCCTTCCTTTCCAGTTCGATTCCATCTCTCAGTTAAACTCAGCACCAAATACATGTGTGCAGCCAGCTCATATTCAGATTAATGTAGGTGTGTTATTACAGTTTCACAAGCTGCAGAATATTACATTAATTTACAACCCAAGATAATTCCAGTCTGTATTACTTGAATGCACACTGGCTGCATGGGTTGTTGTTTCAACTCACCAAAATTAACCTTCCATATTGGGTTGGTCTAGCATTTCACTTCCTCTTGTGTGCTTAAAATAGGACATATTACAAAGTGTTAAAGAGATATACCCAGAGTCTGTGCAGCCTGAAAGAGTGAATTTCAAATACATAGCATGACTGTGAGTATCAGTCTGATTATTTAACTTAGTGCCTAGTCGTGAAGTCCTGAATATGCTTTAGACATAGGAAGACCTATGGGTAAGAATTGTTGGATAGCAAAAATCCTACATCTAAGAGACTCAGACAAGCCCATGAGGAGCTGCAATCTGCTGCTGATGTATCTGTGTTATTGCACAGATTGTATTACTATGATTGTACTACTTGTTACATTAAATATTGTTAAAGCCAACTGGGAAGCACAACAAACAGCAATGTGGGCAGCAAAGCAGTATTTGAAATTTGCTTCACAGCTCTTCCACAAGTTTACCACAACAGAACTGTTCTGTACTGGCAGTCTTAAAATTGTGAAAAGGATGTGTTTAGTAGCAGCATCTTCCAGATGAAGTTGATGAGTGAATTTGGCTGATAGACAAGAGCCTCCAACAGGTGTAGGGCCCAAATGATTTGCAGTGGAAACCCTCTCACCAGGGACTAATTTCTTAAACACTGTAGAAACTGCCACAGAAAAACACGCTTGTAAAGGAAAAGAACCATTCCACTGAAGTCCTCACTGGCTGGATTCCCTTGGCTTTTGGAGCATATGAGACACAACAGAACAGTGAACTAAATGACACATCATCATGGACCCTTGAGGGAGGAGTCTGTTTTTACTGGCAAAACAAGAAGGCTCAGAAGTTTCAATTCACTTGGCTAAAGCAAACAGCAAATCCACATTTTCAGCCTTTCATTACAAAGGAAGTTGAGGGTCCCTTTACTTAAAAAGTAAAGCATGAAAGACCAATGTGAAGAGAAAATACGTTGGGCAGATCAGCCTTGGGCAAATCAGTTGGCAGTCCAGTGAGGGAAGAGAGTAAGAGGTCCAGTCAAGCAGTGAAAAGGCTTCTCCAGACCACTTTCAGATTGAGAAGGCAAAGGGAGTTGTCCACAAACAGCAGCTGCGTATCAAAATCTGTGGAGAGTTTCTAAATGGTCACAGTTTGCTGGAAAATTCTCCCTGATGATACAAGAGCAAAATTAGGGAGATGAGATGCTCCCATAAAAATTACCTATTAACACATAAAATATGCTTAGCCTGATAATTTATCTTGTTAGTTCAAACTTCCAACGTGGTGAGAAAGTGACACCAGTACCACATCTTTCATTAAAAGTTAATAACTGAAAAAAACCTAGGTTTGAAAGTTGTTAATTATGTCAGATAGTGACAACTGAGAACACAACTCTGCTGTCTCCCTGGCTCACGCACTCTGTACACAGATAAGTGAAATATTGGTAATTGCAGTGTAAACACAGATGGGTGATGAGCACAGGAACTGCTGCCTTCTGCTGAAATGACCAGCTCTGAGAGCTCAGCTGGGAGTCAGAAGCTGAAAAGCCATTTCTGCTCCCAGTTACACAGTATTACTCTGGAGCTATTTCTTCGACTGCAGGGCGCCACTTGGTTCTCTGCTACTATAAAGCTCAGCAACATTTTCCTTGCAAAAGAGGGATTCTTAACAATATAAAACCCCAAACAAACAAACTCCAAGCAAACCACAACAATTCAGTTAAGCCCATTACATCAAGAGATGTAGAAAATAATTGAACAACAAAGAGTATCCTCAAAGGTCAAAAGGAAAACAATGTTTCTCCTTGCTGTATTCCAAATAATTTATGGGCTTGAAAATCCAAACTACTTTTCACCCTTTTGGAAAACTTTGGGCACTATTTATACACCTCTGCATTGACCTCCCTATTATTTCCTTCCTATGGATTGCTTTGAGTAATTGAGCTATTTTGAAAAAACAACCAAACACATTTTCCTCATATTTTGTACTTATACTCACAAGTAATTACTTAATACATATTACTCCTGCTGATTTATATTATATTATTAACAAATTACATTAGTTCCTATAAAGTTGAAATTTATTTTTCTACCTTTAGGTTTCGGACTGCAAATCTATTAAGAAAGTAAACGTTAGAGAGTCACTTAAAGGAAAACAAAAAGATATCAAAACTTCTGTTATGCATGATGAAGTCATAAATGCTTAGGCATGTTTTTCACTTAGACAGGGTCATTTAAAATACCACCTTTATCTCCAACCTGGAGAGCTTGAGGAAGCTGTTTATTTGGATTCTAGGCTCTAAACAGCTGGAAATCTCAACTGCTCCTTCTACAAATTTCTGGTTTTTACAACTTCCAGGCCAACAATAAAAAATCCCTCAGGTAAAAAGATCTCCTGACATACTTTTTCCGGTATGTGTTCTGGTATGATTTAGAGCCATCATTTGTCTGCTGGGTGGAACAAATGCCCTGGGTCAAACAGCCCCACAGAGCAGCTCTGCTGTTCTATTGTCCCTACTTTAGTTAACTAAAGAGAGCAAATACCAGTTACCAACAGGTCTGCATATTGAACCAGATAATCTTTCCAAATTTTATTTCTGCTTTGCATATATTTGAAGAGAGGAAGAATCAGTTTACATTTAAAAATTCATTTGCTATTGAGAGATTTGACTCAATCTCAGCTGCTGATTAAATGTGTACATTATAAACAACAGATGGCTGAAGAAAACATGGCATTGCTAGCAGACAGCAGACTCCACCTCTACAATTCCCTCAGCATGTGTTAAAAATTATTATGGATTTTAGAAAAATCAATTTATTGAGGGATTAAAAAAGAGAGGCAAAAACCCAAACCAAACAAAAAAGAAGATCAGAGGAGAGAGCTCAGCTACTCCAATTGCCCTGGATCCAAGATTGTGAAATGCAGAGCAACAACATACTTCCTTGCAATTGCTTGTCTTTGTGTGACAGAGAGGCCAGAAACCAAACCCCACATTCAGGCACAGTCAATGTTACAGGTGGAAAGACAAGCTTCAAGTATGCTTTGGTTTGTTTTGTTTAAATATCCTTCATATGCTAAAGAACCAGAATTTTCTAGAGCAAGTGCCCATAATTCTAAAATGTTCAAAACCAAATATTTGGGAATGGGGAAACACTTGCAATTCTGCTAGAGTAGGCTGCCAGTGAAAATGCAAACATGTTGTGATGTTGTTTTTTAGCAGCTGAGAAAGTTCTCTCAGTTTTCTAAATACTTGGTCCAATATGTCTTTTTGAGTAAATCAGAAGAACATTTAAGCATAAGGATGAACAGAGAATATTTTACAATATATCTTCCACTGGGATGTAAGCCAGAGTGTAACCTACAGAGAAGGAAAGGGCTTGAGGAAATTCCTGGAATTGTAAGCCATTCAGCTGCAAGCTATAAGGAAATATATGGCAACCCATTGCTTATACTGAACATATGCTTTCAAAAATCATTCATATTTATCATCTGTTAGTAATAGTTTTCATGTTTTATTACCAACATGTTGTATAATGAAGAATTGGAAAAGCCACACGTTCCAAAGAAAAGTCTGTAATTTTCCTTAATGCAAACATACAAAACTTCATAGTACTATTGATGGGCCTGATCCAACCCTCACTGAATCAGTGGGAGTTGAATGAGTCCCTCTGTGCACAGGAAATGAATTGAAATTAATGAGACTACATATGGTTTCAGGGTAATTTATGCCTTTTTTGGCTGTTAATATTTATAAGACCTTAATCTGCTTCCACTTGTATCAATGTTCAACTCCCCTGGCTGAGCTGACTCTACTCTGAATGTATAGTTGCATGAACAGAAGGAAAAGAAAGGCTATTGTATGTTTGCAATTTACCATTCTCTAAGATTCTCTTATCTCTAAGTAAGGTTCCTTGTTCCTTATTTAGTTTTAACCTTGTACAAGCTTCTTCTAAGTTTATAAAGTGCTGTTACCTCTTATCCCCTTATCTATCCAAATCCCCCTGGACTGTACACCAGGCTGCAACAGACCATACACAGACTGGAGCACACTCCATTAAACCTTTGAGAATAAGTTCTTTGCTGACAAGCTCTTTTCACAGCACCAGGACAAGCTGGGCCTTAGCTACTGACACCTAGTCACACTGAGAGGTCAGCAACAGTTTTTTAATAAAAGCTTCTCCAGCATGGCTTTTGAGTTTATACAACAGTGTAATTGCTCAGATTCACTCAGAAAGCTTCTGAAAATCTGCATTTATCATTCTTCTTTTCTTACAGAATTCCATAGCTAGAGCTGCTTCCAAAGAGCTGGCCAGTTTGTACAACACTGAATATACATATGGTCCAGGAGCAACAACAATCTGTAAGTATTGACCTAAATGTACTGACAATCTATATTAAGTACTACTAGGACTACAAAATGCATTTTCTAGTGATTCTTGTTCCTCTTTCTAAGTAGTCTCCTTCTTCCTTCACATGCATATACAAAGGGGTATATATGGGACCTGTCATTTCTAAATTATGGGATAATTTATTCCCCAGGGATCCCAGGAAGCGTGTGACCCCCTGGAAAGTCAAGTGATGTAGTAAAATGTTTATGAATTCACATGCATAGCATGAATTCCTAAATCATACACAGCTTAGATTTAAACATAAAAACCTTGACCTGAGATTTTCTGCTTTTCCAGTATCTCCAAGTCAAGGATGATGTGAATCCTTCAACCCCTCTAGTGACACCAATTTCTTTTACTTTGCAGTACATTCTGAGACACATACTAATTATAATCCTATTTGCAATTTGTAATGACTAATTATTCTACCCTTCTTGGGAACTCAGCTGTGGATATGGCCTCTGCAGTGCCAAAAGCTTAGTCAAGGTTAGGTCAATATCTCCCATATTTAAGATCTCTTAATTACTTAAATATGGAAGCTAATTTCTCTTGCCTGTTTCTCCTTCCTCAAATAGTTAACCACCACCTCCCAAACATTTTAAAAAAACGTTTCTTCCAATTTTTCAATATTTTTGGAGACTCTTCCTTTAGAAATGGCAATTTTGGAGGCTCCTTCCTTAGCAAAAGAGACTGTTTTTATCATACCAGCTAATGAAAAGGGAGGGTACTATTTGTCCAGCAGAAAATGATGGAGCTGAAATCCCAGATATACAATTCTTTCTCATCTCTGTGAACCTCAAAAAGCCACTCAGTGAGAGGGCATTTGCTTCTTATACCAAGTGTTTCTAAACACATGCAACCATGCCATTCTCCTGTTCCTTAGACATTTCTCCCACGGTTTCCCCACAATAATAACAAGGAGGGAGCAGTTTAGCTTGTTTACATTTGCTTGCACAAATCAGCTGGAACAAAGCTCATAAAAGGCCTAAAATCACAGCAACTTTCTCATGAGCAGGATAAATCAATCAATTTACCAAATTTTTTTTTTATCTGTCCTTTCTGCATTCCTAGCTATGTGACTTGACTCCAAAGTATTTCCAATTTGATGTGTAGCCACTCTTTCCCAGTTAAGCTTTGTTTAATTTCTTTACCCACAGACCCTGCTGCAGGGGGCTCTGATGACTGGGCTTATGACCAAGGCATCAAGTACTCTTTCACTTTCGAGCTCCGGGACACCGGGAGATACGGTTTCCTTCTCCCTGAATCTCAGATAAAGCCAACCTGTGAAGAGACTTTCCTTGCTGTTAAATATATTGCCAACTATGTCCTTGAGCACTTGTATTAGAATGGAGTTCTAAAAATTATTAAAGTAGGCTTTATGCAAAGATGCCTTCCCTTTTTTCTTCCCTAAAAATGACTTTTTTATTTCTCTATACTTAATGCACTTAAGTCCTATTCTTAGTCCATTACAGGTCACTAGAACTACAAGTTTTTCAAGAGAAATTTTAGAAATTCAAGAGAAATAAAATATTTTTATTGAGGCAACTGGCATAGTTGGAGGGGTTGAAAAAGAAGGAGCACAAGATTAATCAACCTAAGGTACAGGTCACCTTATTGATTAAAATTATCTTTACACAGAGGAGATGGGCTGAGCATTAGGGCTTATATAGCCTGACTGTTAACCAGAATGAAAAGAACCAAGTGATTCACATAGATGGACTTTCACCCAAACATTCATTGCCTCAATGGCAACAGTAGCAAGGAGAAGCTCACATCACATACTTTTAAAATTATTTATCTGTGATGTGCTCTTGTGAATTTTCTCAAAATCCACCTTGGATCTGGCCCATCACTGAAAAATAATTTGGATCTGCAGTCACTGCTAGTCCAATCTGGATTCAGTTATGAAAATTATAATTACTATTAATGGCCAAAACTTGATTTAAGGCCATTAAAACCCTGCATTTAAGGCTCTCATGCTTACTACAGTAGCATCTCCCAAAGTGTTCTCAGAGGCCTGGTACTTCCTGGGGCCCCTCATGTTCCTACTGTCATGGGCAGAAGAATCATAAACAGCCCTAAAGATTAAGTCTGGTGATAAATGAGAAACTGTTTCTTTCATGGAAAGCTGTAGAGAATTATCCCCTCCCGATCAATTTTCTGTACAGGTAATGTAGGCCTGATTGGGTCAGAGTGAGTGAAAGTGATAAATTGCCACTCGACATCTTTCCCACAGAGCTGCAGAAAATGTGTTTGGCATCTATTAATGCTGTTTGGAGCTTGGCTAATATGGGACACACTCTGCACAATCATAGGGAAAAACCTTATGTCAACACAGAATCTGGCTGATCTCCCTGCCACTGCTGGAAGCTCTGAACAGAGACTTCCACTGTCCACTGATGGTCCTGGAATTAACCCCACTTCTGGTAGGTCCTTAGCCAATCCACTCAACACTGCCCCAGAAATGCATTTTACAGAAAATGCTTCTCCAAAGAAAATCATCAAATTCAAGACCTGTCAAAACTACATGTTCTGCTTTTTTGTCCCTTTTCAGTGGAAGGAAACAGGAAAACAGGGTCCAATTTAAAATTACACTTTCATTTGCATGTATAAGAGAAAGAATGGCCACATATCCACTAGCCCACTCCAATTAGCCCAGCAGCACTCAAATTAAACTATTCCTCACACAACTGATCCATCTGGTTTTGATCACTGGTGAAAATGAACCCACGTGTGAAAGTAACACGTACCAATAAAAAGATGTATCATTCTGTTTTGCAGAAGAAGTGGGGGGGGAAGAAATACCAACATCACTAAAAATAGCACAGGATGTGAACAGAACATACTGGCCAGAACCAAACATGCCACAAAGGGCAGGAAAATAAATTTATCGGAATATAAAACATTTTGCTAATTTTAACTAAGTGTTAACAACTGTCCAGGGACTATTCTGACTGTAACTATGTTATTTGGGATGATGTAACAGGTTTTACACCAACTGCAATGTGAACTCTTGATACTCAGCACTTAGTACTATGGTGCAGTTGACAAGTTCCATCAGCTTGATGAACTTGGAGATCTTTTTCGACCTTAATGATTGTATGATTCCATTCTGTGATTCTATGATCCAGTACTAGGCAGGCACTGGGTAAGGCTGCAGGCAGCAAATGCACAGCTACAAATGCAGTTGATGGCCAGGTCACAGCACCCAGCAGTTCCAACAACATTAAAGTTGCCCCAGTTAACTTAAATGTGTGACTCTGAGGCAGAATATAGCACACATTTGGTGGCTCTGACATTCACAAATCAAGCCACAGCAAGGCAGTGATCTGCAGCTTTTCTGTGCCTTCTCCCCAGAAGTTCATATTTTGGCCTTAGCTTCCCATTAGGTCACCTTATGTTTTGCTCATTTTCAGCAGATAAATCTGGCTTTATCAATTAAATTCTCACCAGAAGGCACTCACTAGCACTGCTGATCAAATTACACAGATGCAGAGAAGAGCAATCAAATGTGGTATTACCATCCATGCAGCTTGGAATATAAGCCAAAGAATATATGGGAGAATTTTAAGCAGGAAAGGACATTGTGCTAGCAGGTAAGTTTCTAGTGCAGAGACACTGAAAGAAAACATGGACAGGATGCAAAAGTTCATCAGGAAGTCACATTGCTTCAAACTCTAGCATCACTTTCAAAAAACATGGAAATTTCACATGCAAAACTGACTGGTAACCTATTCTCAAATTAAAGCACATGAAACTCCATGTGTACACAAGAAAATGCCTTCCTATCACACATGCCCAAAAACCAGAACACATTGCCCAGAAATGTTGTTGAGTTTCCCTCCTTGGAGATGGTGTTCAAAACTTGGCTGGACAAGGCCCTGGGCAACCTGCTTTGTGCTATCCTGTTAATGTCTGCCTGATACAGGTCAACCAAGGACTGAGATAAACAATTTCAGCTTTTCCTCTTTGATTTATACTGCTCCTTTAATCAAATAGAAAGGGAACATTCTGTTTTCTTGATTAAGAATCACTTCAAAAAGTTGCCATCTTTCTCATATGAAGCTATTGTTTAGTCAAATGCATTCAAACAGGCAATTCATTTCAGTGTTCCCAAACTCAAAAGGGATTAAGACCTGATGAAGTGCTTTAAAGACAATGTACTGTCCCTCTGCCAGGTCTCCCAGGAGTGACATTGGAGATACCAGACAATTCACAGAGGAAATGTCCCTCAGTACAGATCACAGCTGCAGAGGCCCATAACAAAGGCAACACTTAGAAATTCTTGATTCTTTAACACAAAAAAATATAGCTCACACACAAAAGTGAATGAAATGCAGTTAAGTCCCAACAGTTGTGTGAGAGTTAAACATGAGCTTCTGGGGACGGTATTTCCAAGTTGGCTCAAAGTTGTCAAACAACTGCTGACATATAATGGTAATTCAGAAAAGGCAACTTTTGCTGTTAATGATCCAGACACAACTGCCTCAAAACCTGTGCTAGAAATTAAACCTGTGCTTACAGTGCAGCCTGCTCTGAACTCTGCTTTGCTGACATACGGCCTCAGCATGCTTCCTGTCACTTTGAATTCTTCCAAGGACAGATGTGGGCTGTGCATTGAAGCAGGTTGTCTCTGTGTTCCCTGCTGCACTCAGAACAGCTGCATTACAGCTGCATACAGCATTTACTACAGGAGGAGAGGAAGCAGCCAAATGCTTTTGATAATGGGACTGCGTCCCTGTCCTTTACAGGAAGGATGCCAGGCTACTTGTGGTAAACTTTGCAACCACAGAAAGCAGAAAATTTGCTATCAGTAAGTGAATATATACAGCTTAGCCAAGAAACAGGGAAATAGGGAATTCAACAGTTGGCAAGCACTAAAATCTTCTCTTTCTGCATTTAACAGGAGACCTAAGATGCTTAACTGGAATTTTTCAAGGAAAGTATGAATCACACTGCTTTAATAAAAAAATCAACTTGCAATTTCCTGGCTTCATGGGGAAAAATAAAAGATTCAGGTTTCTTTTTAATACATTTGATATGTTAGGGCATAATGGGGAAAAAAAAAAGGATAACAGTTCAGGAATAACAGCTGTCATTCCCACAGATCCCTGTGTTGTAGCTGCTGACTTGAGAGAGTGAAGCCACTGAGTACAGCTCCATATCACAATGACCCACCAGCTCATGTCCAGAAGTGACACAGCTCAGAGCATCTCTGTTCCTACCAGAGTTAGCCCAGAACCTAATCAGCCTTCCACACAAATCAAGAGATGCTAGTGAATGCTATAAATGGCAAACAAAACTCAAAAGACAGATGTGTTGTTATGCAGCACAGCAGTGATGTCATTGCTGACATGTATGTTGCATCAGCACTCATCAATATTGGGCCTTTTTCCCCATTGCAAAGGTGCAACATACTCAGATTATGGAGTAGAAGTGAAAAGCTTTATGTATTTACTGCAAATACAGCAGTAAATGCAAAAAGCTTTTCACTTCTAGGTTTATGTCCCTGTTCATAGGATGCATTTTCTTTATAAAAAAAATAACCTCACATATGTGAAGTTTCAGAAGTTCAAGTGCTCATCACACTTAGGAAAAAAATTCTAATTTCACTCACATCTAGAAACCAAGATCCTTTTCTCTTAAAAAACTGTCCCCACACATGACAGCAAAAACTCTGTCTCCCATTCTCTTCCCTGGCCTATATACACAGTATGTGTATATATATACATATATATATATATATATATATATATATATATATATATATATATATATATATATGTATGTATATACACACACACATTACTGTGTATATACATATATACAGTAATGCCATGAAGGTCTCTGAATTAATTCTTCACACCCACTAAAAAAAAAATCAAAGAAAAAGTGGGTCCTTGTGCTATATTTTCAAACCAACTAAAAACAGCTATTTCACTCAAAACCTAAGCTGCGAATACTCTAAAAAAAATGGAATTTCCAGAGGGTGTTTTATGTAATTTTACACATAGCTTTTATTAATTCTTCAATGATTTTTTAAATGTGCCCAGAAACTGAATTAATAAAAGGTTCAAAAGGATCATTCATTTTGTACAGATTTTCAGAAAACTATTCTGACATTTTTCTCAACAAATGAAATACTGTTCATGACCTGAGGGCTTTCTTTAAGGATCATAAATAGAACATTTCCTATTTGAATGGAACTAGAATTCCTAATAACATAACGACATTTTATACTTTCCCTCTTTCAATGCCCATCTTTGAATCATTTCTGAAAAGCAGCAATGTAATCCTTACAAATGCAGAACACCTTTCCTCCATTTAAAAGGAAGGATGAATAGAAATTTATGCTTTACCTCTAGCTTTTGTCACCACTATTCCTTTGCAGTTTCAGTCTCTCACATCTCTTCTGTAAGTTGTACTGTCACTGATAGAAGTTCTGGCAACAACATGTTCAGCAATAAAAGATTGTTTTAAAATAATGAATTATTTTAATATTTTAACAAAAAATGCATTTTTATTATATGCTTTCTAGACTAGAAAATCAATTACATCTTAGAATTTAAAAAAAAATTAAAACTTGCTTTTTAAAAAGCCCTATTACACTATACTTACACTTCACTTTGTTCAGGTATTATGTATTTGGAAATCACAAAGCTCATTTCCTAAGATTGCAATGATATGCAGTTAAGAGAGGAGAACTTCCTTGTTAATTGCATAGCCCAGTATAAACTCCTGGCTAATACTGAAAAAGCAGTTCTTGAGAGGCAATTCTGCATTTTATGTGCACTAGCATATCCACTTAAAATCTATTAAAATGTAAAATATTAAAAACCTGAAATACAGACTCCAGTACTCTCACATGAAGTTCAATCCAGACTAAACTTCATGTGGACATATCTGCAAACCTCCAGTGCAAACCAGCTGTCTGCAGGGCTGCCCAGCCAACTCCACTGTCAGGGCCCATCACAGCCCTGAGCACCTGAAAGCTTTGGTACTGGCAGCACTCAGCTTTGCAAAGGTTTTTTCCTCTCTCAGGACAACTCTGAGTCTGGGAATCATTAATTACCCTCAATTTGTCTGAAGCCCTGGCTCATTCTCTCATTCTCAGTACCACAGTGTCACTAAGGAGGGAATTGTGCCACTGCTTAGGGAGAGCTCCAGCCTGCCCAGCACTTGGCCGAGGCAGGAGGACAATTCACAGAGCAGAGGAACAGCAGCACTCCTCCACAGACATCAAAGTGATTTGTTTTCTAACAAGGGAATGAGTCACTCTCACGCCTGGTAAAGTTCAATTAAACATCTTTAGGGGAAAATTTATGATTAAACACAGAATCAACACTGTTGATGGATACCACATATTTATCCAGGCTTCTGGGCCTCTTTTAATATTTAATTTTGCTTTAATGACCATTATGTGTCTAGAACCTGAATTACTGACAAGTTAGCTAGAATCTTCCCTCACTTTTCGTATCCTTCCAGGTTTCTGCACTCTTCTAAAACAATGTCTTTCCTGTCAGACTCTGTAAACCAAGTAATGTTTGCTGGCCATCATGGCCTTGGATTCTGAGGAAAATTCTGTCCTGCACATGATTATGGACAATTATCCTGAGCAATTTCTGGAATCCCTTCCAAAATGCTCTCACTACTTTTTGTGACACTGTTTTGCTCAGCTTCCCTAACTCACATTGAGATGTAACTCAGGAGTCAGTGCTGCTTCCAAAGGCATTTCAAGAATTCTCCTGGCATGCCACCATGTTACATGTTTAGTTTATGGAGAAATGAGTACATAAAGTTCATTAAAACACATTGAGTATTTTAGCACTATGCACACTGAACTCAATGAACTCCTTGGGAGATAAAACTAAGTTACTGATAAGACTGCACCCTATAAAAAATTGAACAAAACATCCACCATGACTTGCAGAGTGAGTGTGAGAGTTCTGAGTAACTTTAAAAAATCTCTGCTGAATCTCCCACTGGCAAGCTCAGACACCAGCACCCACCTGCTCCTGGCATCTGTGCAGGATGGACTTTGTGAGATTGCTACTTGAAGGCTTTTTCACATTAATATGTAGATTCCAAACAGCAAATTCAGCTGGGATTTTAAAGTAGAAGCAAAAGTGCAGATTTAATGGGAAGAAGCTCCTTCCAGTTCATGGAAACATACTCCTCCTCTTACAGGAGTAAATTCAGAGAGGGGGAAAAACCCTATAAACCCCAAACCACAAGCCAGTCCTTTGCCAGCCTGCACAATCTCTCAGTTCTACAGTGCTTGGTGTTGTGAGGTATCCTACACATCAACAACCTTAAGGCTCTCCTAACTGCTGCTTCAGGGCATGTAGAAGACCATTTAATCAGTCACCAGACACCTTTGCTTCAAGCAGAATTCTAAGATGCAAGACTTTCTTCAAGAAACTTCTTCAGACACTGCCTTAGCTGCACAGTGAAATGAGATTTTTCAGAAGACATCATCATTCCTTCCACAACAGCTCCTCAGCGGCCTGAGAATCTCAGCAGCCCCCACCCATCCTGGAGCCAGACACGGTTTCTCATGACCCCTTGTGGCAGCAGCACCAGCTGACAGGGCTTTTGTCTTCAAAAAAGTAACTTAAGATGTGAAACAATGATATAGCAGAAAATCAAACACAAACCAAAAAGCACCAGCTTATAATCAATTAATCTGAAGAATAGCAACAATCTTCAAAAAAGGAATATTGCCCATAAAGACACAAAGCATAAAATAATAGAAGCATTATTTTAAAGTAATAAAGTCAGAAAACTGAAACAATCTAATGCAATTTGAAGTGCATGTGAGCGATAGATGTACAACTATAATAATAATGCAAGTATGAATTATTAACACTTAACATATTATTACATATGTAAACATATTATTACATATTATAGCATAACTATTTCTTACCTCTTTCTAACTGGAAAATTAGAATTTTCTTTGCACTTCCAGGAAATGCTTCAGGAAGAGACTGGTTGAGAAGGGAAAAGCTTCATTGTCCAGAAACACAAGGACAAACTGACTCAATTAGGCTAATTTATTTTGATATTTATGTTGCATGCAACTGGATAAACAGCAAAATAGTGAATTTTACTTCCCGTTTGTTTTCAAATCATGTTTTGAGAAAATGTCTTTTAACTATACCTGAAAAAAAGAAAATTGTGGTTCAATACTATTCTACTGCAAACACGTCAGTCCCAGAAGAATTAATAGATGGCTCACCTTGAAAAGGAATTCAGAGATAGCTCTAATTAAATAAATTAAATCCAACAAAATTATTTACTATATAGTCTTATTTTCACAAATATCCTCATCAAGGCAGACAAGAAGAATGTTTTCTCAGTCGTTAACTGAGTAAACACACTGGTTTTTGATGGAAGGTATTTCACTTTCTCTCTATGCAACTTGGTGCCTGAAATCCTGACTCAGCCCCTCATACAGCTTCTGGAACAGTGTCAGTTTTTCCTGTCAGGGCAGAAACAACTGGCTTTGCCTTGACTTGGTTGGAGGTTAACAGAATAAAATACAAACAGATTTTATGTAGTCAGAGATGAGCACTGGAGGACAAAAAGAAAGTTTCTGGGAGGAATATTCAAGCAGAACTGTAACTCTTACTGAACAGTCATTAAAGGGTTCTCAAAAGCATTGGCTGTAGCATCCTCAAAGCAATAAAACCCTAAACCAGGAATAACTCATATTTGTTCTTCAGATGTAAAAAATAATAATCTATATTTCACTCATGTCATCTACACTGGGATTACTGCACCTTCTTGTGTGTCTTCCTTACTCTCACCCGTTACTGTGTTGGGAAACACAGCAGAGTTAGCAAAGACAGCCCTGCCAGCAGCAGGATCCACCCCAGGATCACACACAGCATCAGCACCCTATGAATCAGACAAAAAATTCCTAACATTAAAAAAATGGGCATTTTCCCAAAGGGATACTCAGAAGCAACAGACAGCTTAAGTCCGCAAAGTTCCTGAAGGACTACTGTGACTCCAGAGAAACAAACCAGACATTTTAAGCCCTGCCTAACCTCTTGTCAAGCTGCAGACATTTACTCTGTTTGCAATTCAGAACTTTAATTTATAACCTGCTAGAGACCAAAAACCAGAATTTTGGCCCAAGATTTGCTGGCAGTTAACACAAACTACAATTTATTGAAGTTGTGAAGTGTGGATTGGCCACCCGAAGCACGGATGGAGTCAAGCCCTCCTCCAGTATCCCGGGTGTGCTTTGGCAAGACCCAAAGAGGCTGCTGGGAGCAGGGAAAGAAGGTACCACAGACACTGCAAATGACAATAACCAGTGGAAAAGTTAACCAAGCTAAACAGAGAAACAGCCATGGGCTACAAACCTGCAAATCCTGACCTCCATTTGCCTCCGCTCTGAGAAATGCTCGACAGACTTCTCTTGGAAAATCAGGTTTTTGGTCATTTCTCCAACCAAATCGAGGCAAAGTCTCCACAGCACAACCGCAGCCCCTGCCAGTGGTGGTGTCACCACCAGGGGCCATGGACACCTCACCTGTGCTGCCCCTGGGGGCTCCACGCTGAACTTCATCCTCCTGCAGCAGGAAACATTCACCACATCTCACCTCACCTGCTACTCGGAGCTGCAAGGAAGAGTTTGGCTTCCTTTTTTTTTTTTTTGCTGTAAAGAACCCAAATAGACACTCAAATGGCCTTCAGGTGAAAACTAAAATAACCTTGGAGAATGACATTACCTCAGTGAAGTAAAGAACATCATTGTCTCAGAAAGCAGGTTTGGAAGCAGAGTGGCAGGAAGGTCATCCTTGTAAATTGTGGAACCCTGACACAAGAACTGATCTCTCCTGCTTTGAGAAAGGAGTTTCTCAAGATCAGCAAGCTTTCTTCTCATGTAAGCATCCTCTACTGGCAGGGATGCAATATACTTGTATCTTTGTGCAGTTACACAGTCTTAAACACAAATACTATTATTTGATGGATTCAAAACCACAATGTTTTGAAGCCCAGGACCCTTCTCTCCACCATCTCCACCAATTTTTTGATACACTACCTACAGTGGTAAGGTCCTAGACTTAGCTGAAATTGCCAAACACACTCAGCTAGGAGAGAGTGCAAAGAAAAATGCACACCCTAATTTGTCTTCATTTATATGCTTTGGCATAAAGTACAAGCTGTGCTTTAGAAACTCAAATGCACAAGAGTCTATGAGCAGGTCAGTCCTGCGGACTGCATTCCTTTGACTAAGATTGTCTTTCCTCTACAGATGAAACATGTACAAACCATGTCAATTTTATCCATTTTCATCAATTTTTTTTCTTTCACAAGAAGTCTAATCTGACAAGATGTGGAATATGAGGTGCTGGATATTAGCTTAAATAGTTTCAGTATTTTTTTTTTATTCTCTGTGTAGAAAGGATTGTTAACACCAACAGTTCTTGTGCCTGCCCCAACCTGAGCAGGAACTTGTCTGCTGCACAGGGCAATGTAGTAACACACAGACCACCTTGGAATGAGCCTGCCCTAGACACTGCTAATGGGATTTTTGTGTCAGTCATTGAAAACAAATGTCTCTAATGCTTTTACACTCCACTGATTTTAACCTGTAATTCCCACACTCAAATGTTATGAATACAAATCTTATTTGCAGCCATTGCTGCCTAAGAGAGATATGTAAATCACCCCATGAGCCTGCACCAGTCTGAGGGAGAGACTGAAGCTATCACTGCTTTGATTTCCAACAGCCTGCCCTCCATCAAGGCATATCTAAATTTCCAGTCATATTCTTAGCTGTTGGGTTTTTTAATTAATACAATTCCATAAAAAGTAGGTAATTATGATGGACAAGTACTTAGAAATGCTAACACAGATCTTGAACTTCTATGAAAGTGTTTGTAATTGTGATGAAGTAGCTTGTCCAAGAAGCATGGGAGATTCTGTCCTTCCAAGACAACCTAATCACAATGCACCAGCGTGCCAGAAAGCTGAAGAAGTCCCCAGAGAACTTTCAAAGACTTGATTCAGTTCTTTCATTAAGCACTAGGTTCAGCAGACCCAGATGCAATTTCAATTAGGGAAGGTAACAGTCAAACCATGTTCAATTTCCTCTATACTGAGCTTTTGAGATTCTAAGAGTTCACATGACATACCATGTGGTTTTAAATCCCATTGTGATTGGTATCTCTCAAAA
Organism: Agelaius phoeniceus; assembly: GCF_051311805.1. Lineage (NCBI taxonomy): Eukaryota > Metazoa > Chordata > Aves > Passeriformes > Icteridae > Agelaius > Agelaius phoeniceus. Next base: position 14,706,881 of record NC_135274.1, read on the forward strand.
CAGAAAATCTTACTTTAAAACTTAAAAAATACTCTTTCCAGACCCATTACACATAAATAGCAAAGAACAGTGATTGTTGTGATAGACAATCTTATTACCACCTCCATCTCATTTGAGAATGACTTTTTGAGAAGTACTGGCAGTACTTACAATAAAAAACAATTTTACACCTCATCTTTATAAGGAAGATCAGCTTGAAAATTACTTCTTACACAGCAAAGACTTTCACATTTACTTCACTATCAAGAAACAATTTCTGTCCTGTAATCCAAAGAAATTCAAACCAGAATGAAGAGCATTAACCAAACACCTTTCAGAATCCAGGTAAAAACAGAACAAGCCTGAAAATCCAGCCAAAGAGAAAGAATATTTATTCTTTCTATCTTAAAAGAGACTAAAACAAAGGACCAAGAATCTGAATACAGCTTCTTTAGTTCACTGATTCTGTTAAAAAAAATGTAACAAACCATTTTAATGTTGCAGCTTTATTTAAAAGAAAGTGACTTTAGAATTTTTGGTAACATATTTTTTATACAAAATTGATACAACGAAAAATAAACTTCAGCAGTGTTCTAGAGCAATTACAGGCTGTAAACTCATAGTCAAATGTACTATATTGGAAAAGGTAATTTTGTTCAAAGCTTATTTGCAGACCAGCACCAAGTGATCCTGAAAGTCTAGTTTTACTTGACATGCCAAAAACCTCAAATTCACACTTCTAAGTAAGGAGTTGTTCAATCTCACCTGTCTTCCAATTTACAGTAACAGTTGTGATTAACTCTGTGCAAGAAACACATCAAAACTTCCTACAATACCTTCAGTGAGTGAAGTTCAACTTTCATACACCTTTGCAAGTTTATAAGGAGTCATGGACAACAAGGTATTTGCCATTTACGTGGAACTCAGAAGTCTATTAAGAAATTTCAAAGCCCTGTAACAGTTCTTTTTAAACTATTTCATTTCAGCAGGTCAATTTCCTTGATCTTGGGATCACATTTTTTAAACCTACGTTTGCAGTACATCAACATTCCAACATATCCACAAGCAGTATGAACAGAATCCAGCATGGAAAGGGAAAAACCAAAACCCAAGCTACACAATCCTGAAATCCTTTTACCATTCTTATCACATGCTCAGTAGAAAGCAAAACTCCTCCCAAAACTCTTTTATTTCTATTTTTATTTTGTCTGAAATCAAGTTTCTCAAATAGAAAACCTGTTTTGGGAAGAAACTTTCTCATTATAAACCCAGTTCCTCAAACATCCCATTTTGGGGTAACTTGGCTTCATGCAATCCTTACAGGCACAGGGAAGATACTGCCCTCAAATATTAAAGCTGTAGAGATCTAATACTCAAACTGGGAAACAATAGTACTGCAATTCTTGTATTTGCTCTTCTCTGTCATGCAATCACAACTGTAATTTGTAGAAGACAGCAGAGGTCTGTTTCCTCTCTCTGCTTCTCACTTCATGATTCCTGAACTCAATCTGATTTGTTTTATTATGGCTGTTCATGTAAACGTTCTAGGAACAGCATCAATGGAAAAGGATGCTAATCCAGTAATGCCAGAAAATCTGCAACTTAAAAGTATTCTCTTGAGAAATTGAAAATTTCCTTATAAATTCCACTTCCTTTTCAGGCTCTTTGCCTTTTGCTTTCCTCTGTGAAACATCCACCAATCATCCCTTATCACTGATCTCCACCCTGTGATCCCAATGTAAACAAAACCCAGTAGAATAATCAAGTTTTGCCAGAGAACAAAAATAGCACCATAACATTACATCTTTGCTCCTTTCAGTAAGTTATAGCAGCATTTTGAGACCAAAGCCTCAGCATTCTAATGCTTAAAGCCTCGCTCCCAGGTCCTCTGCAATGCTTTGGATCCTGGTATTAAAACGAAGAGGTATTGAACATAGGATGTGCTCACAGGATAGGAGTTTCTGTGAACTGTGTGTAACAGACCTGCTTTGTGCCTGGGGACATTTACTATGCAGATTTGGCTCTCTTGTGAGGCTGAGGAGTCACTGGCACTGAACAGTTTTGCCATAGCCACCTCTTCCAGCATCATAGTCTTGCCGATACTCATCTCGGACCTAACAGAGGAGGGAGAAAGGGAAGTCCAGAAAAGACAAGGAAAAACAATTTCTCAAAAACTGCTGCAGCATTAGAATACAGTCACACTAACATCACAACATCTAAGTGGCTACATGGAGGTGTCTGACCAAACAGAAGGTGAAGTGCATCATGCAGAAGCCCAGAACAGGATAAACCAACTTCTTCTTTCATCATGTCTGGGGACTCTCTAATCACCACAGCCCAAGCAAGGATGGCCAGCCTTGGCCTTTGGCAGTACAAGCCACTGCCACCTACTCCACTTGGGGCAAACCAACTGCAGTCCTGTGTGTTCCTAACAACCCCTTACATTTTCTGGGCTTACTTAAAAGCATTATTATCTCTCTAGGCATCCAAGAGCTGGTTCTGCAAGTACTTCTAGTGAAATGTAGGAAGGAGTTATTTATTCCTAGTGGATTATACTGCCATTGATCAGATGTCTTCCAGTTTTATCTTAAACAATGACTCCTAAGCTGCTATTTCTGAAATTTTTCTGTATTTATTCAAAATCAAGAAGTTTGGCAAAGTCACCATTCCCTTAAAATCCCAGGCTGTACAGCAACCTACCTGCCCTCCTGATCGTCCACGGCCATACTGCCTGCCCTCCTTAAACCCTGCATCCCAGTCTGTCCTTATGATCCTGTCATCCAGTCTGGTCCCGTTGATGTAGCGCATCGCATTTTCAGCATCTCCTCTGGCATAATACCTTAGGAATACGTTAATGAAAGAAACGGACTTCTATTTTCACCACGTGGGAAAATGAACACTGTCAAATGGGCTACAAAACCAAGTCTTTGCCTGAACCACTTTTATGAAGCTATACCATCTAAAAAAACTGCTAGTGAAAGGGTGAAACATGCAATAATTCAAGCATTAAAAAGTTTGTCAATCATTTAACAGAACAAAGCTCTATTGCTAAAGAGTGGGAAGCCCCAGGCATGCTCTGTTCATGCTGCAAACTTTCACCAGTCTGGTGATTTCACTGGAAGCAGTAACAGAATGATCCTCAGAAACGTGCACATAATGAAGTCATACGACAGGGATGAAAGATACCAACGGAAACTTTACACGTGTGTTTGTATGAAAAGAAAGATCTTTTTACCTCGGCACGGAGAATATGAATTTACTACAGAGGTCAACTACCCAACAGGTGTCTGGGTTAAAGTACCAAAGTGAAAGCAATCTGCTAACCCCACTCGACATGCAGTGTATGCTCGAATACAGAATCACGGTTGGAAAAGACCTCTAAGACTATCATGTCCAACCGTGAGCCCAGCATTGCTCTCTCTCGCCAGGGTCTCCCACAGCCGCTTTAGCAAATAATTAATTTTATCCTCGGAGGACTCCCCCGTAACTCAGAGCCTGCAGTGCAGAGCAGTTCACCCACACCCTGACGGCTCCTGCCGCGCTGCGCAAGGATACTCCACGAAGCAGAAGCCGCAGGCGGTTTTCTTCACTTTGTCCAGCCCCATGATGACCTTCTTAATGTCGCCGCTTTTACCGAAGAGCTCGTGGATCTGCTCCTCCGTGGTGTAGAAGGAGAGGTTCCCCACGTACAGTGTGCAGCTCTTCCTCAGCAGCCGCTCCTGGTCGTACCGCGTCCCCTGGGCCGCAAGGACACAGCGTTACCTCCCGGCACGGCCCGGCCGGACCGGACCACGCGGCCCCCGCCCCCGGCCGCGGCTCACCCGGAAATGCTGGTCCCGGTACTGGCTGAGTTCGGCGTAGGAGTCGCTGCGCAGAATGCTCAGCGTGCCGCCGGAGCTCATGGCGGCACCGCCCGAGGCCAGGCCAGCCCAACCTCGCACGGCCCGGCCGTGCCCAGCACAGGACAGACCCACACCACCCGACCCGGCTCGGCCGCTCCTCGCCGCCTTCCCACGCCCCGCGCACGCGCCCCGCGGCCGCCGGGCGCGCAGCCAATGGCGAGGCGGTGCGCGGCTCTCGTGAGCGCGGCGGGCGGGGCGTGCGGCACCTCTCGCGAGAACCGCGGCGCGCCCAACGGGCGGGAGCGCTCAGGCGCGGGGTCTCGCGAGAGCGGCGGCCATGGCGCTGCTGCGGGCGCTGCTGCTGCTGCTCTCTAGCCCGCGGTTCGTGGAGCGGCTCTCGGAGTCGCGGCCCATCCGCGCCGCCGCCCGGGTCACCGCCAGCGCCCTCACCCGCGGCCAGCGCGACCTGGCCCCGCGCCTGCTTCGCCTGCGCGACGCCTTCCTCGCCGAGCTCAAGGACGGCGCCCGCGCGCGGGGGTGGCCGTGGCCGCGCGGGCCGGGCCGCGGCGGCCGCCCCGGGTCAGCGCCGTGATCGCCGCTTGGAGCGGGAGGCAGCTGCGGACATCGCCGGGGAGGAGACGGGAACCGCCGCCGCGGCTTCCCTGCGCCGAGCGCACGGAGTGCACTGGAACCGGCGGGTGAAGGACCCCGGGAGCAGGTGACAGCGGGGCCCCGCAGCCGCTGTGGACACCGGCGGTGGCCGGGATGCGGATGGCGAGCTGCGGACTGGACGGTGCGTTCCTCATCGCGTGGCCTGGAGCGACTCCTCGGGAAAGCATGAACACGGGAAGCTGCTCCGCATCGGTTTCATGGATTTCCATTTCAAAGACAGTATACGCGTCCCACGGTTCTCAGGAACAAGCAGACTCACTTCCTAATCACCCACAATTCTGTGAAGATTGTCACTTTAAGCGCTTGATAAGAAACTTGAAATAAAATCACAATTCTCACAGGAGTACCTGTAACAATGTCTGTGTATACAGGAGTAATACTCTATATTTGATACAGTTTTGTTACAAAAAGGGTTTTCAGTGATGATGATGGACAGGATAACAGACATCTTACAGGAATGTAAAAGAGATTCAGTAGATATCCTAAATGCACGCTTCAAGTCTATTGTAGTAAGAAGGGTTTACAGGGAAAAAAATGACCAATAGAGGCACCCTGCATATAAATGGAAATACAGCTATATAATGGAAAAGGATGCATCCCTCATATAAAATGCCTAGGGCAGGTTTGCTTAAGACACTGTATCTGATGACATCTATGACACTACAGCAGTTAACCTTCCTTCAGAGCATGTTTCACTGTTTGATCCAGCTGAGTAGAGGCTCAGTTAACTGGGGAGGGTAATTTCCACTCCTTTTATCATCCCAGGTTAAAAGAACCTTGTACTTTGTCCGAGATAGTTTTCTGCATTGCTGGTAAAGTTAAACCTCCAGCATGGATGGAGAAAGTGCATCTACAGTGTAAATTCAAAGGTCTGGCTGGCAAGACAAAAGCAGTATATTGTTAATCTGAGCTGGTATTTGTAGTCCAGGTTGTGTTTCTGGCTCTCTGCAGGTTACCTGTGCAGTGGTAGAGAAGTCATCATCCCATGGGAATGGTGCTCCGTTGCATCCCCCAAGAGTTTCAAGATATACCCCACTCAGACTGCCAGAATTCATAAGTTTTATGAAAATAATGTTAAAGATTTAAGTTAAGAAAGCTGAAAATGGGAAGCAGGACATGGAATAACAGCTGTGGCACACAGTTGTGTCTTCCCAGTGTAAGAGCAAAAAGAAAATTAACTTGGAAAATACATTTTCTGTCACAATGCTTTCACAACTACGTACACTACTTTGTGAGTCACCAGTACAAAGACAGGCACCTTCTCTCTCCTGCCTCCCCCCAAACACACCCCTTTAATTTACAGGCAGGGCAGCAGTGAAGAGTGAAGGATGTGGGATGAACATACAGGCAACACAAGACAAAATGCTTTACAAGAGAGCGAGAGCTATGTTCCCTAAACATCTACGTCATGCCTATAGCTTGGAAAATACAGGCAAATCATTCATACATTCATTTTTCCTAGATTCTCCTTAGAGCCTGGCATCAACCTATATTATTCTTGTCTCTGTTGAAAGCCTGGCTCTTAAGACCTTATGTAAGGTTGTGTGGGTGAAGAACTGCCAAAAGCATTACCACCTTTGGGAGTGGAAATAATTCAAGTGTCAGATTTGTTTCAGAGAGAGAGGCTTGATCTACAATGCATGTGCCAAGGCAGGATGTTTTGGATCCAGAAGTTCATGTAGGCAAAACCAAACACTGTAGATCATGCTGTGCTATTGAGCGTGTACATCATTGTCAGCTGAAGCCCAGTTGTTGGTGTCCAGTTTCAAAAGAGGCTGCTCTCCAGTGGAAAGCCAGGATAGGAGCTGTCCTTCCCACTGAGCTGATTTCATGGAGAGCAGTTAGTGCACGGGGAGGAGGCGCAGGGGATGCGGCTCCTCCCTCGAGGCTGCCCTCCCTCCACGGCGGCAGAACCGGGGATCTCTGCCCTGTGCTGAGCCCGTTCAGAGATGCATCTGGTGAATCAAATCCCTCCCAGTTACCGCTTTCTGTCTGCGCAGCTCCTCGGTCCAGCTCCCGCAGGACCGGCCGCGCTCGGCCGGGGTGACAGTGGTGACAGAGCAGCGACAGCCGCGAGAGGAGCGGCGGGAGCGCGCTAGGGAAGGAGAGCCCGACCTGCAGCCGCGGAACACCGCGCACTGCGCTTAATGCCATGGCGGGGCTGCCCCCCCGAGCTGCCCGGGGCGGTTCACGAAGATGGAACTGTGGCAAGGAAGGCTAAACAGGCAAAGCTTGGATTTTAGGAATTAGCACAAGCACTTAGCCTGAAGCATCCTCCATGTTCTAAATCAGATTTAGCCAGATCAGGGCTGGGGATTTTTCAAGATGGACCCACCCAAGGCAGTGGTGACTGCAGTCTGGTCTAATGAATTTTTAAGAACATAAAATAAAAGATTACTGAGTCAGACCAGCTTTTGTCTAACCCTGTAACCTCTCTCCAGCAGCTGAATTAATGCCTATTATCAGTAAACACCCCACAGTCCCCAAACCCTGTCAGATTATTAGAGCTTTCAAAAATAAATCTCGCATGGAAACAGCTAAGCTTCAATCACAGTTTTGTGGGCTCTGATTTCATCCTCTCTCATGAGAAGTACAAAAGTTCACATGAAATACCACAGGGCTGAGTAAGTCAAATTTTAAGCAGGTTCTATCCGGAACTGGCTACCCTAAGAGTGTGAGGAATGGGAATAAAGAGATGTGGGAGAGCTCCCAGTGCCATTGCTGATGCTGAAAGGGGGTGTATGAAAGAGAAAGGTCTCACAGCACCATCAGACAGTACCCAAATGAAGTAAAAGACTAAAACTTTGTTCTCCTAAAATCTAAAGGCTCTGATGATCTCTGTTTAGCTCAAGGATGTAAAGTCCTAACTGACTCCTCCAATTTCCACTGGATAGGACAGGTATTTGTGGTGGGTCTTCCATTGATAAGTGAGGAAATATCAAAGTCTCGTTCTTGAATGAGACATCACATTTTGTAATTGTGGCTCTGACAGTACCAGGGATTATAATAAAGATGTGACAGTTGCTGCAGGTGAAATTGCTTGCTCGCTGCTCTACTGTCTGGCAGAGGGTTTCTTCTCCAGCCCCAGCCATGTCAATGACTTCCACATGCACATCTGTCTTCTTGATATTGAGCAGAGACCTCGGAGGCATGTAGGTGTGTGCAAAGAGCAGAGTGTAGTGCTGCGGGTGGCTTGAGGATGCTGGAGAATGGATGAGCTGCTCCAAGTGAAACAAACAGGGAATGAGCCCTCCCTGGTGTAAGCACCCAAACAGAAGTGCCCCCAGAAGGTTGAACAGAACAATGAGGAGCTTCCATTTCACAGCTCTGCTTGGTGACGCGCTGAACAGGACCAATGGCAGGATGAGAGGGATGAGAAACCGAGGCTCCTGGTGACTGAACAGGGAGAGAAATGCCAAAGGAACAAAATAAAACAGCAGCAAAATTGGACTGCCCTCAGAATGCACCAAGAGCCCAGGCAGCCCACGGCAACACCATCTGACCAGCATTAACTGATGGACATATTTCTTTAGCATTTTAAAGCCTGCGCCAATGGCCAGAATATGTAAGATACCAAACAGCATCACTCCATTGACTGTAAAATGTGTAACTCGTGGGTGACTTCCATGCAGTGCAAGATTATGAGGATTAAGATTATAGCTGAGAAAATTGAAGGGGGTTACTACCATTTTGTCATGTAATTGAACGATTACATCAATTAGGCTGCTCTTGTTAGTGCTGTAGAGGTTGTCTAAGCTCACGGAGGTAAAATAGAAGGTGTCAGCAGTTATGAAAACAAAAGCGGTAAAACATGCACATAGGATAAACTTCAAAAAGTCATTTATAAGAGTTTTAATGCTCTTTTGAGAGTCAACAATTAAACTGGCCCAGTATAGCAGAGGCATTAGAGCAAATGCCAGAAAGGTTGGCCTGTTGAAAAACCCAGCAGTTGTTATGACACCTAAGAGAGAGCTGCTTGTAGGCTCTGCTGAGCGGCCACTGGACTTCCTTGAAGAAACCAGTACCATGAGAAGAGCAAAGAGAAGTCCTTCGAGTGTGTTGGTAAACGTCCTTGTATAAAACACCAGCGTGACATAGGATCCAGCAAGAAGCACCAGTGCTTTCCATGGATCTGCTCCCCAGAAAGGAGCCAATCGATAAATGCTATAGTCGAGAATGAAAGAAAAGATTGTAAAGAGCAGGCGAGGAGATACAAGGAGAGTGTAGCTGTTGATGCAACTTGAACATATGTCCAACTGCTGCAAAGACTTGATCACCCAGTATGTAACTCCTGATGTCATTAATGGGAAAACAACTGTTCTGCAAGGAGAGTTGGAAAGGAACTCCCATGGATAATAGACCTGTAGATTTAAAATATCTCCTACAAAGGAAGAGAAAAATACATATAGATAATAAAAAATACGTATAGATAGTTTATTTTATTTAGTAATTCAGCATTAGGGATATTACTTGGTATAAGAGGTATCACAATACAGAGCAGCTCCTAAACTTTTGAAACTGGTGTCAGCCTTGGATGTTTTTAGGAGCGTACCATTCATTTTTACAAAACATCGAGAAGCCTGTCACAGTAATGTGATTCGAAGCGCCACTCGCTGTGGCAAGCACAGAGCAGGAACCCACCCACCGGGCCAGCTCTGCGGATCCTCTCCTGCCCGGCTTGCGGGACTCGCTCTGTGACACAGCGGGATCCCTCGACAATACCCGCCTGGCCGGCGATGCCCGTGGCCGCGCCGCTCCGCGTCCCCTCGAGCCCGCGGGGCCACCCGGTCCCGGGCGCATCCCTTACCTGCCATGACCTCGGGCGCCTGGAAGAACTCGTCGGGGTGCAGGTACCCGCTCTGCGGCAGGAGGCACCAGCCCGCCCGCAGCGCCGCCAGCAGCGCCCACAGCGCCCGCGCCACCATGGCGGCCCGGCCCCTCACGCCGCACCGCCAGGGGGCGCGCGGCGCACGGACGAGGCGCCGCAGCGGGAGCCCGGCGCGCATGCGCAGCGCCCCCGCCCGCTGCAATTGCCGGGCTCCCGGGATCAATGAGGCTGGAAAAGGCCCCGGGAGCACCGAGCCCGGGCCACGGCCCAGCCCACCGTGAGAGCCACACCGCCGCACGGAGCGGCACGGCCGGTCCTCCCTTCAATGCCTCCAGGGACGGTGACTCCACCACCTCCCGGGCAATCCATTCCGGTGTCTAATCACCCTTCCTGAGGGTGAATTCCTCCTGCTGTCCATCCTGAACTCCCCTGGCACAGTTTGAGAGCATGAGTTCTATGAGTGTGCTTCTCTCGGGAGAACAGCCCGACCCCCACCCGGCTGTACCATCCTGTCAGGGAGCTGTAGAGTGGGATAAGGTCACCCTGGAGCCTCCTCCAGGCTAAACACCCCGAGCCCCCTCAGCTGCTCCTCACGGGACTTGGGCTCCAGACCCTTCTCGGGCACATCCCAGCACTTCAATGTCCTTCCTGAACCGAGGGGCCCAGAACGGGACACAGCACTCACGGTGTGGCCTCACCAGTGCCAAGTGCAGGGGACAATCACTGCCCTGATCCTGCTGGCCACACTGTTCCTGATGCAGGCCAGACAGGATGCCACTGGCCACCTGGGCACACGGCAGCTCCTGTTCAGCTGCTGTTTCATAAATGACCAAAAGCACAAGGAGAAGAAACACAGTCGGGCTGCAGCTGGGCACAGCTTGCCCGTGGCCATGGGTTTGAGTGCTGGGCACAGCATCACAGCTCCCTGCACACACACTCACCCCACCGGGCACAGCCGGGGCTGGGATCAGTCTGTGTCCCACTCCAACCCCAGGAACTGGGAGCAACGGAACAGTGGGCAGTGAAAGGGAAAGGCAAATGTTCATATTCCAGAAAAGCAGAAGTTTAGCTACCAGGCTGGTTAAAGTGTGATTAAAGTTTTCATGTTTATTTGCTATTTTCACTTATTTATGTGATTGCTATCTGGCTTTACCAGGTTTTTATTACACTACATGTCTGTTCATCCCAGAATCATGAGGGGGTCTCTAAAGTCAGGAGGCCAGTGCCTGCCAGCAGCACAGCAACATCTGTGAATAGTGCAGCTATGGATAAAAATAAAACCTGAATACTACAGCCAGTAGAAATGGCTACTCAGAAGTGAAGTACTTTGTTTCCCGTACAGCAAATACAAATTTCAGGCACAAGGCACTCAGGATTGCCCCCTGTGGAAGGAGGACAGTCATGAGGTTCTTGATGAAGGCTGCATCAAACTAAAGATCATAGGACATCTCTGGCCAGCCATGAGAGAACTGGGTGTGGAAAGTCAATAAGCTCAGTGGATGCTCACATTTGGCTTTGTTCTTTTATCTGTCAAAGATGGTAATCCCCCTTCCAGTCTCTCTGGGCTTCTTTTTCATCCAGTGATTTTTGAAATTTCCTGTACTTTCTTCTGCTGGAAGGTAGAAGACTGTCCATGGCAGAAGGTGGACTGGTCTTTATTCACAGCCTGTCCATTCTCTGTGCACTTAACCTCTGTGGCAGCAGAGCTCAGAGTGGGATGGGTAAAGCAGGGATGTGGAGTCTGAGCAGAGCCAGCCAGGAGGCGACTAGAGAGAGAATTCACTAGACAAGAGTTTTGATATTGCCTTCCAAGAAATTCTCCTATGGGTCAGAAACCCAGAATCCATCTAACAGTTCTTGGGAATCCTGGGTGGTTCAATATCAGCAACAACAGCAGAGATGCTCCAGTTTTAGACTGATCTTGTAAAGCATGTTGATACTGTATTGCTGGTTTCTGCCCCAAATTCCACCCCATCCACACAGACAGGGGCAGCTTCCAGCCCTACCGCACTCCCTGATGAGCAGATGCTGTTGGCACTTGCCCTGCAAAGAGGCAGGAAGAGGCATTCACATGGTAGCACAGCATGTTATCCAGACAGCAGCTTTTCTGAAGAGAAGGTGGCAGGGCAGAGGTGGCCTGGAAGTTCCCACTTGGACCATGCTAGTCCAGGCCTTGTATCTGACACAGAGCAAGCAGGGGAATGACAGTAGCCATGAGGGAGTACTGTGTTATCCTGTTACCTGCCCCAGAGCACTGGGGTGTTTGCATCCCTTCAAGGGACTCAATATATTCACTCCCCAGCCATTCTGTGTATGTTCTCTTCTCTTTCACTGGCACAATCTCAACAGTAGAATCCTTAAAAATCAAGTCTTTTCCTTGAAAAGCTGAAGAATCAAACATTTTGAATCCATTTCCATTGCTGCTATTTCCAAAGTAGACCTGAAAATAATGAAAAATTCTCAGCATTTTGCAAGATGAAGTGCCATGTTGCTGTCATGCAACATGAAAGATGACAGGAACCGTTTTGTAGATTAAAAATTCATACACAATTGCAGAATCTCTCTTACGCGTTTGCTTTTAGACGCTCCAGTAGATCAGATACAGAATTCTGCCACTGGCAATTACATGAACAGCATTTGTGATTTTGTGTTTTTAGTTACTATCTGGAAAAGGAGCTGTAGTTTTTAAAAACTCTCTTGCCCTCAATATTGTTATGCAATACAGGGTTTGGCTGCCCAGGAGTTACAGACATGACTGAAGCCTAGCAGAGATATTGCTCAGTCTTGATTTTGAATTAATTAACTTCAGGATGGAGAAGAAGGAACCTTCTGCCTGCATGGCTTACCATGGACATGGCTGCAGCATAAACAAACCCAGCAAAGTCCTACTGCATTCCAATGAAAATTCCAGAATGGAAAAGCGTTAGTACAACGCAGAAACACATGGGGGACAGCCATGGGAAAACACCTTAAGCTCCAGGGAAATTATTACTGCAACCAGTGGCTGGGCAAAAGGTTGAAATCCCTTGAGTACCAGGGTGGTTTTACTGGGTGAGTCCCATGGGTTGTATTTCACCTTCTCTGTCACACTCCCAACAGGACTGTGCACATGCTGCCAGTGCCATGAGGCAGGATATGGCAGTGTGGTCCTGTTGTCTTTATCCCTGGACTGTGTAAGACCATTTATAACTCCCCCCAAAAATAAAAGGATTATTAGTACCTGGGCTCTGTCCAGTAGTCCATATAGAGCAAAAACATTGACATCTGGGTGAACCATAACAGCCTGAGCTGGCACCTGAGCCAGGTGACAATTGGCAAACTGGGTGACTTCAGCACGGGCACCATTTGGACACAGTAATTGGAAATCACTGGACTTCAACTTTTGGGCCCAACTAGCAGTGTTTTTACCTGAAAAAAAGAAACAGATCATTGTCAAGCAATGAATGCTTTAAAGCAAGAAAAATAATTGAATTATAATAAAGAGACATGTAAAACCAAGTACCATCTGTGTTCTCAAACACTGTAGAGTGCTTCACAAAGGCCACATCCCCAGAATCCTCTACCAGGCACCTAAGGAAATCAAAGATATAAATGCTTTCAATTCAAAGCATCTTTAGGTGAACCACATTTTTTAATAACTCAGGTTCAGAATGCATTTTTTTTACAGGCATTCCTGCAAGCAAATGTACTGGACCCAAAGTTAGTAAGAAAAAACAGAGAAATCTTGGATGGAGAGAAGAGCAAAAAAAATATTAAAAAATATTCTGAATTACAAATTTCAAGAGTGGAATAGAGTAGAAAAAATTATTAAAAACAGTGTGAAAAACAACAAGAAAGACCAATACTAAATGAGTAAAGAAACAGGAGATCTATTATGTGATATTCAGTGCAGCATTTGCAGCCCTGTACATTGGAGATCTCCAGTTAATCTAAATGCAATTTCCAAGGGTATTGCTCCAGAACAAAGTAAAGTTTCTTCTAATTTTCTGAAGCAGAAGTAGCCCAACATGCCAAGAGACCCTAAAACCACCTCCTTTCCTATGTAGTTTATTCTATAAGTGTTTTCAAGAAGCATTTCCTAAAACAAAGTAATGAAACCAATGAAATGGATGTAAAGCTGTAAAATACTGCATATTAGTTAGTTATGACTGTTATGACTGGTTAGGAAAGTTATGACTGGTAACAGTTACCCAAAATACATATATTTCAATTGCACCTACTTTAACATCAACAGTTCTAATTAAAGGTGATAAGTCACGATGTGGCTGACACTGTCACACAGAGAACAAGGACTCAGTGGGGCTCTTCAGTACATTTCCCCATCAGAAAAAACTTTCCTAACAGATTTTTCAGTACTCTGTGCAGTTTGATTTGCCCCAGCCAGTGGTATACATACAAACTGAATGGCCTCTCACACCTCTATCAAATTAGTCTGAAGACAGCCAGAGTTGAAGGAATCTGGAAATCTGAATTTTAAGTCCATCTGAATCACCTTCCATAATTCTTTTTTTTTTTCAGAGGGGATCACTTAAGTGGCACAGATAGATCTACCCCTACCTTGTAGAAGACTGCAGTCCTCTGTTTTTTCGCCCAAATTCTACCATTTTAAAACTTAAAACTTCCCACATCTCTCAATGAATTAAGCACCTTTTCCCTTAAGAACAAAAAGTGATCTCCATATAAAGTTTGACTGTACGGGCCCTTTTATCAAATGCACAATCTTAGAATTATGAGCAAGGCTCATGCAGCCTGTAACAGCATTTATTGCTCATCCATCTCCTGACTGGGAGCTGGCTCTTTAATCCATGAAGTACAGCAGAGGATCTGGAGTTTGCCTGCAAGGCTTGTACCCAGCAGAGCAGCTGGACTCAACTAAATAGATTTGCAAAAAGTAGTTATCCAAATCTAACACTTCATTATTTACCAGGCAGCTGCTGTTGAAGTCTCCTCCCTGAAGGGAAAAGGTGGCTTTCTGCCAGCTGTTCCATGCAGCATCACCTTCTGAGGTGAAGGTCAGGAAAAGGAAGTGCTCCTTCCATATCTAAGAGTTTCACAGTCTTTGGGTACAGCCCCATCTGTACATGTACACTATTGCACAAAGTGTTTGTTCCATTTTATATTATTTTCTCCCCTCTATTTTTAACATACTTTGTTTTGAAGAGGATTTGGTAAATCAACATTGGCCATAGCTGTTTGTGCTGTACAGAAATCTACCTTCAGCTACAGCCACCAATGAATCAGAGTAGTGAAGACACACTCCAGGCTCCCTGTCACAAGCCTGTCACTCTCTGCAGGGACCTAGAGCAGCCAGATCCTGGCAGCTGTGTACCTGCTTCCCTGCTTTCCCACCTGGCTGTCTGCAAGGCAGCTGGCAAAGGCTGTGACACGAGCCAGTGCAATGCCTTACACCATACCTGCACTGGTGAGGACATCTGGGGACACACATCCCACCTCATTTATAGCAACAATAACCTCTGCCTGCTGACTGGGATGGAAGGCAGGCAGTTCCTGCATGTTGCCAGGCTGACACTGAGTCACAGCTGTGGGTACCAGTTACCTGAAGGCTCCACTGTAGCTGTAGTAACGTTCTTGGCTACTTGCACTGCATTTGTTGTTTCCACTCTCATCCCCAATACACAGCTGACAGAGCTTGGCTGGGTAATTGTCCTGCTCAGCTGAAGGGACACAGCTGGCAGAGAAAAACTCACTCACAGCTGGGGAAAGACAAAACCAACATAAGGAATGAAAAGTGTGGGCTCTTCACAAAAAAAGGCAGACATCATGAAGTTATAACCAAGGCAGGTTTCAGTAGAACACTAGAAATACAAGTTACAGCTGCCTTACTGGAATTCACTAGAACTTCTAAAATATTTTTAGAGCACTATTTAGCTGACTATGTAATGAAAGCAAAGAGCTTCCTAGGTGATAGATAAGAAGGCAAGCAAAATTAGAATGTGGAGTTCCATGTTTACAGATTTTTTTTCTTGTTGTGCTGCATGTTTCATTACTAATGCAGTTGAAAATAAATGCAATAAAATCCTGGACAGAGGCACCAGGATGCATCACCAGTGCTCAGGATAACAGGGTGTGCTGGGGGAGCAGTCAAGGAAGTGAAGGTTCTCCTCTGACATCTGTGGCAAGCTCTGAGCTCACCGTGTTAAAAGGACATGGACAGTGTAGAGCTGATACAGTGGAAGGACAGTAGGATGCTCAGAGGGCTGAAACACAACTTGCATTTACCAGGCTGAGAGCTGGACTTGGTCAGCCTGGAGATAAGACAACTAACAGTGTATTGTTATCTTAATCTACATGGTAGGTTTTTCAGGAAGACAGAGCCAGATCCTTCTCAGCGGTGCAGAGCAAAAGGATGAGAAGAAACAAACCAAAGCTATGAGAAGGAAAATTCTGATTAGATATAAGAAAAGAAATCCTTTGTACCAAGGATGGTAAGTAGTTGGACAGGGTCTAGAGAGGTTGTGTGTAATCTCTGTCCTAGGACTTTCTCAGAACCTGCCTGGACACAGCCCTGAGCAATATCAACTACCAGACCTTTTATGCAGTTGCTTGGAATAGATGACCTCAAACTGTCCCTTCCAACCTAAATTAGTCAATTATTTTGTGACAAAGAAAGGGAATACTTTCATGTTAGATGTAACATTTTCAGACCCCTCCACTAGTCCACACTGGTGGCAAACTTAAAATTTCAAATCATTATATTAAAACCACAATACCCCTTCACAAATAGGGGTATGATTAATACAGATATTATAAATACAGAGCTATGAAATATCAATAACACTTCCCTAATTAAAGTTTATCATAAGACTATTACTATCTTTTTGATATGTATTACTGTTTTCTTACCTTGAGGAATATTACAGTCTTTGTTCTTAATAATCCCCCTCTTAATGAGTACACCAATGGGAATATTCCATCCAGCATTTCTCCCCAGTCCTGTGTGGCAGGACTTCTTCCCTCTCAGGTCACTGATGGTGAATGCATTGGACACATTTCGTTTCACTAACACCACAGCATAGTATGCATTGCTGCTGTCATCAGCTTGTAAAATAAACAGAAAAAAACACACAACACATTACAGCTTCTCTTATGCATTCCCACAGCTCAGTGATCATCTGTGCATCCATCACACTTATATGGTGGCAACTTCAATTGCACCAACAATCTGCTAGTCAGGCAGCATGGATGTACATGGAATTGCTCTTCACTTCTGCTGCCTCACACTGCTGCATTCACCTCTGGTCTGTAAAATGCTACTGCTTACACCTGAACTGAATAATCTACAGACAAGATGAAGAAAGTGTTCTTACCCCCACCAGCTCTTATAAACACATCCCTCTGAAAAACAACATTCAGGGCCATAAGTAACAGCAAATCTGCTTCAAGAAGTTATTTTTATGTGAAAACTTCAAACCTGCATTAAAAGTTCTGTGAATTTTGCAGCAAATTTGAATTCTGCCTTAGTGACACCGTGGATACAAGCCCTCTTTTAATCAGTGACTGAAGCAGCCACACTGACAGAAAGAATTTGCTTGTAACTCGAATCTGCTGTGCAATTTCTGTATTTTTGCTTCTCTTAAAAATATTTTGACTTTATGAACACTAATTTTTTCCAATGAAAATATTTTTTTTTCATAATTCAAAAAACAAGAAGTAAAAGACTCAAAATTGCCAAAGATTCAACCTGGTCCTGCAGCAGGACAGATGAAAGTAGCCTCACTGTAGAAGCTCATCTCATATCCTCCTCTATCTATGATGTGAGAGAAATAATTCTTATTTCCTTTGAAAACAGCTTTCCCAGCTGGGCTGGGAACAAGGACTGTGTTTTAGTGCTGTTTTCAAACAACCTGGGAAAATAAAGTCAGTATTTATGTTTTTGGATCTTCTTACCAGAGTAACTTTCTCCAGCAGCTGGTACAAGGCCATATGTCTTCCCAGCTGTGTAAATATCAGCTCCACCCAGAACTACAGCATCACTTTCCTTTTTCTGAAAAATAAAACATAGGATTTCTGTGAAAAAAACCAGCACATCCTTTCCCCACTACAATGATGACACCTTTATGGTCACACCTGTGGCACCCTGAAGGGCAAGGCTTACAGCAGAAGAGCATCACACTGCTAAAGAAAACCTCCCAATTGTGTACAATGAAACAGGGACAGGAGATTTCACAGACTCAGGCTAGACTTAGCTGGGAAACAGTGCCCTCATCACAGGCAAAGATCATCAGGGTTCAGGCTCATCCAGAGCATCTGAGCTACAGATCATCTCCTTCAAATCCAGTGTTCCTGCCTGTCACCAAAGTGAGTGCACATATTTAACCTCACCTACCCAGCAGAGAGCAGCTTCTGCTCGTTTGGTTTATGGCACAAGGATTGTAGCAGCCTACCTGGATCATCTCCATGCACTCTTCCTTTGTCTTGGCTGAAATACACTGAATTGCTGGCTTCAAATTCTTTTTTCTAAAGGCAACGGCCATTTCACCACATTTCCAAATCTCCTCAGTGGACACAACACACCAGTTCAGGCTTTCTGGCATTGCTGCACAAAATTGAAAAGCAAATGCTACATTCACTTTCTCTGCAGTACACAACAAGGATTCACACTGCCCACTGTCACATGTGTCCCATACGTGTTATTGAAAAATATTTGCTTCTGTGTTGCTCCCCATCCCTCCAGCTCAGACTTACACCTGACCAGGAACCAGGGCACTCCCTGATGAGCAGTGATGTCCACACTGCAAATCTCTCCACAGCAAAGGTTCCTACAATTACTGACCATTAAACCCAGCTGTAATATGTTACTGGAGTGCAGCAAAAAGCCACCCTGAATACAACCTGTATACACCCTGATACACCCTGTCACATCTGACAGCCACAGAGCAATGCCCAGAAGAGACAAATCAGAAAGGTGAGGGGCTCTGCCACAGCACAGATCACATCTGGGAGGCTCGGTTGCCAGGATTTTTAAGCTTCTTAAGACAAAAACTCTTGCAACTTGCGTTTCTGACTTTCCCAGAATGTGTATCAAGTAATTTCTAGCTTCTTCTGATTGCAGGAAAGACCATAATGCTTCAATAAAGAGCAACTGAGGGGTTCCTTCAGCTTAGGGGGGAAATCCTCTGCTAGGAATCCATTCATCCATTTTTATAGACTACCTGGGGATTTGTGCAGCAGCACATTATTATTTCCCCTTGTCAGCAGGTAAGAAATTAAGTACCAGGCAGCAGTAGCAGCTTACCAGATTAATGCCTCTCATACACCAAGAAAGGGTAGAAAATGCCCGCATCTTTTAACAAAGTTGGACAATTTGCACAGGAAAATGTTAATACAATATTGTTTCTAGGTCAAAAAGTGACCTTTGCCCATGCTCAAAGATCAGACTGGCATCTTGCCATAACCAGAGAAGAAAATAAACCAGAATCAAGATGATCTGTGTTATCAGCTATCTTTTTTCTTGGTTATAAAGAGGAATCTACAGACAACTTACTATTGGGGTTGCAGCTCAGAGCTTGCATGGCACGAAGATACTCATCCCCCAGCCATGCCTGGTAATTCTGAGCTGTGATTGCAACAAGCTCTGTGGTGGCATCTCGGAACAGAAGATTCTGGGCGCCGTAGACGGCAGAGTCGAACATCTGAAACTTGGCACCCACCCCATTAAATCTTTGCTGCAATGTTAAAGAAGAAAGAACCTGTCACACATTGCTCTGTGTGGGATGTGTGACATCCCATACACCTTCAAACCCCACAGGGCCAAAGGAGCTCAGATATCCCATTTTCAGTCTGCTTAGACAGCTGGGAGAGCCCTTCTAAAACAGACAGGAGCAATGAAGAAATGGCCTCCTACTTGTCCCTGGTTGAGGAGCTGGAAGAGAACTGTCCCGTCTGTGTCAGGCCGCACAACCACGGCCCGAGCAGGGACTCTGGCCAGGTGGCAGCTCCTCCACTCTGTCACATCAGCTCTGCTGCCATCCCTACACAGCAGCTGGAAGTCCTGGGAGCGCAGCCGCTGGGCCCAGGAGGAAAGGCTTCTCCCTGAAACCACAGGAGGGGGACAGACATCAGCTGGGGCTGATGCTTCTGCCTCCAAGCCCCACTTACACATGTGGAGCAGAACACACATCTCCTGAGCATCTCTGCACTATTCCTGACTGCACAGCCTATCCTGTGCATCCTCGTGTCCTGTAGTCCCATAACATTTGTGAGATTGCACTGAGCTGTGCTGGGGTCTGCAGCACTATCAAGAGCATCCCTAGTTTAGGATTACGTACAACATTTTTTGGGGATTTTTCCCCTGGGTCAGACATATTAAAGCAATGTTATGCTCAAGGTAGTTTTCACATAGTGCCAGATAAGGCAGGTTAATGCTGTTCTAGTCTCCACTGAATCCCTTGGGAGGCTGGAGCAATGTAACAGTCCAGGTCTATATAAAAAGAGGTTTCTGCTGTTGAAGGTCTCTTTCCAGAAGCAGCTTAATATTCCACCTTTCACCTTATACTGAAAATATCAAGCATTTAAAAAAATTCTCTATCTCCTGGTACACACCTCAGAGGGTACATCTGTTTTCAGATTTCATCTGTATTACAGCATTTTTTTTGCTGATTCCTCAATTCAAAATACATCAAATATTTGATATTATACTGTTATTACAAACACTGTATTTCAGACCTTGCAGCCATTATTCAACAAGCTTCAGGATTACTCACCATCTGTATATTCAGGCACTGTGCTGTGCTTCACAAAAGCGACTTCTCCAGCATTTTCAGCCAAACACCTAATAAATATAAATCCAACCACAAAGAGGCATTACAAAACCCCTGTGCTCTGGCCACTGCCAGCTGACAGCCCGAGGGCTCTGTGCTCCGTTCCATCAGCCACAGACACTGACCTATTTCCTTGTGCTCAGAGTTTTGCTCAAGGCAGAGACTAGAGGCTGTTGGAGCATGAAGTAAACTATCATTGTCATCTGGTGAATATGAACAACATGTTCAGTGCTGCCTGGGACAAACACCATGACCTTCTTTGTCCAGGACAGCTCTGTGTCTGAGGCAGTCACACAGTCCTTTGGGGAATACACAGAGAGAAGCAAGTGCTTCTCATAAGCAAATTCTGCCCTTGTAAATGCTATGACTTGGGGCCTGGGAGCTGCAACACAGCACACAGATGGGAAGGAGGAAAAAAACGATTTGTGTGCAAAAATGGAGGACAGAGCAACTCGATAATTGAGAGCAGCTAGGTGGGATAATTGAAATAGCCAAGTAGGGCACCAGTTCAGCTCTCAGGCTCCAAGGATCATCAGGTTTCACTGGGAAAGGTAAGTCAGCAAAGCTTGCTGAAACACTCAGATTGTGTCAAACAGCTGCTGGACAAAGCAAATAGCAGTGGGCTTTCCCTGCCCAGTATATGTGCTAAATATACATTTGGTTTTAATATTCAGATATTAATACCTGAAATAGTGGGTTAAGAATTACTTTTGATCAGTCAGGTTAAAAGCATGGCTATCCTAACAAAACTATAGACTTCTAACAAGATCAACTGGAAGCTCTGTAGATTCAATTTCTTGTCAGTGAAGCCTGAACATTATGACTGTGGAGAGGGTACAGCAATAAAAAAATGGACAGATCATTTTTACCTGAAAGCCCCACTGTAGTCATAGTATTGCTCTTGGGAATTTAGTTCACATTTGTTCTGTCCTTCTGAGTCCCCTTTGCAGAGCTGACAGAGGGATTTGGGATAGTTCACACCATTTGCTCCAGGAACACAGCTTGCATTGAAATAGTCACTTACAGCTAAATGCAAAATTAGAATGAGGCATTTTTAGCAATGAATAAACAAGATCAATTTCATTTTAACACATCCACACAGTACATCTCTAAAAAGATCCAGAAGGCACAAGTTATTTTCTTCTTAAAAGATAGTTTCCAAGTTTAAAACAACCAAAAACCCTGCAGTCTTCATCAGACCTACATTAGAATCCTACAGGGAGCATCGAAGTCAAAGAACAAAACAGCAGCTGAGTCACATTTCTGTACACACACAGAGGGTCCCAAGATCACTGGGAGAGCATTGTGAAGGGATGTTTGCCCTGTAAGCCTTGCCTTGTGGAAGGTCACAGCCCATTGGTGCCAGGTGCCCGGTGTCAGTGAGGTGCCCCACGGGCACGTCCCAGCCCGCAGTCCTGTTGATGCCCGTGTGACAGGAGCGCGCTCCCTTCAAGCTCCCCATGGTGATGTTGGAGCTTCTCTTTACCACGGCCACAGCATAATAGGAAGTTCCAATCTCTGCAGAATGGGAAGAAAGAGAAACAACCTGAGTAGCCCCACAGTAGCATTACAGTGACATACACTGATTTTTGGACTCCTGTGCCTGCCCTACCCACTATGCTCACATCCTTGCTGAGACCCCGCTGACTGTGAATCAGGGTACCCCGTAACTTTTTCAGTGTGAATTGTCTTAGTCCACAGGCAATCTGCTCTAACTTTGGAGGTCACTCTGCTTTGAAAGTGAGGTTCCTTTCAGAAAGAAATTTTCTATTCCTCTCAATATATTTGGATTGAATTGAAACCAATATAATTTATTCCACAGTGGATCCTAATTTTGTTACAGCAGAGTCAACTGATGTCTCTGGAGCATCCCAGCTGATTACATTATCATTGTTTTACAGTTTAATATAACTCAGAGTCAAGAGCTGAGGGTTTGAAGTGATCATAATGTCATTCAATCTGACTTTATTTAGATCAGAAATCACTAAATTTCTTCCACATTTCTCTGATTTGAGCTCATAGCCTGACTAATGGTGAAAGTCAGCCTCTGGGTCCTGAGGCCCATTTGGTTTTGAGAAGCCAAAGTACAGGTCCCTCACCAGAGTCATGATGTGTTTAACAGGGTGGGGGCTGCTGCAGATGATCCAGGATCCTATGGACTGACCCCAACAGCCACTTCTGAAGATGCCTTTGGCCAGGTAACACTAAGACCCAGCTACAAAACAAATCCAGCTCCATCTCACAATAGAGTGATGGGACAGCACTGCCAGCAAACTTCTTCAGAGCTCTCCCCTCCCTTGCATCTTAAAGTTAGGGGGGGCATCATCCAGCTCTGAACTACACAAATGTGTTGATACTGAGCTCTTGGTCAGGATGACAAGTCACCACTGAATTATTGTCTCTGCCTTGAACAGAAATCAAAGCTTAAGGACACCCAGACAAGAAGCAGAATCTAGTACTTCCTTTCTTCCAGCAGGTTATCATACATTAGTAAAAACAAAATCTAATTATTCCAATGTATAGGACTGAGAGATAAACCTAGTGATTTATGCTTAGCAATTCATTAATCTATAAAGTATGGAACAGAGAACATAGAAAGCAGAGAGACAGTAAACAACAATCAAAAACCAACCCCACAAATTTATTACCGGAACAGCTACTCTGACCTAAACGCTTCAGGACAGGCTTGGCCACAGCCCTGTGTCCTGGTTCCCCAAACAGTCTGTTACAGGCAGGAGCAACCAAGAGGGAACCTGACCCCTACCCACTGCTTAGAGTCTTCAAGAAGACTCCAAATAAAATGCAAGAAGGATACAAGCTTTTTCTTATGCATTTTAAGTAAACTAAAAGGTATTTAGTCAGAATATACCTTGATCATATACTTCCCCAACCACAGGTTTCAGACCATGCTCCCTTCCAGCCTGGAAAATCCAACGGCCATCCAGGGTCACTGCATCTGCCAAGTCATCCTGTGCAGACACAAGGGCAGAATACATGTTAAACCTTAATTATCAGTACTTATCAACAACCAGAGTGCCCATGCATTTAGAAGAGGCCCTTGGTTAATATGCATTTGTATTTTCTTTTTTCCAATTATTTAAAGGGCGCACAAATTTCTGAACAACTTTTACCAAGAGGGATTTTAGACCTTCAAAACAGCCTTCCTGCAGAAGCCATGCAGAAACCAGCCCTGCACAATGATGGCTTCATCAGTCTTTATAGTACAAAGGAACCTTAGAAATGGATGCTGCAGCTCTCAGCTAGATCTTGAAGCCCAGCAATTTTAAGTTTCATTCTGCAGCTAGTGCCCCAAAGCTTGAAGATTTAAATAAAGTAGATACATTTTTAGATCATACACAGATAGTTCAAAATAATATTTTTGGGGCTACAAAAACTGAATGCCAAAGTGCACTCCAAAGCACCCTTAGAGCCTGCTGGCTTGTGGCTCAGCACAAGGCAGACCTGCATTTTGTGAGCGGGGGAGCAGGTGGCAATGGCTTCCTGAGAAGGAGGAAAGTATCTAAAAAGACTGCTCAAACTGGGAGGATACAAATCTGAGGCATCCACTTTTGGGAAGGTGCCCAGCAACAGCAGGTGTTTTCTGGTGACTGTAACACCAAGCTTGCTGGGATGCTGCTACAGCTGCAGGATGCTCTGGAGAGCACAGGATGGGGATACCCAGCAGCAGGGCCAGCAGAACTGCTGCACACACCCCTGGCAGCACCATCAGCTCCCTCTGGCTACTGAACCCATGGGAGCCAGGAGAGGCCATTTCACACCCCAACAAGATATTGCTGAGAAAATAATCAGCAGAGGGATATTGTGCATTTCTAAGCTATTTCCAAGTTTCTTATCAGTTTGCTTGACCTCTGCTTTGGCCCTGGAGGGGGTAATTTAGTTTCTCCATGCCTTGGGAGCTTGCAAAGCATTGGCAGGGCAGGGCTAGGACTGCCTAGCACACCACAGCAGCTTCCCACAGGCTGAACCACATAAAGAGCTTGAACATTTTTTAAGGCATTTTGTGAGAGCACAGGTAATATGCCAATGTTGACATCTAAACCAGATTTGAAGTTGCCATGTAATTTGAAATCTTTTGCTTGTTTGGCTTGAAAAAGAAAAAAAGATTATATTCATTAATCAGCTGAAAAATAGATGTTCTCATGCATGAGAGCTGAACAAATCCAAGGGAACCTGAAGTGGGGTTGGGATTGGGAGATATTTGCATCTTAAAGAACAGACACAATTCTTCTGAATAACTAGATGTAATATTCCACTGGTGAGGGTCAGACCATAGGACAGTGCAGGAATCAAATGCAATCTGTGGTTTAGGAGGGACATGACAGGGGAGGAGGTGGGAGTTAGAAGGCTCTTACCCTCAGGGAGAACATAATGAGCTTCTAGAATTGGTAGGGGACCAAAAGTAGAGCAGATAAAATGGAAAGGGCTGGCCTCAGAAACCATGAGGTATGTTATATGGCCATATTTTCATAGGAAATAGCACTTTTTTGACTGCAAAGCAGAAACTTTGAGCTCAGTTTAGACACAGAGTCTCTGATAAATAGCTTTCGTAAAAATAGCACAGGACAATAAAGGTCTATTGTTTTTAACATGAAGTAGTTTTCAGGCTACAGATCTCTCCTTTAAATAACACACAATTATTGCTGAGGTGACATATCAACAGCAGCATGGGCATTTTTATTTTCAGCAAGCATTTGCCAATAAATTTAGCAAAAGCACAGGACTCAGCTACAATTTTTTATTAAGTATACCTGTGATGGTAATCCTCTCTTCATTGTTTTCAGAGGAAGTTTATTTCTGTGTGTCACAACATTTGAGAATTACCTACATAAGTGTTTTAAAGACCTGCTGAAAATCAACTCACATTAAATATTGTCAGGTTTCCTAGTTAAATATTTAGGTATTTCTTAATTTTTACACACCTTCAATCAAAAAGGGTTTTTCCTTTATCCATGTGCTAACACATACACGGGTCTAAGTCCAAGTTATGCAGTGTTACAAAACAGCATCTGCCCCTTCAGCCACTGTGTCCTGCTCCCTTCTTGGCCTCAAGGATCAGAGTTCAGTGCAGATGCCAACTCAGGGATTCCACACAGTCCTACCCAGAGTAGGCCAGCTTGAATATTTAGTAGATTATCAGCACAAGGGGAAAAAAGCAAAAAGGAGATCTAAAGGACAAAGTCTTGTCTGAAGCCTTACAGTCAAAATTCATTTTATCAGAAAGCAACTTACTCATGCTGTCTGCCTGCTTGCTATTTCCAATGGCTTGCAAATGCAATTCTGTGAGCTCTATATTTCAGAATCAGACACTCATCAGCCCTTTATATAATCTGCTTTGCAGAATCTAACAGCTTCCTCTGTGCAATGCAGCAATCAGCCAAGTGGTTTGGAGAAGATCTGACATTACAATGCCCTGTCTATTCCCAAGGTGAGATCCACATCTGTATCAGTATCTGCTCTCAGATATTCTTCAATACAGTCTGACACCCTTGCTCAAGAACAGCATTTATCAAGAGGCAATGAGGCAGTCTGAGTCCTCAGACAACCATTCTGCTCCACTGACTAAAATTACAAGGTATCAGTTCTTGAAATCTGTTCCTTTTTTTCTAGCCACATAATCATCAGCCTCATCTCCCTTCAAACTGTTCTTTCAGATCTCCTTTCCTTCCTCTGAACCTCTTGTCCTTGACAGGTTGCATCGCCACAGAAACCTGGTTCCCGGGCACATCTACAAAGAACATTCTTTATTAGCACAGCCAGCCCTCCCTTCCCCACACCCTGCCAGTGATGACAGCCATGATCCCCTGCCTCCACACTTCTTCCAACATCCACTTTTTTACCTCCTACCCCCTCCAAAGGAGGAAATTATTTTGCATACATCATTTTGCAAATTCACATGTTCACAGTCTTTAAAGCCTTCCCCAGAAGCACACTCTTTTGAAAGCTGAGCACACTCTGGGCAGCTGAATTAATGCAGCTTAATACAGAGGTTTGCCCTTTGCTCACCCCACTGGCTGCTTTGCCTTTCTCTTGTCTCAGTATTGGGAGATTTGATTTGATTACACTCAGCACATCTGTTTATAAGCAATTTCCTTAACAGGACCCTGAAATGGGAGTTTGATCCAGAGTTTATCAAAATACAATCTACTTAGAGGCTAAGCAGCACAGCTTTAACTACTGTCTGCATCTTGTAGCTCCATCCCTTCTTAAATATCTGCTAAATAAATCTGACACAATTCCCAAATCAAAGATTACTACTTGGGAGGAAATATTTAAGACCTTAGCTGTGTTCCTAATGACTGGCCATACGTGAGCAGCCAAACAGATGACATGGGGTCATTCTGACATTCTAGTTCATATGTATACTTCTGTGCTTTTTTGAACAAAGATATGCCTTGATTTGTCAGTGCCATGAATGCCAGGAAGCAGAGGCTCAGCTGCCTGGAAGGCCACACACTCACCATAGAACAGTGCAGCTTGCCAGGGGATTATTATTTGGCACATGGAGAAATTAAACTAATGACACTGGTGTCACTCACAGCTCACCTTGATCATCTGGGTACAGTTAGCAGCTGACCCCCCTGCTGTACACTCCAGAGGGGGAAGGATGCCAGCCTCACTGAAGGCCTTGCTCATGTCATTACACTTGGAAAGTTCTGGTTCAGACACCGTGCACCACCGGACACGCTCCAGGCCGAGAGCTGCAAACACAGCACCAAGAGAAAATATTACAAAACCCATCTGAGCTTTTGGAACACAGCTTACCATGTAGAGACAAACTTTCGTTCTGCTTTTCTCCATAAACAGAAAAAAATCAGGGCTCAATTCACTGTGAGTCCTTAGAGGTGATTCCCACTTTCATTCCAATTACATGAATACTGAAGTTTTTTTGGACTGACCACAAGATTAGACTCAGATACTGAAATCCAATGGCATTTGTTTCTGAAATAAGAAATACAGGTATCATGGAATAGGTCAGGGCATCCAGACTATTTTAAACACCTTGCAAAACACACCATTGTAATCAAGTTAAAACCATGTTAAACTATTATTTAAAATGATATGCTACAAAACCAAAGAGACTGTCCAAAGACAACTCATGTCTTGAGTATTGCAAGTTATTATCTGGAGTTCTGCATCAGCCCTTATTGGTCTGCATTAAAAAAGCAACCTTAGGTGCTCAAAAGCCTTGCCACTAGGCTTGTTATGAAAACTAGAAAAGTAAACTTGGCCCTTCAAAACAGTCTTTCATAAGAGATCGTAACCACAGTCAGGAAAAGGGGAGGGCAGAGCCATGAATGAAAAGACTGAAGTTGAGTAGTGGAGATTTCCATTAATTAGCAAAGAAAGGTGCCTTTCAGCAGCCCCAGACCTCACCCTCCCAAGTGCCAAAGCTACAAACACTTGGTTGCTTTTGTGGGGAGAGGTCACCGTGCGCAGACAGTGCGGTGAAATGGCAACGCGGGCGTGGGACAAACAGGCACCGTCATTTTCGTCAGCAGGGACACAATATTCCACTGCTTGGCTACAATTTCCATTTTTAAGCAGGAGTCTGCTGCAAACCATTTATCATGTGGTTTTCTAATACCTCCAAGTGGCCCCCTACTTCCCCCCCCAGTGCCGTGGAGCCGAGATGCCAGATCTGACTGTGCAAGCTAAAAATGACTCCGCTAGTGCCCGCCAGTGCTCCCTGCACATCTTCTGACTTCCTGGCTGCAGACTAAACAAGAATGTTGATGCCAGAAGATCCAACAGTGAAACTCTGGGTTTGGCTTGCTGCTCCTCTGTGACACAGAGCCAAATCTACTGCTGTCAACAAATTCTAAGTCAGACTTGGAAAGCTTACAGGAAGTTTTCATGGCAGCATATGACAGCAAAGGGAGAAACAACTGCCCACCTCTGAGCTGCAGGAATTCTGAGAACCAAGAGGGTTGGGAGAAAGCTACAACAGGTCATGGTAAAAATACACCTCACAAAAACTTAATGTTTGTACTACCTCATCTGTCAGGATGAAATTTTCACCATTAATTCCTTGGGAAGGGAAGAAAAACCCTGTTTTTCATTTTGGGGTTTTCTTTTTATAAACATAAGCAAAGAGAAATTAATCTGGGGACTCAGCCTCTCA
Source organism: Agelaius phoeniceus (assembly GCF_051311805.1). Taxonomy (NCBI): domain Eukaryota; kingdom Metazoa; phylum Chordata; class Aves; order Passeriformes; family Icteridae; genus Agelaius; species Agelaius phoeniceus. The sequence continues at coordinate 14,735,126 of NC_135274.1, forward strand.
GTGTGTATGTATGCTAAGTGCCATTTTTCAGCCTCAGCTTTCTGATTTTACACACAGACACACAGGGGGTAAAGCATAAAAGTATGAAAAAATCATCAGCCATACACCTGAAACATAAAATTCTTTTAGCTCTATATTTCAGCCAAAATAGTGAAACAGCATGAATCCACTGGTTTTTCTCTGACTCATCAAAACAAGGCTTTATTGGTCCCTTTTGAAATTGCTGAATTTTGTTGTTAGAGGAAAGTTAGATCTGGGCAATATCCTAGTTCCTTCCTTACAAGTTAGCCCATCTGAAATGGGCTTGAGCACAGACAAGGCCTGCAGTTAGCCTCTCTTCCTACTGCCAAAGAAAACCTGCTTAAAACATCAGGTCAGTGTCTGAACCCAAGTTTATTCTCAATTCTGGCCCTTCTGTGTATCATAGATATATAAAGCTTAAAATGGCAGAAGCTGGCAACTTCCATTTGAAATATGCTCAGGATCCTAACACAGCCAGAACTATCACTGACAAACACCCCAATAACGCCTCAAAGTAATGGTACTACATTGTGTAACATCAAATGGCTATTTATACAGCTACTACTACAGTATCAAGGGCTTTCAACAGAAAAAAATGGGGGGAAAAATAATTAACTTGGATCATTTGTTTTCTGAAGAACTGAAGAGTGCTTCAGAAACAGTGCCTACACCTCTGGTGAAATTAAAAGCACTCACCAATACAATTTAGGAGTGACAGGAAAAAGCCAACATGTTGCACAGAGCATGAGAAGTGAAATAAAGCAATTATTTCTATTTTTACAAAGTGTCATAGAACTGCTCATTGTTGTGAAAAACAGACACCACTGAACCAGAAACTGATTTAGTGCGGGGGAAATACAACATTTGACACCAATGAGTCTAGATACATGCATGGTGTTCAATACAGCCTTTTCTACTGCTTTTCTATTACTTCCTTCTGTTTATTTCCTGGCCACATGAGACTGGCTCTGAAGTGGTTCAGTGGTTCTGGTTTCATTCTGCCCATTCACATCACACAGAGTTCCCATGGCACAGCAAAAGCTTTTGGAGGACACTTACCAGCGTGAAAGAAGAGAAGATAGAAAACATTTCTGGAGCTCTTCATGGTGAAAATTCTGTGATCTGCGATTTTTTCAGCCTTCAGAACTCCCAGAGATCAAGGCTCCTGCAAGAGAGCTCTCTCCAGCCTGGTCTTAGGTGTAAATCAGCTGCATCCAATTGCTGATGCACTCTGTTCAACAACAAGCCCTGCTCACCTCGGCAGGCGTCACCTTGTAACGACCACAGGAAAAGAAAGCATTCCCCTCCTCACACTGCCTGTACACTTGGAAAAAAACACCAGACCTGGAAATTGCAACATATCTCAGGCACCAATGAGGTCGCTACTGCCTTGGCACCACCCACAGAGTTCATTCAATAAACGGCTACACACCGGCACACAGGGGTGGGGCAGGGCTGTGGAACCACATCCTCACTGAGCTCTGTGCATTCCCTCTAGCTGGGGCTCAGGAAGCAGGAGGAGATTCAAGGTAAGCAGTTTATCTGGCAGAGTAGACAGCTACTTGATGCCACATTCTCAGCATTGTCACAAATTGCTTAAAGCCATCATCAGAAGCCCAGGCTCTAACAACAGCAAAGCCTGTACACTCTACAGGTGGTACAGCACATGCTAAGTGCACATTTCCTGAAATTTAATGGCAATTTTAATTCAGCTATAAAACAGCTGAATCATTCTGACTTATTTTAAGATTTAAGAAAAGGCCCAGGAAGGATTCTCTCCAAGAAAATCAAAACTGCTGACAGTAGGTCTGTTAAAAGCTGGTGTGAATTCTAGTGTAACCTTCGCAGAGCAACCCTCATTTGTGCTGCCCTTTTATTAATTTCCTATTATTCAACGACCTGCAGCTGCCTGTAACATTTTGTTTAGATAAAAGTCATTGAGTGGTGCTCAGAAACAGAAGGGCTGTGTGGTGTGAGTCCTCACACCCAGGGAGGGCATGAGCCACACAGCTCTGTGCATCCCCACAGCCTGTATGGCCAGGAGTATGGCAGGATCCTGCAGCACTCCTCAGCTACCTGACTGCAGGTGGGCAGGATGCTAGCTCTAACTCTAACCAGCACCTGTAAGGCAACAGCTGAGTCAATTCCTTGCTATTTCAAGTTTAGAATTTAAAAAGAATATAAAATGATCCCTCCAGACTTTCTTCCCAAACAAAACCTTATGGCTGAACTCTGATTCTTGGCTCCTTAGACAATCTGGAATTAATTGTCCCTTTGTTGTCTTAAGTGTTAAAGAATAACCTGGTGCCCCTGGAGTATTTCCAAATGTTCTCAAGGACCCATTGCTCAGATCCTTCCTGTGCCCTTCCTACTGGCCAGATTAGTATCTGAAGCCCTCTCTCCCTGATGTTTGCAGTAGGGCTTACATTCATATACAGATGACAAGACTGACAGTCCTAGCATCAGCTGCTTAAGACTGCAAGGGCAGGAATAGTAAGACATGAATCTGGTACTAGGGGTCTCCTGTGGATCCTCTGTGGGAATGGTTCAGAAGGCAGAGGAGCAGCCTTTTTGTACAGGAGGTCTGTTCTAGACACAGCCCCCTCTAAACAATCACAGGAGCACAGTTCACCAGAATTTAGATAATTTTCCTATTTCATTCTTAACTCTGAGTATCTGTGCTTTAAGGAGATATTAAATTTCTTAACCTAGTTTTCAGCACAATTCAGCAAAAATGCCAACAAGGAAATAATATAACTTACAATAATAATAGAGGGTAAGAAATACTTCATCAAGCATGTGTCTGTACAGCAATTACAAATAGTTGGGTTATCAGGCAAGAAGAAAACCCACTATGTCTTCACTGGGCCAGCAAAAGAGTGTTAATACATCAGTGTGATGCCATTTGGACTTCCTAATTACTCTAGGTGTTAAATTAGAAGCCTTTAGCAAAATACATGTGTTGTAAAATGTAACTCTAAAATACTGAAAAGCACACCCAAGAATCAAAAGATATATCAGCACCAGATGCTGGAAAAATAAGAGCCAGAGAAAATCCAAGTAATACAAAACCCTAACAATTACACAAGATAAGACAAGAAGGAGCAACAGGGCTATCAGATCAACTTTTCTGTCAGTGTTCAAAGGTAACATTGGAAACAAACAAAACTAAAAATGCAAAGCAAATACTCCAGAATCCTGTGGCATTTCTTGATCCAAGACTTGTTTTCACTCCCTCATGATAACTTTGCAAGGGAACTGCTGTGGACTTCAGTCAGAGTGGAGTGTTTGGTGACACCTGGCTACGATAGGACAAGTGCCTGGGGGCAAAGTTTGGTGACAGATACTCAGACACTCCAACATGTGAAAGAGCAATTCCTCACAGACCTACTCAGCTGAACAGGCTCTGATGGGTTAAAAAAAGAGGTAAAAAGAAGGGTATACAATACAGAGATCTCAGATGTGTTTGCAGATTTGATAGAGATTCATATCCTACTGGGGTTTTTTTAGATTTACTCTTTTAAGATGTCTCACAAGACACCTCAAACAATCAGTCACTTTGAAAAAGGGAGACAACAGTACACTTCCAGTTGCCTTAAAAATTTATGACATTATTTATCAAAAGCTGCCTCATCAATCCATCACACCATGCACTTTCATGGGCAGGAATTCTCAGAAAGGCAGCACACCTGATTTCCCAGACCTTGAAAACCAGAAACTCTGCTGGGGCATGCACCAGCAGCTTTAACTTCCTGTAAGCGGCACTAGCATCCCATGTAACATCAGCAATAATTGTGCCACAAGTTTAAATCTGCTTTTAATGCAGTGACTTCAGTAGCCCCAGTGTGGCCACCAATGTTTCTCTAACACCTGATTTTTGTTTACAGTCTTGGTCAATTATTCTAAAGTGCTACAACACTTGTATTTATCATAATTAAAAACACACTTGACAAATATATTGTACAATAAAGTTTATTAGCTGTTCTCCTCTTTCTAACAAATGGAATGGATAGTGTTGATAATTCTTTACAAACCAAAGCTGATTTGGTTGTGTGACTGCCCCATGACTGCCATAAGTACATCCCTCTAAAAAACAATCAGTTGCAAACAAGCAATGGCAGGTACCAAATAATACGGGAATTGGAGAATTTCATTATTGAAGGTTTTGGTACAACGTATTCAGAACATTCAGCACAGAAGTTTGTGCATTGCAAATGGAAGATCTTGTGCCTGTGCAATCCGAGACGAACATGTACAGAAAAAAAAATATATTGTTGGCTCTGGATTCTCCCTTTGGTTAAAACATGCATATTACAAAGGGGACAGGGGAAGACAAACACCCGGAATTGCGTAGAAAAGAGGAGAACTTGCATGTATTTTTTTCTTGTACTAATATTCCCTGGACTTCATGCCCAGCCATCACAGCCCATTTGATTTTTCCGTGATTAAGGAAGGTAAATTCTAATTTGGTTTTTTATTTTTATGCAAAACAAAAAGCTAGGAGTAGGTGGTAAAAGAAAAATATATATTTTATATATATATATTTATACGTGTGCGCAACTATGTAAAGAAAATAATTCCCATAGTTACAGAGTTTAGTTAAAGAAAGTTTAATATATATATATTTATTATAACAAAATAGGCAGTTATTGTGGGTAAAATATTCATTAAAATCTGACCCCTAAGAACACACACATTTTTAGGCTATGAATCATTCTCTCATTGCCCTAATGACCATCTCTGCAGCTGTTTTCTGAATTACTGCCAATGCAAATTTGGCATTCCTCTGAAAAATACAAGGTTTCCTAGCACCTAAACATATTTTTAGGTTCAAAAAGTGTGATGACCATTATCTATAAAGAATTTCTGCAACACACTATAAATAGTGTTTCATGAGGAAGATTAAAAACATTACACATCTTTGTCCCTAGCAATTTTATTGGCAAAAAATGAAAAAATAGATTATAAGAATATCCGTATGAAATTATGAAAATGAATATCCCTTTAAGAGTAGTAATGGGACTTAATGAAAATGCTAACTCAAAATTTAAAAGTTTCTTTCTAACTGCCTGGAAAGAAAAAAAGATACCATGACAATAGGATTGAACTCAGAAAATAAAACCTGAAATTGATTGCCCTGACCAAACCATGCTATTAAAGTTAAGCGTGCAAAGTTACTCATAATTTACAACTTCCTTGAATACAACTTTTCTTTCAATTGTTATGAAATTTTAAAAGAATGTCTATAAAGCTTTTTTGAAAAATCTTTGAAAGTTACTTTCCCTTAAACATTAAGGAATTTTACCCAGCAATTCCCTCCCACCCCCACCCTAAACTAATAGCTGGTCAGGCCATTCCACTGTCATGTTCGAAAAATGGCAAACCAACAACACACAATAATACAAATTATTTAAACTAAGAGAGACACCAAATGTAAAGCATTATGGGAACTGCAGAATGTGATGGTTAGGGTATGAACCACGCTGGAAGAACTAGAGGCAGGCTCCACTGGAAGGGCTTAAGAGTTGTCAGATGTAGTAGGTGATGTCAGTTAGAAAATGGAAAATAAAAATCTGTTTTCATAATTTTTCCTTTGCTGGAACCCAGATGTAAGGACCAGACTGTTCCTCTATGATCTGTTTCACTTGGTTGTAGATTTCTTCCAGAGTGTCTCCCTGGACAATAGCTGCAAAACATAATGTGGCAATCAGCAATCACCCCTCCTCATTCCGTGCAGGAGCCAGGCTGCTCCTTGCCCTCAGAGTGCCACGAGGATTTCTGACTGCTGAAGGAACAGACACTCTTGGACACCCCTGGTTTCAGTGCTGAAGCACAGAGTGGTGCTGCAGCACACACAAAGCACCTCCTTGGGGACAGGGAACTTCCACTGTCCTACCAAGTATATACATGCAACTGAGGGGTTTTTTAACCTTTTCCTAGCTACACGTTCCAATGTGCCTGAGTCAATTCACATCCTCCAGTATTCTTTTTGGTCCAACTTTCATTTGTGTTTCTAGCACAAAGCAGGACAGTGCAGGGCTGTGTCCTCACAGGCTGGTGAACTCCTCAGCTCTATCCTGGTGATAGCCTGCACAGCAAGGCAGGCTGACCTCGAGATGTCTACCCAGCTCTACCTTTGCTTTTGGCTAAAATAAGGAGGAACTCATGGAGTTTGTTGTCCAGACAAGAGATTCCAGTTTTATAGACAAGAGGCTTCCTTACACAGTTAAAAGCACAATCTATACTCATTCCTGTCATGTTGGTTGATGTGTTTTTACCAAGGCTAGAAATTAACTAGAAATGAGCCAATATGGATGTGTTCTGACATATCAGAATAAAATATAGTCTGGTGAAAATGAAGATAAAGTTTGAGCTGTTCTTACCAACACTTCAGCCTGGAAGAGCAATCACTGCGAGATAGCAACTTATTTTTAATTAGTCTCACAATCTCAGCATCAATAATCCAAGTAGTAAAGTTTAGCATGAAAGACAGTTTTGGAGGCAGGTCAGACTCACTCTTCTGTGCTTTAATAGAGTAGTGCTGCATCTGAGCTTTGCTTTCATGTAAGCTAGCTTCCTTTTATTCCTACCATTCCATTCTTGTCTCTTAAAACCTTCTCCCCATCTGCAGCTCAATGCTGTACTGCCTGTGGGAGGAGGCTGCTCCATTGTTATAGGCCAAGTATAATGTCCACAGAAGAACAGTGCACAAGAAAGAGTTAGAAATGTCTTTGCAAGGCAAATAGGCCATAAGCTTCAGCATCTTCTCTCCAGCTAAATTCAACCACACCTCTTTCAAACCTCAGTAACTTCAAAGCTGAAGTAGGATGTGCTTTTCATCTACTTCAGTATAAAGTTTAAGTTTGTGGAAACAGAACCTGCTGATGAAGTTGGAAAATGGCATTAAGTCCTAAGAGTTTTCAAAACCTAAATTAAGCTCCCAGTAATTTTTTGTTTATTTTTATATTAAATTAACTGATCAAAGTGAAATCAATGTAGAGATACTAAGATGGCTCTATACCTCAAAGTAATCACAGATCATCTGAAAAACAAAGCTCACTATCTCAGTGGTTAGGCAAGAACTATTTTTACAGCAAGCCATAAAATTTCAACTCTGGCAAGTGAGTAGTGACAAGGAGAACACACCTGTGAAGTGTTCAGTAAATTCTTGCTCCAGTTTCGTGGCTCTCTCAAATGTTTTCTTGGCTTGCTCTTCCGTTAAGCGTTTATTCATTTCCCTGAAAGTGCAAATATTATAGCTTTTTTAAGCCAATACAAAATACTTGGTGTCTTTAAGGTTTTAAACTGTTGTTTGAATATTAATCCTAATAAAAGGATTAAACCCCAAAGACTCCAAGCAAAGACTGTAGTGGAAATGAGCTGTTCTGGCATTATGTTGCATGGAATTTAACACAATGACATTTATTTTCAAGCACTTTAGTTTGGATAAGAAGCCCCATCTTAAAGTCCCTAAAAATTAAACTCAGGTAATTAAATATGATTTAAAACACAAACATTACAATTGTCTGCATATAACTTGCACTTGGCTTTTCAAATACAACAGTCTCAAACAATTCAGCCTGAGGTACTTTACTTTTACTCACATGATATTTTCCACTGTTTTGGGTTTAATAAAAATGGAGATTGGGTACAGCTGGGCAATCTGCAACCTTTTGATCGCATTACCAGAAACATCAAGAATGCAATGTTTACCCTAAAAAGTGAGAGAGAAAGGAAAATGGCACTAAGCAAAGTTTAAGTCACAAGTAGCATAGCATAATAATTTAGAAGAGAAAACATGTCTCCACTGAAACCAAGAAAATGAGAGTATTTGCATCAACAATACTGTGATTTCACCACTTTGGCTCAAGGTCCCCCAGTCTCCTCCCCACATCATTTGAGATGTTCCTGACCCTTCTTTCTTCATTCCTTTCTTCATCACAGCTTGCAGCCCAATCAGCAATGCAGAACAGTGGAACAGCTGGACTTCAACCACATCACCATCATTTTTTATTTTGCTTTGTTTTGGTACTAATTTGAGGATACTTTAGGGAGGTGGCCATGTCACAGATGTGATTTAGAGAAGAGCCAGATGACTTAACTGGCATACCTGAGGGAGTGCCCACCCCTGCTGGCAGGGAAATGTGCCACCATATTCAGGTGGAACTGCAGAAAAGCCCTTTCCTCTCCCAGGTACCAGCCAGTAAAAATACCACATTGGAGATGGTGAAAGCAATTTATTTGTGTTGATTTATCATTCATCTCTTGAGAAACAAATATAACTTGACCATTCCTTGGGCAGCTGGAAGACAGCGTGGTAAAGCTGCTTTCCTCCCACTCTCTATTCTCCCTCTAAAAAGAATTTTCCAGCTTCATCTCAAAGGCTCCTCCTGTTCTCAGCTCCTTTCATCTAAGATATGCTCATTTCCACCTCACACATTTTTATTTCTTTCCTTTCTGAGTAGCATAGGATTAATTTTGCAGACTGTCATTTTAGAAAGCTACAGGGGAAGAGGAACAGAAAACCACTCCTGGGTGACTACATTAAGAAAAGCTTTTTATCAGGACACCAATGTGCATTACAGAAATCTGTGAGCCAGGATACAAACCCACAAGTACCATATAACCAAGGGTTACTCATATCATACAACACCATTCCTGAACTCCTGGGAGATGATTCCTGGAAGAATGTCTGAAATTACTGACATGCTTCTGCTTCCTGGCAGAAGAAATCACTAGGATCATTTACATTTGGTCTCTTTCCTAACAAAATCAGAATTTTACTTCAGGAATTTTTAAAGAGAAGTGTTCTTCCCACATGAACAATATGTATGTCTGTTTGCTTTCAGCTGATGGTAGCTGTTTCCCAGATGCAGTCCATGGGTCTGGATGCCAACTGGTAACATTTAAAAGAGGTGTCTGTATGTCCTAGCAGAGCATTTTACAGGCGCTGATCTGTCCACGTCTTTAAATGTGGCACATGCTCCCAGAGCTGAGAATTAAGAGCATTATTTGAAAAAGAAAAAAGGACCAAGTAAAACACTATTTGCTGTGTTTGGCCCAACAGTTTAACCCAGGAGCCAAAGGGTGGAGGGCTAGAGAGCCAGCACAGTACCTGTGCTGGGATATATGGGATATAACCAAGACAGTTTATTCCAAATCAGCAATGAATATGCATTAGCTGTGGCCTCGAGACACATATTTGCAAGCTGCTGATGATTCCAAAGGAAAGAAGATATGAAAAGTCTTTTCAAGTGAAGATGTGAAAGACAAGGAAAAGAAACACAAGTACATCGTGCTACAAACATGTTTTTGTGCAGGGAAGCCACTTTGCTCTTTGCTCTAGAATAATATTTTATATATTTTAGTTCCTTAGTTGCACTGCATCTGATTGAGAAGCACTGCACAGCAGCCAGTGCTTTCTGTAGCTGAACAAAAAGAAACATCAGAAAGCATCTTTAGCTGTGTCCATTGTGGGTAAGGAAATGAGAGAGACAGGGATCAGCTGGAAGCATGGGCAAATGAACACAACTGAAGGCTATTTTAGGAATACTGTTTCTGGTTCTTTTGGGGTAATAGCAGTCACTTCTGTTCTGTCTTCTCCTAAACTGATTGCAGAAAATTTGGAAATGATCTTTTGTATCCCAGCAATAAAACCCACTGAAAAGACTCATCTTTTCAGCAAGATGGAAAAGAATACAAGGATGGGAACAATTTCAGATCAACCAGTTTGCAGCCCTGTCATGATTTTGAAGTACAGTTCTGAAGGATAGGCCATTGTTTCCCAGAAAAACAGTGTCAGCTGCAACTAAGAAATTGCTGCATCTACCCAAAGTCCCATGGTGCCTATGCAAGAGATTTGACTGCATGGAGACATCTGCTAATACTTTGTTCTTTGTGTCCATTTATGAAAGATTCATAGCAATTTTGTACCTTACTAATCCCCACAGATGGACAAAAGAAGAGAGTCAATTTCAGGTCCAGGATGGAACTGAAGGATTGTATTTGTAAAGCAAATGCCAACAGATTTATAATGTTTAAGCTATTCAATAATTTCATCATTTAACCACAAATGATTGTTTCACAGCTTTGTTCAGCCTCCAATACAAAATGCTGTTCATTTACTTCAACAATTCTGTAATTAATATTATTTTCTTTCCTTTTCTCACTCTGTCCCATGGGCCCAGGTTCCATTTCTTATGGTGACAAAGACAGGAGAAGAAAACATCATTTGCCCCACAGAATCTCACTGTGTTTGCCCTGGTTTTGCTTCCAGTAAATTCAGTTGCCAGAAATAGCAATACTCATCCATTTGGTCAAAATGGGCTACAGAGTTTTCCAGAGGACTGAAGTGCAGCCCTGTGGCACATGGGTTACTACCCACACTTACCTTCTGCATGTCCAGACTGACAGTGCCCCCACTTGGGAGTTCCCACCTAGAAAATAGCTGGCCCTTCTTTCATATAGATCAGAGAACATTGGCTTCTGTAGATGTACTGGATTTGTCACCAGCAGAACAACACTCATCAACTCAACATGGAACATTTGCAAAAAAAATTTTCACCACATGATTTTCTTTAAGACAAGCACCTTATTCTCAGAAATACACTTCCCTTTTCCCACTTTTTTTTTTTCAGACAGATCAAGTCAACTTCAGTGAGACTTTAGAAATAATTAGAATTTGCAATAAATAGTTAATTCAAATCACTTTGGGATAGAAACAGCAAGGTTAATATTCAAAATATATGGGTAGTTATAGAAAAATACTTATAAAATTGAATTCTTTACATTTACTCTCTTCTTTGTTAGCTAAAACCATGAGGAGCCCAAAGAATAACATTTTTGTAAGTTTTCTTTTGCACAGGTCTATGTCAAGAGGATCCTCATATTAATTAACTGCACCAGCACTACTCTTCATTAGTTAATGATCTGTGTATGTGAGCTAGGCTAATTAGCCTATAATTGCAGTTAATTCTTCTGTATTCTCTCTAAATAAGAGGGTTTACAACATTATGGTTGCTTTTTTCCCACAATTTAACCATGACGCTTTCATTATTCCAAAGCTTCATTATTTCCCTGTGCATCTGTGACAATACACTTTATTTCTAGCCTTATACAAATTCCTTTAAAACTCAGAATGCTCCTAATGGCTTCTTGCCATTCTTCTCTTTCTCCCTGTCAGCACAGGCACATAATCAGCTCAGCAAATGAAAGTAAGTGGCACTGATTTACCTTTTCTGCTACTTCCCGCACTGATTGGACACTTGTTCCATAGAGGTGATTATTGTACTGGCCAGCTTCAATGAATTTGTGATCCTGAATATCCTTCTCCATTTGCTCTCGAGAAGTGACAAAATGGTAATCACGTCCATCCACCTCATAATCTCGTTTTGGTCTAGTAGTATCTTTAAATATAAACCAGTAGTTTTAAAGCAAAACAAAAAACAGTGACTTTTTTTCTTACAATATCCAAAAAGCCTCCCACTTGTACTGCAAAATTGTTACAAAGAGATTGATATTAAGATAGGCCTATAAAGTTTAAACAATATATTAACTTTTTTTTTAACCCAACATACAGAGGATTTCTATAAAAAATTAGGAGAAAAATATAATCTAAAATTGCTTTAGTATTTGCTGAGACTTACGTGGAACACATGAGCCAAATTTGTCTGGAAATTCTGAGATCAGGTCATCATTTATTCTGTCTTTCATGGGTCCCAAAACAATCACAGGTCGAGTGTAACTGACTAATAAATATAAAGGAATAATGTCAGTTGTATTTCACATGACTGTTAAATTTTAAGAGTTCATCAAATTAAGCTCTCTCACCTAGCAATGATTTTAATACTTAGAAGAATATGTACTTCTAAAGAGAATAGAAACACAGTGAAGAACATCAATCATAGTCATAGTAAGATGTTAGACTTTCACTCTCAAATTATCATTCTCAGTGATTGAAAATGAGTCTTAAATTATGAAGCCTTTGGGGAAAAAAAAAACCTTCTCACAAAGTAACATCCTAAATTCTAATGGAAAAATGAAAGAGGAGAGGTTTGAAAATCTTTTCAATTCAAAGAGGCACCTAAGCAGCAGCACCATTCATAAAATTCTGTGTCTGTGTTGAGATAAGCTTCTTTTCCTCTAAGGCCACAATTAAGCTCTCACATACAAAATGACTCAAATATAAATAGTTTCTGTAACTATTAACACCCTTATAAAATTTAGTGTAGTACCTTTTGAAAGTAGTTTAATTATTTATAATAAAGGTATTTTGGTTGAAAAGTAAGTTTAAGCAGATTATGTCTAATCACACTGTAAGAACCTTTAAGACAATAATGCCCGAGTATCTTGCCACCATCATGTAATTTCAGCAGTACAAATTTTAATTTTAGGTTCAATCTGTCTGCACAAGTAAGTACCAATTAATTAAAATCTGGCCTATTAAATATATTTTCATTTGACTCAGAGCTATTTCCTTTCTATTGCATTACTGTATTTGTAAGAGGAATGTCTTGAATCCAGTATCTATTAACTTATTAATTAAATAACAAACATCTCTGCTGTTTCTCCCTTTGTGAGCCCCTCTGATGAGGGGAAACCGTTCCACTGGAAATCAGTAAAAAGCAATTCTTTTAAATGCAAGTGGGAAAAAATATTTTCTCCTAGTGATTTCCATTTTATTAAATTTTACTTTTTTCTGAAAAAAATCCCTTGGCAATTATTAACCAAATTAGCCATATAAGAAAGCCATACAGAAATGGGAGACTGATTAGAGACATTTCAATTGAAGTTGGTAAATAGACAAATGAGCTATTCACATGCTTTTTGCTGTGCCAGAAACAGTGAGAATGCTAAAGCAATATGAAACAGAAGGAAACTATCATTTATGAGGTTCTCACTGACAAAGCTGTTAAGCATACTGTACTTTCCTTCCACAATATAAACCACACAAGAATTATTGAAGTAGCACACCTTTGGATTCTGCACTAAATAATTCAGAGCTTTTATTTAATAATTTATGCCTTTATAATTTATTAATTTGAATAACCATAAGTTTACACTTTAAAAGGGTGAAGAAGTTTATCCTGGTACTTAGTACATAAGGGCATGCAATGCATTCTAACAATTCAGATTATTTCATACTGAGTGAGAGCTACAAACCTTCTTGTTGATTGACCGGTTCATATGACAACACATATTCCTCCTGGCCACCTAAAATGTAAAGGCAAAGACACATCAATGTATTTTTTTCCTAAAGGAACATATTTCAAGGGAGTCATTCCATGGACTATGATGATACAGACACTGCCCAGCAATATGCATTACAATGATGCTGATGAGGGACACCTTTTGAGAGCCATGAATTCTAGACCTCACAAAGCTAAGCCAAACACTGAGCTTTAAAGCATAAGACACAGAGAGTAGAAAGGAGTTCCTGGTGTAGCTGGCATGTCAAGCTGGCATCGAGCACAAGGAGAATTTCCAAGCATTGCTGAGGTGCTGCTCCCCACGAGTCCTGGATGCAATGCATGCATGCTGTCATTCACTGCTAGAGCAAAGCCTCCTGCAGTGGGATGCTCTCCACACTCTGAGGGCAGCATTTACAAGAACATTTTTCCATATTTATACGTGGCTGGCAAGCATGTATGGCAAGGTGAACAGATCCTCCATTAACTTTATTGTGAATTGGCATATCCATAAACATCTTCAGCCACTATAATTCTACCAAGAAAGCTATGAATGTGTATACTAAACAACTACTATTTTATAAATTAATTTTTAAAGACAAAGTTGAAAGCAAGTAATGCTTTGGATTGTTCTCAGCTCCAGGAAGCACATTAGCAGTGAATGAAACTAAAATAACAGAATCTTGAGTTTTGACAGCTGTAGGCATTGTAAATGTTAGTGAAAGCATTTGAAATATACCTCAGTTGCCATCTCTCTAAAAGACTGCTTCTAGTCTAACATTATATCTCTGAGTAAAATTAATTTTAACGAAATAACTAAAAATTAACTGTGACAGCAGAGAATTTATAATTCTGAAGACACAAGCTCGAATTACATGACATTGCTTTAACTGAAGAAAATACAGTCCTCCAATATTTCACTTGTCTAATTTTGGAACATCCTTTGATGCTCATAAGCCATACTTAAAACAGGCAAAGGAACATACCAAGGCTACACCACAGTTTATGTAGAAACAGAAGGCAGATGAAGGCTTTTATAAATGCATCTAGAGCTTCTATATATCTAGTCTCTATTTCAAAGCAAATGCAAAAAGATATTTAAAATCTAAATATTACCATTTCATTAACAGAAATATTTTTCTTATTTTGCAATAAATTTGCATTCAAACTGTCCTACAGCAATACATGAAAGAAGACTTTAATTTCCTAAATTGTTGCAAGTGAGGAATACCTTAAGACAGACACAAAATCATGCAACCTGTACATTTTAATATCTCAAAAAGTTACTCATGCAAATGGATTTTAGGACAGTATATACTTTCAGAACCCTTTTTAGGCTAGGGAGAGGAACAGGGAATCACCAACTATCAACTCATCTATAAAAGATCCAGCTCACTAGAATTAGATACTTCTTTGGAGAAGTCACATTGCTAAAAGGTCAAAGAATAGTTATGTAAACTACTAAAGAGATAAGAACAAGTAAAAAGCATCCCCTGATTGAGGGCAAAAAGTATATATTGTCACTGCTTTTCAATTCTTTGGAAAAATTAGTATTAATAGAATGAACCTTTTGAACAACCGTACTCATCTGTAATCAAGATAACTTTCATATTAGACAGCAGTAAGAAGAGATTAAAAGAATATTTTATTAAAAAGTGCTCAGAATTACACATTGAGACAAACAAATCCATGACATCCATAATAAAATCATGGCTTCTCAAGTAACAATAAAGTAAAAAATAGTAGTACCAATAACCAGCTTTAAATGTAAATAGCTAGCTCTCAGAAAAACCTTGGAAGTGAGGGAAGAGAGGGAAGCAGCAAATTTATGAAGAAACAGACATGGTTAGATAGTTTTAATGGTGTGCCATTAAAAACTATAAAAAATTCTGTTTATCAAAGGCAACTTCCATATGTGCTCAATTCTGTGTTATTCTCAGGGAACACAGATGCCTCCCTCAATTAGTTTCTTTTCAATTACAGTCTGCAACAACACCAGCCTTTTGCATACATGTATACACATTCTCTCCTTCATTGTCATCATCTGGAAGAAAATATGTGGCTCATTACCTCTGAAAAGATCGACAGCCAAACAAATATATCTGTTAATGAACCACCTTCCTTATCATCCTGACATAAATTAGGTATTTCTGCAGTGCCCATTACACAGCAGGCAGCCAGGAGCTGAGCACTGAACCATTGCATGACTTTCACTGCTCCTTCGTTTCATGTTTCTCTTCAAATCCTCCACTTTGCTATTGTCCTGCTCTGCTCTACCATGGCTTGCAGCTCTAGACTGCAGCCTTGCTGGGGAGCTGTTCTGGAAATGAATAGTGGGATTCCAGTCCTGGCTGTGGTTCCAGACATGGCGAAGCACAGCAGAGCAGCACCATGCAGCCTATTACCCACCATGAGCATGGAGTGCCACTGCAGCTGGGGTAACAGCAACCACTACTGGAGCTTGTGCTAGCAGTAAAAGCAAACTGAGTGTAGTATTTAGAAGACACTATGTCTCCAGGAAGAGAGAACTAGCATGCTGATTTATCAAAACTGACTCCAGCACTGAATGTGTGTCGTATGCTTTGAAGACAGTTCATACTAAGCACCCACACTTGACAAAATAAATGAGCTGAAAGCAAGGGTAAATACATGTTTGCTTATCTGTACTTTCATTGAAGTATATACATATTAAATCTGAGTATCAGTTGTGAAAAACTTTAGATACTTATGGCATTATTTAATGGATTACACAGTTCGGCTACAGTTCCAATATTAAGGCTCAGCTATATAAAATTATATTTGTCAGCGTTAAATTTACCTTTAAATTTAACAGCTTGTGTAATTTAAAAAAAATTAGTGGATTCAAATTAAATTGAACTAAGAAAATCACCGACAACAATAAAAAATATCCATAATGGAGGTTTGCAGCGATTCTAGGGAGTTTTTTAAAAACAAAGACATGGAACAATTTGCGGTACTCCACCAAATAGACAAATACAGATTTCACCTGAAGCTGACTGGGAAGTTCTATTTAACATGTAAATACCCAGAAAAGACAGACAAACAAAACCAAAGAAAGAGCTGCAAAACAAAGGCTCCGAAGAAACAAAGAACTTAAAAACACTTACGGTAACTACTTTCACTATCGCTGGCATTAGAGGTTACATGCTCTGAAATTGCAACACAATGGGAAAAAATAAGGAACATACACCAATGGCATGAGTCAAACAGAAAGAAAATCGACAAAAAATAATCCAGATGAAAGACAATACTGATATCAAAGTACTGAAATCAATACATACTGCATTTAAAAGTTTTAACGTACTTCTCATAGCTCTCAGGATCAAGCTTAATTTCATATGAAAGGAATTGATGTTAATAAAAAGAAAAACATTAAATAGCACATAAAATAAGATTACAAGAAGTACACTAATTCATAATTCACATGTAACCCTGCAATTTTTAAGTTTTCACTTCAGGATGAATTTAGTTGTGTAAAAACCTTGGGATTATGCATTTCAACTTTTATGCAAGCAATTTATTGATTACATTTAGTCTCTTGTAGAGAAAATGCTGGATTATATTAGAGGAAATATAGTGCAGCATGTAACACAATTTGCATTAGGTGTGATAAGGCAGTTTTTAGAAGTCCGTGCTGAAAACAGACAAGAAACATGTTCTGTTTATAGAACAGAATCATCTAGAGATATTTCTGGACCATATTACATAGTTCAAACTAGGTATGATCATAAGGCCATAAAGGCTGCTTATGATTTTATGTTCCAAAGTATAAGGCCATAAATGTTGCTAAAGTTTTCCAGTCTAGACCAGGAATTCCTTTGAAAGTAGCCATTTCAGAATTGAGAAATGAATGTTACAGCTACTAGAATTTCTACTTCATGATTGAGGACAGGTACAGAAGTGCACTGGCCCTTACAAGTAATTTCACAAACACATTACCACCTTACAGTTATGCCTTGGGAAGAAATGCTACCCCTAATGCCCCTTAGCCACATCCCCTTAGGGCAGAGACTCCTTTCCCTATTGCATAAGTGCCTAACAGTGTATGTATTTAATATCTGTGATAAAAGCAAGGTCTTGGCTTTTTTTATTTGTCATTTTAATACATTTAGCGGTGGGGTATGTACACACAAACATTTCTGCCAAGAGTAGGCAGCAATACTTGAATCTGACTGGATTCAAATAGAAATACAAGAAGTGCCTCAAGTCACCCCTATCAGCCCTTCACCTGGTCTAAAAGCATCATAAGTGTTCAAAATAGAAAAACTCTCCTAGCATTTGTTAAGGAAAAGTTGTGTTTGCTTTAAGTAGCTGTAAACATCAGTAGCCTAGAGAGAGGAGTGAAAACTGTTACCAGTTAAAGTAGCACGGCAATGGTGGTACTATTACTGTAAAGAGCCATAAGGTTATTTTAAATAAATAAAAATACAAGGACACGATATAAGTAACATTAAAAAATAATCACCAAATTAAAAACACAGTACTGTTAAGGACAAACAAGAAAGCACTGGTAAGCTTCTGAAAACAAAAAAAAAACCATCTAATGTGACAGTCACATAAACTTTACATGTTCCTGAAAACAAAAACTCCAAAAGATTACAAACTAGGAAAAGCTTATGAACCAGTTTTAGTTAACCTCCTTTTGCCAGTGGAGCACCAATCTCAGAGAGATCTGTCCAAAAAAAAAAGTAGTAATTTTTCAGATGGAGGTTAAAATAACTTGGGAGTATTTTGATCACTTACTCAGGCCTTTTGATCCCATGTCGTCAGGGACCTCCTGCAGAGTAGTCCCCAGAGGGCAAGCAATAAAAAGACAATCACAAAGAAAATAATTGTCAGTAATATATAAAATTGGCGCTACGACAGGAGACAGTTCCTAGAGCATCACAGGGAAAAATGAGTCTATAGAATTTGACTTGACTGGCACATGAAGTGCAATCAGTAATGCAAATGGCAGAGAACACAGTTTGTTTTGAACCTGCTCTGAATTAGCAAATTTATGCAACTCTGTTTTGAGAATACACTTTTTTAAACTGCTGGCAAGAACAATGAAAATCAGAGTAACCTCTCTTCATTAGGAAAATCAAATTAGAATGAATGACTTTGATAAACCAGTCTAAAGGGACTGATTTGAGAAGCTGGTAAGCTCCATTATACTTTCATGAATACTGTGCTTTCTCCTCCAAGTCACAAACAGGGCAGCATCACTGACAGCACTGGAAGGCAGCTATCTCCTCCAGTTAGCCAACAGTATTGCCCAGTTTATTCCAAACTGGGATACTCTTGTGTTAAGTTTGATTTTGACAGCAAACAAAGGTTTGCCCTGGTTTTGTAGCCTGGTTTGCCAGTGGCACCAGGAGCTCCTCAGCCTGTTGCAGCTCATGAAACTGTCTCCATGGTAACACCCTAGTGCAGTCTAGCAGGCCCTTCTACTGTGCTTCGCTCTCCATGGAATGCCACATACTTACGGTCAATATCACTGGTTTCCTGCTCACTCTGGTCCTTGTTCTTGTAGAAGGGAAATTTTCGGGAAAAGAGGTTCTTTTTACGCTTGTCATTGAATGACTGCTGAAGAAGAGAAGGAGGGGCAAAACAAAGGATGTCTAATGTCTGTGTGAACAAAGGCCCAGAGCAGCAGCTTTGCGGAAGCTGACTCCTACAACCACATTATGCAGTGCACATCTCAGCTTAACACTCATCTTCCCAGCTCATTAGAAACAGACACTGGGATCATGGCTTTGCTTGGATCCTCCATGTTTCACATGCTTAGTAGTGAGAAAACTGGTTCATGCTATAGAGCCTGACCTGTATTTCACAAATAGGCGTGCTCTGAGTGTTAAAAAAAGTGGAAAACGAGGCTACTGTAAGATGGCCAAACCATAATGACTCAAAGTCAATTAAATCACTGATATTATCTCATTTAGGGGTTACAGTATTAAAAAAAACAACCAAAAAACCAAGCTGAGGCTTTTGCAAATGACTGATATTATAACAGAACATCAAAAGTATTGGGCAGTGTTACCATCCAACTAAAAAAAGTCCAAAACTTGTATCAGTGTTTTACTATTGCAATTCATTGCAAATTCACTGAAAGGACTTACTCTGTTCTATGTAATTTTGCATCCTAATACGAATATTAACTTGAAAAGACACCAGCTAATTTCTTTGGTTTATTGAGGCAATTATGTTTTTCAAGAGTGTACTTATAATTACCACATGAAAAACCCTGTATATCAAGGATCATGTTCAGTAACTTTTGACATTAACTGCTTATGTTGCTGAAGAATTTCTGCATCTCAATTGCTACAAGCATTTCTAGAGTTACTTACGTAGATATTTACATCCATATAAATATAAACTATTATTGTGCTGTTTGCTCAAGTGATGGAGAGCATCAATGCATTCTCATTCCTATATATGTATGTCTATATGTAATTAGCACAGATTTTACTAATAACTGCCATATCTTCAGCTGAAGACATCATGTGACTACAGCACCTTTAATTTCGTGTTCCAAGTCAATAAAAAACCTTAAAGTATAAATAAATCAGTAATGTTTTAATTGCAATTATGCCCAGAACTAGAGCTAATACAGCTAACTTAAATCAGCAGAAATTCCCTTCCATCTTTAGGCATGAGTGACTCATCTGACCAGTTTTGGAAAGACATAAAATTTGTCGTATTTTTGTCATTTGGTTAGCAGAAAAAAACTACAGTAGAAAGGATGGTAAAATAGAAAACACCCAACTTGGTCTTGAGACCCTGTGCCGTAGGGGACTATTTATTTCTAAGCCAAGCAGAGCCTATGTGCAGCAAGAAGTAAGAAAAGCACCACAGAAACATCTTTTAAAAGGTATGGTAAAATAAAATAATCATGCATTCAAGACTCTGTTAACAAGTGGTTCTAAAATTTGGAGCACGTTAGCTTTCAAATAATTGTTTGTCTTTCCTCAGCCAATGTGAGCTCACATTCCTCTGTTACAGGCAATAGAGCTGCAGAAGGCATTTTATCCTTTCTACCAGCATCAGGTATGGAATGAATGACAGTAACAAGTAGGGGTCAAACAGGACAGAGTTTTTCAAATGATGAGCCACATTTTTTGGTACAATTGAAAACTAGCACTTGGCCTTCCTAAAGTGAAGGTCTACAGTTGTGCTCCTTTCCTACAGTGCAACACAAAAGCTGCATCCTGCTACAGGACTAACAATCCTTCTGGCCAGATGTGCTTGACAATAGCAGATACTTAAACTTCCAGTGATATTTTCATTACCAATGTTTTAAAAAAATTACTTAAAATTACAAGGTGTTAAAGAGGCACATGGTACCATGGGAGCACAATCAGTGCCATTGAGCTCTGGAAATAACAATACTGTGCTAAGGAGGAAATCCATAAAACCTTTAATTGCCTTGCATCTGTGTTCGACTAAAACTGTTGTTCCACTGTAAAAATTGGTAAATTATCAGCCTGACACATAGACAAAAGATGAAGTTTCAAGCCAATCATATGCCTGCAGGAACCATACTTGGCACAGGCAGAATTTTATGTTATGGTCCTCCTGACCTTCTCTAACAGAAGTCACTGCAAATGACTTCTCACAACCAGGAAGGGTAATGTAATCTAGAGAACAAGGACAACAAATAAATATGTCCAAAGGAGATCCTTGCTGAGTATACTGAAAAATACTATAATGAGTTCAATTCAAAAAATAAAAGAACTCACATCTATAATTGTTTCATTTGGGCAAGTCTGTCAGTTTGGTAAAAGGAGACAAATGTGATAAAGCTAAAATGGTTCAGTGTAGCTGAGGTGGTGAGAATGGGGAATCTGTACAGTTAAAATTAAAGGACTAGCTGATTTATTGTGCTTCATAAAACATAATCAAGTTCTTCATTACAGTTGTGAAAATATTCCATAACAATTATTTTAACTTTCTTACAGTAAGTCTTCCTGACCTAATATGAAACTTTATATACTGCATGTATAATGGTCAGAGTCAGTTCCATTGCCAAAAAAAAGAGAAAATAAAAGTAATATTATACTGATTTTGCATAAAAGATTAGCCAAAAGATTTCTTTTAAAAGATATCATGATTATAAAAAGAAGGATTTGCTTATTAGTTGAAAACGCATAGTAATTGCATTAAATTTTTCATAAGCCCACTGGCAATCATTCACAGCCATTATAAGCAGGAATATATTAAATCAGAAGCAGCACAGAAAATGAGATAAATGTGTGTATGAAAGGAACAAACAAGAATAAAATGTAACCATTTTTGCTCCAGATTTTTTAGGTTTCCTTACAATGAAAGGAACATGGATTTTAATGTTAGCCATCACTAGGATTCTTCAAGGTCTTAATGTAGAAATTTTCAGAAACTGTATAAAATTGGTATTTCATCCTGTTTATAGAGAATTAGCACACACAGACACAGGAAGGCACATGGTCCATGAGGACATGTATGCTGCAGTCAACTTACTGGGAAAATACAGAAGGAATACTTCAAGGAGAAACTCTGATGTTAAAACATTTACAGCTGAAGCAAGAGACTGTGAACAGTGTAAGTGTTTGCAAAATGAAATGTTACTACAGAAAAGGAACTGCAGTTCTACATCAATGGCAAGCGTAGTTGCTTTTCCACTCAGTATTCCATGCATTTCTTGGTGCTCTGTTAGTACACAGGGACTGTGCACCAACTCTGCTTTTGTCAAAAAGCTACTTCAAACACATCAGTAATTAACTGTTTGCAGTTAATTGGTAGACACCCTCTAAAACCATGCAATTATCTTTCAAAGAACATGGTAGCATTTGAAAAATTCCTTAGTGTATTGAAAAGAATCTGAAGTATTTAAGCCTCTCTTCATATGACTTCTAAAAAGCAAACTCAAATTACCATGTCAGTTGATAATATTTTATTCCAATACCAAACTACAAAAGCACCAAAACAGAAAAATGCTGCCAATAATCCAGTAAATCTCCAGGGCAGTACCATAATTGTGAATCAGAAAGTAGTTAGAGATACTGATTTTCTTTTAAGCAAATACTTATAGGGGAAAAACATGACATTTCATTAATAACTGAAACCTTTGCCATGTAGCAGAGGGATATATATATAGGAATTTTAGAGTCTTTATACTTTGCAGTCCTACACTATCAGGATATAATACTGAAGCTTTACTATTTGATGTATGTGATTTCTGAAGTTATGAAAACATTGTATGTGAAATAAATTACTAAAATGCACTTGTGGGATTTACAATAATGAGTAACCAATGCTACAGCATTAGTGCCATTAAAAATATAATCACTATTTCAAAAATAGCTTCCTCAGGAGCTTAAAGCACACTTCAGATTTTTTGAAATGGTAATATATTATTAATTTAAAAGACTCTTACATCTCAAATGCACAGGCCTGAGTTTTGAAATTACTAGTCACATACTAGTGGTAGAAATGATAAGGTTGTGGAATTGTTTCTCAAATTTCAGAACAGCCAAAACATTGGAAAAAAAGCCTCACCCTCAAAGCAATAAAAAAATTTGGCTGCTGTGCCATTATGAAATGGCTATAATTTTGGCTACAAACATTCCTATTTACTACCTAAGTAGCCTCACTACTCATTCCCATCACATGTACTGTGACAGAGATCACATCTGGTGCAGAGCTGTTAGAAATGGCACAATTCAATACTTGGTAAGGATATAGAGCTCCTGCTGCATTAGAGTATTAAGAAGCATATATATTTGTGTGCTAATCCTTTAAACAATTTGCAGTGTTTTGGCAATTAAAGTCTGCTTTGGTGCTCAGAATTATTTTATTTCTATTTGATACAATTTACTCTTTTCACTCAAATCTGAAAGTGATTCTCCACACACAAAACCACTGAAAAACGTTACCATACACAATGCCAGGTGTAATTAGCACTAAATTAACTCACCCCTTTATCTCCTCTTGTTTTGGAATTGAATTTCACTGTCTTTAAACGGGCTCGTTCTTTTTTCTCAACTCTGCCACAAAAACACACACAAAAATGTCAGAAATCAGCAAAACTCCAGAACTTCAAGTTAGCTCTTGTTACAGCAGAAGCATACTGGTGTACCTTTTGTTGGACCTATTTTATTGCTTATCACACTTTCAGAAAATGGAAGCCTGCTAATGGAAAACTGTCATTTCTCAAGTGATGCTCTGTGGAATTATTTGGAAGTATATTATTTGGAATTATGTGGAAGTATTTTGTGGCTATACATGTTCAATAAATCCAGAGAATGCAAAGAGGAAACACAATATAGTAAGTGAACAGCCTCGATTATCAATCAATAGCAGATACTAAGATTCAGAGCACCTAAACTCTTATTTGAGTCTCCAGTATGCCAACAAAAACCTCATCTCCATTGGCTACCAAAGAATGTTTTTCCAGTTTTTCATGTTCTGGGTAGAAAGAATTCAGGATAGTGTCATGACTTGAATAAAATTCATTCACACTTTGCACCTTTTCATAAATGGTTAATTATCTGATATTAAACCCACAGCTTACAGTGAGAACAGAAGTGGATGTGGACCACCTTTATTAACTTCAGCACACAACTCCTAGGGCTACATGGGGTTTTAATAAAGGTTTCATTGAGTAAATGAGAATCCTACTACAGATTACTTAAAAACAAAAGAATCAAAGAAGTGGCTGATGTGGTACAGAATTAACAAGAAAGAGAAAAGCATATACAATATTTATATTAATCAGATGTTTCATAGCAGACATTTCCAAGTCAATGAAGTAAGCCATACCTCCGTTTGCTTGGGATAACTCCAATTTCATCACTTTCTCCATCTGGAGTTACCTGTCGTGCTTGCCACCATTCATCATCAGAAGCATTAATGACATGGAGAATATCACCAAATTTGAAGTTCAAGCCTTGACTCGGGAGGCCACTGTCTTTAGTCTTGTCATAATCAAAAAGAGCTCTACATTGGAAAGAAAGAATTAAACATATAAAAAAAGGCAAAAAAACCCAGGAGACTATGAATAGCACAAAATATGAAGCAAGCTGCCTGTATTATTCATAAATGATGGCATCATTCTGACAGGTACTTATAAGAAGGCTGAACACACTCTCATACACGCACAGAATGTGTAGCACAGTACCCCCAGACACTTCTAAGCTTTAATCAATGAGAAAAAACTTGATCCAGAGCAAACCTTTAGTGCTTTACAAAAGCTCTACAGGAGACACCTACTGCAATTCAGTAAGTACTTTGCACAGAGCAAGTTACATGTCAGCCTAGGATAAAAACAACAAGTATTTAAAGCATAGAGCACAGTCAAAAGTTCTGTAAAATACACTTCCATATCAAGTTATAAATTTAAATTTAGTAATTTAGTACAGTTTAGTACTGTCTTTAAAATAAAAGTCAGTATCGTCAGTTCACTGGAAAAAAACCCTTAGAAATATATCTGCTCACCACTTTGTACTGTAGTACCCAAAGGCAGAGAACCTTATGCACATTCTTTTAGGAATTTCCTGACCATTTTGAGAGAATCTCACCCTTTTTCCGAAGGTAAGCCTGTTTTCAAATAAAAGGCACTCACAATTCCTGAGCAGCAGCTGCATGACTACAGTTTTATTAACATTCCCTCTGGCAGCAAGACTGGTTTATGCAACTGACTCCTGTTCCCCTTTTTGCTTAAGAAAGCACAGTTGTCTGGAAAGGCACATGGTCCACCATGATATGGAACTGATCTGGTTTACAAGTCATATCTTTTCTGCCTTTTGGATCATTTTATACCTGGACAAGTTCCCTGAGGAAATGAAGATATCTGCAGTCTGTTTCTCCCTAGCACAGCTGAGGGTTTAATGAGGATGTGGAAATGAAAGATGACAGGAGTCTCTTGGCAAACAGCAAGAGATACTGCTCAGGTTCTGCTTTCTGAAGGACTTCTTTTACATTTGAAAATAGTTCATGAACCTCACCTATGTGAAATAAATGCTTGTATGACACAGTCCAAAAAATCCTCAACATTATTTAATCTGCCAGCTCATGTGTTGTCAGTGCTGCACTTTCTGAACAATACCTGAATTCAACTTACTCGATACCAAGCCAAAGTAGTACCAAGAGATTACACTGTGATGATTTAAAAGGGTGTAATTTTCCTTGTCCAAATTCAGCTTGTTTCTTCATTCTGAACACTGGTCTTACATACCTTTTTCTGCTAGATTTTTAATATCACAGAACATCAAAACCTGTTTGCTCCAAAACGTACTTCAGCTTTGTGAATTTTGCTTCCTCAAGCACTGAGTGATCTGTATGTGTTCATAACCAATAACAAGTTGTTTACAGGGAAAAAACTCAAAATATTCTGTCATACCAATTCATTTTCAGCATCTATTGCAAAACCAGAGCTGCTTAAGATAACATACCTTTCTTAGGCTATAAAATATTTTTTAAAAAAATCCTAAAGGATTAAAGGTTTTAATAAAGATTTTTAGAATGTCTAAAAAAAGATAGAAATTTTTAAATGGCTTCAAAATATTGAAGAACCTTATACTTAAATCTGTAGTACCTTTAGTTTAAGTTTATAACGAAATTCAGACCTTCAATTTTGAAATACCTTGGAGGTTGAAATACCACTTTCCTTAGCAGTGCAACCTTCATAATAAGATATTTTGGGTTAATTCCACAGCATACTTAAGATAGATATCCTGATTATTTTTTTTTTTTTTCATAATCAAAATAGTGCAGGTAAGAAAAGGATACAGATGGGAAGTAGCTATTCCTCCACATTTATTCTGCACGGTTGTTCAAGAAACACTCTGGACAAATATCATTTCATATCTCAAAATAAACTGCACATAATCCAGTATGTACTTTCAGTGCAGATTCAAGTTGTATACATTTTCACTGAATTAATTACATACATCGTGACATTTATTTCCTGAGATTTCTTGTTAGCATTCAAGCAATGATTTCTACCAGCTCCACTTTTTACTTCTATTTTTGAGTTTGCATATAAATTTATAAAAGCTGTGAGCTTGGCCTAACAGCATTAACATATATGTTGACTGCATGAGAAAAAATGCTCAGGAGTGAAATGGAAGCAGAAATGGATAAAGCCATTATTGCCAACATTTGCTTTTCCCACAAGATAAATGGTTACACAGAGCAGGTTTTGCACAATTAAAGGCAGTTTCATCAAACACATTTTCTCTGGTAAAGTCACTTCAAGAAAAATAATTTTATTGGGAAAAAAAGTCAAAGCTGATGAAAATAGTTGTATAAAAAGATCATTTAGGGTGTCACATAATAGTGACAAAACTATGCAGCTAACATTTATAGGAATACCAGGAACTGCTAATGATCCTGTAAATGACCTCAAAAGCAAACAGAATTAACAAGAATTTCTTTTGATTCCAAGTGACTAACATGGCTTTTCCTGTATGCCTGGCACATCATCAACCAAGAAGTCACTTCACAGCCCAAATGATGCATTTATCAACAACATGGAATATAAAAAATACAGTTCTATTAACTTCCTGCATGGGGACTTTCATTACAGATTAAAAATACCATGTATACATTTACTTATTGTAAGTTATAAACACAAATTAACTTAAAAATAAATTTAGCAATCCTCATCAACTACTGCTTTCAATGCAGATCCATGATATTTACTGTAAAGTTCTATTTAAGCTTAAATGGGAAGTCTTAAAAAATATTTTCTAGAGAAACCACCAAGTCCTCCTTTTTATTTCACTTTGTATTACTCAGGAACCAAAGAGCACTAAAAAGGTATCTCAGCTCCTTCATCCACAAGTCTAGAGAAATTGAAATTAAGTTGCATATTTCATGAGTGTTTATGCTTCAAAGCCAAAAATGTAATGGCTGTGTAACAATGCCAAATTTTCCAGAGTATCTTTTTACCTGCCACACTCATTACTTTCAGTGTCAGAGGTTGTTGACCAAATTCTACCAAAGCATTTCTTCAATAAACAAAGCAACCAGGAATTCCTTCAGCAAAAGCAGCTCTATGTCTCATTTCATTAAAAATTAATTAATTTTACCACTTCACAATAAATGAAGGTCAGCTTGTAAAGGAGGTTCTCTTTTTCTGAGTTTTTGGGAAAGTTGTTTGAAACTTACTGTTTGAACTCTGAGAATACCATAAAGAAGGCCCAATTAAGCAGCAGACAAGTACACTTAGCCTGCTGCTAATAGCAGATCTTATTTTTCCAAAGGACTTAGGTAAAATTTCTTAGTCATTGTAAAACTGTTACGTTTCTTCAACTTGGAGACATAATCATTTTTGCTGTGATTCAAGCACAAATCAGTGCCATTGTTTGAATTTGGAATGTATTGTGCTGATCAGAAAAATGCACAGAGGTAAATGTAATTTTTGATTTGGAATGCTGCACACATTGCAGACTGAGACTTGCCACAGAAGATGAGATTAAATATGGAACAGATTTACTCTCTCTCCATGTGTTATCACAGAAACCTGGTACCATGAAGGTATCTCACATGTGCTTTTTGAATCTGCAGGTGAGCATATATATCTATATAGATATAGATCAGGTGCAAACCCAGAACCATTCTGAGAGAATCTATCTCAGAACAAAGACCAGAAGAAACATAAAGCAAAATAAAAGAAGACACATCAGTACATCTGAATGAGCAGGGGACAGGGGGAGTGGTGTGGGGGGGAACAGTAGGATGTGCAAATGGAGAGTCAGCTGCTGCTGAATTGCTCTATTTGGATTGCCCTCCAAGGGCTGTTTTCCAAATTGCTGTGCATCATTTTTTGATATAGATACAATTACAAAGAAAAATCTGCCATTTTACTCCAAATTGTATTTTTGGGCAAACACAATTGCCTTTTCCTTAATATTACATGATACCAAAAAATGCTGTTTACAGGCAGACTAGTTTTAAAGATAGCATGTTTACAGGGATACAATGATCTGATTTTATTTCCTAATTTGATTTTGAGAAAGCAGCAGAGATGATTTTCATGGTATTTTTATTTAATAGCTTTTCTGAAATTGTGATTGAATGCCTATAAACATTTTACTGGTGGATTTACCATTCAATTCAGCATTTTGTTACATAACTGGCATCCTTTAAGGCATATCCAAAACCCAGCATTATTGAAAAAAGATAACTGAAGTTATTAAAGTTGGCTTTGAATTTAATTAAAAGTACAGTATGACTATACCAGAGTGACTTATAATAAGAAATAAAGTGGGTAAGTAACATGTTCTGTCAGTATCTAGCAATATGTGAAAATATTCATAAAAGTTACTTCAATGGGGTCAAAATTACATCAGAAACAAGACAGAACAGATGAGAACCCTTTCTGTGCATACTAAGCTGCCTCCCAGTATTTGGCAGCCTTTGGTGTGATGACACAAGCAGATCCCAAAAGCCCTAGCAGCACCCTCTGTAAAGGGATGTGGGTAGAAAAGTACTTTTGTTGGGAAAGTTTTGCATTTTAGATATTTGCACTGACTTATACCAACACTGAATATTGAGCCTCAAAAACTTTCAGTGAAACCAGTCCCCACATGCCAGCAGCCTGGAGAAGGCTGCAAGTTCTGCAGCAGCTGGCAAAGTCAAAAGCTCAGCAACTTCCATCAGTGGAATTAAAGCTACATAAAGAGAAACTGCTTGTCAGTGGGTCAAAATATCAGATGTGTGAACATGAGCAGAAGCAGTTTAGAACCTAATCAGGCTATAGCTAACCAAGAAAATAAAAGCATTTGGAATTGTTTGGGCTTAGGTATTTGATGAGAGCTAAAGCAATAGATCTTGGGATTATGGAAATGAAGATCTTGGCACAATATCCATATGGACATTTATCTACCTGTGGAAATTCAAAGATATGGATAACTGTGGTATCAAGCACTTACCCTTATTATTTAGAGCATTTATTTTTAGAGATTTAAATTTTGACCCCCAAAATATTTAAGGCAAACAGAAGTAGAAAAAAAAAGTAGGCTCAGATCTGAGAAAACAGAATCCAGCTGCTGAAACAGTAGGTCAAAACACAGAAACTACCTGTTAGAGGTAAACTAGCTAAACAAGCTAAACAGAAGCCCTGTGAGTATTTAGCTACATTTGTGTCAAGCATTCAGAAATAGTTACAAAGGACAGTGACTTTCCTCAGCATCAGTGCAACTACCAAGAGGCTACTGACTCAATCCAGAGATGAGCTGATTTGAAGAACCCAAAACCCAATTTATTTTTAAAAATGCAATCCTTTTACCCACGTTCCATACTTGAAACATTATGCTTTATCAGTACACGATAAGCAATGTAGGAGTTGAGTGACACATGAATAAGCTGCACCCTGCCATAATTTCCTTGTGAAACCACCTATTTTCTCATCTGCTTCATGCTCTTATGTTTCCACTTCCTTTCAGCCTCCTTAATGTTTAATTTGATATGAATAAATTAATGAGTTATACTCAGTTCATTTGCTTTGCATTTTCTCTCTTGGTTACCATGGAAAAATATTCCACAACAAAATTCAATCAGATAGAGAAGTAAGGTCCTTTATTAAAGCCAAGAAAACAACTAAAGTAAGCTGAAGGAAATAAGATGGAAATCTGTCAAACCTTAAGAAAGAGAAGACTATAAATTTGAACTCAAGTACTGAACAAGGGAGAATATGAAGACTGCTGTCACAAAACCACAAACTGATCTAAGCAAGTTTTCAAGACTTCACATACACTGACTTAAAGAAGAAATCTATGTTTTTGCTGAAGGATTGTCATCTCTCTCAAATCAAAGGACAAAAAGCAAACAATAGCACCATTCTTCAAAGTTCATATAGAATTCTCAGGGATATTACTACTTTTTCAGCTATATTACATTAATCAGTCTAAATACAGCTTTATTTTTATTATATTTGCATATAAGTATCCCTTTATTAATACTTGGTAAATAATTGTACGAAAACCAAATACCAAAAGAGTAAGTCTAGAGAAAGCAGAAAAACCCAGGAGCAATGCCATGAAAAAGATGATTACCTGACATAGAGGGATCTCTTCTGGCTGGTTCTCAAAGATCCTGATCCTGAGCTAATGCTACTGTTCATCATCTGCTCCCGTAAATCATGGATTTTAGCTTCAAAACGACTGTATTCTGTAACAAAGACAGGCATGCCAATTCATTTCCTGCCAAACTTCAGCAATTAAACTGAAAGAAAATCTGAAATTATTTTGATTAGACAAAGAAAATATACAGGAATATTATACTTCGAAGTTCTGTTATCATAATCTATAGTTCACAGTAACTATTTTTTTCAAATTAAGACAAACATTTCTACTAATAATTATCAACTTCATAGTAATACAAAGGCAGTTACAGATTAATTTTAACCCATGACAGAAAGGAAACTTCGGAACTTATATGTGAAATACACGTTTATAACCAAGAACCACATTTTTTAAATTTTAAATGTTAAGAAATAGAAATGAAAAATGTCTGTACTTCAAAATGACTGGATTTGATTGAGATAAAGAATTTAACACTACAAGGTGGGAAATATGCAAAACATCTTCTGAAATAAGACCATATTCCTCTGGAAGCTCAGGAAAGGAAAAAAAACATCCAGAATTCTGGCATGAATTTCAATCCACTTGTAAATGGCATTAGAGATTCAAATTGCCCCCACAGAATTATGTCCAATGTTAATCCTGGAAAAACGGATTGTGTTCTTAAGCAGCACCGTGTACTAATAAAACTATGCTAAATGCATTTGATTTTAGCTACAAAGGCAGCCAGGAAAACAGTAATTGCTTCTTCAGGCCAAACATCTCCTGAAGTGAGGTACTTACATGCCGTCAGCACAAAATACGAACTCAGAGCAAATAAGTTTTTCCTTCAGCTGAATAGTTTGGACTTCAGGATCAACAAATCCACTTGTAAACCCTTGCTAGTCAAAGGAAATGTTGTGCAGCCACCACCTTCCCCAGGAGACCACGTGATGCCAGATTATAACAAGCCAACACTGGCAGAGCCAGGGCGTGTGTGCCGCGAGCCGCTGCTGGACCGGGCACTGAGCTCTCTCCTGAGCTGCGCCCTCACTCCCTGTGGGCACCAGGTTATTCAGGAAGTGCATGACTGAGAAAGGACTCTAAAATAAAAAATCTTGAGAAAATGTCCAAACTAAGGTTCCTTCAACAGCCACCTAAAAACTGTGAATGTTTTATCATATTATGTTCTGCAGCCCTTTCTCCCCACATACTCATACAGTAAGCACCAATAGCATCTATAATTAACCCTATCCAGATTATGACAATATGAACAGTCTCTTCAATAACCCGAACTTTTGTCCTTTTTAAGGAAAATCAGTAGCTTTTAAGATACCCTAGTTTTTAAAATAGCATCAAGTGTCTGTTTACAAGTGAAGTTCAGATCAAACACTTTACCAGCACTAAACCAAACTGCTGAGGTTGTTTGGCAAGAGAATCAAAACCATTATTTCCACCACTACTGATGCTATCACTAATAACAAAAGAATGTAAGATAACAGGACAGTAACCAAAGAGGAATGTGAGAAAACAACATTTTTTAGAAAGCAGCATTCTTTAAGGGGAAGGGCTCAGATGCAGTGAGAGAACAGCCCATTCCTGCTGTGCTACTGCTGCCCTGCAGGGCCTTGGGTAAGTCACCTCATTTTACTCATTTGTAACCAAGAAACTATAAACCTAAAAGATTTTTGTATGCCCCTGTGTGAAAGCAAAGTAAGCATGGAAAAGATGAGATAATCCCAGTGTCTTGTGCTACAGCCTGTTCAATACTAAAAATATCTGCAGCCCTTTGTAATAGCTACTGGAAAAAATACAAATTTCTGTATCGTGTGATTTTATCGAAGAATCAGACTTCCTCCTATGAAGCACACAGATATAAGAGAGCTACCAGGGAGGCTATTTCCCAGTATTGCTTGACAATATCCTATATTTCATCTGCAGGTTGCTGGTCTTGTAGCTTCCTGAATTAATTTAATTTTTCTCATCAGAACTCCTGGGAAGTAAGTGCTGAATGAGTGACAGGGACATCTGTAGGAGTAAGGAGGAGAATAATTTCACCACAGAGGCTCCTGCCATATGAATAAAGCAAAAAAGGAAACTAATGGGCTGGGACTGAGAAGGCTTTATGTTCAAAAAGAAGGAGTGCCAAGAAATTTCATATTTAGGAGAAGCTTAAGCACTGTGCAGTCAGAATCTGGTATGCTTTACTGATGTAGAGCTAGCTAAAATTTGAGTTACTTTCCTCTTAACAGAAGGTTTTGGGAGGAACAGGATGAATAGAAATCTCACCATCATTTGGTTTGGAGCTAAAAAGTACACAGGCTTTTAAAAAAAGAAACCTTAGTATTAGGTATAGTGCTACTGAAACTAATGCTGGAGACAGAAAATAACACAGCAGCAGGACTCGATAGCACCAGAAAAGCAGTGTTAGTCTGAAACCCAAAGGATCAGCACCTGTGCCCTGTTGACAAAGTAGGGTTGGTTCAACATCAGCTTTAGGAAGCAAAGTGTGAGCTCTGCTCATTTATCTAGAAAGGGTTATAATTTGTCTAGGACAGGTTTTATTTCTATCTCTGTGATTAAGAAGAGTTGGATATCAAGTGTCTTTTGCATCTTCAATCTCATACTTTCCTTCAGCTTATCATGCCTAGATTCTCATAAATCTAAACAACTATTTTCTTTACAATGCCTTTCTTTCTTGGCATAATATATGCATAATAGCCATATATAGTGTATGACAAATTTGATATTTGTTCCCCTAGATCACAGTGAACAACACAAGAAACCCCACCTGGCTGTGACAAAATCATACAATGCACATATAAATATTTAACTTTTAAAGAAAGTTTTGTCATGTCAACATTCCAGAAATTTAGAGCTGGAACAGGCACAGTGAACAAGATGAAAAGGACACTCTGCTTTCTTGGTCAACAGGAAATGAAGAGCTTGGCAGGGAAGGAATGCATTTGATTTCTGGTGTAGTGTTATCAGGGTAACAGAAAAAGCATAAGCTGTTTAAATGAAAAAGTAAAAGTGATTTTAACCCAAATGAAGCAGGCTGGCCACTGGAAATGAGTGACAGGGACATCTGTAGGAGTAAGGAGGAGAACTCCATCTACAAATATGCTTCCAATTTCCACAGCTATCAAAACAATGAGATTCTGAAATACTGTTTTAATAAGAACTATGGTGGTACATAGAAACACAGACACCCACACAAAAAGAAATTCAAAACCAAAAGAAAACTACACAATCCAACCTCTCAATACTTTCAGTAAGAATTTGGTCAGGCTCCAAAACCAGATGTAAATGCAACAGCAGTGAATGAAATCTCACTCAGAATCAACCTTTAAGGTCTTAATTTTAGGAAAGCTGCCACTGATATACATCAAATAAAGGATAACAGGCAGCAAAACTACCACAAAAGACAATAAAATAAGAGCTTTAGAATAAGGGCATCTTTTCTTGACTAGAATTTTCTTAAAGTTCCCAGGAAGTTTAGAGGCAGGGAGGGAACATTACTGACATAGCAGCGAGATCGGGGAAACACAGGCACCTCCTGCTTCAATTCATGGCATTTATCCAAGAGAACCCCACCATCACCAAAGGAAAAAACCCAAAGCCTACTCAGGTTGACACATAATCAGTTGTTAAGAACAGAGGATGAATACATCTGGGCTCAAGTTTAAACTTTAAAATTACACTGGATAAGCAGATGGTGCAAAACTAGACTAAATCTGCTCTATATCTGCATGTATTCCACAGCAAGAAACAAAAAGGAGGGAAGATTAGCAAATCCTAGAAGATTACTCTGACTCCAAGCTGCTAAAGTGATTTTACCTACAAGTTTGTAATATTTTTAATGTCAGTATTTACTTGAACAGAAAATCAGAACTCAAGGATCTGATCACTGAAACTCTCCTGGACTGCCCATCTGATGGGCAACAAAACACAGACCCACAGAAAAATTGTCTGTGCAGGCAGGGGAAGGGGAAAACACAGCTGCAATGGAAATGCATCTGGTCTGGAACACACATTCTAGCAATTGGGCAGGAGAGCAGAAGGCTGCAAAGGGATGGGAACTCAGCACACAGCACAGGAGGAGCAGGGACTGAAGGAAGCCGGGATGTGCACACAGGGAACAGATGGCAGAGACTCTTACATGCAGTGAACCCACGTAGAGCTGAGAAAGTTCACTTTCATTAAAAAAGTATGCCCCTTGCTTCCCTCTTCCCATCTGTCTATGGAAAGCCCTCTTTAGCAGGGCCTACTGGATCTGTCTAAGCAGGACTCTTGTGCTGACAATTTTATATAACTACTGATTTATAGTCTTTTCTCAACTTGCAGAATATTCAGTCTTCCTTTTCATGGTGCCTCCAAAGAGAGAAATGGAGTCTGGTTGTTAGGATGGCCACCATCATACTGATCCTGTATTGACCTTCCATTTTTCTTTTAAAATGCATGGACCACAATAAAAATATCATAAATCATTTTTGAGGAGATATTTTGCTGCAATGCTTTGTCATTTGATATGAACATTGCCAGAGACAGACCAGAATGAATTCCACATGCTGTTGGTGACTTTCATATACTCTAATGTTTAATGAGGTTGTATCTCATTAATCACTTGAAAGACTGTGCCAAGGAATTTCAAAAGATTAGAAAAACTGCATTTGTATTTAGTTAAGAACACCTCCCACACACCCTGGAAAACTCAGAAAGAGACTAGGTCCAGTCACTGCTGAGGTGAATCCACTAAAAATGTTGCTGAAGGCTTAGCAAGCATTCACAAGCAATTTTATTTAGTATATTAAAGAGTAGGAGTGAGGTTTTAAAAGATTAAAACATGTGTAAGCCGCCTTACAGTGACTATCAGGGCTATATATAGCAAAACCCTTTTCCTAATCTTAATGGGTCCAGTTTTGAAAATACTCTAATTGACTAATCTAGATTACTTGCAAATGAGTAGAACCAGGTACAAAACAAGCAAGAACAGAAACCTGGAAAACCAGGGACCACATACCCAAAAACAAGGCAAACCTTTTTTGAGGTATTTTTTAAAAAGAATTTTTCATGTTATTAAATCAGGATGCACTGATCTTTTGAACCACCTTTATTTAAGAAAATCCATGTCCTCATCTAGATAGCAGGGAATCTCAGCCTCGATAAAAAACAATTACTGAAAATTAAGTTTTGCACAAGCATTACTGGCTTCATGCTACCCCAGCTAGGCTTTTGCAGACAGAAGATGTACAATATATTTCAAGATTAATGCTCAGAAAACAATCTTAGCTTATACATACAGAAATAGCACCATTTTCCAGAGCTTAGTTATTCTCTTTTGAATTACATAAATGCAGCATTGTAAATAGAAAAATCAGCCACACACTGGCCAATGAGCAGAGCTCTAACAAAATTTTTCTGTTTCTTCCTTTTTTTTTTCTTTTGAGTCATTTGTTTTAAAGACAAGAGAGAATGAAGAAAACACAGTTTCCATGAATAAAACTGAAAGAATATGTGTTAACTACCTATATGAATAATGTAGGTTCAGAAACAGGTGCTTTACAAAAATACTTTGAAATCTTCTCTTGATGTTTTGGTTCCACCTTCTCCTAATCTTACACTGATCCACCAGATCACCTAAGAACATGAAGCTAATCTGATCACTTAAACATCTTACCACGTTCAGAAAATAAATTATAATTTTATTTTTGGTGTCAGGTGAATCCTTGGAAACAGAAAGGGCTGGTATCGTTTTCTTTCATGACAGGCTTATCTGAATTTTGCCCTGCTTTGGGCTTTGGGGAAAGATGAGTGAATGACTGCTGATGCTCACAGACTTGGCCTGCTGCCTTCTTCAAGGCCCTCCAAGAGCAGGGCTCACAGTTTACATAACTGCAGTTAATGTTGTCCACATCAGCTCAGTTCTGATCTTGCAGAGTATATCTACAATAGAAAGCTTAACCCACTAAATAATTTTCTATCCTATTTCAATCAAATATATTTTCATATTTTTAATATATTTGTTTGGTTATTCTATTATTTTTAAACATTTAAATACACTCAAACTATAATACAGGCATGGCAGCCCACTGGCACTTCATACCTTTTTGGAATGGCAAAACCTAACTTTCCAGAAATTCTGAACTGTGAGGCAACATTATTATTACATTTCAGATGACCTTTTCATTTGAATGAATGTAACAATGGGTATCAATGTGAAACACAGAGCCCTCCCAGAACTGTAATCCTGTGCAGTCCCACACTCCCCCCTTGCTGCTCCTGCCCTCACTACATTCTCTTCAGGCACTCAGGTTGCTGTGTCCCTGCTATGCAGCCCCATCACACTGCTGACCATCCTGAATCCCCACTGCCAGGAGATACACATATATCCAAATTGCTCACTGCTTCCTCTCATTCCTCTGCACCAACATTGCAATTCTCCCTTGCCATCCTGGCTCTGCTCAGTGTGGCACTGAGGTGTCTGCAGAGCCAGGGAGCAACAGGAAAATTAAATGGATCGGAAGCCACTGAATCAAAATGGCTTAAAAAAACAATTTTGTGTACTGAAGCAATATTTCTTGCTTTGAAACTGCCCCAGGTCACAGTATTTCTTTTCCAGTTAAATTCACAGTAAAGAAAAATCCCTTTTTATTCATGAGTGATGTCTTGAAAGGAGGTAGGAATTTGTAGTACCAGCAAAGGAGTAAGGAAAAGCTGCCAAATAAAGATGAAAATGAGAACAACATCCTGACTTCCCAACCACATTTCTATAGGATAATCCCTGTTTCACAAACTCTTGCTCATCTCCTGCTATAGATCCCCCTGCAGCATCCAGGGGACCCTACAGGTCCAAACCCACTGATGTGTCCAACAGGGAGATTCTGTATGACACCCATGACATCCATGTACCACAGAAGGATGCACCAGCACAACCCAACAGGTGAGCAGTTTCAACATTAGCTCCAGGCAAGCTGCAAGATAAAACCTGGAGTCTACAAGGAGAAAGTCTGAGGTCAATTGAGTGCAATTATGGGGGTGCCTGATGCCTGAGCCACTTCTGTAAACAGCACAACACACTCACATTCCATGTTTGGCTTTTACCTGTCCCAAGGAGAGCTGGCAAGCTGCTGAAATTTAATTCAGTGGAGTAGAAAAACTTTTTAAGGCATCCCTCAAATTTACTGAACACTCTTGGAAACTAAAGGGATGCTCAGAAAGACATTTGAAAGAATGTAAAAATGTTTCATAACCAAGGAACATTGTGGAGATTTAAGGGAAAGGAAATTCAGTGGTTACATAATTTAAACCCAAATTCAATAAAATCAATTTCATTCAGTCATAATAGCCTACCCCAAATCCAGTAATTGGGAGTTTAGTTACCATGGATTTGAAGAGAGAGACGTGGAAAATTGAAGCCTTTGCATGAGAAGAGTTTTCCAGTGATTCATTTTTCTACAGCCTAACTCAGGCTTTCCTATGGGAGAACTGCTTGCAAAAATCCTCTTTTCTCAAAAATAGGAGGAGAAAGACAAATGGGAATTTATGATGGGAAAATAGGAAATGTGATAGGATGTAAAACCATAAATTAGCATTCCCCACCACATCTATGAACACACAAACTGTCACATACAATAACAGGGAGTGAAGTGAGCCAGTCCCAAGTGTCTTCCAAATGCTCCTATCATACTGAATCTCTTTACTTAGTTATAATAAACTCTGATGGATGTCTAGAATCTCCTTGATCTGTCCTAGCTGTCAGCATCTTTTACAAAATCCTGCTGGATTCATAAATATAAATAAAATACATGTGCAATACAAGCAGTTATAACTGATGCTCTCCATCTTCATGAAGACATTTGAGAAACACCAATAATGAACAACAACTTTATGAATATTTTAATATCTGTTAACCTGTTTCCAAGTGGCAGAAATAAAAAATGAGGATAATTATAAAAACACACACATACACATTTATTCATAAAAAGTTGACAACACTGAAGAGCCATGCAGAGGACAGACCAAATGTGTATGAACAGAAATATTTGAATATTTGACAATTCTAACACAAAGCCAAAGCAAATATTTCAGAGCCAATGCTGACCTTACTGTTCTTTTTAAAAGGCAGCCTCAGAGTGAGCACTGTTAGAAAATGAATCCTGGACCACAGCAATGTACAGATGGAATATGTGACCAAGATACAGCCCCTGAGACAATACAGGCATTGGCAACACGGGCTGGCTGCAGGGATTTGACCAGGAAGCAGAAAACCAATCATTTGGCCTTAGTATGAACAGAGTTCCTGGGTCAGGGCAGAATGTGATGTTGATGCAGGTGGTGGGGTTGGGGAATATGAAAGCTAATGCTTCAAACATTTGAGTTAGTCAGGATGGGAAAAACATGCCAGAAAAGAAGAAATAAAGAACAACTAAAGTGTGCTGCTGTCAGCCACCTAACAGATGAAGGCAGCAGTCCTGCTCCATGCCCACTCCTGATGGACACTGACACTTACCCCTTGACAGTACTGCTAAAGGAAAGTTTCAAACACACAAGTCTCTGCAAAGAAGATGCAGTGCTGGGCCAACCAATTTAGCAAAATCGGAGAAATTTGCTGATCATCACAGTTCATAAAACAACAAAAATGTCTTAGTATATGTAACACCAATAATAGATGAGTTTACAGACTCAAGCATTTCATTTTAGACTATTAAATTGTTAAAGTTTCAAATAGAGGTATTTAAAATGTGCTGCAGAAATACAAGAGGACAAATATGTCTATTGATGATGTAGTGTTCTGCAGAACACACAAGGATGGTTAATCAGCATCAGCTGCAGTCTAATTTGGACCAGAGGAAACTGCTGGATAAATAGAAATAACATCTCAGTGTGAAACCAAGGAATGAAAACCTGATGGCCTCCATAGGTCATCTGAATCAACACCACAAAGAAGGAATTAGTCTTCTATCTTCCTACTATTAAAGCATATAAAACCACCATATTAAAGCATGAAGACAATTGGAAATATGAAAGAACAATAGGGTATTTCTATTAAATTCTGGATTTACTGGATTAATTTTCATGTTATGACAGTGGCAATATTTACTGAAGAAACAGAAATTCTGCAATGGTGAAAGCAAGAAATGTAGCAAGCCATGGCAGCAACACTTGGCAGATATTCCAATCTGGTCACTTGCAATTATGCTAACATATATGTGACAACATCCATGACATTATTTGTTTCAGAAGAGGTGTTTGCTGGAAGGACACTGTAGATTATCTTTCTCTGAGTTTCAAGTTGTACAAGAGAACTTGAATGTACAAAGCAGCCCTTACCTTCTGGACGGTACTGAGCTACAATAGTCACTGCCTGGCCTGCGTTCTTCAGGGCTGCTGCTGCCTGTTCATGGGTTGCTGATTTTAGATCTACTCCATTTACCTACAAGTAATACAAAAAAGCCCTTTATCAAAATTAATGCTTGTGTTTATCACCACAGAACACACACCTGTGGAAAAAAACTAACTGGATACAAACTAGTTTCCATGCCATGAGTATTTCCCCTGTTCCCAACATTGTTCCTAAATCAAAAGTCAATAAAATCCTCTCTCACATATACTCCTCTTAAGAAATGAGACTATCACAGTATATCAGTGAATATATCAGTGAATGTTCAATTTTCTTCTTGGTTTTAAGAGTGCTTTTTTTCCTTTTACAGAGAAAGGGAGAATGTTACTTTTTGTGATGGTTCAGGGACCCTCTTAGCCAAATAATGCCTACAGACCATGCTGTCACCACACCCAGTGACAGGCAACACCCTCTGTGGATCTGGCATTGTTTTCAATGCAGCAGATTTAAAAATAGTATCACCAAAAAAAATGAAGCAGAAATGTGTGTTCCACATTTTATACCAAGAGCAGTTTTCAGAGCTCAAACTAAAATAAAGATGTGCTTTAACACCAGTTTTAGTAACAGCTGTAAAAAGGACATCATTCCTCTTAAATAACTCCCAAAATACAATGTAATTGTTCAAATAAATGATTCTCTATAAATTAAGTAATTTCACAAAGAAACACAAAATATTTATGACCTTCAATAGTAGTATAGAAGAAGCCCTTAGAGAGGTATGAGATGGAACTTTTTAAGACTAACAGGAGGTTCAGCAGCTACTCCAGGAAGCAAAGACCCCGTTTTAGACACTGCAGCCAAGTGTCTCCATCTCATTAGAAGGGTTATTTCTGAAACCTGTATTCTTTCAATTGAGACACAGCCCTCAGGTACAAGACCAAGATAAGTTCATGTCTTCATTGAATGTCTCAAAGAGGGAAGTGCTATTTTAATCAGGTTATAGATGAGAAACTGAGGCAGACTAAAGTCCTCAAAGGTAGCTTGGAAGTATATTGGCACCTGTTCCATTATCTCAAATTTAGCTCAGTTAATAACATTTTTTGCATATCATTAATTGGTATTAATATGCAGAGAGGGGGAAACTTTTATTGCTGTTTAAATAAAAGAAACAAAGAATCCTACAGAAATGATACGATCTCCTTTCCTAAGCTCTCCACTCAGGTCAGCTGGCCCTCCTGCAAGGATGAAAGAGATGAAAATTCCTTCTCCATCTTCTCCTCCAACAATGTTGAAACCAAGACCTGTTGATCCTCGATGTAGGACAACCTTTCTAGGCTCCCTGGAGGAAAAGAAAGAAATATGAAATCTTAGTCACTAGATATGAGTAAAAGTAAAATAAACAATTAGAAAAGCTCCTAGATGCAAAACAAAATCCCCTCCCTGTTGTTAGGTGAACTGAACAAATCTGCAAGTATGTACATATGTATAAATAAATATATAAATAAATTCCTATTATGCTACAATCCTATTCAGCACTAAATGTCATTACTTAATATTTTCCATATTGTTCAAGAAGATCAATATAGGTTGTGACATTTCAGATACAATTTTCAAATTTAGCAAAGCAACTGCAATTGAAGAAGTTAAACTAAACCAAGTTGTTGCACTTTTTTTCACAGGATCCTCTCCTAACTTGGATGAGGGGAGGAAAGAAAAAATATTGATAAAGCCAGTCAAATTCTAATGCAGAAAGACTCCTTCCAAAAATCTATTATCCACTACTCAATTTATTATAAGCAAAGTATAAATGGTCTCAGAAAAAGACATTTCTAATAAAGCAGAAAAACTGTGCACTGCATTTCAAAAATCACTAGAGAGCACTAAAGAACAATTAACGGACATTAGGTATTTAGAGGTATTAATTATTGATTTAAAGGATAAAGTAAGAAGCTGCTTTCTTTTCCAAAACAAAAAGTATCCTCTAGTCCAATCTTTAAAAGTCACTCATTTTTTGCACTAACTATTAAATCATCTTAAGGTCAATTTCTTGAATTTCACCTCCATTAACTATTATATCCATTTTTTTAAGAGTACTATTCTATTACAAATAAATTACATTGCGAAAATCTCTACACATATTGCTCTGGATCACACCAATACATTAACAAAAACAGAAGAGAAAAGAAAAAGATGCAGTATCTTTAATGAAAACACAAAATTTATAAATCTCTTTTTGGGATGGAGAGTGTAATATGAGAAGGTAAGTTAAAGAAAATCTAAACATTTTCTGAATAGGCCTTACATTTTAGAAGAAATCTAAAAGCTGCCTTTTACATTAATTTTAAAGGAAAGCAATAAAACCATAATGATATCAACAGGACAGAATAATTTTGGCTTATATGTCTACCTAGCCCTAAGTTAAAAATCAGTACAAAGACATATCCTACCTTCCACTACACTAAAATCAATTCTCCAGCTTATTATGCCACTTAGGTTCCAATCCTGGGTGGACCCTGCCTCGGAATCTGAGTGACATTAGCCATATCAGATGATGGTGTGACACAGAATTCAGCAACAGCATACTGAAAGTGCAGTGTAACATCCCTATACTTGCAGAACAGAAGGGCAACAAAATTACAAGAGCTTCCCTTTATCATCAATGATGAACAAAAGATTAATGCAATCTACTGAATCAGTGAAGGAATGAAAGGTCTCTTAATGGGGAAGGATTAAGAGCTCTCCAGCCCTCCTGGATTTAGAATCCATCAAAACAAACCCTTGTCTGTGGGGGCAGGGAGGACCCACACATTGCTTACTTTAAAATAAGAAAATCTCTGGTCTGCTCATATTACCATCCTAAAAGTCTCTGTCAATGCATGCAGCATTTCTAGGGCTTGCTGCTTTTAATGCTATTCTTGGACCAATAAATAAAGAGTGTGTGTGTGTATATATACACATATAAATATACATAGTTTTATCCTTACAACAATGTTTACAAGAGTTAAAAAACTAACATCTATTTCTTGAAATAAAATATAGCATT
The DNA here is from genome assembly GCF_051311805.1 of Agelaius phoeniceus. Classification (NCBI taxonomy): domain Eukaryota; kingdom Metazoa; phylum Chordata; class Aves; order Passeriformes; family Icteridae; genus Agelaius; species Agelaius phoeniceus. The sequence goes on from NC_135274.1 coordinate 14,777,765, forward strand.
CCCTAGTATTTTGCCCACTATCACATTTGGGAGCTCCCCTGGTTAGTCAATCTGACACTTAGCTTTGGTTGTTCATTACCTGGTGATCTCATCATCTCCAAGCATTCCCTTGGGAACGGGTGAGTATCTCCCTGGGGATGCTGGGGGCAGGGCCTGTCCCAGGTAGGCAGATGGGCTGATATGGTTATCCACTGGCTGAGAATAAGCTTCACAGAGGGGGAAGGAAAACAAGAAAAGACATTAGGATAATACCAAAAAAAGAGCTGGAGGAAATGAAACAAAGAGGTGACCTCTTTTAAAAACAAACCATAGCAGTTGAAATGATATATTATAATATCATAGTTCTAAAATAGCGTGTTAAATCTATACATTCTCCAGTCTCCTCATTAAGTCAGAAAGCAATTTTTTCAGTTTCATTGTGTCTCACATAAAACTTTTTAAAAAACAGTTACTGTGGATAGTTGAAGCCCATAGGAACAGTCTGGAGATTTATCTGTTTTAAAGCTGTTTTTAACTTGACTGAAGCAAAGTTTTAACTGAACCACAACACACATACCAGAAGAAATTTAGCATCTTAATGATTACAATTGATGGAAAATCTTCTACAACACCAGGAGAATTGTTCCAATAAATAATTAAGAAGGTGCATGATATTTCCAAGTTAGGCACATCCATTTTAAGTGCTCATTAAGGCACAGTCATACCCACAGTTTGCTATTACAAAGAATGTTCTACAATTGGAAATGGCTTTTTCCTGGCGTACGTGCTTCAAACTTTGAGGCTTAAACATGAAGGGTGGGGACTCTTCACAGATTCAGTATTATTAAAGCTGTCAGACTCTTTGCCCTTACTTGCTGTATCTGATGGGGTAGCTGACCTTTGAGGATTTATATAAACCCAAAGCTCTTTAACTGAACATACATGACACAGATTGATGAAGCAATCTGCACATTCTCCTTTTGTTTTTTCCTTTTAAGACATTCTACAAGTTTGGATCATATACAAACTTATCAAGAGTAGTCTTGATATATATATACACACATGATATATTTGCTATTTATATACATATATTCCAAACCACCCAACCTGGGCTAGATTGTGCCTGTATTGTTCTAGATTCCTAGTAAACCTGTGTGCAGTAAATTCTTCACGTGGCATCAGATGCATCAGGACAGCAATGCCAACATTTCAGCAAGCATTAAAATCCACTATTAACAGCTTCAGCAGTTCAAAAGCACACGTTTTGCTTAAAACAAAACCACACAAATACAGTTATTTCGTTTTTTCTCAAAAAATTTTACAGCTAAAGCACAAGAAATTAAATGCGAGACATCATGAGCTCTTTTCCAGCTACAGGAAAATGGGTGTTGATTAAAAAACCTGAACAACTGTTGCAAGTATAGCAGCTCTGTACATTCTGTTCCTGCACTAAATTATCTCATTCCACAAAATGAATTTGAAATTGCTTTTAACAAGCCAATGGTATTCGTAATGATGCATATTTTATAGGAAAAGATTAGATACAAATTCTATATTCATTGGCTTACAGTACTTCTCATTTGACTGTTTTTCAGGTTCTTGCAGCTTTTAACTGCACTGTGTTCAGAAACATACACATCACCTATTACATGTCCTTATTTTTTTAAATTTTTTATCCTTTCACCCTATGACTAAAAGTCAGCTATTGATCAATATAACAGTTTATTATTTCAGACCTGTGGACAGTTCCACAAGAGCACTGGCTGCATCCTTCCTAAAATTTTACATGTGTTACTTGCTTGGAACAGTCTGGTCCTTTCTCAGTGGTGCTCTCAGTGCTATGAAAGCAAACCTCTAAAGGCACAAAGAGGCTGCTCTCTGTGGAGCTCCTGCACTAAACCAAGTCTGCACCTCTCCTGAAACTGCTTCAGATGGAAATTATAGCCAAAGCATTTTCATGAAGAACGTGACAGAAATAAAAGGCAAACCATCACTTTTTGGATCCTAAATGAGGTCTAAACTTCTATTTCCAGGTAAATATTATAACTGATGGAATAGATAAAGGAGCTGTCTTTTGGATGAACAGAAAACTGCATGCATAAAATCAACTTGCTTCGACAGGAAAAGTCAGACTCTTAAGAAGAAATTCCATTTCCAAATCCACCTTTATATAAGACAGTTATAGACGAAAAAATGGAAGATTTCCTATTATTTTCCTATTTCCGGTAAACTGAGGACACCAACCACAAGTATAATTTCTAAAATAGGCGATAAAATTAAAACTTTATTGTCTTTTACTGTTATTACATATTCTTCTCTTCCTGTACTTAGGACATTTAAGAAATGATAAGGCATCCATGTCTAGTGAACACATGGATGCCTTATCATCCCTCCCTTGCAATATTTTATTTCCCAATGCAGGGTGGAAATACTGTACCAACACACAAAAGCACAAAAATACTTTGACATTAATTAGGAGTCAAAAAGCATCACTGATAATGTCTTCAAAGGAGGCCTGTATTGGAAGCAGCCCTCTCTCTCAAAAAACCATTTAGCCACTTTCAAATTCTGAATTTGTACTTTTGAATTAACTACCTAGTCCACAGAAGTTAGCACAGTGAACAATCTATGGCATGTTCTGCACAGTACCAAGTACTGTGCACTGTGCTTTTAGAGATTTCTGATAAAATGAGAATTTAAAAAAACACCAAAACAAGCAAAAACCAACAAAACAAACAAAAAACACCCCAGAAATAAAATAAGCAAACAAAAAGCCCTCCCAAGCGTTCTGTAAGTGAGCAGTTCACAAATAATAGAGTTTCTACCTTAACACCACTTGTAGTAGACATGTTCACAGGCAGCCTCTGTGCACATCTTACTTCTCCTTTGTGGTAGGACTGAATTCCTAAGAACCTGGCTAAAAGGATTCTCATGGACAGAAATAGGAAGGAGGATTGCAAATACATGTCTCAAAAGAGCTGCAGATGAGTAGGTGAAGAAAGAAGCTTGGTAAATGTTTCAAGACTGACTCACAATCCAGATGATCCTAGAAAATACCTCTTTAATTTCTGCCAACTGGTAAAAGCACTTCAGAATCCTCAGTCTAAAGCTCTTGAGCCCTGTACTGCTCTGCTAAATGCAGTATAAAATACTACATACAGGTGCCACCATTTTTTGGTAGGAGTTCCATCTAACTGAGCAGTCTCTTGCAGAAAGCAGAGGCTTTCTGGTTGCAAAAGCAGAATCAGCCTTTGAGGAGACTGATGTCTCCCTTTGAGATTTCCACTGTAAATGTGCAAATACTGAGAGGTACTGGAAAAGCTTTTGTTCTGCCCTGTATTAGAAAAATAGCATTTAGCTCAGAAACACACAGTTGTGTTTTGTAAGTGAAAGACTGAGGAAAAGACTAAACTGATTTCCTGGAATTAAGTCATTAAACACCTCAGCAAGACCTCTGGGTCTGCTTTGGGTTCAAAATTCCAGCAGCAGGTTCAGTCTCCTCACCAGCTGCAATAACAGCCAACAGCACTTTGATCAACAGAGACAGAAGCTCATAGACCTTTGAGTAGAAAAGGCTTTCCTGTTGTAAGGAAAAGAAACAGACTGAAGTTTCATCAAAGAACCCAGCACTTGGCAGAGGAATGTTCTTTGGTCTACCAGAAACAGTGAAAAACACAGTATCTTCAGATAGAGAACTCAAGGGAACTGTAGCTAAATGAAATAAAACTCAGAAAATCTACTCAAAAGTACAGACAGCCCACAAACCTTGTCAAGGGTCATTAAAAGACAAAGAGAGACAAGATGCTGGGAATCTGAGAAAAACTTCCATGACTTTTCTTCAGAATACTTGAGAATACTTGAGTTGGAGGAGAAAGGTTCCCAGAAGCAGCTGCTGGAGCTTGAGGCACATGACAGGGTCAGGAGACTGGCTTTTCTCTTCTCAGTAAAAGGAAAGAAATACACTTCCCACAAAGGATGGGATACTGGGCTGCAGAGAATGCCAGCATCTCTCAAATCATCCTTAGAGGGAGAGCAAACAGAGAGAAACTCTGGAGGAAAGATGGCAATAGGACAAAAGGAGCCACATGTGTGACCAGGCCATTTATCTCTGGTAATGGATGTGACACCAAGTCACACTTACTGAGAAATAAAGGACTCATGGCAAGGTGGCAGAGGACATCCTCATGGCAGCCATGTGGGATTACCCTTGACAGAACCTCCCTGATCTCTCCAGCCATTGGACATGCTGAGAAGGTATTCTTGAAGAAGGCACTCTCTTATGGATCTGTGTTATCATGCACTTGCCTTCAATGAACTGAGCCTCCAGTTCATCCACCATTTGAGAGAAATTAATATCTCTGCATGACAAGAGGTCCAACAACCAACAGCCACCTTTGCCACTGTCATAGATTTATCAGCACTGGGCAAATTACCAAAAGTCAGCTCCTTCTCTGCCTTCCTCCCCTCAAACTTTCTACAGGTTTTGTCTTTGACCCCACAAAAGATTAACATAAATATTCCAATGATTGAGTCAAGGTGCAGTAGTAAGAGATGAGATACTTCAATGTTTGTCACATCCCAATCCACAGCAGTGTAACTACATTACTGCAACATTACCAGGAACATTAGGTAAAAATCAGATTTCTCTTTTCCAAAAAATATGAATTCTAGATGAAATATATGAAAAAACCAGTTATATGGAGAGAGAACAGGAAGTCTACTTTCCAAGGAAACAGTGGGAAAGGTTATTGAACAAACTAGATACAGTAAGGGAAAATGGCTGGTCTCTAATCATAAAATATATGAGCAGAACTGGGGAAGAATCAGTGGAGGCTGAAAATTAGATATGTCAAAGAATGGAGCCTTCCAGAGCATACCTCTAATAACACAGTGGAGATAAAACCTAATTAGCTCCAAATTGCAATTCAATAACCTTACAAATACATTTTAAGATACTGTAGCTATTGCCAATAAATGATGGGCTTATAAGGTACTTCAGTCTCTGTTGTGCTGCACTTTAGCTTCTTGTTCTTTACATACTGCTGTCAATTACATCTGTCAGTCCCAAAGTGTTCCTTTCTTTCATATGAAGTAGTACCTAAACAAATCAGTGCTACATATCAATTGCACATATCTAATGGCAGGAAACAAAGCAATACCTAAATTAAGTCTCCCCTAGAACCATTTCATGTGACAACATGAGTAAAACTGGTCATCCAGAAAAGTCAGCCTATTCAGTCTTGGAAATATGCAGTTATATCATTATCTTCCATTTCTCCAGCCACTAAAAGGTAATAACCCTCTTAAGTGTACTGATATCAAATATTTCTTTACATTGTAGTTCAACCCTGAACTTTCTGGATTTGTATATTTGACTTTGAAAATACTCTTGTCAGTAATACCCTTATGTCAAAAAGAAATTCTTGTAACTACTTTTTAATACAGCATTCACTGGTTTTCCATTCAAATTGTCAATAATTATGTCAAAACTGAAGTCAGATTTCAAGTAAACTTATTGACATAGAATTTTTTAATACATTCACAGGAAGGCACCACAGCAAGAACTCCTCCCTGTTCAGTTTATTCAAGTATATGCAAGTTCAAGCAAAACCAGGAAAACAGGAAAAACATCAGAGCATCACCAACCTCTTAGTTTACAGGACATTGAATTCCCTCACAGTGCACTGCTTTCTACTCTTCACACCCCAAGAGCATAAGACACTTGTTCTCTCCCCTTTTACTCATCAGCAAGTGATGAGTAACACTGAGTGTCTGGGACTGGGCCATGACAGCCACAGAAACACACCTGGAGCCCTGCTGCTGCTGTCTTTTTAGTATATAAGCTATAGGATGTTGTTTGTATAGTATATAATTTTCCTCGTTAATCAACTTATATCAGATTTTTGCCTCATATAATTTTTTTATGCTTGCAACAGGTGAAATACTAAAAATGAAATATGTTAATGCCTTAAAGGGAAAATTAATTAAATCAGAAAGATAAGATGAACTTACAGTTTGTGATGTCAGGAGGGGCATAACTGTCATTCATGAACATGCTGGTGGGTTTTGCAACCTTCAGATAAACAAAGTCAGATGTGTTTTTTAAGGCAGTCACTGCTTCTTCATGAGTAACTTCTTCTAAGCAAACACTGTTGACCTGAAGAGAAAAACAAACATTCTTAACCCAGAAAAATGTACTGTTTTCATAGGACACTCACTGAAGGCTGTTGGAACACTGGCATTGAGAGTCTTTCTTAGGATTCATGTGCCACAGACAGACCTGGTTACATGAAATTATAGAAGAGATGCCTTGTTAAGCATGAGAAGGACAGGTACTTATACAAAAGATTATTATAAACTGTATTGACCACAACATGTTAAAGAAGGCACACATGACAGTGGGGAGCTAATGGGAAAATAGGAAACTCAAAATGCAATAAGTGTGCACACTTACACAGTGTGTTACTGCAAGCATTACACAGAGAGAAGTTTCTTCTAATAAGAATAAACCCCACATCAACTTGTCATGACATAATTATGTTCTAGATCTTATAACAGGACAATATATTCAGGCATGATGTCAAAAAGCAGGGGTCAGAACTTGAGAAAGTCCCAGAATAACTGATTTACATGCCAAGTAACAAGAACTAGTTCAACTACAAACAGCAACTATTTTAAACTATAGTTATTAGAGTGAAACACTAGCACTTCCATTAAAAAAATTCCTTATTGTGAAAGGAAAGAAACTTCTGCAGATAATTCCAGACAACAAAGCAAATAAAGCTTGTTCTGCACTAAACCCAAGGGGCTAAAGACACTTTCATAATTTAACTTAATGTGTAAGAACAACCAAGCTTTCTCAATTGTTAATTGTGGGTGGAAAACTCTATTCCCTGCATCTGTATTCTCTAAGTTTCCTACAAGTTTTCTAGAAGTCTTTTGCTGATATATTTTTAATAGATTTTAATTCCTACCACTCTTGAAGACTGAAAAGTCATTTTGCAGTATTTGGTAAGTGTAGTACAACTTAAACACAGAGATAGAAAGTTACATTCTGCAATGTATGGTTGTGGCTCTCATTTTTCTATCTGGATAAAAAATTTGTGGATTGAGTTTCAGGAAGTTGAAAGGTTTTTTTTTTTCCTTTGTGCATAGAAAAATTCAACTTTGAAGCTATTTAAAGTTTTTTAAAAAAATAACAATGCCATTCAAAAGCATTACAAACACTGAAATGCAATATAAGCAGCAGCTTCACTACAGGCTGGCTAAAGGCTGGCCAGCCACCAGTACAAGGAGTTCCATTCCATTCTTCTATTTTCAGAAGAGAAACAATCCCATTGTATGCTTGTTTACAATTCTGTCACTCAGATCCCAGAAAAATAATAGCAGGCATCAGAAATAAACATGCTGATTTATACAGGTTTTGCATGGAACATTGGGCTGAGGAATAGATTTCAGATTTCCTGATGGAATGGTGTTGAATGATGCAGATTTAATTTTATCACTGATTTCCAGGCAGCTTAACCACAAATTGAATCATGCCCCTATTGAGTCTAAAAGTGAATGACCATTAAAAAAATGCAGCTCTTACTTACAGCTAAAAGTTTGTCTCCAATCTGAAGTTTGCCATCTTTATGTGCCGCCCCACCTTCAATGATTTTGGTTACATAAATGCTGTTGTCTCCAGGTATATGCTGATTTCCTACACCACCAGCAATACTGAAACCAAGACCTGTTTGAAGATAAAGGCATTACTCAAGAAACCTTTTTTGCAATCATTGGATTCAAATTCTTAGGTAAATAATAACACTCCTTATATAACACAAATATATATAATCAGGGTCTGGCTGAAGTAATTCTGATGCCTTTTCAAGTGAACTCTATAGTTTCCTAGAAAATAAAGCTCTAGAAGAGACATAACACATACACAATTCTGAAAACTAAAAGCTAGATCATTTACTTCATGCTTTGTGAAGTATGGGCACAGCAGAGCTATAAGCATCACCATGCCATAGTATCTATATATTTATAGCCACATTGCCCAGTAATTAATTTCCCTAAATTATTTTTAATCTCTCAAACATCCTTACTAGGTAAGCCAATTAAGTATTTTACTCCAATTTCAATGTACTTAAAAATTACTAGATACAATCAGAAACATTTTTATCATTTAAAAGAAACCTTGGCATTCTACAAGAACAGTTTCAATTCTATCCTTGTGAAACAGAAACTTTAGATTTCCAACATACCTTTGGGGCCTTTCACAAGTTTGATTTCCACTATTTTTTCTGTGACTGGTTTTCTCCTTTTGACATACAATCGTACAATGGACCCTGCTTCTTTCAGCGCCTCCACGGCTTTGCTGTGTGTCACATCCCGAACATCCACCTCGTTTACTCGCAGGATACAATCATTGACCCTGGAGACACCAACAGTCATGCTCAGCTGTTGTGTTACAGCAGAGTGCACACATCAGGAGCCCAATATTTTATCTATGATACACTAACATGCATGTTAACACATTAAAATACAGAGATTTATCTCCAAAGTTCTTCTCATTCAAGACAATGCTCTAAAATTAATTATTAGTGCTTAAAAATAAATCAAGGATCACTGGAAAATATTTAAGAGGAATATTTAATTCATGGCTGAAGAGGGCACCTTATTATATGTATCTCATTTTGACAGTGTTTTTAACAGATGTCTGCAAAAATTACCTTTTATTTACAGCTATAAATCAGAATGTAAAAAACCAAAACCTGGAAGGCACACAATGCAAATACACTAGTTTTAAGCCATGATATGAGCAAGTCAATCTTGCTTTTCACAAGCAGTTTAAGTGCTGGCCTTCCAGTCCATTTAACATGTTGCTGCAGTAACAGTGAGCCCTCATTACACTAAGTGCAATGCCAGGCCCACCTGTCACCGTGTCCTGCCAGATGTACCTCTGACAATGGCCAACAAGCTAAAATGAAGCCATGAACTAAGCTCATTAGGACTAAAACCCATAATACAACAGGTATTTGCACATGACACGATGGGCCGAGTTCTTGGCAACACAAGAGGAAAACAAGTAGTCCTTAAATCAATGTGGATGGCTTTCTTTGAAAAATTAAGACACTGAATAATTACCAAGCATAAAAAAAGGCTGTTAATAAACTCAACTACCTTGTGGATCAGAAAATCCACATATGGATAACCAAGAGTTACCCATGTTACCTGTCTAAGCTTTTTCTTGAATTAAGGATTATGAAACATATGGCATAATAAATTTATACCACAGAATAGAAAAATTTCACTTAATTTTCCAAAACTGCAGATATTATTAGTTTGGGAGACTCATATTGATCCACTCAAATATTCTTCATTATTTACAAAACACTTCCGTAAGGAAAACCCATTTAACATTTACTGCAGGAGGATAAAACCATTAAAAGTAACAGAAAATTTTCTATTCACTTTTTAAAATACAATAACAGCACTTAGTTACTGTATTTTACTGTAACAACCCAAGCCAGAAATCCATCCTACCGTAATCTTCCATCCTGTGCAGCTGCACCCCCGGCTATAATTTTTGTAATGAAAATACTTGCATCATCCCCAATATGTGGGTTGTCTGTACCACCTGCAATACTAAAGCCAAGTCCTGAATTTCCCTAAAGATAGAGAAAGAAAAAAATTTATTGGGAAAAAGGCATTCTGGTGTATTTGATACACTACAGAACCAAATCGACATCATTTTCACTGAAAACAAAAAAATTTGCTTTAAATATAAGCAGTATGCTACATATATAATTTATTTATATGAAAATAAGTATAATTACAACTTACTTACATACATGTAAGGAGAACATAAGTCACTGTATAACTGTAAGTGACAGTTCCAGCCCCACAGCTTTCTCACTGAACTTGATAAATTACACAAAATCTTCTATCTCTAAAGTGCTAGATATTTCATACAAATATTTGCTCCTCATTAAATTATTAGTGACACATCTTTCCAGAGAAACGCCTTTAAATAGCTGTGCCCCACCTCTAGTATAGTCCCACAGATGCAGAGATTCAGACTGACATTTTTCTCTTCAAGGATTACTTGCCCTTACCATCAACTGCAAGACCTCTTCACCCTCTCAGTAACCACCAGAACTGCACAGGTATAAAATAATTTCTTTCTGCCTTTTCTGTCTTTTTGTTAACAGTGCATCTCAAGTGAACTGAGCTAGATCTCAACGTAGAAAACCTAACAAAGAAATGCACGTGACAAGATGTCACTTGTAATCTCAATATAAAACTTAATAGTATATAAGTAAAAGCCTATGAGAAAAATAGCAATACAGGAGATTAAATCAGAATCTCTGTTGTTAGTCTCTACAAGTCTAGGTAGCAACATGAAATGCAGGACCTCTTAGAAGAGATCACTCCCCCATTTTACTCTCAATTGTCAAGGATATTAATAAAACTTTCAATTCCTGCTTAGCAACTGAATGTACTTTTTTTTTTTAATTAGGTTAAATAATCTACCTAAAATAAAAAAATAAAGAGTAAGAATTAGTTTGGATTGCCATTTTTCATATTAAAGTATCATAAATTCCATTTCAAACAGAGTACAGAGGACATTTAGCATGTTACCCTTTCAAGAGTAATTTCTTCATACTCGTAATCTGCATCGGTGCCATTGACCTATTAAAAAAGAGAAAAATGAGACTTACAGAGAATCCTACACTTTACACAACCCATTTTGCTTGGTTGGAAGTTCACTCCCATCAAATCTCAGCTGATTCACAGTGATCACTGGGCTCAGAGGGGACATGTGATTTTGCCACCACTCTGTGTTTATGAATCAGACAATCTTTTTGTATGAGTTTAAAAGGTGCCTGTTCAGAGAGCAGACTGCTCCACACAACTACTGTAGGACACAGGCCCTCTGCTTCTGATTGCCAGAAAGGAAAAATGCTCTGGAGATCCTCAGATGTTCCTCAGGCTATACAGCAACTTGAAACTGAGAATAAAGCTAGAGAATGTGGGATAGAGAAGAATTGTAAGGAAGAACAGAGCAGCATTTTCTTCTTATTGTTCCACACCGAGCAGAGAAAAATCAAAGATTGATGCTTTATATAACCTCATGAGAAATAGGCAAGACCCTTCTAAAGTAATATTTAACAACTGTTTGTACTACTATTTATCATGTCACATACAGATTAAAGTTCAGCAATTTAAAATAGGGACAAAAAAGAGTAAAAGACTTTAGAAGAATACTTTATAAAGCTTGATGAAAAACTGAAATCCTAGAAAGAAGCCTTTTCATCCTCCATTTAGAAAGGATACCCACATTCTTTGCTACCTACAGAATAAGGAAAGAATCAAATACCAGAAGCAAAAAAAAAATCAAAACTAACCAAAATCAATTAAATAACAAATTCTCAATCATATTTATATATTCAAGAGTAAGTTTTTTTCCAAGATACCTTGGAACTCAAATTCTTTCCTCCATAGTTACCTAGAGCAGTTACAGACAACTCCCTAATCCTAGCCTTTTCAGATGAAATATTTAACAAGGTAAAATATAGCGTTTATACTACTACTTTACAAAGGACCTTGTCTACCCTTAAGATACAGAATATCTGGAAAGACTTCTGTAGTCTTAACACACTAAAGATAAAAAACATATATAGAAGAAAGCTTTTTAAAATCTGACCATTTCCTAGCAGAGACTTTAAAAAAGGAATTTAATTCACCCCAAATAAAATTAAGATGAAGCTACTTCCTTCCTCCTATGTTTATTTAACATATTTAAATGCTCCAAAAGCTGGCAATGCCATGACTTCTACAGGCTGTCTAATATCAAGCTCTTTTATCCCTCACTCCCTAATTATATCTCCCCTGACAATAGAAGCCATATCCATTCCACACATAACAGATTTATCTTTGCAAAGTACCTCAAAAATGATTATGTCCTTAGCAGTTTGTTCAGTGGAAAAGACACAGTGGTTTTAACACATGATATTTCTCTATTAAAAAGGGATGAGGTCCTGACCTTCTGAATCCATGAAACTGGATCTATTGCTACACCAACACAAAAGAAGCCACTGTGATCAAGAAGTTTTGATGGTAGCTTAGTCCTTGAGCTATTATCTACAGGAATGACAACATGTGCTAACTGAAGCAGTCAGCCAGCATTACAGTACCTGCAAAAGGTTCATGACGATTGATCAGTGTGCAGTGCTCTTTTCTTTTCTTTTTTATTAAATAAATAACAAGGATGATTAATCATTTCCCTATTCACTGCCATTACACAAAACAAAGCTGATCCTAATATATTTAAGCAGTCTCTTATTTCCATGTACAAAGGTCATTAATCCAATTTAAAATATCTTCTACATAAACAGGAGCAAAGACCTCCATCACTTTATCTTCTCCTTTGGCTTAGTTCTATACTCTCTCTTTTTTTGAAAAATTACCTTTGAATTTATTCATTTAACAAACCAAACATTAGCAGAGACAGAAGCAAGAATATATCACATGATGAAAATCACTGACCCAGTCTATCTTTTCCAAGTTTTCAAGGGATCTCACACCTATTAAGCTAAGCTTTATTCCCCTAGATAGAAGACTTTATAAGTAAATGTTGTAATTATGCCTGACAAATGAACAGCTCAGCCTCCACATAACTACACTTATTACCTTAACATTTCAAACAGAACCAACTCATTTTCATGAACATTTATAGCACTAAACCCTTAAGTATAGCCACTGCATGAAGAAATGTTTTTGTGAGAAGTGCAACAGAAATGGCACATTAAATATTAAAGTATGTGCCTGCACAGTTGAAGAAACAGATTGTTCTCTGAACACTGAACCTCTGGGATCTCAGTTGTGTTTTGCACTGCCATACACTGGTACACAGAAAAATTCCCACCTGAAATTTGCAACTTTTTTTTTTCATGAAACAGCTATTTAAGGAGTTTAAGTGACCATCATGAGAGCTGACAAAATCAAGCACCATTCAGAGAGATAAAATAGGTCTTCTTAAACAGCAACAACAGGTGTACCCAAATACATTCATAAAACATGATTTAAAGTTATAAGTGAAAGCAAGTGTAGACTTACATATGTTGAAGTCTCCAAAGAATCTGTATTCACCAGCACTGGAGGGGGATTTGCCTTTAAAAATGAAAAAAAAAAATACAAAGCATAAGAAAATGTACTATTACTGATAATTTTACAGCATTTAACTAGCTGGCTTTCTCAAAGTTCTGTTAAAAGGCAGCCTGACCTTGAGAATCTCAAAACTGACCTTCTAAAACACTTGTTACTATCCTGGACAAATTGCTTCCCTGACATAAACCTACACCATTAGAGAAGTCTGAGATCATATTTAATATCTAAATTCTGACATTTATTACCTTGTTTTTCAAAAGAAAACCTGAGTCATGCTACCATTTGACATGATGCCAGTTGCCCCAGTACTTGTGGTATGATATGCAGAGGTTGTTTTACCACTCAGTATCTCAAAACCAATTTTCAGTGGATTCAATTTCCCTTTCTTCCCATCAGGAGCAGTGAACCACCACCTTCAAAAACTGCAAAATGGAAACCTGCAGAAATGCAACTTAAGCAAGAAAGGACCTGCAGAACTGACTTGCAAAAGCAAACCCACAGCAGACATTCATTTACCCCACAGCAGCATGGGCTTCCATCAGAAAATTGTTAAGGATTTACAAGCATAAGCAGTCAGAGATTATTGCCACAGAAAGCTGAAATAATATTAGCATTTTTACAAGCCAGGAACCAGTAGAGTAAGTTTACACTTTTAGTCTCATACACTGAGAATTTTTCTGTGAAAAATGTGGTTTCAACTAAAAGAAAATCCATAGGAACTGATGGCATTTTGTTGAAATGTTTCCAAATAAACAGATTTCCCAATTATCCATCAACTATCTGCCTTTAAAATGTTCCTAGAGCATCTAGCCTGCTCTAGGAACGTAAGCCAAACAAACAAACAGTGTCCAGATATATAACAGACCCCAAATACTGTTAATTATTAAATTTAGTGGCACTAAACAAAGTTAATCTCCTTATTGCTTTAATTAATCTGAGGGGGGGTTTAATATGTATAAAAATACATTATCTTTAAAATTATGGCATTCCTTTTTTTTAATCTCCTAGGGGTGTGTGTGTGTGTGTAAATAAATTTAGGGATAGTTTAATAGGCTGCAAAAGAAGCCAGTATTAAACTCATGCAAAGGTAAAGTTATGAACTGCAAAAACATGACAATTGCATTAACCTATTCATATTCTGCATTTTTGTTTCATTACCATGACAGCAACATACTTCTGAAGAATTTATGATTTTTAAAGGCTCCTAAACCTAGGAAGTGATGACTCAGAAGTGCCTTTCAAAAGGCTGAGATGAATAATCTCCCATCATTAGACAGAAGCCATCAATCTGCTATCAAGTGTCAGAAATTAAGCCTGTGTGACTTAATAAGTACTAAAATCAGGTGGGACCTACACATGTTAACAGAGCAGACAATTAAAAGTAAGAGGAAACAAAAAGGATGACACATATGACTGTCAATATGCAATCAAAAGCCTTTCTCACCCAGCAGTTCTCTCAATAGAGGCACTGGCACATTTCATGCAGTAAAGACATTAAGCACTAGTTATTAATGTCACAATAAAAATCTCTGTCAAAACAACACTATCCTTCACAACCATTTTTTGCCACTAAGTTAAATTTCCTTTTCTGCTTCTTATTCAAGTGCAGGTTCTATCAAAATAAGAGTAAATTAAAATTAAGATCCTGTACTAAAAATCCCAACCTATTATTCATCACCATAATTTATTTTTAAGGTTACAATAAATATAACCATATGTTTTAATAAAAACATATGTTTTTATTGTTTTGCTCAGAAGAAAGCAAGGTTTAATTGCTCAGTCATGTTCTTTCACCCCATTTTGGAATGTATTTTTATTTAATACTAGGATTCTGTATTATCCAATTATATTCAACATACACAGCACCAGTGAAAGCTGGTTCTCCATTAATTTTATTTTTGAGGCAAACAAGTGTTCTTATTTTCATGTTAAAAAAAAGGACAACTAAAGGCAAAGTTGCTGTTAGTAGGTGAGCTTTGGTAAACAGTATGTTTGAGATACAAATCAGCTAACCAATGTAAAACCCCTTCTGTAAGCTAAATCATTGTTCCTAACACTCCTATATTTATCCAAACTCTCCATCAAGCAGCAGTAATTTACCATCTTGTTCAATGATGAATGAAAACAGCTATGCCAGGCTTTCCAAAGGTACTATCTGGACATGGTTGCACTGGCCTGTGCACCTCAAATCTTGATGTGGGCAAAACCCCTCTATTAGAAGGGAGTATTTCTAAAACTAATCAAATTTCTGGTCTTCGTGGTGGAAGAAGTACAGGTGAGAGATCAAAAAAACACACATCTACTGGAAATTGTCCTATAAAACAGGGAACTACAAAAAAGTTTTGCTAATTATGGATTATGCAAAAAATAAAAATTCAGCAAAGACAAAGATTACCACCTGTTGCAAGGTTAGTCAAATAGCCTAAAAGTAAAAATTAAGAAAAAAAAATACTGATGTCCATACTACAAAAATTTTCCAGTAATATTCTGGATAGCTTAACTTCCTTTTAAAGTTAATAAATATCTGTCATCAAACGATTCCAAAAATTAATCCATCTTTTCAGAAGGTGTGGACTCATCATTTCAGATTTCTGCACTGAAAGTTACAAAAAAAAGAGCAGGATGACAATCTGTTTGCAGCAATGGAACTGCTGGCTATCTTGGGTTGTTGCATAGCTTGCCATGCTGTGGTCTCATATTCCAAATTACATGGAAATACTAACATTAGGTTATGTTACTGCCTTCACTCACCTTGACAGGTTTTGGTTTCTGTTTTGGGGGGTGTTTGGACACTATGGGACGTAAAGGATGAAGGCTCAGAAGGGAAACATTTTACGAGTCAAATATGTTAGGAATGGCGAGGTAAAAAAATCTCTTTTGTATTCTAAATGTCCCCCAAAACAGTAATACCAATAAATGGGTGGAGAACATGAGAAACACCATGCAAGTGCAACCAAAGAAAGACATGTATGAAGTATTTATAGGAGATGAGAAAACATTTTCTTTAGAAATAAATTAAGCAATAACGCTTTAGTACGGATGCAATGGCTCTGAAGTTACTATGTGAACACAAAATATCCTATTGGTTTTTTCCATTCTTCTGGTTATTTTTTCTTTAGTTTTATTCACAACTTACTAGTCACTTCTATATGAAAATATGAATATTTTAATGTACTAAAAGCTGTCATAAAATGAACAAAAGTTAGGGCGAAATTCTAGTTATTTAACACTTCACCTCAAAACTGAGTGCGGAGTAGCAAAAGGCGTATTTCAGCAAAGCAACAAAACAAATTAAAGAAATAAAAGTTGAACAAGTTTAATAAAACAAAACAAAACAGCATAAAAACCTGTGGTATGGTGGATGGGATGGTCTCAGCAGGGACTGGTGGGACAGGGATCACAGGGACAATGGGAGAAGAGGAAGGAACAGCTTCTGTGGGCTAAAAATCACCAACAAAATGTCAAAAATAAGGAAAACTAGAAAAACAGTTTCAAACAAACAAGACTGAAATGTAACACCATAAACGACTATGAACAAGCACATCCATGGATTTGGGGCCTAACTGCAATGCAGAACAGTCCCCATGAGCCACAGTGCTCATGGCAGCACATTCCCAGCACTGCACTGATGGTGAGGAGCCCAAAATAGCTGGACATGCCCAGGTGGTTGTACCACACCCCAAGGGACTCCCCCTGCAGCACTGAGACTTTGGGCTCCAACAAAAAACCTGCTCAGCTCAATGAACAGACTCAGGCTTTTTGTGGGCTGGTTTCACAACAGAATCCCTTCACCAATATACAACACAGTGCAAAAGCAGTGAAATGGGCTGAAGTTAATAGCACTCAACAAAGCTAATATTCCTCTTTGATAAAGAGGAAAAATCAGAAGTACTTTATGGTTTCTAAACTTAGCAAAAATCAAAGAAAACCTTTCAGTCAAATGGGTGGAAGGTGCTAAAACAGCTTCGATTTATCTCTCACAGATCTTCACACAGGTTTACCAAACATCTGCAGACTAGGACAATTTTGGTCTAAAGAATCTTCATTAAAATAATAACCAGGAAACCTAGTGACACTTAAGCTGCAAAGGAATAAGATTCCAAACAGCATTTTGAGCAAAACATTGACTCAAATGTCTTTGAGATGTTCACATACTGCTTGTCAACAAGCTGTCAGCAACACAAACTGCTGGCAACTATCAACATTACAAGCTGAACAGCAGATCAAAGCTGTTTAGATGTTCCAAGACATTCTTGTGATCGTTAAAAATAATGAAGCATAATGACAAAAGAAAATACTAAATCCCACAAGTGAACAAAACCGCCAGAACATGAGTATTAAACATTTTAAAAGTTTGAGATAGCTTAAAATACAAAGCACCATACATCAACAGCAGCCACCAAATTAAAGAGTAATAGGAAATAATGCTATTTGCATTAAGAGTCCAAGAACACCAACACATATTAAATGTACATATGGTATTTCTACAGGGTTTTTTCAGCTCAAAGTCAATCCTCCCAAAATGAAAGCTGGTGAAAAACATTGCAATTACTGAAAGATGCAAGAACAAAATATGTTTGGTATCTTGAGAGTTAATCCTAATGTCATAAAGCATTCTTACATCTACAGACTAAAGCACAATATTTCAAGTGCTTAAAAAGAGGAAGGTAGGGGAGAATCTAAATTGGTCTGGAAAAATATTAATATGCCTTTTGCAAAGGATGCAGGAACTGCTCAGTGCAATTAACCTGTGGCTCCTGAAAGAACAACACAGGCTTTAGATGACAGATCAAAGTAAACAGCTCAAGCACCAATTTGGCCCTACCCATGCAAAACATGAGACACCCCTTTAAGTCTGCCTTGTTCCAAAGTAAGTGGATTTTTGTGTTTAACCCACACACAGTAAGTCCTTCAGTGAGGAAATACCAACTAATATGTAGGTAAATCAGAGCACCATACACATCCTCAAGGAGACCAACTAAGCCAGCAAATTCTGTAAAATTCAGCAAATTCTGTTCTAAGGAAACAACAAAAAGATACACTTTGGAGAGCAAAAATCAAGCAAAACGAAACTTTCAAGAAATTACTGTAAACCCCCATATTGTATAAAGTACAGTAACATTCACTGGAAAACAAGAGAACAAGTATTCCGTTGCCAATCTGATTTCAATAATTGCTACTTTGATTTCTAGCAATAAAAGACAAAAGAAAAGTTGGTAAGAAAGTCATTAGAAGGGATAAAACTACAGAAAGAAAAGAATGCAACATACTTCCTACAGTTTGCACAAAAATGCTCATCTCCAAACACACAGGGCAGCACCTACCTTTCCTAAAGAGCAATTCGAGCAGGAGCCATCAGACACCCAACCACTAGCAGCTTTTACTTTTGCTGTGCTTTTTGTAGGGCTCTTTTTCACACTGTCCCGTAGGTTTGTGAATTTCCCTCGGTGTTTGGCAGCTGCTGGCAGCGTGCAGGAGCTGAAAGGTGCCCGCGGCGGGTGCCGCAGCTGCAGCTGCCTTGGCTGCAGAGGAGCAGCTTCGTGTATTTCCAGTCTTGGGCTCCTCATTGCATCAGAGTGCTTGAGCGTTCCCATCTCACCACCATGAGCACTCATCAAAGTCACAACACTGAGAGTCCTTTTTGAAAAGAAAAAAAAACCAACCAAAAAACCCCCAAAAAACCAACCCAAATGGAAAAAAAACCGAACCGCCAAACAGCCAACCAAAAACACCCAGCCAAACTATGGAGGGAAAATAAAGGAAAATATTTTTTCCTGAGGAAGTTAAAAATATGTTTTCTAGATTATGGTCATAGGAAGAAGCCCTACATGCTCTGCATTAGCTAGGTCTGCATGTTGTGTGCTCTCTCACTCTATTTAAAGAGCACCATTGAACCACCACACAACAGTCAATTTGCTGGGCACAAATAATCAATGCAATGCACAAATTATTGAATAGAAGGCAAAAGTCATCTGACTATTATAAAGAAGCTCCAAAGGTTATTTCTCCCAAAACCTCCTACAACCCCTTAATTTTTCTCCATTTAACCACCTCAAAACTTTTCCAAGGCTTACATCCAGAAATTTTTTAATCTCTCTGCTGTTCTGAATGCTTCTTGGGGCGGAAAATTAATGAATTTACAAGCAGTTTATGATGGAAAATACATGAATTGTGAGTGGGCAGATACATTGTACAAGATTTCAACATTAAAATATCAAAGAAAATAAATTTTTAATACCATAATAATAACAAGAACTACTTTGTGTTAACAACTTCAAGAGTTGTATTTCCTTGAAATGCAGCAGTACCACGAAACCACAATTTTCAGGCACACACTGTTTAAAATATTTTTTTTAATTTAAGATATTTAAATGAACACTTAAATGTATATTTAAATGAGGGTTTTATTATTCATTCAATTTTTAATGCTAAGGATGTATGACCTCTACATTACATTTTTATTCCAATATTCAAAACAAAAAACGCTCCAAAATTAATCCTTCCCCCATTCCCCCCAAAAAATACAAAAGGAGGAAACAGCTTGATTTAATCACATTGTTGAATATTAAACTTTACCAGCCTATTTTAAATTCTAGAAAAAGGGAAGGGTCAAAAGTGATTTCCCAGCATCTATATGAAAATTGACAGCTAAATACACCTATATTCCCAGCCTGACAGAGGAAAGAAGTGGGCTCAAATCAGAGTTCTCAGCAGGTACCCACAACCAGCATTGGCACAGTGTGCAGCACCTGCCTCTTGCCCAGTGGGTCTTCTCCAGGAATATTCTGTGGATCTGAATTTCTGGTCCTGGGTATGATGGGAATGAAGGACACCAGCCCATAGGAAACAACTTGATTAGGTTAGCTGTACTGTATTTAGCTAACATGGAGAGGTTTCATCAGTTCACAGCACTAAAACATGGTTATTCTCCATCTCACATTACACCTTCCTACAGCAAATGTGAATATTTAAATTATGAGTCAGCAGAATTTTTACATGCAGAGAAAAGGAAGAGACATACAGACCTAAGTACAAACATTTCCAGTTATTTATAGCATGAATATTAGGAGATAAATAGGTACTGACAGATGCTCCTCTAATCACCAAGAGCTGCCATGTCTCATCTTCTATCCAGAAGGGATGTAATCAAGAGCTGCCGAACGTTTCATTACTGCAATATTCATAACGCAAAGACAGAAATGTCTCTGGCCAGTGACAGGAAACCAGAAATGTGCTGGCCATGCCAACATTCTCAGACTTGTGCAGGCACACAGCAGGGATGTCTTTGGCCTGTGAAGCATTCAGGAGCTGGAGGACTGGGTCCCCCTAACACATGTGGGCAGGTGCACCCAGGTTGTTCTGTTCCAGAAAGCCCAGGAGCCTGTGGGGTTTGATACTGAAGGGCAAAGGCAGAGATGAAGATAAGCATGTTGTGGATGTGCATGAAGGTAAATAGCTCAAAACCAGCACATCATAACTTCTCCTTTGAGAAATGTCCACAGCTGCATTAATACTGAGCATCTCTGAGGCACACTCTTCAGCCTGCAGCAGTTACTGGGATGGAGCTGTCCTCTGTTGAAGGCCCTGTATCAGAATCCTCTTTGGCAACAGCTGCTAAATGGCAGATTTTGGAGACCACAAACATTTATTTTCCAGAGACGTTCAAGACTGCTTGAGGTTTAGCAGGATACATTTATGCCATCCATTTTACTTCCATATCAGTACCCAGCATGACATTGCCTAACTACTAATAGACAATACTAATGTCTATTACATTAAAATGTAGAAAAGAAGCAGAAGAGGGGCTTGGGGTATAAGGCTTTTTGTCATGCATACATAATAAAGCCCAAAATATGTGATGTTCCAGATTCAAAAGGAACATTTTATTCCTGGAGACATCAACTTTGTTGAAAACACATAGACCAAGTAGTGTGCTGACTAAAACAAAAATAAATTAACTTTTAAGAGTGCTAAGAAAATTGAGGGCAAGGGGAAGAGATGGTGAATACCACATTCTTGGAAATTCAGCTGTCTGGCTTCCTCTATTCTCCTCCAAAAAGAAAAGGTGAAGACAATGCAAAAGATGAGGCAAAGGAATTCACATATCTACAGTGTGCTTTCAGACCTTTTGATTTCCGTGGCAAAAGAAGAAACATTATGCAGCAGAAAACTGCTAAGAGCATGATTTTTTTTCTGGCAGTCATCATGCCTTTGGTCCCTGAGGTGATATCAATAAGATATCAACAATTAAAAGAAAACAAAACCTTGAAGGCAATTGTAGTTCCAAAAGCAATAGTCCAAGCACCAAAACACAGTCAAAGGACAGGCAAAAAAGAGGTACAGGCAAAATACCTAATCCATCCTGCATAGTGTGCCTTGAGATCTCCAGTGAAAAAGCTCAGGCTGCACTGAAATTTCAGTGGTAGAAATGCCAGTATAGAAAGGGACTACAGCAAAATCAAAGTTTACTAATGCCTATACAGAACAACTATGGTGTAAACAAAATGAAAACATAGTGAAAAAGCACAAGAAAAGGCAGAGAAGACATGAAGAATGTTATTAAAAGACATTAATCAGATATTTGAGAGACATGGGGATCAGTCTGCCCAATTATATCCACATGTGAGGTAAAGGCAGAGCCTGCCTTGGAGTCACATTGGTAGAATAAAAAACCTTGCTGATGCCTTGAGAGGCTACCCAGGACAGAGGCTAGACAGTGTTAAAGGAATAAAGCAGATATTTATTAAAAGGCCTTCTAAGGATACACCTTGGGCAGTACAAGAGCCTGGCCATGGCTACACCCAAGATGGATGAGGGTCACGAATTTTCACACTTTTATAAGTTTTGGTCCGTTTCCATATTGGGGTTGATTGTCCCATTACAGCTTTAGGTTATGCAGTCCCATCCTCCCAGATTGCTCTCCTCAATTCCTTGTTTATACTTTTTGGGCCCAGAGCTGCAATGGTGTCCTTGGTTCTCAGGCTGAGGAAGGATTGCTTTGTCTGCCTCAACTCTGAAGAGAACTTGCTAACACTTTATGTAAAGTTCAGAGTTATACACTAATGCAGTACAAAATCTGAAAAATATGAAAGCTACAACTTAGACATCATTGCAAAGCAGTGGAACACATGCACAACCCAAAGCCAGAAAATGCAGTTGTGTAACTGAAGCTGCACAGGTTTGGCAGATCACCTTTGACTGCAGAAAGCAAGTGTTCTCCACAGGCTGCTTTGATTAGTAGCATGAGCTGCTCTACTCTAATATCAAGTGCTAAGTGATTTTTCATAACCAGAGAGGGTTCAGGATCAGGTTGTGCTTTCATATTAAATACCAACTCTGAACAATTTGTTGCTAACACAAAGCTGAATCATCAATATTTTATTCTTTAAATTACCGCATCAAATATACAGGGCACGCTTTGCAGCAATCTGTTAAAGTGCCAGCAATCTTCTCTAAGTAGTTTTTCTTCTTTCCACATTCTCTACCACCCACTCAACAGCTGAGTAACAACAATACTCATAGAAAGGGAAAATAGTACTAATATTTCACCAGCAATGTCTTCTGCAAAGGTCTTTTTTAAAGCTTTGATGACCACTTTCATGACTTCAAAAAGCAATTCTAATAGCCAGAAGAATACTCTAAAAATAATTTTGTACTTCACCCTTCCCACTGCCTTCAAGCAGATACTCCAAAATCAGTAACTTCTGTTAATGTGACTTGACTGATGAAAACAAGTCCATATTCATCATCTCTTCTTGAAAGCAGGAAATAAAATATCTTCCAAAGAGCACAAAAATTCAAAAGTGGTAAGAAACAATTTTTGGTCCGATACCCACTGACAAAGCTGACTTTAAAAGGCATAGATTCTTTCTAGAGATATATAGGTTAAGGTCTGCCAGTGCAGTTTTGTATCTTTTCTCTGAACTACATCCTAGAATGCCACAGGACATGTCACTAGTGAAGTGTGCTATTTCCAGAACTTTGCATCCATCTTCCTCAAAATCACAAAAGTCAATACTCATCTCAAAATACCTTCAGGGATTTATAGACTGTTTCATGAAGCCTGACAGTGACAAGAACAAAGCACAACTGCCACTCATCCTCATTCCCAATCCATGCTATCCAAGTGTGCTGCCCAAAGGTTCTAACTGAACACACAATTAGCACTAAATTCATGAACCACCTCTGCTCTATTCCTCCCTAAATCAGTGCCAGCCTGTGGCCTTGGCAGGTCCTTAGTACCATGATGTCAGTGACTTGTGCTGTTAAGCTATAAATTTAAAGACATGCATATTTTTCCTGAGTGTATCTCTGCACTACTTCAAACAAAATGCAGCTTCAAGAGCATTTGAAAATGAAACATAACACAAGTACTTTTCTACAGCCCCAACTTTGGAATTCCAAAGAAATCAAATCAAAATTTCCAAGCTTCACAAGATCTAAAACCATGTAGAACTATCTGAACATAAGCAATCATGTTTCAAGTCAGGTATTGAAGAATCTATCTGAATTTTGAGAACTGCACAGACACAAGCCCTAACTCAGGCCAGGCAGGAGTCCTGTCATTGTTGACAAGCCAGTCTAGAGAGCAAAATATGCTGAATACACAGAATGGGAAGCAGAACTGCCAAACAAGACAATACCATTAACAGAAGAACAATTCACTATTACCTGACCAGGGAAATTATAAGTTTAATCAGGATGGCACCAAGCCTGGGTGGTTAGGATTAAGCCTTCCTAACATTCTTCACTGATGCAAAGATAACTTTGGGGTTCTGATTTGTGTTACTGACTCCTGCCCCTTTCAGGCGCTCTTGTTGTACCTTGCCATGACAGAGCAAAGACCATGGTGTCCCAAGGATGAAGGAATAAAACCCTAGACCTCCACCTGGATAATATCCAGGTCTCTCCAAAGAGTTTGGACAGAAAGCACAGCAAGAAAGAAGCTGAGTCTGAAGCCTGTCAGGGTCTGCCCACATAATGAGGGGTAAGTTAGTACACAATGGTTTAACAAGGAGACTTTGAGGACAGTCAAGTTCACCTTGGGGCTGTAACATCAGTTCAAGTTCTGTAATGAAGATATGAAGGTTCAAAGGTTTTTGGATCCCCAAAAGGAAAAGACAAACCCACCCAGACCTTGTGGATTAAAAGTTCTAGTCTGAATTCCTGTGACATTACCTTGGCTCTCATCTTTTTCAGAGTGAACCACGGGCTCTTGAAAATCTTATCTCTGTGAGCAGACTATTTTAAAGACTCACCATTAGCATGCTAGATATTCTAAACTGTAGGGGTTATCTGGCTGCTTGATTTTGTGTTGTTGGGTTTTTTTTAACTCAGTCAACAAATTGATTCTCTAACCTAGTTTCCTCCTCAAACCCCACAGCATTTTACAATGAACTCAAATGAACTTAAAACTCTGAACTAAAAATATAAATAAATAGCTTTGAAGGGGGAAAACAAAGACAGCAGAATATCAGTAAAATCACAGATGGTGAGGATGACCTGAACTGATTTAAAGACAAACATAATGTGTATTTACTCTTTCAATTCCTCACTGCAATCTTTATCTACAAAAACAGCCTAGTGAGGAGCAATGAGCCCCACAGTTACCCAAGCCAAAATAAAGCAGCAGTGACAAACAGACTTTTACCTGCTGAGGCAGACTGTAGCTAAACTAGAGTTTTGTGTATGAGACAAATGAACAACCACAGGGCAGAAATTGGCAACCTGGACATACAAAACTATCACCAATGCTACCACACAGTATCTTATGGATGTTCAATGAGTAAAATTTTCAGGTGCTAAGAATCTCATGCAAATACAAACAGTCTCAATAGAACAAAAGTTTCAGCAACCAACCTGTTCTCTCTCTGTTAAGATCAAAAACTGGACTCTTGAAGCCTTGCCTTTTTATGTGAGGTATTCAGAAGGACTTTGCTCAAATTAATTTGTCCTGTCACATCTCTCAGGGACTGAGTTTCATCTCAGTCATATTCCAGATCCATAACATAAAAAATGTACACAAAGTCAATATTAGCTTTAGTAAAACTAACTTGTGCCTTTTGTTTATCCAATACTCAGCAAAAGTCCAATACTGAACCCTTTGCAGCAGGTCAGTCATCTGTATTCACCAAGCATCTCAATACTCTCAGCTCAAAGCAGAATTGCAAGGCTCCTCATTAAATTCATAAGTGCTATTGAGAATGAATTTAATGCATTTAATTTGCAACTTAAAGCAAGGCCTAGAAAGCTCCTTTTAAATAACATCAGCCTTAAGAATAATAGCTTTCATTATAATGCTAATGCATCCACAAAGAAGCCCAAGCAGGGTTTTAGCATCAAAAAGAGCCAAGACAAAGAAAAAACATATTCTAAGACTTTATTATAGAAAAATAATAGCAGCTCTCAGGTGTCAATATTTTACTTTTTGATATTCACAGTAGAAAGGGTATGCTGTGCTAAGAAACTGAGATGTGATAAACTGTTCACTCCTAGGAGCATTATTAAATCAAAATACATTGTTAAAGGCTGGGTACTGTTTACATGTTTCTCAGAACACATAATTTGCAATCATTTTTCAATTATTCAGGAAATAAGTAAACCTAGAAAGAATGCCCATTCTGTTATTTCTAGTTAATTTAAAAATCAAACAAGTCCTATACCTATCTAGCTCTGATACTGAAAAGTGATCTCACTCAATACTAGAAACATGTCAATTACTTGTCAAACTATCTCACTACTCTACTCCAGAAGTTAACAAAACTTAATTAATTGGATTTTTTAAATTGAGTAAATCTTCAAGAACCATTATTCATAATATATGAAAACTTTGCATGTGAATGTCATCTTAATTTAAGTACAATTAGGATAAAAAACATTCAGGTTCACTTACAGCTCCACTGCCCTCAAAGTACTTGAAGGACAGTCTTAAAAGTAGGAGTAGTGAAGTGATCTGAAGCAAGTCAGTGAATCAGAACTAGAGTTTCCCATTTTAAGGTAAGTATTTATTATTTTATTGAAAACTGTAATAATCTGTGAACAATCTATTATCTAAAAATATTTTTAGAATAGATGTATTTGCCCTAGAACACTAAGCATTTGCAGAACAGAATTTACCTCACATTAATGAACAGCAAACAGAAAACCACACCAGGAAAGTCATCTATAACAACCCATTAATTGAAATCCATTAGCTTTCAGGACATAAATATCAATTTAAAAAGAAAATAATTACTTGATTTACACTTAAATTGGCTTTATTTAAATTGGATTTACACTAAAGCCACTCCTTCATTAACAAAAGGATTTGCACATATCAGTGGCCAAATTTTATCTTGACACATGCTGAATTTTTCACAAACGTGCACTGCCATGTTCACTCCAGCCCTGATGCCTCAGCTGCCAGCTCTGCTCCTCTGCTGGTTTCACTCATTCCACACCATGGAGACCCTGCAAGCTGGGATGGCAAACTCAGCCTTTTGTGCTCATATCAAACTGTCCAAAAGATCCATTTTGCATGGCACTTCCTTGACTTATTTACTCTGGATAAAAGGAATATTAACTATACTGACCTGAAAAAAGTGGGGAACAATAAATATTACAAGTAGAAGCTTAAGTTTCTCAGACTATCATAAAATATATGAAACAATGCAAGCGTTTCTTGAGTTATGACTTCACTTCCATTAAGTTTTGGACTAATTGTGACAGCATACTGGCTTACACAATCATTTCTGCCTATTTCCATTTAGTCAAGGTAATTAAAGCACCTAATCTATAACACGGTTGAAATTTCAAATTCTTCATTACGAAAAAAGTCTGTAGAAAGGACTAAGACAAGGGGTTTGACTTCTGAATTTATGATTCAGAAGAAGCAAAACAGGATTAATCAGACCCTCAAGAGTCCCAACTATTGCAAGAAAATTCTGCAGTTTACTTTTTTATATCTCTAACACCAACAACACTACACATTTCCACTAATGTTTCAAGTCCTTAAACATTGAGAAGCTAATCAATTAAATCTTTCAACAGTTTAAAGGAAAAAAAGAAGTGAGGTTATGGCCTGCATTTATTTACCTCCTCACCACAATTACTGAAAAAGCACTTTCCTGCATCCTCAGAACAAGAAGACACCAATCCTTAGCCACACTGTTAGAACATTGGTGAGCCCATGAGAGGAGTTCTGAGGTTCAGGCTGACTTTGACAAGTGATGCTCCAAAGTTTCCACTCCCAGGCCACTGCCCAAGCTGCTCCTTGCCAAGATGCTCTAACCTGCCCTAGTCCCTGTCTGCCACTATGGAGTAAGGAAATAAAATAAAACAGAGGTAACAACAGAAAAGACAAATCTGACTCTTCAATCCAAGGGAAGGCTATTTCCTAAAAAAATACACTGAATTCTCTTTCCAACACTGTCTTGCATTTAAAGGAACTTTGAACAAAAAGCAGAAGAACAGCTCCCATAACCCCAACTCTGCTCCCCTTCATTAGGCTACAAACAAGCAGAAGCTGCTCTTTGACTGTTGAATCCTTGCCACTAAAAGAATGCTTTCCAAGTTGATGAAAACTCATGGATTCAGCATCATGAAACACACAATTCACCTCCAGCTCTGGAATCCCTGTACTGGAATAGGCAGCAATCTCTGAAAGTTCTCAGAGGAAATACCACAGCTCTTGGCCTGGGTTTATATCCCTCCCCAACCTCTGCTCTGGCTGCTGCTGGAACCAGGGCAACAGCTTGACAGACAGGCCAGTAGTTCTCTTCTGCAGTTTTTCTTTTCCAATAAGCAAAAAAGCAAGTAGAAAATTGTATTTTACAGTACTTTCTACTTCATCTGGTTATGGTTTCTGAAGTAAAAGGACAAAAATTGATTAAAATTGAACACCGCAACAGAGGTAAAAATTAATAGGTGAAGAAATTGTCTGAAACAAGAGAAAAATTAACACTGAAAACTATGAAAGAAGAAAGTGAACTAACAGGCAAAAACAAATTAAGTGATCATGCTATAAATATATAACTACTTACTTGCTTTGAATTTCAAGAACCAGAAAACAAAATGTATCTTTCTGTTCTGGTTTCTGAGGCTCAAAGCCAAATTAGCAATTGTCAATTAAATCTTTCAAGTCCTTCATTACTTGAATTTAAGTGACAGCAGTAATGTATAGTATAAAAATTAACACCAGACAAAACCCAACGTGCCAGCACTCCTGCCACTTCCCAACTGCACCAGAACACAAGATGAACCATCTGTGGTTCCAAGATGGGCAGCATTCTATCTTGTATTGTACATAGGAAAAAAACTGTATAGCAAAAAACCCCCAAGATTATTTCTAATTCAGAAATGCCTTAGGGCAGCAGCTGGGAATTCACCTGTTACTTGTATCATTAATCACATTCTCTGAGACTATTAATTTAACCATTAGTCCTTTCCAGATACATTTCAAGATTAATTCCTGCCACTCTGATCATCTCATGACTGACACATAACTCAGGGGATGAATCTAGCAGATTGCATTTCCTTAGGAGACTTGGAGATTTCCAGCTCAGGTGGAAACCATGATTGCTGAGTGACACCTAAAAGCCAGAAACTGAGATTCTATCCCTGCATTTAACTTGCACTCTTGCCAGGCTTCCAAACATCCTCTAGACATTTATTCTCATTCTTTTTTTTTTCCTAGTGTAATTTATTAAAAAACATCAAATAGTACAGTGCACTACAGAGAGAGATAAATTATTCTGATAGCTCCACACAACCAGTAAAAGTTGCTGCACTGGATGAGAGCAAAGGCCCAACTGGTCAAGAATCTTACCAGCAGTAAAAGCTGACAGATGGGCAAGTAGGAATTAGACATATGCCCAGTAATTTTCCCAGAAAACCATCTCAGAACCTGACAGTCAAGGGCTTCCTGAGCCACTCTCTGTAACAGCTCTGTGCCACCTGCTCTTTGCAAATCCATTTAACTCTGCTTTTAAGTAATTTTCTTCTTGAGTCTTCAAAAAGAGCATTTTGTCCACAGTGTTTTGTGTCAGTGCCTTTCACAACTTTAGAAGAAATTTTACTGGGCAGATTTAAAATTAGGTATCTAATGCAGAATTTCTAGTTGAGAACCCTCTTAACTTCATTTTCATTTTATGTCTTGATCATATTTTCCCTCAGGCTTTTTCTTCTGGTTTATTTTAAGTTATCTGTCCTTATAGATAACTAGATTGTTCTTCTTGATGCTTTGTTACTCTTTTCCTTTTTACTTATGCTATATCCTTCCTAAGACAAGGAAAACAGAACCCCCCCAAAATTAGAATTATACATAATAAATATACTCAGATCATGTTCTATGTTATTTGCTACTACTTCTTTAATAATACCCAACATTTCATTTACCCTTTCCATTATTGCATGGTACTAAGGTGACATTTTCATACAATCATCAGTGATAACTCCAAAGTCTCTTTCTGGAATTGAAATACTTCATTTGTAGCCTATCATATACCTTTTATCTCATGGCACCATTAATTTTAACAGACTTTGATGCAAGAGCCATAGTTTTCAAAGACTTCTGTAATTATAAAAACATTCTGATGACCACATGTTCCCATGTAGATTTTGATCTGCATGGTCTCTGTTTTCAAAGATGTCTGGATGATCTGCAAATCCTTATTTTCTTATTATAAAAAGAAACTGACTTGTCTTAAGAATACCTGTTTATCCCTCTACCTGTTAATTATTCTGTAATAATAGAGAATTTCCCAAAGTTCATACAATAAGGAAATCAGACTGCTTAGGTGCAGTCTGATTATTATAAAAAGAAACTGACTTGTCTTAAGAATACCTGTTTATCCCTCTACCTGTTAATTATTCTGTAATAATAGAGAATTTCCCAAAGTTCATACAATAAGGAAATCAGACTGCTTAGGTGCAGCCTAACAAAGTACAGCTTTGCTCCTTTTAAAAAGAGAATCATATGTGCCTCTTCAAAATTTTTGTTCTAGTAACTAAGACAGTTTAAACAAAAGGGCCACACAGAACATAACAGACAATTCAGCCACATTAAATGCAAGTATCATGAGAAATCCTGAATAAATGTCATCTCCTATTGATTATGTGTTCCTCTTAACACATTAATCTAAGTTCTATTGGCACCTCAATCTAATTTTTTGTACAGTAAAATGAGTAATAGGAAATACTCTGAGTTCAAAGCTGGGACTGCCCTAGCTAGTTTGCTACTTGGAGATAGGCATCTACTTTGGCATTCCACACCTACCTGGGAATATGGTTTTAGGTCTGTACTATCACCACCTTCATCAGAGTATTCCATGGTCTCTTTGCATAGCACTTGATTTAGCATCTAACTGCAAATGCTGCTCTGCAACGAGGCTTAATGGGCTCAAAGTCTAAAAAGCTTTTCTGTACACAGAATTCTGTGAATTTTCCCTGAATTCATCTTTTTAAATTACAGAGTTTAAAGGGAAATTAAAAGCAGTAGCAAAGAAGTGCAATAAAGAGGACTTTTTAAAAATATATAAATTGCTTTCCAGCAGTTTACAGCTTTCAAAGAGCAGTTTAAAGCTATTATATTAGATGATGGATCAGAGATTGTGATGTATTTTGACATTCTCAAGTAGAAACTTTATTTGTCATTATACTTTTTACATAGGAAATACTAATTTATATACCCTGATTTATCAACTACATCATGTCCCACTAAGCTTCCAAAATGCTGATTATATTAGTACCAATCTTTAAAATTAAGTTTTCTATCTGACTTGGAATACAGATGCCTTTTTCTACTAAATATACAAGCTTTCTAGTTTCTGAAATCAATCCCTACATATTTATAGTCTGTGACAATATCATTTCCTGACTTTCCTTCAGATGAACTAAGCAGAGGTTCTTGAGTTTTCATTATAAAGCAGGTGCTCCTGAATATCATCTACAGTTATAGAACACTTTTCTGAACACTCCAATCACTTATCATGATTTCAGACTGATTACCCTACACACTACAGAGAGAATCCAGAGTTCCTTCTCTCTCCAATGGGAAAGCTGACTCCTTTCTCACCTGCTACATTACACTGGGTATTCAGATACAGTTAGTTACCTAAGGAAAACAAGTACTATTTACTTAGTAAAATAAATTTGCTTTGAAGTAGAACTGTACCCCAGCAGCACAAGCAATCTTTACTCCCCTCCCTACTTTGTTATGAAAGGCAAACATTACTACCTGGGAGCAATGGAGCACAGGCTCCTCAACTGACTTCTGCAGGCATCAGTCTTAGAGAAGCAATTTAAATAAGCAAATACACACACTGTGAGGGAGCAGTGATAAAGAGAATAGAAGAGCAGAAGCCAGCAGACCCATCCAACACATTCCCACGGTACAGCAGTTTCCAGGAAGTACCACACAAAGCAGTGGGAAGAAAGTGAAGATTCCATCATCAGTGAAAACTCCTGAATTATACCTGCATCCCATAAAATGTCTGAAGTCCCACTCAGAAGACTGACACAGCTGCATAGATCCTAGTCTCCAATAACAACAATAATATACTAACTTCCATACAGATAAAAAAAATGTTGGCAACTTACAAAACAACCCAAAACTTAAGCTGATTACAAAGACATGAAAAAAATTAATAAGCAATTCTATTTTACCAGTGTTCTGGTGTACCTTAAACTATTTTGTCCTTTTTCTTTTTTTTTTCCCTATGGAAAGTATGCAAAAGGTGATCTGATTTTAAGGAAATCATTGCTTAAATGTATCATTTCCAAAAAGACTGTTGCAAAGGACAAGAATATACAAAGGAAACACTTTAATAGAGCAACAGACTGAAAACTGATAAATGCCAAGATCAGCTTACAAGAGACAAAATGAGTCATAAGTGTCTGTTATGTGTCTGGAGAACACGTCAGCTCAACTACATCCTAATGTGCAGTTAAACACCAACAAAAAGAGAAGGGCAGCAAATGCACAACAGAAACAAGCTGGAGAGCAAGGCTGATGTATTAGACAAGTGGGTTATAGGCAATGAGATGAAATTCAATACTGACAACAAGTCACATGGAACAGCAATAAACGGCACAGAGACACCCTGAGGAATACCAAACAAAAACAAGTCCAGAAGTGCTTTGGTTGGTGGCAAGGGGTTTTTTTTAAATCATACAAGATAGACAGAAGGGAATCCTTGCTCTACTTTCAGAGGATTCTTTTAGTCCTTCTGAATGTGCTCTTTTGATATTGAACCTTGTGTGTGCAGCCACAAAAACCTAGTACATGGAAAGGGGCCTTAGGTCTTTCAAAAGGCAGGGGTCAGAACTGCACCAGTGTGGGCATCTTTGAGTTTCTTAGGGAATGAACCATCATGTGGTCAGGTCACAAGGCTGGTCAAGTGGGGATTAGAACTTTAACAACTTGAGCAGCTGCAGTTTCCAGCAGGTAACGTTGGCAAACCTTAATGAGGTACAAGAAAACTGCTGTGGCTCAGGAGAGTCAGGAAGCATTATTGGTTTGTCTTGGAGCCCAAGCAGCTCCTGGAAAACTCACAAGAGGTGGCCACTTAAGAGGTCAGTGGATGATCCCAAGTAAACAAAGGTATAGTTTAAAAGATATTGCAGCTGAGTATACCAAAGATTAGGCAATATTTTTTCTCTTTTTTTCATGACAAACTACTTTTAGGGAGAACATTGATGTAATTAATTTTGACCTGTATAGAATTGACTGCTGCTAGTGCTATTTTGGGACAGACCAGAAAAAGTAGATCCTCAAAAGGATTCAGGGACGCCTTGCTAGGTGGTGTGGTATTACCAAGTTGTCAAGTCTCAGTACTAAATTTGGCCTCTGTATAGCATTTTCTGAGCTTCCATGGCAGATGGCACATGGTTATCAGCCTTTGCTGTGGAACAGGAGTGCTCCTATCCATTCTGGAAGGAATGAAATGGAGGAACAGTGCCAACTGATCAGAAGGATTTCTCCTAAATTCCAACTGGAGAAATCTGTAGAGTGTTCCTGAAATCATCTATAGAACTATGCAATCTTCATTTGAACTGAATTTGGAAAGACATTTTAGAAACAGCTTTAAAGGAAGCATCCACTGGGACCCCTCAGCTACAGAGCCATTACATGATAAGCAGAATGTGAATTATGTGGTTATACCAATAAACAAGAATGAGGCACTTCATTTCAATTGTACATGAGGAGGTTGATGCTTTCCTTGCATTGTCATCTTTTGTGGATCTGTCAAAGTAATTCAAAATTGAGCTGTCTGGAAATGCTTCACAGTAGGATTATGCTTGAAGTTTAATAATCAGCAGCATGTTGAAATTAGTTTGAATTCTCTCCCAGGGAGAGGAGTGATGGACACATTCTTCACTCAGGCTATCATGCCCATGTTAAAAAAGGAAAAAAATAAGGGAGTTCAAGAGCCTAAATGCTTCACTAAAAATTTTTAAAGTAATTGTTAATCATCAGGAGAAATTTAAATTCTTTCTTTGCTTTGGAAAACAGATAAAAGCAGTGGCCCCAGCAGAGGTTCTAGGAAAAAGAAACAAATCTTTCTCAAAAGATACTGCATAGCTGGTGTGCACATACTGATTTCAATTTCTCTTTTTTAACAGAACAATTTCTCTCCTTGAGTTACTAGAAATCTTAGAAATGCTGTGGACACAACATTGACCAGGACTCTGAGCTGGGTCTAAACTAGAAGTCTTAAATTGCACAACAGGATACCATGTCAGCCCCCAAACATGGATGCAGAGATCATTCTAAAGGACAAGGTCATGTTTTATAAAAACATCTAAGAAGCTTCTGTTGTACAGTCTTCAAAGTAAAGGAAATATCCTGCCCATCTTAATCATAATTGAGAGTGCTCTTGATGTTGTGGACCAAAATAGAAGAACAGGAAGAAGATGATTTTCACTTTAGACTCAGTGGTTCTGTCAGACAGTAATTTAGCTAATAATTGTATTAACTGAAACATGTACAGCAGCTTTGGCAGCAAAACAGAAATGCTATACTACAGGAGCCATGCTAGAGCTGTTCAGTAAGCTGACAGCTGGTGAAAGACAGACTGGCCTGCAATTGACTTCCAAAACACTTTGTCAATCAATACAAGCCTCAACTGTGAGGGCAACTATCACAATATAAAATAAATTAGGAAAGTTACATAAGAGCCCTAAAGAGTCCTACCTTTCTCACAGGCTTCCATGCACTGGGCTTCATACAGCAAGACCTTGTTAGTCCACCTGAGTTATCAGCTGAAGACAATGGATTAAGAGGGGATCCAGTGTCTGCCTTGCCTGAGGATTCAGACTCTCGAGCACAATGCAGGCAGAAAGCCCCAGTAGTAGCAGCAGCAGAACTCCAAAAGCAAAAAATTCTGTGTCTCTTTCTTTGTTTACCAGATTTCTGACTCATTCTGGAAAAGGAACTTTCTTGAGATACAATGCAACAGAAATATGCAGAAATTATGTTACCAACTCTGAGTGAGACAGAGCTGCGAGAGACCAGGAAAGAGAATGGAAGGTGAACCCCTCTGGCAGGAAGCAGTGCCTGCAGTAGCTGGAGCACGGCTCAGCTCTTATCACCACTCCCTCGGCTCTTATCAGCACTGCCTGCTGCAGGTGATTAGCTGAGGTAACAAGGTGCACATGCCAGCACTGCAGGCACACACGGGGCTGGGGGACACAGCAGAGCCCCATCACTGCACAGGCCTGGCCTCAGCAGAGGAGACCACTGCCCACAGCAGGGATCCAGCAGGATGCTGACAAAGGCTACATGGCTTTACACGAGTCATGCCAGATATTCCTAACATTTATTGATCCTATTTTGATTTTAAAATTGCCTATCTCTAAAATGTCAAGCAAATTCCACAGTCTTGAGAAGTTTTCATCTCTACTGTACACGGAAAATGTTTACAAAATGAACCAAAGGTTCCAGGGAAAGTCCTTTGATGCTTTGGTTAAACTACCAAGAACTTCCTGCTTTTTGGCCTATTGACTGGAACACATATTAATGCATTCCTCTAACAGAATAAATTCATACTGCTTTTATCAGTGCTACAATGGCATCTTACAGAAAATGCAACCAGTGGCAGAACTAATTTGCAAAATAAACTCATGCTTCTACAAATGTGTGATTTTACATAGCTTAAAATCAAGAATAGGAAGGAAACTTAGTACAATAAAACTCATGCTTCAGTTTCAGAAGGTGCATTGTTATAGAGAAAATCATTCAAAGCAAGTACTATTTAAAGCTGCTTTCTTCTGCATTCATCACAATATTAGCAGCAACAATATATAAATACTTCAGTATATATCAAAATACAAGGATAATAAATATTGCCCTAAGAAATCAGTTTTTCAAGAAATACAGTAAAAAAGGGATTAGGGTGGAGACCTGACTTTTTTTTAAATCATTATCTTCTTAACTGCCTTACAACACCTCTATGTTGTTGTGTGATTAGACATAGCATTTTGTACATGCTAGAACTATGTCCATAATACTCCAATGACTCTGAGAGCAATAGTCTAGGACTAATGACACAGTAAAACTTTTATCAAGAACTTAAAAGGAAGATACACTAAGTCGAGAAATGACTGGGTTCAAGCAACTCACAAAAGCAGTTGATAAGCTCTGAAATTTAAAATTAAGTTTTTGAAATGGCTAAGTGGATTTAGGATGATTTTTCTGTCCTGATCCTTTTCATCCTTCCTAAAATATGTCCTAGAAAATAGAAGTAAAAATGAGCCCAGGATATTCAAGGAGCTAAACAATTTTCAGTATCACATGCTGCAAGTGTGTGCTCAGTTACATGCTAAGAAAAGCCTCAGTGATTGCTGTTAGAACCAGTTTAATGACATGTGGAATTCAGACAAATCATTCTGCATTTGTAGCACACCATGAGCCAAATACCAACAGTTAAAATGCTTTCTGAGACATGAGAGCTGGATTGACTGGCAAGAATAGGGGCTTCTCAGAGCTCTGGAAAGACTTCAGAGAAAAGCAGTGATCTTGATACAGGTATCATCCTTGATGCACTGGGCATATCTCTTGTTAGGACAGCACTTTAAATCACCCAGTATTTGTCATTTGCATTATGGTATATTTACTAAGCTCATGGCACAGTTATTCACCCTTGTGACACTATAAATTTGTTGTATGCTTGGTTTTACTGTTACCTTCCATTTTATACCACAGATTTGGCTTTTATTAAAGAAATTTAAAAATTTGCTGACAAAAATTGATATATCAGCTCCTAATCGAATTCCTCAATTCTTCTATTTGAGTGACTAACACCACATCACAGAGAATGAGAAAGAAGAAACAATAAAGGCCTCAAATTCCTGAGCACGTTAAATCTGCTTCCAGGACTCATAAAGAAGTCTGGTGTGGTTAGCTGGGCACCATGCACTTGGGCATGTGTGCATTCTTTTGGGCATAAACCAAGGGATAACTACAGCAAAAAGCAGTGCTACCATATCCATCATCACCTTCAGCCTTGCTTCTTTAGGATACAAGACCCTACTCAAAAAATACCCTACCTCAAAATCCAATGTCCTTTTACCACCTTGATGGGGGAAGGGTGACCCAAGCAGGTCCCAGAGAAGGACAGGCATGTCCCATCTCCAGAGTCATCTCCCTTTCACTGGAGATGGAAGGAGCTAAGCTAATATGGCCAATTAATGCCATCCAAGAAAGCCAAGGAAATGAAGGGACAGCTAAAACTGGGAGCTTTGTAGCAGATTCACAGGGGAAGCAGGAGACAGCCACTTTAAAAACCATCAAATGATTTTGTATCTGTTGAAAATCATGAAGTCACAACAATAAGACTTGATAAAGCCACGATCACCCACAGAATTTCTACAGGCCAGGCTAGAGAAGTACTTCACATCTAATTCTTATCTGGACTCTGCAAACAGGATTACATTCAAATGATGGGGATGCATCCCAAAGGAACGAATAAAAGGTAAAAAAATGTTCAGAATGCTACAACACAAACTGAAGAGAACTGGAAAACAAAATTGCACACAATGAACAACCTCCAAGTGCCTTTTTCTCTCCTGAGGCTAGAACAGCTGCAATGGGTGGATAAGGTGCAAGCACAGTACAGCATCCTTCCAGAGGAAGTGGCTTCAACAAGCTCTCATGTTTTTAGTGCATGACTTCTGAATATGCTCAGTAAGGTTTTTTTAACAACCACTTCAAAATATTTTATGTTTTTTCCCCTCCTTCTGGCCATGAACATGTATAAGCAGTTATTTTTAATTATGAACTGTCAGAGCTATGAAAAAATCTGGCAGGCTTTCCCAGAGGTAAGGAATCTTTTCCATAGCAGAAAAATAGAACAAACACTGGGATATTCACAGAATCAATGCTTTGGATTGAAGGGATCTCAGGAACTTGACCTGGTCCAACCCCCACTCAAAACAGAGGGTATTCCGTATTTTATTTATGAGCAGCTTTCTAGGCCTGACTAGTCAGTCCAATTGTAAGCTCCACACATTCCAAAATTACTTCCTCAAGCTTTAAACAAATGAGAGCAACTATAATTTTTATTCAGAAGGTTAATACTATATATTTTTAATTTTTAAAAACCCCCAGTATTTAAAAGCTACTGTGTTGACCAAATACATCACTTGGAGTTGTATAATGACCCATTAGGGAAACTACAGGATCCAACTTCCACATCATGTACAAGATGCAACAAGAAAGTCAAAATTCCCCTCTAAGCTCTCCTATTCATTGTTTACTCCAAATTCATAGGAAAAAAATAGGTAATAATAGGCAGACTTCAGAGGAAGTGCCAGTTCACCATCTTTGAACTACTAACAGATAGAAATTATCCTAATAAAATTACAGTGTCTGAGGGTAACAATTTTTTCCTTCTTTTGTAAGTTTTTGTAGTATTTCAGGTTAAATCATTCAAGACATCTTGACTAATGATGAATTTCACTTGACAGTAGCAAAACAAACCTAATCTCCCATGTTTAAATAATTCTGACATTTCAGCATTGTTCCATAGGTCTTAGTCATATTTTCCCAAGAGATACTAATTTTCTAATGCCAGTAAGTTTAAACTTCTCTGTGTCAACCTTAAGAAGTCATTCAAACGCTACACAATTAAAATTTAGCTTGCTTGCTTTTACCTGACTTTGAATGATGATTAACACAAACATCACATAGAGCAGATGGACAGCGAAGTTGAAAAATGTCATGTTTCTCTTACAGACTGCACTATTGAATGTACACCCTGCATGTAAGGGAGACATTCCTTCATCTGTGTATTATTAGCAGCCAAAAAACCTAGAAAGCTGTTACAGAATTGAATTTGTTGTGTTACCTAGAGTTAAGGTTTTAAACCATTTAATTCCTTAGATAAAATTCCTTAACCATTAAATACGTAGTCTGTTTGATTTGACATCTTACTAGAGCTATGGAATTGATATTTCTTAACTACGTTATTGCCCTCCAGAGCCAGGCAGCAGAATGCAAACTACATTTTCAATATTTCACTGTTTCATTAGGATATCTCGCATTTAAAATTGCTGGAGGCTCATCACTTGCAAAATAAATAAAAATCAGACCTCATTTAGTGTTTCCATTTTCATGCTTTAATGCTAGAAATTATACAGAGCTCTTTAGAATATGGAAATGAAAGCAGACAGAAAACACCATCCATAAATAAGAGATTATATGAAATCATGCATATATAAATAATTGCTCTTTCTGACTAGCAAGCAACCAGAAAACATGCAGACACAATCACTTGAACATGTGGCGTATTACCTGGGAGGAGCTGGCAGCGACAGAAATGCAGTCAATGAAGCCATGTCTGCGAGTGAAAAATGCCACAATCTGCTGCCAGCGGGAAGGCTCAGCCCGTAACTCCTCTGAGGAGCCTTTCTTTGCCCACTGCTTCTGCTTGGGGCCTACCGAGCTGTGGCTGGAGCCAGCGCTGCTGCCTCGACTGGCGCGAGAATACAGCAGCGTGTTATTTCCGAAAATGTAATTCATCTCTGCAGCTCTGCAGGTGGTTGCCAGGCAGTCTTAATTCCCTACCAGCTGCTGAGTGGTGAATGAGCAAGAAAAAAAAAAAAAAAAATGCAGATAGAATTACAGCAGCATCGTTTACAAAGCAGGAAAACAAAATTCTTGCTAGCTGATTGCTTGCTTGCTTTTCCTCCAAGGATTTCTACCTCTTACATTCCCTCTCTACCTGTGATTACGATGATGAGTATAATCTTGAGCAATTTAAAAAAAAAAAAAAGGCAGCAAGCAAAGGTTTTCCTTATTTTTCCTTTCGGAACGCACAGGATGAAAGCCTTGCTTTCTCTTCCTAGCTGCCAACAGATATTTAAGGGAAACTGGGTAGCAGGTACAGTACAACGTTACAAATTCACAGCTATGAGGATGGTGGTGGATGATAACAGCTACTGGGTGGAGAAAGCACAGATCAAAAATAACCAAGTTTCAATCACTGCCTGTAGAAATATCCAATAGCATCTTTTCACTTCCTTGCCTGCATAAATTATGAACCTAAAGCAAACAAAACAGGGAATATAGAGCAGAGCTGCACTTTTTACTGATTTGGTCTTTATGAAAACATTCCACAGAGCAAAATGACTTTAACCCCATAATCAAAACAAATATTTAAGAAACAACTATTTGCCAATTTCTTGTTGTTTTTCCCTGTTCTTTTGTGCATAAAACTATAGAGGGTGCGAATCATAGTGCCACAAAACAATCATTTTGTGTTGTAGATCAGAGGATTCCTAGTGAAGTTGTTCTACTGTGGTTTCGGGCTTGTTTAATCCTCAAGAAAATCAGAGACTAAGATTAAACAGAGTCCACACTCTGTTCTTATTCTGTGAATAATGTGCAACATTCATAACACCTATACCCAAATTTCTGTGCCTGCTGTAAGCATATTATGAAAACAATAAATATATATATATATTTCTGACTCAGCATTACTTCTCAAAAGCACAAGAATAATTCAAAACCAAAAAATTCTTATTATTCACTAATGACTTTTCAGTAAGATTATTTTTATCTCCCATGTACATGACGAGTATTACTGTCAGAGGTTTTCTCTGCTTTCTTCGTAGCAAAAAGGTATTCAGAATAATTAGCTGAAAGATTATATGGAACTCAAGTTACCTTACAGAACTCACCATTCAAATTTTGGTAGCAAACTATTTAAAAAAAAAATCCTCCAGCTCACATCAGAGGGATTATTTTGGAAATCAGTTAAATGTCAAGCTTTCAGAAGCAGCTCATCTCTGGAAAGTTATCCAAACAATTTGTGGTATATTTCTACAGTCATGATCATAGCACCAGGAAAACATTTTAAACAAGAAGAGAAGTCTTCATATGACAAACAAAGGCAGAAAAATTCCTAACAACACAGCCACAACTTACAGCCACATAATTCTAAAAATCCACTGCTCCATGATGTGCATTTCAGTGGAGTTACTAAATTTCTTCACGTACTTCTTGGGATGCAACATAATCTGCTGTTTAACAAATTCTTACTGACAGCTATCCTATTCTGAGTTACAGTTTTTTTCCTGCAGGCTTCTATTACAAGCAGAAATAAGCAGTACATTAATTGAAATGTGTCGTAGCGAGATCAATGCACCATTTACTTCTAGTCACTGGTACAGCTCAATAACACACCACATGCCAATATTCTGAGCACACCTTTCAGACAGACTTCATTAATATTTATAAAATACAATGGCTTATCACTGTAAGTCATATGAAACTGGATCTGACTTGTGCAGTGTCCTTAAAGCTATGAGCATAAGATAGATAATGGAGGTTGAGAAATGCCTGAGTTACAGTAGATAGGACTTTTCAAATGGACAAACTTCTCAGAAAGAGAATTTTTTCACAGGAAGACTGCAGCACTTCCTTTTTCCAGACACAAAAAACATACCTAGCCTGAAAAATGCTATGAATTTATTACCAGAGAAATCGATTAATCCCTGGCTATCACTGAAGGTTTTTGGAACAAGGTACAAATGATATGCTTTGAGTACCAAGTCTTTTTATAAAGAGTCAAGGTGAAAATATTTTCAATCTTTTTCTACATATGGCATTGAATGTCAACACTGCTATACAGTCTATTAGATAGCCTAGAGAACAAGAATTTGTCTAACATTCAAAAGAACTTCTTCAAGAATTCATTTTTCTCTCTGTTTGTCCCCATAGGCTCCAAACAAAGTCATATAGAAAAATATTGTGCAAAATTCTGGAAGAAAACACCACAATATACTGACAAGAAATGTACCAAGCAGCATTTTTTTTTTACTCTTACATCAACCTGTCTGAAGATAAGAGATGTCTGCTGTGTTTTAAGGCAGTTTCTTTCAAGGCTGATTCCCACACAGCCAAAAATCCAATATGGCATCAATTACAAAGTGATTTTAGAAATCAGCACTTCAGGAAAGCATCACATGGAGAAAAAGCTTCCTGAAAGTGAAGCAATGATGATTTAATTTCAATTGAGAGAGAAATCCAGAAAAGTACTTAAGGAAGAGGTTATGCAATCCTGCTGGTGATGCAAGGCAGCAATCTGTGTCACCTACACTCCATATGGATGCAATGATATCGAGCAAGATCTGCTGACGCCTAAGCAGATACAGTTGCAGTTATTTGCAGAAGGAGCTGGTACTGTGGTGATGAGAAAAACTCTGATTTTTATGTGCTACAAAGCAACCTGAAGGATAAAGGCAAAGCACAGCTCTGCAGATGGCACAAAACCAGGATAGCACAAAGGAGTCCAGATTAGACAAATGGTCATTTGTAGAGTTGAAAAAACAGTGGGAGGTTGTAAAAACAAGGGTTCATTCCAGTCTAAGAGCATTTCAACAGAGGGTCAAACCTACAAGTAGAAACTTGAAAAAGTTCTATTTGCACAGAAGAGGCAATATCCAGAGAAAGGAAAATCATCAACACAGATGTCACAGCTGGAATTGCATCTGTGAATGATTGCCTCCAGAGTCAAAAGGCAGAATAGGGAGGCTCATCTGGAAACTGCAGGAAGTCCTAAAAGGACTTCCATCCTAAAGGACTTCCTAAAAGGATTTCCAAAAGAGCTTCCATCACCTCTTTTTCATATTCTGGATATTGAACTGATGGGACTAAAATTAAAAACAAAGCAGACAAAAAACACCACACACTAAAACAAAACATAAAACACTATTTACTGTTAGGCAAGCATTGAGAATTTGCAGATTTGAAAAGGTTCCTGCCCCAAAACAAAACAGCACATAATTAAAGATTTCTACATCAGTACACATAACTCTACAGGTTAAGAAATTTACTGCAAAATTCGTCTGCATTTGTAGAGGCTGCAGAGTAACATTATTTGTGTTGTAACAAAATACAGTAATCACAGTGGTTACTAAATGTAAAAATCAACATCAAATACTTGGACTAGAATTCCTCTCACTTTATATCCAAGCAAATTGGTATCATCAGCTTTCTGAGACAAGTCAAAACATGACATAATGCTGTATTTTAATCTCTCAGATAAAGGTTTCCTGGGCATAACTTTACAAGCAGAATGCATACCTAAAATTAAAAAGGCACAGCAACAAAAATTGTTTGTGAACAGAAAGACCAGTTATATCTCAATTACCCTTTCTAAACAAAAACCAACAGTCCCCCTGAAGCATTTGAAAAGTGTCTTATATTAGTTTTACAACCATTTGGTTAAACAGAGTATTGGCTAAAATAAGCACAGACCCTAAAGGAAAAAAACCTGATTGTCTTAAAAGAGAAAATTCAAGGATCACCTAAAACAATGGCAGGGACTTATTTTATCTTCAATATCAGTTAGGTTTTGACCAAAAACAGAGGCAAAGGAAATGTTCAGAACTTGGATATTCAAATATAAGGCTATGCAACTTAAGCTCTTCAGGCATGGGAACAAAAACAATACTGAAAATTTAGAAACAAACTCATGTTTCTTTCTTACAGTTTTCAGAATTCCAGATTTAACAAACTTTAACTGGCATAAGTCTAAGTCTCATAAACAAGTATATGCAGCATCCTAAACCAAAGCCCAGGAGTTCAGGACACAAATACTGTGGAAGAAAAAAAATTGTTAACCCTTTCTGCTAAGAGATGCTATAAAGTCTATCTTAACTTTTAGTTCAGATAGGACTGAAGGATAGTTCTTGACCAAATGGCATTTACATAATCAATAAAAAGTACATATCTTACTGCTGCAACCAACTTCTAAGTAAACATCCCAGCACAATTATTCTATAATGAGCTATTTTAGTATAAATATTTAATAGAAAAGATCATTACCTTATTACTCACAATACACCTCAGACAACCTACCAATCTGGGCAGATTAAACTGCCTGGTCTTCCGCACCCTGCTCATGAACCTCCTGCCCATCTTTTTGGCACGCCAGACTGACAAAAACATCTTGTGTTTAATGCAAGTCTCCTTAGGTTTGCTTCAGTCATCAAAATGAACCCAACTGCACCGAGAGCTCAGGGAAAATCTCGGGTGAGAACAGTGCAACCCCTTTCTAGGACGACTTGATGTTGATTACTGTATCGGAGGTTGTTCTAATGTTTGGATTAATCCACAGTCCATCTGTTACAGTTTTTCTTTCTTGTCTCTGTTGACAAGAATTTATTGAGCAGATCCTTACGGAGAACCAGGCAGATTTGGTCAACTGCTTCTTCCTATAAAACACAAACTGACACCTTTGCATGGATTTCCACATTCTTCAATTACAGGAGTTTAAAATCAGCAACCTATCAAGAACTTGGGTAATGCATTTTAATTAAAGACTGCCTAACAGCTCCTCTCAAGTGTGACCACCGAAGTATGATACTAGTCTAAAAATAAGTATGCCTGAGAGTATCTTCAATTTTTTCCTTATGATTCCCAGCATTCTATGTATGTTCCTAACACCAGAAGCACTGACTTTCTGTTGAAGATGGCAAAGCTTTACAAAGTTCTCAATTTAGAAAAAAGTAACAGATTGCAACCTTTTCACAATCATAACCCAACTTGCAAATTACATGTCAACTGATCTTTGATTTCTAAATGGAAACAGTATCTTCATCATCATGTTAACCTCCCCTACCTGCTCAGACTGGAGCAGGACAAAAAAATCTACTGGGGCAAAGAGGCAGTTAAAATTACTTTGACTGTTGACTAACCCTGAACCCACACAGTTCAAATCATAAAGACCATTAGCCTTCCTGAGAGCAGAAAAACTCTCCCAATTAACAGAGAAGGCTGGTTTAACAGCAGCTCCACATGCTCTAAAAGACTTCTGGGGAAGCACTTGAGAAAACAGAACAGATTGGAGAGAAGACACACCAGGAGATAAAAAGAAGGGGACCTATCAATATTATCAGCACAAGATTCGGGTTCACGTGGAAAGGAGATTGTTAGCATTGAAGCAAGGATGTGTAAATATGCACATTTATATAACAGCTATTTCCATACAGCTTAATGGGAAGGAGTTAAATAAAGGTGCTTGTTTGCAGTTGAAGAAACAAGCAATGTATGCTGTGATACCTTGGTTGGTATAGCTAGAAACCAAAAGACTACCAGCAGTTGAAAGATTATTTCAAAGTCAGAGGCTGACTGTAGATCACTGTGTTTACAGGCTATAAAACAACTATTACCTGCTAATCTGTAGTTCTGAATATAAGTTTTAATTTCTAAAATGACCATTCCCTAGTCATGTTCATCATTTTAGAGACTCAGCATTACTGACTGTAGGTAGCTTCATTGGTATCTCCTGAGTCAACTCTTTACCAAATGGAGGGGTCAAACGAGTTCATTCTTCATTCCACAGC
This sequence comes from Agelaius phoeniceus, assembly GCF_051311805.1. Classification (NCBI taxonomy): domain Eukaryota; kingdom Metazoa; phylum Chordata; class Aves; order Passeriformes; family Icteridae; genus Agelaius; species Agelaius phoeniceus. Next base: position 14,822,732 of record NC_135274.1, read on the forward strand.
AGCTGCCCTCTATCTCTGACCATTCTTGTTGTTCTTCTTTGAGTATCTAAATTTGCCTTCTTAATCAAGATAATGAATGGTGGAGATTTCTGGAGTGATAAGATAATGCAGTTTTATTCCCATTTGCTTCGCTGATTATTCCTTGTATTCCATTTGCCTTTTTGACTGTAAATTGAGTACTGAGATGATTATTCCATTAATCTGTTATAACCCTGAGCTCTCATTCCTCTTAGATGATGCAATGAGAACACAGGTTCTTCCGAGATCCTTCTGGTAACCTCTATCCATGATTAGCGATCTTCCTCCTTACCCTTTACTTTCATTCTGTTGTTGGTTTGGCTTTGGTAGAGAATTTTTGTTTGCTTTGGTTTTTTTAACAAGTAAATCCCAAAATAATTTTTTTTTTCTTATTTCATGACAGCTTAAGTTTCTCCATAATCTTTTTTTGAGTGCATCCATTGTGTACATCTAAGGAAACCTAGAAACCTACATCAACAAGATGATCTTTAAGCTCATGCTTTAAGGGATTTGTGCAGCAGAAATTGTCTTTGCAATGTATTCATTGCTTTCTCATCTCTCATTTCACCACATGCTCATTGATTCTGCTCTTCAGAACAGTTTCACCGTGTTTTGGCAGTACAGAAATGAGAGCAAGTTCCAATTTCCTCTCCCTCCTGGAAGCTATTTTAAGAACAAGTACCACCTTGCCACATCTCATTGCTGTGATACCACAGTCAGGGTAAGTGGGCTATTACACAGCACTGCAGCACTAAGAGATAAGCAGTTTCAAATCAGGGTTAATTTAAAACCATTAAGCTTAAATACCATTAGGTCCTGGAAATACTTTTCCAAAGATGACTAAACATGTGAAAAAAGCAGGCATACGCCGAGTGGGCACAAGATATTTATTTCACAGACAGTGCATGCAGTCAGCAGAACTGCTGTGCTAGGATTACCAAGCCTGTCTCTGCAAAGGTTTGGGTAACACACTATTAGACACAATTTGCTGACACACTGTTAGACTTTTTTTTCAAACTATTTGCCCACTTCACAAAGCTCAGGATGTGGGGCACAAAACCACAAGCTGCTGCTTCTAAGCAAGAGGAGAGGAAAGGCTGAAGGCCATACTTCTCAGCCTACAGGCACACAGCACTAGGTGAGATACCCAACTAACCTACTGCCTCTCTCAGCAGTGAACTGTGAAGGTGTAGAGTGATCCCTGCTCAATACACCACCACAAGCTCCAACAGAGGTTCACAGAGCCAAAGGAGGGAAACTCTGTCTTACTGCTTTTATTCTAATAAAAGACTACTTGCACTCCAATGCAAACTGAGCCTGAATATTTCCTCCCAGATCTGACACTGCAAGGGGTAAGCAGACATAAAGCACAGGGGCACTGGCACTGGGCACAGCTCAAGGGTATTCCCTGGGCAAAAAGATTCCTTTGATCAGAATTTGGGGGTAAAACTGTAATCTTTTATTCAATGGGGAACAACATTTCACCACAGTTTGAAGCATTTCATTGTTCAGAGACAGGAAAACAGTAACTCATTTGCATTTAATGTCATAATATTATGAAGTCATAGTTTTATTCACTGACATAAGTTTATGTAACCACAAAAGAGTCCTCCAAGTGCTTTAAATGGATAAACAACATTAATACACATGTTCCCTTCGGTAAAGAGAAGTGGGATTTTTACTGCATCACCTGAAGCACAAGTGCTGTAGCAGAATACAAGAGCCCCAGCCAGAAGGACAGGTCTGTGCAGGAGGAGAACAGGCAGCCAGCAATGGGAAGGCCAATGCCTGCACTGCCCTGTACAGGGATGACCATTCCTGGGAACATCTGAGGACAGGCAAGTGGCCAACTGCGCTGCATGAAATACAGACATGAGTCTATGATTATGGAACTACAAATTAAAGAGTTCCCCCACTAACCCAAACCTACTTCTCACAATTCCTAGAGTGTTCTGCTACTTCACTGGGGATTGCACAAAGCTGTTCTAGAGATACCAAATATTCAACCAGTAGAATGTCTTTAGCTCCTTACAGATGTATGATTCAGTCAGTAATTAAAGTTTTCATGTATAGCATGAATAAGCAATTTTAGGCCCCTCACTAGACTAAAGCCAGTACAACGTTCCAACTAAAACACTTCTGTTCAGCTGTCCATATCTGTGACACATGAAAGGAAAAAAACAGGTGCAGGCATTTTCCCCATACCCTTGGAAGACTGGTGCTACAGCAAAAATCTCCAGAGACAGATCATTGAAAAAGATTTGATTAAAGGAACAAGAACAGCAGAAACTTTTCCCAACCAGTAAGTCTAGCTTCCTGTTACCACATGCAGCCACATGAGAATATCATTTATAAGCTTATCAACTACTTTGAAAAGTTTTTAAGAACTTATGCAAATTGCAAATGGGAATTATAGATAAAATAGAAATGCACTGAATATTGCAATATTTAGAATTTGTTTCAGAGCAAGATAAAGATTTATCATGCTAGTCATGGTATTTTTTCCAGTACAAGATATATTTAATAGCTTATAAATTATTACAGGTTTCCTTTAGAGCTTCTGCACTAACAGTGAAATATCAGCCCCAAATACCAACACACAAACATATTACAGAAGTATATGGAAGCCTCAGTCAGGTTCTACACTTAAATACTGAATTACCATGCTACATCATATAGATGAGATAAATAATCTGTAATGCCCAGGCTGCTCTAAATAAAGATTACTGGGTTTTTTTGTCTTATTGCACCATGATCCACTATTTTGTAGCCCTGTAAAGACCTGTTATTCAAAGCTCTTTTCCTTTATAGAAAACTTCATCTTCCACTCCACAGCTTAAAGGCTTGCTTGGTCCCATACCCTCCCTGTGACAGCTCTCCCTGGACGGGAGCTGTTCAATAACGCCGTATTTTAACTGCAAACCGGTCCCTCCGAGGGGCTGCGAGCTCACCGCGCTAAATGAGGCTCCCGGCGCAGCAGAGCCGGGGCAGCAGCGCCACCTCGCGGCCGATCCGCAGAGCGCAGCGTCCGGAACTCGGCACCCCCATGGGAACCCCGCACTGAGCAATTCCTGGCACCAGTGCCGGCCTACCTGAACAGGTTCTTCAAAAACTTTGGGACAGAATATTTCTGAAGGATTTGAAGTTTGACCGTTTTCACTATTTCTTCATGATTCTCAACCATTAAATACTTTTTTAAAGCTTTTTTACAGCATTAGCGTTGCATTTCACACAGTACTAAAGAACAGAGGACACGCAATCTCCCGCGCCAAGTTCACTTCTTTGTCACTTGACACACAGGAAGGAAACATTTCTTCTTAAATGACAAAGCTCCTCTCTAACAAGACAAAACCTGTAAGCCTCACTTAAACTTTAAATCAGTACAGCTAGTCTCTCTTATTTTATGCTTATTGCAAACATGCAATATTTTAATCCAGTCTGAATCTGAGGTAGCCCATTCCTCTGTCAAGAAGATAAATCACCTTCATTTACTATAATACTTAATATTTGATAAGTAGCAATCATATACTCATCCATCTAAAAATTTGGGATACACATTTGTATTTTTGGTCATTCAAAACTACTCTTTGAAATAGCATCCACCTGTTCAAGCAAGTTATAAAAGCTGTTTTAAGTCCTAGAGTATTTGAAAGCTTCTCTCATGAAGAAAATTCTGTTCTTCTTCTGTTCTTTTATATAATTGCTCCATACTGAAGAGACCTTGCTATAGCAGAAGGTATTCCTCAAAATCCAATTCTACTGGCCTCTGCAGCATTGCTTATAAAGCAACATAATAAATAAATCATAATCATAAAACCACTGATTTCTTCAAACTACTAACTCTGTATTAGCAATTTTAAGTGCATTTAACATTTATATTTAAAACAAAAAAACAAACTCCTCTTATTATTTTATTCATGTCATAAACAAAACATTCTCTATTATGTTTAGTTTCCTTAATCAATAAACTATTCAAGAAAGCTGATTGAGCCCTTGTATATCAGCCAAGACCTGGTCCTTGCACAGTGCACCAAGCCAACCTACCAAATAAATCACACAAAGCACTCTTAAATCAGAGCTGTTGTTGCTAAATTGATCTTCAGCACAAGCTGTGCTGAAACTATGAACACCTGGCAGATCATCAGACCAAAAGCAGAGCAGACCAGCTATGCTAATAATACAACAGCAACCTTGGGTTTTTTCTTCAGGAGAGAAGCAAGCCAGCAGTCAATTAGCATCAGAATTCAAAATTATACAAAATGCTGGTAAAACAACTGAACACCCACCCCATCAGTTTTCAGATGAACAAAGCTTTGAACAATTTCAATTTACCATACACTGCTTTGAAATTAACAGAGAGGAGTTACCTGAAAATAGTCATGTATATGCTAAAAATGGTAATACAAACTGACTGGTAATACTTCCCTTATGAACATTTTTCCCTATTGAGTGATAATTTCCCAGCATTTAGCAATGTGAGATACATAATGGTAATCCTCCTCAGAGACCTAAGACACAGAGTATTTTGAAAAGGCCTCACCCTATTTTGTAACTATACTTAACTCTGCCTAATTCTATTTCAAAAATAGTTTTCTTTCTTCTAGACAGTTTTAGAGCTCCCCTCTTTGCCTTTTTGATCCCCTTATGCTTTTTAAAAGGCAAGACTTACTGCTCTAGGAATTAGGAAAAGCTTGAATAAACAGAGTTGTCCTTAAGCCCCCAAAGAGGACTTTTATTTATTTCTAATGGTTGCACATAAAAGGTGTTCCATTGCTTTCTGAACATCAGTAAATTCAGGGAATTAGACACATGAAAGTGCATTACTGTGTGTCTAACTCCATAAGCAAGAAAAATTGGAAGCTCTAGTCATTCCCAAAAATGAAAGCTTTGTCACATGAGTATTCTCAGAAGGCTCTTCAGAGGGCAATATAGCCCACTTCTAAAAGGTTATTCATTAGGCCTTCAAGAATTCAGCTTGCCTAGCTGAAGACTATGGAAAAATACTGAGAGTTCATTATGGAGATATAAGTAAAGATCACTGGTTCAATACCATCATATACATTTTAAAACTTTTAGAAAAGCTGGAAAACAATTACTAAATGCTCTCACACACTACAGCTGGCTCTTCTACAGAATCCTTACAAGTCAATGATAAAGAGGTGATACATTCAACAAAATTTTTCTTCATAATTGAAAAAAATGGAAATATAGCTAGGTTCAAAGCATTTTTTCTTATCATAGAATGGTTTGGATTGGAAGGGGCCCTAAAGATCATCTAGATGAAACTCCCTGCCACAGGCTCAAAGACCCTGCACTAGACCAGGTTGCTCAAAGCCCCATCCAACCTGGCCTTGAACACTTGCAGGGATGGGGCAGCCACCCCTTCTCTGGGCAGCCTGTGCCAGGGCCTCAGCACTCACAGGAAAGAATTTCTTATAATACCTAATCTAAATCCACCCTCTTCCAGTTTGAAGCCATTCCCCCTCTTGTCCTACCACTACATGACCTTGGAAAAATTCCCTCTGCAGCTTTTTTGCAGCTGCTTTATGGGGTTCTAAGCTCTCCATGGATGAGCTGCCCCAACTCAGCCTGTCTCCACAAGAGAGTTGCTCCAGCATTCTGATCATCTTTGTGCCCTCCTCTGGGCCTGTTCCAACAGGTCCATGTCCTCCTTTTGTTAGGGACCCATCCCAGAGCTGGATGCAGCACTGCAGGTGGGGTCTCAGCAGAGCAGAGCAGAGGGGCAGAATCCCCTCTGTCCCTCCCTCCCCTGCTGCCCACTCAGCTTTGGATGCAGCCCAGAGCATGTTTGGCTTTCTAGGCTATGAGTGCACATTGCTGGGTCATGTCCAGCTTCTCATCCAGCAGCACCCCCAGGTTCTTCTCCCCAGGGCTGCTCTCATGTAACAGCATTTGTTCTTTGCAGCTGCAAAGGACTGTACAGCACACAAACAATTCATGCTAAAAGTACCAAGCTGTAAGCCTACCACAATGTAAGCCCATCTCATCACTCTAAAGCACAAACATTCCCCAGTATCAAATAGTTTCTCTACCTTTCCCTCAAAACCAGCCATGAAGACTCAGAGATGTTATAGGAAACAGCATTTAGTCTGACACACAAAAACACTGTGCTATTCAGAATATGATTGAGCTATGTCCATGTACTAACACTGTACATAAACCTGCCTGTTAATACCCCCTCCCAAACCTCACACTCAGTTTGTTGTCTAAATCTTTAAATCTGTCTTCAAGTAACTGAAGCAATCTTGCAAATAACGGTGCTGCATGCTGAAAAACTCCAGAGACATCTATGGCACCAGGCTTATGACATATTGCACATAGATCCTCAATTAAAATATTTACTAGAAACAAAGTCAGGATTGATCTACAGGTTTCTAACTGAAAATCCAAAATGAAACCAACAGCCCAAGCTTCAGTGCCCCTCAAAACTACATCCAAAATTTTAGTTACCTTTATTTGTTTTCTGGTCATTTTACTACCATGCGCTTCTAGTTAGAATGTGTGGAACTAAGGCAATGCTTTAATGTATACTAAGTAAATTTCACAATTGAGCAGTTCCATAAGAAACAGAAAGAGGTGTTTTGCACACTTTTTTTTCTCCCACAAAATTCAATTCCGGAGGACCATTCCAAAACAGTTCACTATTTGAAAATGCCTACCTTTACTGGTGAAATATGAGAATGGGAAACAAATCCATGGACATTCTCAATCTGGGACAGATTCTTCTCTGATACATGAACCAGCTCTGGACCTGTCACCTCATTGGCAATGTGTGGAGAGCTGTGTTCCTGGGGGGGTGTGTCTTCATCCTGATAGCGGTATTTCTGAAAAAAAATTATAGGAAAAGATCAGCAGAACTCACCACAGAAATGAGGAAAGAATCCAGAAAACCTAAGTCAGACAGAAATAGTTGTTTTTCTGACCTTGCTAACTTCAAAGCAATAAAATCTATAAATAAAAATTTTAATTAGCATTTTTATTTTAAAACTGGTCCCATCCAAAAATGTTCCAGCCCTTTTAGTCCCACCTGGGATTACTATAAAGCTACCTAAACCCCAGCAGGGTTCACTGTGTCCATAAGAAACATCCCAACATTTTCTAAGCACATTCACTTTCACACATTACTATACTCCCAAGTACATAAATAGTTATTAATAGTTTATAGAGAAAGCATGTCATATTATTAAAGGTACAGAAAAACTTTCTAAACACTTACTAATTTTAATCTTGGAAAAAGTTATTCCTGTTATTGAAGCATATTTAAGATAGAAGCTATTTCTTTAGGGTCTCTTTTAAACAAAATTCCAAGATCTACATACTACAGCCAAAGTCAAAATAGACATTTTCCTGGTAATTCTTTTATATATCATAACCCAGTAGATAACTGCACATAACCCATTTCTCTGTAAGCACAGGAACACTACAGCAAGGCAGTATCTGACAAACAGTGCATAACTTCTAACCCCCTCAAGAATTACATGCAATTTCTATTTCAGGTTACCACAAAGATCCATTCCCTCCATCAGAAACACCTACAACATTACAAAGTTAAGATATACAGGATAAACTACAAAGAAATTGCTTGAAATGATCTATCAGTTATCAGCTCCTTAACGCACTCTTAAGCCAACTGTAAAGTAGAAGCAATTCAAGTCTATTTTCTCTAAAAATACTAATTAGCAGAGAAGCACAAGACCCACTTCTTCCATAAGAAATAACTCCTAAGAAGAAAGCAAGAGCATTACAACTTCTGTTACCACAAGAACCCAACTCCAAAAACTTTCAGACCTTCTCCTCAGCTATATCTACCAAAGGAGAGATGGTGAAGTCTGACAGTTGAGAAAAATTGCATTGGTTACTCAAAAAGCCCTAATTTTTCAAAATTAACCAGAGAGGATGTGTGAGATTATTAACTTAATAGCTCGCTACTACTGGAAGATAAAAGTTCTTTTTCTTTCCTTTCCCTGCAGCAGTGAGATGCTGGATTGCTCAGCCCCAGACTGCTGCCATTCATCTTTTTTCTGAGATTGACTTGTTTTTCACTTATCAAAATAAAACCCTGAAATGAGTTGACATTAGCTCTCTAGAGCAGCCATATTAAACACTGGAAACAGGGAAGAATTATAATTTAAACAAAGTGTTGGCCAAAAATACAAGGGTACGTTACCAGAGTATAAATTAGACCACACTGGCAATTAGAGAAAATAAACATTAGAGCTCCAAGAAGCAGAGAAAATGTCTTGAAGCATCACAGAATGTAGGACTTGAATGAGCTTAAAGCAGCCTGCTCCACTAATGAAGGCTGTACTTGGCTGTACTTGTGATCCAAAATATCCCTAGCAGACCTTGAGCTTTGATTTAAAAACATTTAACACATACTTCTGACAGAGACACTGCCCCAGAGGATTCTGTTGCATAATACAGGTGTGTCAAAATTAATTTAAAACATTTCTTTTCTGATGCAACATAGTTAACAGGATATTCTCAGGCTAAATTATACCCTCAACAAGTTTTGAAATGTCACCAAACTCTATGTTCACTGGTGTAAACTACTGAAAAATCCATTTACTTTAATAAATCAGTGCTAGTTTTCATGAGATGAAACTCAGAAATGAACCCAATTCACCACAGTGAAATAATTTTTCAGGCCCACAACATCCTTGCTTCAACTCTCAGGCCTAGTAAAGTTGGACAAAAAATAAGTACAAACAAAGTATCTGACACAATATGCAGGAAAAACAAGGATTTTCTGTCCATTTTATAGCGCCATTTATCCGAACAGAGAACACCTGTTCATATGAAAAGCACAGAAAAGTTTTAGGAAACCCATTCTAAGAGATTCACTTGAGTCTTCCTAGTCTCTTCTCTGTATTTTTAAAAGAAGATATTTCAACCTCCCTTCCTTCTCCAGACTTTAGTCCTCCCCACCCACCAGCCATACAAGTCCCAAGTCACTGCTCACTTCCAACAACAATGCAACAAATCCCAGGAAAGCACAGTCTGACTTACAGTCTGTCCCTGGGGAAAGTTTTCATTTTCACTGTACAGGTCCAACCATGGTTACAAAGAGGTTAAAAATAAAAGAAGACTGGAATAAGTAAATCTAACAATTTGAATTTGATAAATATGCAGAAGCTCACAGAGCCAGACCCTTTCTGAGGCAGTATAAATAGGCAGCATGATGAAACCAAGTAGTTTTAGATCATTTGCACACAATTCCCCTAGTTTAGCACTTGTTTTTTTTAATCATTTCTCCATTGTACCAGTTAAACTACATCTGAAAGGACCCTTCCAAGGATCATTCCAGCAACTGAAGTTACTGTGAAGCACCGTTTGACATGCAACACTCCCACTCCTGCAAAAAATGACCTGGATGCAATGTCAAAAACAAACAGGTAGAGAGGACTGAATAGCTACAGCTCTCACATCTTCCCAGCTTCCACAACTCTTGCCACCATTCAGCAGAAAATAACTTCCAACAACTCTAATAACAAAAGCAACAATAGAGAAAATTTTACATACCTTGCTAAACAAAACTAATCAAAAATTAATAATATATTAAAGATGCTAATGCATGTTGTAGAAGTCTTTCCTGTAGTCTAGTGCTAAACTAGAGACTAGTGCTTAGAAAAATAGTAGTGCCTTCCACCCAAAGGAAAAAAAGGAAACAAAACTAAAGGCATGCTCCACTATTGCAGAACTGAAGCCAACTTGAAAACTTCTTATTTGTAAAAAAAAAAAAAGAAGACTATGAAAGCCAAATAAAATCTCTTTGCAGGTAAACAGCAATTCAGACTGATAAGTTAGAAGGCTGTGAAAAACAAAAGAAACTTAATATAAGAAAATATTATAGTGTTCCTGTCTTTTTAGAACTTCTTCACTGATCATGGAATAGGACATTCAGTATTATTTTCAACTTAGGCATCAACAAATGATAAACTGAATGATCTGCAATATTGGAAGAAGGTGTTTGATCTTTGGGTTTGCTTTTTCAAACATAAGTTCAGTATTTGGAGTAACTAACTGCTTCATTCTCAAACAAAAGCACTAAGTTTCTCTAGTAACTAGAGCTATGACAAAGACATAAGGCATTTCACCCTTCTTGAATAGTTTCAGTTTGACATTGTATCTTGAATATAAGTGCTCATAACATGGTTATTTAGGTCACAGTGTTCCATCATATGTCAAAATGCACAGCTACTGTTAAACTTATTTATGTAATGCTTCATGTCATGGGCATCCACAAACAATAAAACAGTTGAAGATAAGTATATACATTTACCAAAACTCTGAAATATTTGTAATAAAGTTCACCTATTCCAGAAGGCTGAGGAAAAGAGAATAAAGAAGGAACCCTCAGATTGTGAATGTTCTTTTCATGTGACCAGAAGGGAAAATTGAAAACACTATTTTGTGTGGTTACTTGTGTGAGATTGCTACATTACGTGAAGGACTGGTACAGGTACCCTGCATTACTATTTCACATTGAATACTAAGTAAATATTTAGATGACAAAGCCTGTATCTTCTCAGAGGACAAGAACATTTTATCTTTAGTACCATCCAGCCCTACAACTTTTATTCAAAACTTGCCAAGTGCCTGGTGCAGTATCTCTCTGTCCCTGTTCAAACAGAAACCCTTCGTTCTCTGGGATGCGGGCAGTGGGGAGGAACGATGGAGGCAGCACGCAGGGAGCGCGGGCACGCACCGGGGATGGGCAGCGAGCCGTGTTTACCCGCAGGTGCCTCGGCCTGGCCACCAACAGCCCAGGGCACTCCAGGAGGCCCCTGGGGAGCGCTCCCCGCTCGGGAGGCCGCGGCCGCCCTGTCCCTGCCCGTGCCCCGGGCCCGAGGCCGGCGCGCAGCCCAAGGACGCCGTGAAGGCGAACACGGCGCCTGCAGCGCCCCCCGGCGGCCGCCCCCGCCCGGGCAGGGGAAGGGAAGGGGGGGGCGCCGCCATCGCTCGGCCCCGCCGCTCCATGCCCCAAGTGCTGCCTGCGCGCTCGCTGGATATTTTTAGTTTGCTCTTAAAGTGAACAGCATCCCTGCTCTGCAGCTCAACGGGCAAAATCCAGCCCCGGAGTATTTTCATCCCACGGCTTTCTTCCCAAGTTCACTGTTTAAACATGAGGATATTGTAGAAATAAGGAGTGTGCAGTTCCACAAAAAGAAAAAGAAAAGAAATCTTAGTGTTATATCAAGTAGTTTCCAAATGGCATCAATAAATAGGTACATATTTCCAACTGAAAAATGCTTGGGACACAGGAAGAAAAAGCAAACTCACAACAAGGCAAAGTCTTCTTCCTGGAAACAAAGCATTCAACTTGAAGTTCTCTAATATTTATACTATCAAAAGAGCCATAAAAATTAAATTCCTCCCTCCTGACATTTATTCAGCATCGAGATTTTGTGATACGTATATGTATATATACATGTGTATATAAATGCATCACACATGCATATATGTGAGTATATATGTACACACACAACTGATCCCACTTCATAAAATAAAATCTAGTTGAAATATTCTTTGTTAAAAATAACAAATATGACTTGGAAACCCTGAATATATAAATAAAGTTTTAGAGACAAAGATTTCCTAATTTCTACCTCAAAAGTAACTTCATACATGTATCCCTTTAATTTTCAAGTGGCTTTCCAGTACTTAACAGTCTCCTCATATCCTTGACATTGCGTGTTAATTTTACTGAAAAAAAATTTTAAAAAAAGATTTTTGACACAACACTGAATATAAGCTGTTTACCATTCTGATGATTACCAAATTATGTATGTTTTATTCTTCTGAAACCTAAACAGTTGATGTCGTCCTAAAATGACTAAATGCCCGAGGGCACTGTTAAACCCAAACCTGCCACTAACAATTCCTTCCATCAAAATGATGTCAGGAGGCATTTCCAGCCCTGTATCTCAGTGCAAGTCTCTTGTGTATTTAATTCTCTACAGCTGAAGAAAATGAAAGCCAAGTGCAATAAACTGATTACATGATGATTAATGCTGATTAATGAAGAATGACGACATTTTACATGCGGCATTCAGTAAATTCCAAATGTTGTTCAAAGGGATCTTTAAACAGTAGGCATGATAATTCATTACTTATGTCTCCATCACTAAGAGCTCGGATAATTGAGTAAGGCATGGAACAAAACACACACTTATTTAACCAGAAATTTAAGGTACAGTTACATTAGACACAAAGGCAATCATTCATTAAATGCAGCTTACATTTCCAGGAAAGTCCTTTTATAGACCCACCTTACATCCAAACATTAAAGATATTGTGTTGTTGGTACATGCTACTTTACAGTGGCATAGCATCGGAGAAAAACAATCCAAGTTTTTTATGCTAGGAGACATTTTTTCAGACCCTGTGCACTTCAATCGATCCGTGACTGAGATTCCAGAAAAATGCCTCTGTAAGCGCTGCTTGCTGCCTGTCTTTGACATTTAATCTAGGTCCATAGTGCTCAAAAATAAGCCTTTATATAAATAGGTTGAATCCTTCAGGAAAAATGTTGCTTCACGTTAGAAACCAGACCTTATAAAAAAAGCAAAGCAAAAATCCCGTGTCCATTTTTAAAATTTTTGAGTCAGCTTTAAATTTAATTACGTTAGCGCCAGCTTGAAGCGACAACTGTCTCCCGGCCCAAAGTAGCACTCAGATGCTCTCAGCCAGAAGCCCGGGTTCGATCCAAGGCAGCTCCACCTGCTGCAGTGCAAGGATTGCTATCTCCTCCATGAAAACAGAGCAACTCCAGCAGAGCCCCTGCTCGCTGTGTGCTGCTCGCTTAGGGGAGGGGCGAGATGGTGCAGCAAGGGACTCGTTACACGGCCCGATGGAGAGAAAGCCAACGCTTCCTGCAAGGTGCTTTCGCACTGCACCAATGAGCATGTGAAAGCCCATTTTGAAATCAGCTGGGTGCAATTATAAAACCAGGGACGTTGTAAGATTAACAGCAGGGAATTTGCTGATCTGCAATTTACACTAGCTTTTTCAAGGAAGTGTCAGCAGACCACAAAATGAATGGCTCTGGGATATTTAATCCTCATTTTCAAACATTAAAAATTCAAGGTTATTTGACACATCAAACAAATGGTCTTTAACCTGCTGAGTAAAATTCCTAATGGTCTACCAAATGTTATAAAGAAACAGTACAGAAATACATGAATACTCTCCAACTTCAACACAATAAAATCAGAAACTGCTATTTTTCCCCATTAGCATTGTGAAATCACAAACAATCTGGACTATGCATCCACTTGATTATGAAGAACCCTTGGTAAAGCATTTCAAACAACTGTACATGGGAACACTTAAAAGAATTCAAGTAAAAAGCTTTTTCCTTAGAACTGAGGTAAATACAGTCATAGTCTCCTTAGAGAGAGAACAACTCCTAAGAACAACAAAAAGAATCTGTTGTTCTTTGTTGTGTGCTAACAAATTTAAGATGCAAAAATTTTTAATGGGTTGTTTGGGGCTTGTTTTTTAATCAAGCCCTATAAGATTCAAACTTTATTTCCCTTTTTACACGTCCAGGGGTCTCTGCAAGATGTCAATCTATTCATGTATTTTTAATAAATTGCATTACAGAAATTGATGAAATTGATCCAAAACATGCCCTCTGCAATTACGCTGCTCTTGTAGCATAAGCTAACATGCCTTTGCAAAAAACTTCAATAAAATAACAATAGCCATCATTTCTATTTTATATTGCATTAAGCAGTATTGTAAAGAACTCTCTTTAGGACATAACTGTTCACTTAAGTTTTCACCTGTAGCAGCCTTTTGTCATCTCCCTTTTACTTCCTTTGGTTTACCTGATAAGCACCCCTGAGGTAGCAAGTTTAGTGTAGTGTAAAACTGCATCCACACTTCCAGCTCACAAACTAGTAACTTCATGAATTATACTGAGACAGTGTTCTTTATATAAATGTGCAGATTGACGAAACCAAAACTAAGGCAAGATGTCTGGAGAAAAAAATGTGTAACTCAGCCCACAATAAACCTCAAAATAAACTTCATTTGCATGAGGACCTCGTTGTTGGTAGACTCTCCAAGGATTACCAATGACAGTATTTCCACATTAATAAGCATAGTTTTCTTTCCATTGTGTGCTGTGATCTAAAATTTTTCACCAAATAGCCTTAGACATGATTTCCCACTGCAGGTCATCTTCTGCATGTGAGTGCAGCAATATGGGCAGGACCAAAGGAAAAAAATCCAACCCTGAACTTAAGTGTCACAAAAAAAAGAAACAAAGAGTGTAAAGAAACCAGAAATGTACCTTCTTTGCCTGTTAGAATAGTCTAAGTTAGATTATGTTTTTGTTGCAAGAATATCCAAAGGCAGCCCTACGTAGAAAGGCTGACAGAGGAACCTAAAACCCCTTTATGTCCCTTCTGCTGGCTGGGGGTCCCAGTAAATGGGCTCCTGACTGAACAAACAGGGCAGAGCACAACTGAGCTCATACTCAAACACCACACGTGGAACACTTGCAAGGGGAAGGAACTCAGGCACAGAGTGCTGTCTCTGCCAAACACAACAATGTTCCTATCCCACAAAACAACCTTTTCCATGCACTTTGGAACAACAATCCATCTTACTTCCATACCTCTAATCACATTGTAATAACATAATTTCTCACTGAAATAACACACAGCCAAATGCATGGCAATTTCATGACAACAAATAAAGTCAAAGAGCCAAAAGCAGTTCTTGAATGTTGCAGAAATAGCTTTTTGTGATGCAGAAAATATAAGCTCTAATGTGCCGTGGGCATAGAAGAATCAATAAGAGGAAGATACAGGCTACACATCCACAAAGGATTCCATCAGTAAGATACAATAAGGAAGAGAAAGCTTAAGTAACTTCAGGCAATTACATCTACATTGTTGATGAAGACCAAATAAAACATCTGAATCTTTCAGCCATATATTTGCAGCTGTAGATAAATAAATTGGTTACACTAGAAAATCATTTTGGCCTTCATACAAAGATGAAATTTCTACACATTTGCCTGCCCACAAGCTTAAAAATACAATGTTTAAACTTATAAAATTAAAATATATTCTCACATATTATGCTGACTAAATCCTGAGATTAAACTGTAATGGTTTCACTTGTTCAAAACAATTATTTGTGCCCAAAAGCTTTAAAAAAAGTTGTTAGCATAAATCTTTCTGAAATATGAACATACAGTATGTTCTCATATGGAGAAACATATGAAACAGAAGATTTCCAAGTCTACTTTTGAGCTTACAGAAACATATCCACACTTAATTATTGCTCTGACTCAAATTGAAGGTTGAATTAACATTTCAAAACACAAAAAATAATGTATTAACACAATGACTAAGCCATTAATTAGAAGAATATGGCCTTAACTACCTATCACTTCTCATTGCCAATTCATTAGTCTGTATTTTGTATTATCACATAAAAGCTCCTACAGTCAGAGTTCACCATTTCCATGTTTCCTCAAAAGTGTTCAGAGTGAAAATAACTGGTTTCATCCTTACAAAAACACTACCTAAAATGAATTTTCTTTATTTCAGGCTTTCTTTGAATGTTTACTTGACAATAACCTATCTTTATGTATGACTCCCACATGCATAATAAAAATACCCACATCATTATGATCTTCAATTAGTGAGCAAGACTAATTTTGTTGTCTCAATATAAGAAAGCTCCCTGAGCGCTATTGGATAGAGAGAAACAAGAGTTATATAGCATCAAAAAACCACACTATGAGACTTTCATAGAGACTTAATGCTTCAGTTCAGCACTTGCCAACTATTCTTGAGGGAACACAAGTAGTACCAATTTCATTGATCCATGTGTTCCATCTGTATCCAACACAGGTTAGGAAACAGCAACCTCATAAGCAACAAGGCCAGGAGCTTTCAATGAAATGAGTAGTGAAGGTCTAACTTGACAAATGTACCAACTGTTCAGACTGCCAAACCAAAGGGGAAAAGGCTTCATAAGTCTGCAGACAGAGCATGTCCCTCAAATACCACTGCAGGCACCTGTCAAGCTGGTGGGACTCAAGCTTAGGGGCCCCTTCCCCAGAAGCCTGAGCTGGTACACTTCTGGGATATGTAATACAAACCAATTGTTTTTAAAATGCACTTCTTATCATTAGAATTACTTAAATCTAAGAAACTTATTTTATCCTGTTTTCTGCAAAATAGTAGTCTGTAAGGTCTTCAAAGGGTACACAGAATTCCAAAATGATAAAGAGCTCTGCAGAACAGCTTGGATGCTGGTTTAAGATTACCCCATACTAGCACAGAGCTCTAATGTAATGCCTGTAATTATTTCTTACTCAAGGAATAGTAATTTTATAAGCAATTTCTATAAGGCAAATGAAATTTGAGCACTAGTTTGAGAACAACTGATGTCTGGTGCAAAATGCATCCATCAGCACCGAGGAAGCTCTTTGGCTCTGCAGTTCTTGCTCCCTTGAAGTATCAGATGACCATCCAAGCCATTTTTCAGAGTAGCCAAAAAATGTACTGCTTGTTCCTGCATGCTCCTGACCTGCCAAAAAATTATTTGCACCATTCTTTCAGGCAAAGGGGTTTATAAACTCAAAACACTGTGAGCTGAAATTCTCCGTCTAAAGGGCATCTTTAACAGGTCTCCCATCATTTAGAAACTTTTTGGTTTTGTCTGCTTAGCAGGTTTTAAACCAGCAGGAGTTAAACCAGCAGCCACTACTGCACATCCAGTTCAGAATGCTGATGTGTATATGTTCTTTTCAAGCTTAACACTCATATAAAAATTTGCAGAATACACCTGTCTGTGTATTAAGTTTCCAAAACCCTGAAGAATACCACAGCCTTATTAACTTCAGAAGGAATGTGAAATGTTACTTTGGAAAGAGGAAGCTGAATAATAGTTGCCTTTTTTGTTTTTAAACTTGCCCTGCAATGGCATTTAAGCCCAGAATAGGTCCTATGAATAGAAACTTTTCAGTGGGTGTTTGTGATTCTTCTCCCAGTTTATTCCAAGTCTTAAATTGTTACATATAAGACAGATCTGGGACATCACTCCAATGAGGTCCTTCAAAGGCTTGATAAGCCAAGCCAAAAAAGAGACAAGACTGTCTCCCTTCCCAGCTGAGTGACCATCACTATGGGCATTTGTATGAGCTTGCTTTAGGAGTTTTCAGTCCAAAACAGAGGAGGAAAATATAATGCCATACTGGAGATAGAACCAAGAGGTGCCTGCATTATCATGTCCTCTATATGCAAAAATAATCAGACTTCAAAATATGTGGTGACAGACTGAGGAGTGTTCAGAAGCAAAACTTCATGAAAAACAGACTTTCCTGACAATTACCACTGAATAAAGGTCCTACATATTCCAAGTGTGATTTCAAAGATATTTAGTCATATCATTCATCTGTCAGTTCCTGCCTCTTAGTAATTCTAACATTACAGTTTAACTTCAGCCAAACTGACTGGAGGAATAGAGGTCTCTGAGGATATCAATCATGTGCAAGTTTCTCAGAAGTAGGTTGCAAGCATAGAATAAACACCAAGAAATCCCCACCACAGGAATAGGAAACAAGTGAGAGGGTAAGGCTACCTAAGCAACAACAAGCAGAACATATATAATGAGAAAAAGGATTAAGAACATCAAAGGGGAGAAAGTCCAGCAAAATGCTATATGTTTCTATTAAAACAGCACACCTTGACAGAAAGTTACAGGTAGTCCTGTTTTCTAAGGCAGGCATGAAGCCATTGCATGTTTTGGAATTAAAAATGCCCTGAGTGAAACATCCTCCTTTTCTTCTGATGTTTTCAAAGTATTTTAGCACTACTGGAGCATGCTTTACATCTTTGGTTTTCACACAAGAAGTTCCTGAGAATGAGAGAGGTCACAGAATTGGATAGTATGACTTCTATGAAAGCCAAAAGTCAATGTTATTTTTTCCTAGATGGAAACCACCACAGTCAGGAGAACATCTTCAATACAGACTAGAAAATGACTGAAAAGAAATGGTTTCTTTTACCATACTTGAAGTTTGATCTAATAAATACACTGTACATGCAGCAGATAGACACCTATCTGACCTTCTGTTAAATCCACTGCAGACAATTATTTCATTAGCAACATCTCAATGAGGAAAAAAAGCAAAAACATTACTCTATTTTGAATAAATTGTACTGTGATTATAATAGAACTCAACTAGAAAATTCCTAAAATCAGAATGTACTACATTGCTTCAAACATATTTAACATGTCCAGAAACAGTCTGTGGTAGGTTGATGACAGGTAAGGATCTAACCAGCCACTCACTCACTCTCTCCCATAGTGATGAGGGAGAGAATCAGAAAGGCAAAAATCAAGAGGAGAAACCTCATAGGTCAAGATAAATAAGTGAAAGGGGAAATAATAAAAAAAAAACCCAACCAACCACACATACAAGTAAGGCAAGCCAAATCACTAACCACCAGAAGATTAATGGCCAACCTCAGCAACAGCCACTTCCTCCTAAATTATTGCTGAGCAAGAGATTTTAATATATGGAGCATCTTTTCAGTCAGTTTGGGTCAGAGGCTCCAGCTGTATCCCCTCACAACCTCTTGCCCACCCCCAGCCTACTTGCCAGGGCAGGAGAGTGAGAAAGGGAGAGGCCCTGACATGGTGTGAGTGCTACTCAGCAATAGCTAAAACACTGGCATCTTCATCAACAGTTTGTCACAATCCAAAACACAGCACCATATGGGCTGCTGAGAGGAAAATTAACTCCATCCCAGCCAAACCTGCTACCAGTCTGACCTGAAAAGTCCTTTAGTATTAAAAACTATGAGATCTTTGCATTCAAAAAACACTACTGAAATCATTCTGAGTCAAAGTATGTGATTAATCTAAAGATGCCTTTGATGTGTTGGTTCCATCTGTCCATACAGGAGAAAAAGTATTGATATATAGCCCTAAATGGTTCCATGGGACTATCAAAAATATTTCTAGTGAGCAACAGACACTGAATCACAAAGATAAAACTGCTAAACTATAAAAGCCCTCCTGAAAGACCCAAAAGCTTTGCAGCCTTGCCTCATCCCTTCCCCACACCTTCAATGAAGATTTCACCCATTCACTATGTGATGTGGATGGACTGTAATCTTGAGTGGCAATTATCAGCCAAGCAAGGTTATATTCTCAAGGCTATACTCAGTGGAAAAGATTAAATCCAGCAGGGTGTGATTAGCTGGAACTGCTCTCCACAGTGTCAAGACCAGGCTGGAGCAAGGATGTGATTCCACTCTGGATTGTTCCCTGTAGGGCCCAGGCTGACTAGGCTAAGCATAGCCTCCAAAACATGGTTATCCTTCTGCACCTTGGGTTTTAACAGAGGGCTAGTTTGATTAAGACTGTCCTGCAGAACTCTTGGAGGGGGAGTGTGATGGGAGGAAAGAGGGACAACACCTTTGAGATTTATTCCAGTATGGATAACATGTAAAGATCCTTCAGTTATTGTAGAATTGCTCAGAATCTGATTCATCCCATCCTATCTGTTTGAACAAGTCCCTTCAGGAGAAGCAGTTTTCAGTAGTGGAATACTTTCTAAATGGTCTGTGCAAAGTAGCCACAAAAAGTAGATCTGCTGCTGAATAATTCACAAAGAATTAATAAAGCATCTGTGCCTCCCCTGAAAAAATAAGGGCAGACTGGTAAAAAAACAAGTGAAAATGAGTGAGAGAAAATATATTAATAATACATGTCTTTTATCTGGTGAAGCCTCAAACTACTCCAGATTCATCTCAATTGCTGTTCATGCTTCTTAACACCACATCAAGAAGAGACTGTGATTTGACATATTTGGTGCTACATCAAAGCAGCAGAGCAGAAAAGAGATGAGTCTAACAACCTCTCATAGCCAGGAGATGCAGTGCTTGCACAATACTCGTACCAGTGGGGGTTTCCCCCCCTGCAGACAGTGAGAAGGTTCTTCCCAGAGACAAATGCAACTCAGTCCTTCAGTCCTGCTGTTTTAAAAACAGTGAAAGCTGATCACATCTCAATTATAAAATAATCTGCTGAGATCAGGATGGAATCTCAACAGCAGTGCTGTTCTGTGGATGCTCAAATACTTGCCATCCATTTCTGAATACACAGAAGACTCTCATTAGGTTCTATAACAATTGTTTTCAAAAAGACCTTTTCATACAACAAAGTTGGTACAATGCTTAAAGCAGAAATGCCAATGGTTTATTTCTTACATCATTCTAATGAACCTAAACATTTCAAAACCAGAGATGATACCTTCCTCTGAATGGGAAACAATTCATAATGCTACTTTTTGACTCCAATGGACAAAAGCATTTGCTAGCTTTCAGTTTTAATTCACTGCAACTCTATCACTTTCCCCATCTTAAAATGCAAATCCTCTTATGAGCAAGGAGTACAATTGTCATCACTATCCAATCCAGGTGCTAAGGGTGCTGGTGATTTACACTTTGTAATTAACTGAGAACAGGTAAGGAGGGTTGCTATTGCCTGCAGGTCACTGACTCTACTGCCACTTCCTGGGAAACCACAAAGTAAAGAGGAGAGCTGAGGAGAAGCCATAAGCAGTTCAGTGTAGCACTGACACTGCTAATAAGTGAGTATCACTTGTCTCCAATTCTTCAGAAGTACTTTTCAAAGTATTTCTGCTACTTTTAGCAGATTCATTCTCCTATGGAGTGCTCACTAATATAGTAACCAGTACAGTAACAGTTTCAGAACTTACAAATAAGGACGAAATACCTTAATTAACAAACTGATAAATAGAGTTCAGGGGTGAAAGTTATTACTTAAAAAAATTGAAACCACAAATTACAACTGAATCACCATGACAGAACAGCTTAAGCAAGAAGTGTGAGGACTGTTACTTGATCTGAACTTGAGCTCCACAAAGGAATCTCAAATCACATTTTCTTATAGCAGGTTGAATTATCTAAATGCTCATTAACATAATGAGCATTTAGATAATTACAGTGAATATTACTGTCAAATTAGATCCAAACTTTGCTAAGAATTCAAGCAATGATGTATTAAATACTATATTATTACCAAGTGCCATTTCCCTGACCACAAGCAAAGTTTCAAAATATTGATCCTGGACTCAGTGTTACTTATTGACCCCGGAGCTTCTGCGTATTAATACAGATTTCTAAATCACAGCATTTCAGCAGGAATCTAGGGCAACAGTCCTGGCAAGCACCAGTCCTTAAAAAACACCAGCAGCTGTTGGTAAACTAATTGCACAACTGTTCAAAACAGAGTATTTCTTCTTAGTATGTTTTAGCAAGATGCTACAGAAAATAACACCCTACTTCAGCTTTGAAATTACTTCAGTTAGGACCCAAATACCTGAGTGAATGTGACAGCATGTTATAGTTAATGTAGGCCATTCTCCACTTCTTCCTCCCCTCTGTTGCCTTTAAAACACCTAGAAAATAGAACCTCAACTAAAATCATAGAAGGTTTTAAACCACCAAGTGGAACAAAACTACTAGCTTAGAAAAAAAGAAAGAAAAGCAGAAAGCATTACTTTTCTGTATAATTTTGAGAGAATCATAAATCTTGCTAGTCGAAACATTTCTGATCATCTCATCTGATAAAAGCCACAAAAATAAAAAAATTATAGGGAATAACATCAAGGATAAAGATACTCAGTGGCTTCTATTTGAGAAGCTTAACTGACAAAGCTCTTCATCTTATAAAAAGCAAGCAGCTGAGTTGGGAATATGACATTCAATCTTTGAAAAGATGAATGGCATAGAAAAGGCACATAAAAGGCAACTACTAACTATTTAAGACAACACAGGCATTAGCAGACAATTAAATTACCCAGCAGATGTTGGAAAGCAAAGAAAAGAAAGTACTGCAGAACTCATTGCCAAAAATATAAAATCAAAAAGGAACAGAGAAAATCAACAAGCCAGGGTCCAATAAAAATATGTAATCACTATCTCAGGAGTGGGACAGCAACCGAGGTGGGCACTTGTCCTTCATTTACAATCATCAAATACAATCACTAGGGCTGCAAAAGACCTCAAGGTTCATCAGGTCCAACCATAAGCGAGGCTCTGCCATATTCAGCACTAAACCACATCCCCAAATGCAACATCCACGTGCCTTTTGAACACTTTGAGGGATGGGGACTTCACCACTTCCCCAGGCTCCCTATTCCAATGCCCAGCTGTCCTTTCAGTGAAGAATTATTTCCTAATGTCTAACCTAAGCCTCACCTTAAGATGAATTACCAGTCGTAGTTGGAAAGGATCCACAAAGCTTACCCACAAGTCCAACTCCATTTTTAATGAGTACCTATACTCTGAAGAATTCAATTTGCATCAGCTACTAACAGAGCATCAGAGATTCAGATCAACTCAAGGCTTCCCCTGGGCATCTTAACTACTGGTTAAAGAAAGGCTGATATAACAACAAACAGAAAGGGGAAAGGCAAAGGGAATGGAGCAACAAAAAACTTAATGCACTTGTGCACTGCAGTGCTGGGCAGCATCCTTGTTGGATGCCATACAACACCGAATGGAGGCAAGGAAGTTTTCACATTCCTTCTATGTTTATTTCCCTTCAGCTCTAAGGGAAGTCATCACAGACAGCTGAAGTCATAGCACTTGGATTGCTGAGGACACACAAGTTTAAATTAAGAAAGAAAGAACTACAACCAACACTTGCCAGAGTTCTCAAAAGCCCTCTAAGACATTTCATGAAAAAAACAGAGATCACCAAAATAAAAATGGTTTAGTGTTGCCCTTTCTCTTATTACAGAAAATCATTAACTAAGCTAATGAAGGCTGGGATAATCCAATTTTAATGAAAATTACCACATGCATATATTTGTATGAGGGATGTGGATGAATATTAACTATATAAAGGAATTTCCAAAATAATACAGGACTATAGAAAAAATACATAATACCAACAAAATTTTACAGCTTCACGATCAGCAAGTCAACAAATTACCATCAGCTCTGTAACCTGTAGTTAACCCTTCATTTCCTCCCACCGTTCACAAGAGCATCCTCACATGCTCCAGAAGCGAGCGGGGCCGGGCAGCTCTGCAGAGTGTGGCAGCAGATCCCGCCTGCACTGTCCCGGCTGCCGCCCTGCGCAGGGCGCTCTGAGCACAGCAGAGGGCAGCAGCTCTCCACCGCCACGGCTGCCTCTCCCTGCTGCAGCAGCAGCCTTGGGAGGTAATGCCAAGCACTAAAAAGGAGAGTTTCCTTTTCCTGCTTCCAAAGTCCTCCTTTTACAGAAGCACACTTCACTCTCTACAATGACAGAAGGAAATCACTCTGATATGCAAGCAGCAGATCTGAACTAAAAACAAAACCAGAGAAGAAACAAGTTGACTCTATCAGAAAGGTTTCATTTCCTTCGTTGCAGTCACAATCTGCTGCCCAAGTTGTTTCAATGTGCTGTTTATGAATTGCAGAACACTGGTGAGCCAATGCACAGAACCTAAATTTTATTTGAGTCCCTGAATGAACAGATGAAGAAACATTTTAATTAGTGGTAGAAAAAGTAAAGGTTTTCAGATTGCCAGTTAGCAGTCACTGAGTTGAAACAATCCTATTTTAAAATTAACTTTCCTATTTAGAGTTACCAGATATGTACTTTTACAATCCCTGTGACAGCAGAGATACATTAGAATATGCTACAAATGGTGCTTAAAGGATTTGAGATGACTAAAAATCCTTCTTTTTGGATCCAACCCAATCTGATGCTTTTTGTTCAAAATGCTAAGTGAGACATTTTTCTGCTAGGTCTCTCACACAACCTAACACATAATGAACAACTTAATATGATCTTTAAAATCATCTAGCTACATCATAATGAGCTTGTGGTATGTACATTATTGTTATAAAAGTCTTTAATTAACTAATTACTTTAGCAGCAAGGATCCTTTTGATTTCCAGCTTTAATTTATTTTGGCTTAATTCTTTTTGTTCCCATGTCAGCATCATCTCATTTGAAAAGTCACTAGCATCTTTTGAATTTGGAAACATATTCCCTAAGCCATCAAGACAAACCCTTCAAACTTTTTTTTCCTGCCCCTCCCTCCCAGACAGTCCTTCCCTCACCAGTATTTCCAGCTGTGTATGTGCAATTTGCAGTGGCCCTTATATAACACACTGTAAAACAGAACTTTTCCACCTCCTCAGAATACCCCGATGCCCTCCAAAGAGTATTTCAATCAATCAAAATAAGATCAGGAACAAAGTTATAGAGACCATGCAGCTTCTAGCCCACCTACAGATTTTTTTCCAGTCACCTGAATTATAGCTCCTGGCCTAAAACCAGCTGTGTACATCAGATCCTGTAAACAACCTATTAGGAAGTTAGGAAATAAATAAATGGATTCATTTTTCACCATACAAGTGACATTTCTTTCTAGGAAACTTTCTACAAACAGCTTTCAAGACACATTTAATCATAACAGATCACTTAGTTAAACCCTAAGTTAAGTACTTAGATCACTAAGTTAACTAAGTACTCCCTTGCCATTTCCTTAGCCTGAAGAAAGATGAAACCCAGCAGGTAAGAAAGATTTCATGTAATAAACAGTTCTCCTTTTGCCTTCTTGAGTAACTGTTACTATACAAGTTAATTACAAATAGCAGCAGAAAGGTGGTTTGGTTGGGGATTCTTTTTAAATGAACTGCAACATCATCACCTCAGACTGCAGAATTATTAAAATTATTTCAATTTCTTCTTCATTTTGAGTCCAAAGGACCAGTTCTTTTGAGGAGAACTGTACCTGAATTAACTTATCTAAAGCTAAAGCAACGAAAACAGTAGATTTTTTAGACTCAGTCATGTGATATACTTGCATATACTTTTGGTTTTTTTCAAAGTAGAAAAACAGCAGACTGAACAATCAGACAGAGGTCTCTTTCAGGGTAAAACATTTACAAAAACATACAGGAACATACTAGAAGTCAAATGTGTACAGTTTTGAATTACTCCATATTTTCAAAGAAATAATAAGCATACGAAAATGAAAGGCCATCTTTTAATTACAGGAGAAAAATGGACCAAGTTCATCATTATAATACACTATCTACAGAGTGTTAGCAAAGTCCAAGAACCCTGCAAGAATGCAAGAAGTGACTGTTCCATTCTGGATTCAGTGCTACCACATTTGGTCAGCCCACCCCAGCAGCTGAAAAGAAGAAGAGCCTTTGGAGTTTGCTTAAGAGAGAAGCTCTGGAGATACAAGATGTGCAAGTGGTGTGTCACCTACACAATATGCAAAGCACTCCTCAGCAGTGGTGTCCTCACCAGGTAACCAAGGCACCCCAAACGCAGGTGGTGGCTAAATGCAACCATCACACAATTTTTCCAAAAGGCAAGAAAGAACAGCCAGAGGAGTGAGAATTCTCTGCAGTGGTTCTCCATCTCAAAGGAACATTTCAGAGAACTGTGAATGAAGGCTGGCACAGGCAGCCCCACCAAGGCAAGAGCAAAAATGTCTCAACAAATCTTATTTGAGGCACAAGTAAATTCACTGTTAGAGCACAAAGACTGAAAGAAGGAAGTAATTATTGTTCTAATGCTTTCACAGCATGGAGGGTAGGGAATCATTCTTCCAGGCAATATGGGTTTGTCACTAAAACCCCCTAAGGCCTGTTCATTCTTTGTTGGGCATTTAGATGAATTCAGAAAATGCTGATGATTCCTGCCCACACTGACCTTTAAGACAGCAGCTCTCAGTTATATTTTAAGTATGCATTAGAATTTAATTAAAGAATGTCCTTCCCTCCTCCAAACCAAGATATGGCAGTGTATGGTCTTCAAAGAACATATCTTACAAACACACTAACCTAACAAGGTTGAATATCCCTTAAATACTGATGTTCTGCACCTGAATATGTTTTCAAAGTTTTACTTTTTCTGGCCTGGTAAATACCAGTCCTAGGAATGAGATTCAAGTAATGTTATTCCCACTTATGAAAGTATGAGTAATACCCCCTGACAAAACATCAGACTATGATTAAGCCTCAAATAAAGTGTAAAAACACCCCTCATGTTAACAAAGCCCTGGTGCAATGCACTGCATTGACAAAAGAAGTGATCAAGCACAGTGCTGGCTGGCTAGTAAAACAAATCTGACTAGCAGCATACCAGATAATCAGCCAGTGAGCTCAGCCATCCTAAAATCTCACTTCAAATAAGAGAGGAAGCCTTTTGGGGTTTTTGCCATCAAGAAATCCAAATAGCTCTGTCTCCTGAAGGAATCGTGTTGGAGACCATATGCCCAACGATGAACAACCCTACATTTATTCACCCACTGTTTTTTCCCACTGTTTTCATTACAACAGGAAACTATGCCAAAATTGTTCACTCAGAGGGTCCAGTTCCATGAGCAGCAGCCAAACTGAGCAAACAGTTTGATTCTGCTGCAGAGAGAATCTCTGCTCTTCTCACCTTCTCCTTCCTAAAGCGTTGAGCTGTTAAGTCTTACCATTTACCTGCCTTTCCCCAGGCATCTGAATCACTTCAACTGCTCAACATTAATAGCTCCCCATCCCAGCAGCTATCTTCCAATTGCTTTAGTGCTTGTTTGACTTTTCCATGAGCTGTTTTCACTCAGTAGCCAGCAGAAAAACATACAGAGTTCTAGCAGGTTCCTAGCAGGTGGGCAGTGAACAAAAAAGGGTAGAAGCATTCTCAGCAGCACCAGCAACTGGGTTTCACAGTCACTCGTGCAGCCACAGATTGAATTCTTTTCCCAAAGTAAACAAGGTCAGCAAAGCAGAAGGGATCAGGAGTGAATGCTTCACCACTCTGCCACCATTAATACCTGGAAAATTACTCAGGCTATGATGATCAGCTCCTTTGAAATAAATCCACACAGTTCCAGGTAGGCAAACAGAGTTACAAAGATGCTTTGAAGGGGTCTTATTTGTAGGATTGATTTCAAAAAGTTATTCTCCTTTTTTACTATGGTTTTCAGCATCTCCATTCTCAACACATTCCACACCACGTTCTCAGAGTCAGTCCAACTCCCTGGTGCAATAAGCAAATATAACCCATTTGTCATTTATTTCTAGTATTAATTAGCAGCTTTTTCATTTAAAGCAGAAGGAGAAATAAGTACAAACACACACAATAACACAAGAGCTTCATGTTAAATTCATCAGCTTCATATAAACATCTCAGGAGCCTGATATTCAGTTTCTTGGAGCACACAACTTCCAATAAATACCAACATCACTGATGCCAGCATGAATAACTACACAATCCTATTAACTTCTGGGTTAAACAACCCTGTATGCTTGCAGCCATTTAGAGAGAGCAAGCAAACACAAGTAAACCAGGATTAACTTAGAAGATGCTCTGTATAAAAAGCAAACACCAAAGATTTATACCTTTGGTTTGTATTCTATGTACATTTTGATGAGACTAGATAATCCACCTAAGGGAAAGCCAAAGAACACTACAGAGCAAGTGCCTCTGGCTCAGGAAGTTTGAGTCTTAAACTGCTTAAACTCCCAACTGTCATTTGGGAGAATACCAAATACCATGTTAACAGAAAGAGAACTCTGAAATCCAGAGAACTCCCTTAGAAAGAAGTTAAATGCAGACAGCTTATTATATCCTTGTAATCCATATACAGTAAGAATGTAAACTTCTACTAATGATTTGCTTTAAGTTAGTCAAATTTTTCTCCTACTTCCCTATACAGCTTTTCAGATTTTTGCATATCAGGTCCCTTCATCATTTCCTCCATCATCACTCTCTGCCACCTGCATCACTCTTGGTGTCATCAATAATCACCTTGAAACATATTCATCTTCAAAACTCTGAGAAAGCACTTTCAGTTCCATCCATAGAATCCCAAACATAATATTTCTTAATTTCTTTAGCTACAACCACCAGCTATCTGATGTTGCACTGGGTTTCTTTATTTGCCCTGCAGAGATTAGAAGCATAACCCTCTGCCTAAATTCATTCTGTATATTAAAACTTCAAACTTTTTAAAGGGCTGTTCCCAACCACAAATACAGGCAGCTGGGACATCGTTTCTCCTGGCATGAGCACCAGGTCAGTGTTCTCAGCATGTATTCCTCACTGATTTTAGCAAACACCCCTTAAACCCAACATGGCAAACATTTCTCACACTTGGTCTCCTATTCCACATGAAAGCTGGCCAATCCTTTAGATTGCAGACAACCATCCTTGATTTTGACACTTCCCAACAATCTAGTAGGCAGCTGCTTCTTTAGCATTGCATTATACATCAAGCTTACATGCAGGAGCAGTATCATACCATCTGCAGATGCTGCCAACATTAGAGCTGCACCATTTTTTCACTTCCCAAAGCTTTTATGACTGATTCTGCACTCTTTTTTTCAACACTGTAACCAGATGACATAGCAAAGGCAAATGATTTATTATTAGTATTATTCAACTGGCTCACCAGGTAACTATGATTTATCCAATCAAATATGTTTGGAAAGCAATTTGCTTTTTAGTGAGGATATGGAATGTCGGCAAAATTAAGTCCTTGGCCAAAACCCATTCTGACATATCATTCACATGTGCCAACTTGGCAGAGCTGTTGTGTACTACTAAGTACTGAAAGTATTTCTTAAGCTTTCAGTCTAAAAATTGCCCATATAACTCATTTACATCTCATCAACAATTTTAAATTCAAAATTCTGTATTTTGCTCCTCCACTTAAGAAAACAAATTCCTTTGGGCCCACCAAGTAATTTCTCCATCAAGTTTATACATAAAAGCTTAGCTTTTATTTCTGTTTTCACACAATTTCCTCTCACATTTTATTTCCTACCAACATTGAAGTTTTCAGGTTTTATGCAGACAGTACATAACACAGAAGGCTAAAACTTGCATTGCAACCTCTCTGTGTTTCTTGAAACACTCGTTAGACCTGAAATATAGGATCAAGTACAGTGGAAAATCACCAAGATGGTCACTTGGCTTAAGCACAATGAAGAAAGGTTCAGGGAACTGGGCTTGTTCACTCAGAGTGAGCTGGAGCTGGTAACAGCCTTCTCATGCCTAAGAGGAGACACTAAGAAAACAAAACTGGGCCCATGTTGTGCACAGCAGGAAAACAAAACCAAATCAAAGCCCTGAGTGACCTGGTCTAAGTTGATGCTGCCCCTTCTTTAAGCAGACGGTCGGACAAGATCACTTTCAGTGCAAATTCCATTATGCACAAAATCATTGAAGCTGAGGCAAATTCCAAAAACTGACTGTAACAACAATGGGACTGAACTACAGTGAAAGGCACAGCCAAGGAGGAAAGCTGCAGGAATCACACAAACTCAGTGTCACCTTTCCCACTTGGGCCATGCCAGCAGTAACTGTGCTCCTGTGGTCAGGCTCCTTGCAGCCACATCATGAGCTCAGACCCCCACTTTATGAGGTCTCACAGCTTAAGTTTTACAGCTTAGGAAAAAACTCTTCACCTTTGTCCTCTAGTAACAGGTTGATGCATTATACATTTCTCCTCTCCTGAAATACTGGAGTTTGGTTACTGTCAGAAACAAGGACTGCACCACACTGATACTGCTCTGGAGCAGTCCAAGCAGGATGCTTCTTAGGATTTTGAAATAAAAATGGTACAAAACAATTGTTTTTTCACACTTGTCAGGCTAGATATATTATTTAAAGCCATTCTAGATCATTGTCATTTTAAATTCAACTCCTTCACTGGAAGTATACTATGGAACAAAGTTAAGAATGACTGCTAAAAATTGTTTTTTCTGGAAGAATCAACGAATTTTCATATTCTGTATTTTTAAGTGCCATGAACTCATTTAAAACTGTGACTTAAATAAAAATCATTACTGTAAGCTCAGCCCACGTGCCTGCTCTTAATAGTATCCATGGTTGCAGTGATGCAAATTTGCCTACCTACATCAAGCCAACGTGCCCACATAAGGAGGAAAAAATACTGTATTAATCAGTATTCTTTGCACTAGATTTGGGCAAAGTAAACCAGCTAGAACCTTTGAAGACAGGATAGAAATTAGTTTTACGACCTGTTCATCTATTGTGACTAGATCTGAATTTTGAACTAAGCAGAACAGAAATATCAAAGACCAAATTACAAAAGACTTTTGAAATCCACTAGAAAATTCATCTCACTGGCCAAATTCTTCTCTTTCCTACTCAGAAAAGAGTAACACTGAATTGTTTCAAATATGCATCCACTCAAGGTAGAGAAAGGGGAAGAATTTAACATTTTTACTAATCCTATCATACATTACATTAATGCTGATTTCAAAATTGCCTTACATGCAATGATTTTTCTTGAGATTTGAAATACAGGTTTATGTACAAAATCAAGGAATGTACTCTTCATTAGACTACAACTTCTGAATAATTAGATACACACAGGTACACAGGGAAGCCCACAGTTCTGTTCTAAGCCCTACTTTAAATAAACTACTTTCGTTGAAGCTACAAGGTATTACAGCATCATTTAGTTAAATGAAGCCAAGACTTCACAAGAAGCAGGCAGGAAGGATGAAGTGCTGATAACTCCAGGTGGAAATGCACCAGTCTAACCCTTGTAAGTCTGTGCTGTGCAGAGCTGATCTCTCCCTCTCCTTTGCAGCATTTCTGTGAGCAGTCTTACTTTCTTAGCAGCACAGAGCTAAACTAATCAGACTAAAAAACAACTCTCTTTTTTCACAGAATGTTTTCTGTTGGCTTAACTTTCCATATAAATTGTCTTTCTGCTCTTAGACAAGTAGATATGTGAAGGTGAACAAACGCACAAAATAAAACTAAAGGTAAGCACTTTAGTTATAAAAATGACAGCTCTGCCTCTGCCTTTTTTAAAATAAGTACAGTAAAATTAAGGTACATATCAATATAACTAAAATGAAGCAATCAATATCCAATCCCAATCTCACTGTACAAAAGAGAATATTCCAAAATAAATAAAGCCAAAATGCCACAAATTAATATCACTCAAAAGTGATTTTAAAAGGTATGTTTAACTTCCAAAAGAACTGTGACAGTTCAGACACCAGAAAGACTCCTTTGCTAGTGAGAGACAAGATAATTTCATTCACTCCGGTCAGCCTTTGCTTCCTTGTGTCAAAAAACCTGGAAAGCATCTTTTCTAAAAGCTATCATTAAATTCACCTAATATTCTTAAAGATGTTCAATTTTATTCTACTTCTTGAGAAGGAGAAGTTTGTATAAGCAAGTTTTAGGGTTTCAAATTATCCAGAGGAATGCTAGAAGTTAAATCAGTTTGTCAACAAAAAAAATTAAACTAGCAACTATCTCAACATCCAGGGAAAGGAGAGCAATACAGAACAATTTTACTACTTGAAGAAAGATAAGAGCCTACAAAAAACTGAGCTCACCAAGTCCATATTTCACAAGCACAGAACTAATATATTATGTTTATGCATCAGATTTTATCTTTAGCAGTTACAAGTGGACTGCATTAAAAACAAACTTACATAAAACTTTATCCTAGCACAGAAGTAATGACTCTACGTTATCTGGGCGTCTTCATCTCAAAGCAGCAAGATGTCAAAATAATAAAGCATCTTGAAATATATCCATCCCTAATACAACTTGCCAGATTCATCTTCTCTTTGATGATTATTTTAAACATGTCCTGATAAAGGTTATGTAAAATATAATTTGGAATTTCTTATTCTAGAATAAAAAGCAAACTACTATTTTAGCACATTTAAAGACAGTGAATTTTTACAAAAGAGTGCCTTACTGCAGAATCAGAGGGGAAAAAAAATCATTCTACTACACTTTTCAGTATGTGCATAATTAGCTCTTCAAAGCATTAACATCTATGATTGTTCTTAGCAACAACTACAGAATTGATTTTGACGATCTGTGCAGTTTAAAGTTTAAAAAAGATCAACACTAGAAAACCATCAAGGCATTTTCATTACAGGCAGTAAAAACTGGAAGAAAGATTCAATAAGAACTTCCAAGATGTAGGCATTAATCAAAAGCTTTATCGTCTTACCTTTGTTGTTACAATGCATAAGCAATCCATCCTTTCAGCATAGCAGGTATATTTCCAAACATTTAAAAGGTTTATTTTCAGTCACAGCTAAACACCATCTCAACAGAATGAGAAAAAGCACACTTATTTAATAGTCAAAACAGCTGAGTGAGTGCCAGCTTTCCCTTTGGATTCATTCAGAGGTAGAAACACCATGGAGAAAAAGCAGCAGGCTAAAATACAAATGCTCTAACTTTCATGAAAAAATTCTTAAACCTATTTTGGTTATCTATGTCTGAAAAAGTTAAATATATCCTTGCAAATATTCCACAAAAGATGTCAAATCCTGTTCCATACCAGTTAAGTACCTCTTCGTATTCTATTTCAAATACTCCTCTGTCAGGATTACCTAACACATGAGCATCACAGGGAATCATTTGATGAAATGCAATACAAAACTATTTTACAGCAAAAAATCTCAATTCAGCTTTTCTTAGCTGGCTAGAATTTCTAAAATGAAGCGTTTGTTCAAAAATAGTTTTGGTTGCAAACAAGTATTTCTCCCCTAACGTCATTTCAGCATTTGCAGACTGCAAAATAACTGATTTCCTAAGCAGTAATGAATGGAATATTCCATGTAGATCAGGGAGAGGAGAAAGTGGCAAGGAAAGAGTAATGCATATTGCAAGAGAAATGCTATTTTGAGCCTTGAATTAACCTAGAATTTCATTTCCTTTTGTAAGGCTGTAATGCTGTGACAAGGCAAAGTTTGAATGCGCAGGCATTGTCTTCTGTGCCTAATTAGCACAGCTGGGAAAAGTCTAACTCTTGGGCACAGAACAACCTCCTGTGCACTCTGAAACACTAACCTGACAGTTCCATCATTGGTAAGAACCTTATTACATTAATTTCCCACAAGAGGCATTGAAAGCAGCTTGTAAACTCGGCTCCCACTGTCTTGTCCTATTAGGTCCCCCACTAATACCTTTGCTGCAAACACCATGAAGTATATATTGAAAAAACTCAATGACTAATTTCAAGCCATTAAATCTCATCTGTATCATTCTGCTTTTATCCCAAGATGTACAACTGACCATATTTTGCACCAAAACACTCTAGAATATACTGTGTATCAAGAGCACTCCCTTTAAACTTTCTGCAACTTGGCTCCCAGCTCTTCCATACATACTGGGAGAAGTGGTGGGGTAGGGGGGGCTATTAGAGGGGGGGAAGGGGGTATATAAGGAAACTAATCTTTCCAAAATCACACATTTTGTTTTATGGGTTGATGATATCTTTATAGGACAAACTTGAATGGAATTTTAAGATAAATCTTACACCATTCAATCACTAAGATGATGATTTTTACCTTGTATGTCCAAGTCAAACCAGAGATATTTTTCATTTTCACACTGTCTATAAAATCGGTGCAAATTTTCTGCTATGACCACCTAGGTGAAATTCTCTCTGCTACAAAGCATCAGAGGAAAAAATATGCATCTTTCAGACTGCTGAAACTGGCTGAACCCAGACAGAAGGCTAGAAATTCTAACTTCAAAAAACAAAAAAGAACAAATTAGGCTGATGAAACATTCCTGTGTCAGAAAACGGAGGGAGGGATTACCTTCATAGCTGAGTGCACACAAGGTATCTCACAAAGAAATTCTTGCATTTCCCAAGTACTCTTCTAGGAAGACTATAATGTTCAGAGAAATTAACAAAGTGCAAGTATCCAAAAAGTTAAGGAAATGCATTTTTAGGTGACTTGGCACATGTCCAGTGTCTAGGCCAGAAACATCTTCAATGACTAACACAAGACATGCAGTCAGTCCAAATGTACATTTCTTGCACAAACAGCTCTAGGAACGCCAATAGCACACGGAAACTTGGCTTGTCCCTCATGCTCTGTCCATGAAGGTCAAAGATTAACAATCCTGCTCACCACTGAAATTTCTCTCAGCCACCTTGGCACAAGATGAAGCTTTTGCAGATTAATCCTGGCTACAATTAGCTTATGTTGAGAATCAATCACTTTTAGTCTCAATTTTTTGTTCTCTTGCCTTCTTTGGGACACTTTTAGAACTAAGGGTCATTATAATTTCATTTTTCTCCTCTCCCACTCGCCACCACCCTTCCAACAAGACCCAGGACCCATTAGTCCTGTCAAAACAAGCAAGTAACTTCCTTCAAGTTCCAATGCAGACTATGAGATGTAGTAGAGACCTATCGAGAGAGGTGAGGAAAAGGCATTTCTTTGCTCAGGATCTGTCATCAAGCTGCTCATCATGAACAGACACCCAAAACACTCCAGAGCAGACAGAAAGTCATCTCATAACAAGTGTGTTTGAAATGTAGTAGTGCAGGCACTGCACAAATCAGAGCAGGATGCACAACCAAGGTACATTAGAGCCCTTTACCTAGCACTGCACCACTACGATGGATTGATGGATTAAAAATCCTCCTGGTAACTGTACATGCTTCTCTCAAGACCCATCTTCAGCTAACAATGTCCACACACAGGGGAAAAAAATCCATACCAGTAGACCAAAAGATTTTGTGGCAAACAGCAATACACATTTTCATAAGTATAGTGTACAGAGAGATAAGCACTCCAAGATAAGAGCGCTATGCATTAAAAAAAAGTATTTCCAAGACCAAAAGCAGTTTCTGCAGCCCTTTCACTGGAAATACTGCATATAGAAGAAATAAATGTTCAAAAAATATTGACCAATACTCAAACATTCAGGAGGGTTATCATTTTCATAAGAAAAAAATAATATAGCTTCTTGAAAACAAATCATAAAACTCCTTGAATGAGCAAGTATGTGTAAATTTTGGAGATGAGAAGAAAGTTTTTCAAAATGAGATATAGGTAAAAAATCCAGAAGTAAAACTACTGTAATTAAACAATTTCATGAAATAACTTTGAACCTTCTTTCCTTTAAATTGTATTGTGAGAAGGAACAAAAAGGTATTAAAGAACACACCAAAACCTGAATCATAATCATGAAATGCATGAAGAGTCATCCTTTCATGCACCGAAGACTAAGACGTTTTCACATAGTGCTGTTAGTCACTAAAATAACTATTATTCTACTGAATTTGTGAGAAACATTGTGATTTCTTCAATGTCATTCATTCTTATTAAAAATAAATCTTTCTGTCCTGTCAGCTCCAAGTGATCTCAGTAAAAACCAGTAACAACTGTTCTATACAGCTTGGCCAGAAGGCAAAAATGCATTTCCATTCACCACTATTCATTGCATTAATATTAAAAACAACAAAGGATGATTCTATCTCACACAAAGGTAAGAGATGGGTTTTTCTTTCCTTGAATTACTTATGAATTCTTTCAGGTTATGTTTGGCAGTCACTTTTTGTGCCTTCAGAGGCTTATTCTTTTTCCAGTGTGGCACATTCTATCTACAAAGCCACCAGATAACTAAATAAAGGAAAATTCATGCACAGATAAACTATGCATAGGAATAAATCATGCAAATGAGAACAATGCGTTGGAAAATACTGATTTTGCAGATAAATAATTTCTTCATCTATTCACAAATCTAAAAGTACATGTGGTTATTTAAATGCTAATTTGCTCTTGGATTCTCTAAGAAAAGCCACACAAAGCAGAGCTGTCACAGGTGTGACCAGAGAAGCAGGCTCAGCTCAGCCTCACAAGGGAATGTCAAATGCTCAACCTCAGCATATTTGAGGAGACATATCAAAGACTTAGTAAAGATCAAGCACTATCATATCTGCAAGCATTTTCTCAGCTACTTTAGTAAAGAAAGCACTAGAAGTGTAAGATGTCATAATTTATATAGCTGCCTTTGAATCTGGCTGCAAGACGTAATTATTACAAGTTTATAAAAAACAATTCGATTTTTTAAAAGTGAATTTGTAAGTTGTCTATTTACTTCTAAATTGAGAAATTTAGAAACAGCAGGGTTTTATTGCTTGTATATACATCCTGAACTGAGCATCTGGATGTCATTTATTTGCTTTTGAATTCACTTTGCCCAGGAGCCTGCCCCGGAAGACTTTTTCAGCCTTGGTTCAAGACTTACATTCTTTTCCTTGTACAAACAGTCTGGATTTCAAGTATTGAAGGCAAAATACATAGCAAGCCAAATACCATTTCCTCACTGTAAAGTTAACACAGAGAAAGCCATGAAGCTCCTGAGTAACCCAGGACTATGCTAGCTGCTGAAATAAAACAAGCACATCATGTGTGTAGAGAAGGAATTGATATAAATAACGGGCAATACACACATGCAGATAGAGGCACAAAGGACCAGTGCAATAACAAGAAGCACAACAGTCAGACATAGCATATCAGCAAGCTAACCAGCATTGAATCTTTATAAATATTAAGGCAAAGAAGGTATTTGAACATAGTACAACAGTCAGGGATTTTCATCAGAACAGCTTGTTAATAGAACAGGTAAGAATGACTTTGTAAAGTGAAGGTGAAGATAATGGAGTTGAAACAGAAAAACAGAACCAGAGCATCTTGCACTTTAAAATTCACTCTACATATGCAGGTATCTCCTTACAAGACTTCCACTAAGATCCTGATAAACTGTTTGAGGTACCATTCCATTCTGAATACAAACTGCTACTGATTCAACACAGATTTTTTTCACTGCACTAGGAACCAGACATCCAAAATTCTTTCCTCCAGACTACATCAGCTTATCTTATAAGAAGTCATACAAAATTATCACAATTTTTAAAAGGTTATGAAGACATTAGTGGTTGCTTTGTAAACAAAGACAATTTCCATATTGTAGGTTAAATTTAGATTAGTTTAATTTTACCTGTTTTCAAAATATTCACATTGACAGATATTGAGCAAAGTGAACACAAGCCTGCAGCAGACCTTAACAGCAAAGGAGGTGAACAGGAGCTGCAATAACAGAAACACAGCCAGTAGTAACATATAACTATGATTTCCCTTTGCTTGACACTTTAATTAGGGCATCTGGAACACTGCATTCCATTTTGGAGCCTCAATATAAGGATTTTGATAACCTGGAGCAAGGGCCATTAAGATGGTGAGAGGGTTTTCAGAAGCCTTGACCCTTAAAGAGAAGATGAGGGTACAGAGCTTGTTTAAGC
The DNA here is from genome assembly GCF_051311805.1 of Agelaius phoeniceus. NCBI lineage: Eukaryota > Metazoa > Chordata > Aves > Passeriformes > Icteridae > Agelaius > Agelaius phoeniceus. Next base: position 14,859,912 of record NC_135274.1, read on the forward strand.
TTAGATAAAGAGCTCAGAACCTAAAAGCAGCCCTCCAGTACCTACACTGAGGTTAGCCAGAAGACAAAGCCACGTGCATGTTGCATGATGGAAAACCCCTGGAAACTACAAATGAATTGAAACAGAAATTTCAATCAAAGACAGGGTGAAGTTTTTTCACCATAAGGATAGTCAAGCATTGGAACAGACTGACCAGAAAAGTTTTGCATTTCCAGTTTTTGAGATTTTCAAGACTTAGCTGGTCAAAATCCTTCACACTTCATTGGTGGTACTGAGCTATTTTGTAATTGCAAGATGTTTAGTGAGTTTCCTTTCCACTCTGCCTTGGCATCAAATTTTAGCTGAAATTGCAGACATATCAGCTGTTTCCTTACTTCCTCTTTTGCTTTCTTTGTACGGAGAAAAAATTTGGCAAAAGGCCCTAGAAGAGAGTGAGCTAGCCAGTCTCTACATGTCAGACACTAAACACACAGGCATGTGCAGATAGATGGGAAAACCACAGGTCAGACCAAAGTCCTTCAGAAACCATTACCCACTAAATACAAAGGTCTCCTCATCCAACTGTAAGAGACTCCAGATTGAGTTCCATGTCCTAAAGCAAAAAATGTCCTTTGAGACATTGTTCAGTGGGTTTTTTTCCAACATCTAAAATCAAATTATTGTGGCTATTGTTAAATTCAAGCTAAACAGCAAACTTCTCTGGTTTAAAACAATTAAAATACTAAACCAGATCCTATACAGATTTAAAGATAAAAAAGAATGCCAGAAGGCTATTTCCTTAGCAATACACTACTCAATGAGGTGAGAGGTTTCTTCCAGCGGTTCGAGTTCCACCGTGTATTTGTCGAACGCGAGTGTCGCACCTACAGATGGCAGCACAGATCACAGCAAGCGGCTCCCGGCGCGGCTCTGCCCGCACACAGCGCCCGGATCCTGTTTCACATCTGCTCGCTTTGCCAGGCACACTTGAGCCCAGTCTTTAATGTACACAAGGAAAGGGATGAACCATTCGTCCTTTTCAGATTGCATACATTTGGTTTTTTAAACTAGTTCCTAGTACTGAAAGGATTAACATTCCTTTCCTGCTTTATCACTGTCTTGAATCACTCTTTTTTTTTTTTAGTGGTTTTTTTCCCCCCATCATTTTGTACTGGAGATTGAAACAAAACTGTTAAATAATGTTCCAAGAAATATAGAGCATGGAAAAGAAAACAGATTGCTGTGAGCAGGAAAACTTGTAATCTGTATTTCCAACTTTCTCTAATACTCAGCCTATGGGGATTTCAAACTCCAGTCCTTGGATTCAGGAGCAGGAAGGGAAAAACAGAAGTAGGCTACGTGCCATGAGAAGTCCTCAGGCAACCTAAGCTTGTATACCACTATTCTATGTATATACACAAGCACACATTGCTAAAAAGTCATTCCTAAAGTCAGCTGTGTAGAAAGTTCTTGTAATTCAATCCTTAATCTCTTTAGGGGGGCATTATATTCCCACTCTCAAGCAACTCTCACATGCACCATCAAAGTGTCAGCTGGAAGAATATTCATTTGGCCCACAGTAATGACAGCAAAACAATATCAGCAAGGTAAAAGAAATGGGATTGAAATACATTACTTCAAAGGCTAACAATGTCTGAGGAAGAAAAAAGCCATTCCATTCATATCACTTGTGACCTCACCAGCCTGGCAAGACACAGAATAGATTTAAAATAATCCCAAAGTGCATACAATCTTCTTGTGTCTAGTTAATGAACTAACACTGAACTGGGCAGCAGCCTTGAAAGTCTGAAAAGTGAGAATTTATTTTTTAAAAGGTAGCTATGAACAAAATCCAATATACTAAGCCCAAGTCCCCCCAGTTTCTAGTAAATTTCAGCAAGCAAAACAAATCACTCGATTAAACACAAGCTGTACTGCAATTATTATGCCCTTGGGTTTATTAAAACCAAATACAAAATAATTTTTTTTTTAATATTCTAAGTAGCTAAAAAAAGCACTACTGAAACCAAAATGCATTAAGCATTAAAACATAAATTTTCACATAAAATACATAGCAAGTATGTGGAATATAAACTGTGAATACATAAGAATTTCTCCTTGTAATTTTAAATAAATTTTGAAATATTGAAGGAAAAGTTTGCCTAGCAGGCATAAAATGAAAAAAAAAACAGTCATTGAAGAAGAAAGAATTAAGGTCGATAAAAACATACGTATGCTTATGTAACAATTTTCATATTTACTTGAAAGCTAAACTAAGACATTCAGATATATTAGAAACACGAAAATGAAACCAACACCAAACTAACATTTTTCAAATTTGTTCACCTTCCAATTTAACATGGAAACAGTATTCTAACTAATGAAATACAAGGTAACATTTACTGTAAGTGTCAGAGACTGGGAGAAAAGCTTGCTTTCAGTTTCACATGAACTGGGATCAACACCAATACATGCAGCTATGTTTTTAAATACTGGAAGTAAATCTAAAACCTGACCTTCATATACTGAAGGTCAAACAACTGATTTTCACATTATACTCAAGACAAAAAAATATTAAGGAAGACAGGCAACTTTGTCCTAAATGTTCAAGTCCAGGCCACTTGGGAACATAACAAAGTAATCCAGACCATATCAGGTTCTGTTAGGTAACAGCAGCATGGCCACCAGACTGGACTGGAGAAGCCCACAGTGCAGCTGAGAACAGACACTCACATCCCTGGTGAGCTTTCCCAAATCAGGCAATTCTTCCTTTCAATGCATCAGTGACAGTGCCATGATAATGTGCCTGTTGTCATTGGTGCAGTGTCAAGGACAGGGCCTTGTGCTCCTGGCAGTGCAACTGCACAGGAGGAAAAAAACTGAAGATTTAACTTAATTACAAAGTTACACCTTCATCTACAATACAGAAAGATCCAAGGACAACACTACATTTGTATAGGGCTTGAAACAGTTTCTGCAGGGGGCTGTCAGTGAATAATCACAAAGCCTGGATTTAACATCACACACTATTCCCCACTTCAGATATTCACTTCTCTACAGGGGAGCACAAACATCCTACAATGGCAACATCATTAGACAAATCTCATAGCAACAAATATGTGCTTCAAGGCCAGTCTGCTAGAACTTGGAGTAAATTTACTAATAACAAAATGTTTTGGTATGGACATGAATCCTCAATTCCATTACACTGTTCTTAGGTGCGTTACAGGGATGAAAAAAAAAACGCAAAATATTTTAGACCACTCTGCTGCCTCAAAAGACCTTCAGTAAGGGAGACTGGCCATGTACTATGCTATTCTGGTGCTCAGGAAAATATTTGAAATGCTTTTGTAAGTCTATTTCCATAGTGTATGTCTAGCACACCTTGTAAAAAAGCAAAATATTATATTTTTCACATTCTATAAATACAGGAAAAACTTTTCTTTCCCAATTAAGTGTTCAATCCCTTCAAGCAGCACCAAACCTTCCCCATCTTCACTTCTTTCCAGGCTTTAGATCCTCCATGTCAATCTCTTCTAAGCACTGAAATTAAACATCTTTTTCACACCATGGTACCTCAAATTTGACAATATCTCCAGCAAAGCCTTATGCAGACCAAGTAGAGGAGAAGAGTTTTATGCCATACTTATGTCAATAATGTGGTTTTTTTCATCTATTAACATGCCATGGTTGACTCACCTTAAGATTCTAAAATTACCCAGACCTTTTCTGAGAAACCAGTTGTTAACTATTCAACTCCAACTATTCAACTATTCAACTTAACTATTCAACTATTCAAGCTCCATTACTTTAGCCAAAATGTAGGACATTAATTACTTCATGAATTATTTCAACTGCCCAAGGCTTCATTCTACTGTTAGCTGGTGAAGTAGCAACATACTGTTCTCTTCCCATGGTTCAATTTCTAATTTAACAGAATGTTTTCACTAATAACCCAAACTAGGATGCATTTTTTGAAAATTTTAACAATCTATTATCTCAAAAGATAAATAAGTTTTTGACCTCTTAAACCATGCCAAAAGCTCTACTCAAGTCAGAAGTATCACATATATGGTTTTTTCCTACCACAAGAATTATTACCACAGTAGAAAGAAACTGTTAGACAAAACTGTCATCAATAACTATGACAGCTATTATTTGGCTCATTTATGACTTTCAAGAAGCTACCAAAAAACTGTAGAATCATTCCCTGTACCAGTTAAACCTAAATCTGCCTCTCAGGGCTTACTCTTATGTATTCTGTTTTTAAAATATAGCATTTGGCCATTTGCCATTTTCAGGAACTTCATCCATCCACCATGACTAAGGGTAACTGCAATGACTCTCAATTTGCCTCATTAAGTTCTCTGCACATGCAGACATGAAATACATTAAGACCAACTTATTTCAAAACAGCTCAGTAGACAAAATAAGCCTTGCCTCTCTTTGCCTGCCCTCCTGTCTACAGCTCCTTTTTCCTCCTGCTTCTAAGAGATGCCATTCCCACCATACCTGCAGGAAGGGACATTCCAGAGCCCTAAGCCTTAGATGTAGATGATGATATACAGGCAAATACCACCATAGCCTTTTCCATGCTATTTCTCATACACACTAGCATTGCCCCATTTCCTCCAAACATGACAATTCATTAAGGTGATTGTGATGACAGTGGCCCTCTCCATGCAATTTCAGGTAATAGATTCCACAGAGACATACAATTTTAATAATAATCTTGTGTTACCAAGATTCACAAATAATCAAAGAAAATAATCTATTCCCACATTGCAAGTTCAACTAGAACTTTAATTCCTCAGTGTTCAATTACTTACAAACCTGAAAAATACAGTATGCTTAGGCTGCTCAGTTTTTTCATGTAAAGATATTTCAATGGCTGTTCTTTGTAATATGTAACTCATGCCCCTGGCTTGACTGACCTTTAATCCACTGGCCACTTTTTATTTTCCAAAAGAATACAAGTTTTGGATTTCATCTACAGTTTCCTTTAAAGCATTTCTGATGCATTTCATACTAGCTTCAATATGACAGATTTGAAAGCTAGAATGAGCACAAGCATTTTCTTTTAGCTGTACAAACTCATTAGCACATCACACACACATGATCTGCAGCTAAGTGAACTTTCTTCCACAGTCCCAACAGCCCCTGATAAAGAATCACTCATTAAGGCATCCCAGCCCCTTTATCTTGCTGAGCAGTGCAAGTTCCTGAGCTTCCCTACAGGCTCCAGTCCTTCAGCTGATCTCTCCCAGTCCTCCTCCTGAGCGCTACAATCATTTCATGAAAATGGATCAGCAAAGCACACTGCCTTCAGTTACTGAGAAATCTGCACTTTTTCCAGGGCACACTTCAAACTAGGTTCACCTCTCTGGGGACAAATAATAGCTCTAATGAAAAAATACTCAAGGAACATTTTAAGTTTAAACTGAGCAGGGAGATTTTGTTTTAGTCAAAAATGTACATGAATGTGCATTTTCCTGATCAGTTTTCTCACCACTCACTAGTGACAACTGGCTGCATATACTTTTCAAAAACAAGTCCTTCCAGAACATAGATAAAGAAGTAACAGAGAACTTCTTGTGCCCAGACTGAAAAGGTTACTAATCAGAAAGACACAGCCTCAGATTTCCCAAATAATTAATGAAGTAATGACTCGAGAGTCACAAGTATGGATAAGTAGAAGCATACTAAACCTGTCAGCGAGGTTCCAAAATCAAAGCATAAATCCATTTTAATGGTCACTTAATGGTACATTTGACAAATGAGTTTATAAATTTTTGACTAAGCAAAATGCATATATGTTATTAAACATTTCAATAATTAAATCCCCTATGACTATTGATCTTAATAATGTACATTTTCTTAGAAAATTAATATTTTATAAAATAAAGGAAACTTAGAGAACAATGTTGAACTAATAGTCTCAACAAGAAAAGAAGATTTCTATCTCATACCTCTACGCTGGGGCTAAGGCTGCTCGGCAATGTTTCTGATGTCACTGTTGTGCTTGGAAGGCTGGAGAAGTCCCAGGTATTCACAGGCTGTATTGGTTCAGATGGCTGAGAGTGATCAATGCATTTGGGATTGTCCAATAAGGTCACTTCATAAAATTCTTGAATATCTAAACATGTAAAAAAATTGTTGTTAGGCATGATAGTTACTCTAACATTCTGATTTTAACTACATCTTCCTCTTGCAAAACAAATGAGATATGGCTTCATCTGTCATGAGTAAATTCATAGGGATCACCACAATCACATGAACCTCCCCCACTGTGCACACAACTCACTCTGTCCCCACTCACTCTGGGCTTCTGCCACAGACCCCAGGAGCACAGGCTGCAGCAGGAACAGCAGAAGTACATGAAATAACTGCAGTGGAATAGTGGAAGGGATGGGTGTCTATGTTTCAAGTTCTGGTATACATAATTTTAACTAATGTAGCCTTTGGTTAGCTGAAATCTACTGTTCAAGGGCAATATTAGAAGATCTATTTTGTACATGTTTCAATTAAATGGCCACAGAAATAGAAGTACACTGATGAAATCAGCAAGAGAGAGAGAGGCTGCAAGAAGTTAGGAAAGGGAAAATTGATTAGGATAGGTCATCATCTGCTTTTTCATTCTAAGTACCAGAAATAGGATAAAACTTAACAGTATGAATTACCAGTCATAGTTATGAACTAATTAACAGCTTTCTCTTATAACCCTAAAGACTCAGCTGGAAACTTCTGGGAAACAAAAATTTGGCTGTATTATATTGTTTATTGACATCCTACTCACTCCATGAAGCATCAATAAAAATAACACACTATAAAGTAGCACCAAAGGTGTTCCTATGAAGTACAGGTGTATCAAAGTTGCTACCACAACTGCAATCACATCCATAAACATATACATTAAAAAAAATCAGAAAAGGTACAGGCTAAGGGAAGGGCAAGAAGTTGTCCTGTAAAGCTTTTAGTCTCTTATTCAAAGTAAAAATCTGCTAAACAGATTTGCAAATTCCTGATTTTTAATTGCACCAACTTCATAGAAGATAAACATACAAGCACAGTAAGCCAAAGGAAATTAGACCCAGCCATGAGTAAGGAGTCTAAGCTGCAGTTTTGTAGCTTTCCAGCAACAGCCCAGAGTTAGTAACAGAGGCACCATAACCAATTCCTTTATAGAGCCACCCCACACAACTAAGAGTTGCAACTACTGATGCTGGCATTACAGTCCTATGTGTTTTTATAGTCACTGCACTTCTGCTCTCTACCAGTTCAGAAAACTGAAATTCTCAAATTCCATTTGTATCTTTCCTCTGAGCAAGAGTCAAATTCCTACCAACAGCTTACATTAATTTTTAAAGTTATACTTGCTCTTAGAGCTGCTGATTGGAAGAGCGAGCAGCGAGGGCTGCAGAAGACGTTAAGTGACCTAGATATACAGGAGCAAAGCAGCCTAAGAGATACAAATTGCCTTTAAATCTATCTTTCACATTAGCTCCCTCAGTTGCAAATTTGTCTTGTAGCTGCATTAACATCAATACATCAATCAAGCACACCCAGTAAAGATTTTCCCCCCCTGACAGAGAGTACTTTGTGTATTAAAATAGGCAGTGGTTTAAGTTGATTCTATAGCTGCAATCCACAGCAACCAAGCCAGGAAGATCACTACATTATTTATGGGAAGGGGTTATTTGTGCAACTGTTTTGCAACAGAAATCTAGGACACTGATTTTCAATTCTGCTACTACTCTTTTAAGTCCCTGCCAGAGGAGGTAGCCATTTATTCCTCCTGCACAACTCTCATTTCAAAAAGCACACCATTTCCCATACCTCACCTCCACTCCTCCACAGAGGACACCACAATAGATTTGCTATTGAAAGATGGCAAGACATAATATGCACCACTTAATGAGAGGATTAGTTTATGTTTATCCTGGAGATGCTCCAAATCCACAAAGTTTCTAGAAACTTGGTGTCTATATGATAATATCTACCTTCTTAAAAAAAAGTTTCCATTTTTACTACTCAGAATGCAAACATTAAGTATGTACAAGTATAGGCAAGCCACCTAGGAACCCTAAACAGATTAGGTCCACAAGAATAAAACCTGACAGTTACACTCTATAAAGCCAGAAAGCTAGACCCTACTAAATTAAACCTAAAAATTTCTTCCTATTGTCTACAGCTATATATCAGCTCACCAAAATATTTCAACACACTTGAATATGTACTTATCACACGTTAATGATGTGAGAATGCGTTAGCACATGACAAGTTGCAACATTTTTCTGATTATTACAAATAGCAGGTAGTAAAATACTAAGTTTTAATTGTATTTATGGTCAGATTCCCTCTTCAAGTTAAGATGTGCTATTTTTATATTACAGCATTTTTCTTACATATTAATTCCAAGAGAGATTATATCTCAAACTAAATTAAAGAAAACTGATTCAAACCAGGTATCACACAACACTAAAAGGAAACACAGATGGGAACATTTAGAAACTAGAGGGGAACATTAAAAGGAGCATTGAAAAATAGGAGCACAGGGTTTTAGGAACCCAAAGTGACAACAAGTGATGAATGGTAGGCAACAGAGAAAACCATCCTGGAATTTGGTCTGCCTACAAGTAAAACCACATTAAATAGCCAAATCAGAAATAAGTTTGACAGCACAAAGAATAAAAGCCTATACAAAGCAAGTGACAGACCACCAGTTCTGCAATGGAGAACTCCTACACAAAAGAAAATTCTATTTCTTGGCCTATTAGTAGTGTGAAGAGCTAAGGAATGGTGACAAACTGCAGTTTTTTAATCTAAAAGAAATTCGCTGGTGTATTGTTCACCCCTTCTCATATTCTCCACTCATCTTAATTCTGCTCTTTGAACAGGCTTGTTCACCAGTAACATGATACACCAGAAGCTAAAACTGCTCACTTTTAAAGCAAACAAGAGTTATCTGCCAAATACAAACTGAAACCCAGATCTACTTTACAAGGGAGATCCAGCTTCACTAAAAACCACAACACGGTAATTAAAAGAAGAGCATAACTGCAAAACCAAATCCTTTTCTTTTCTAAAGTATATTTGAGGGCACTTCAAGAGACTACATCAATTCTGTCTAAAGAATCTGCCTCCAAGGACAAGGATTCCAACAAGCAACATGACACCACTCTAAGATCAATTTCTTCCCTCCTCCTTGGAAATCAAACATCAGTCCTCTGCTTATCATTTGTTCAGGTATGTGCAGTGTCTGCTACTTTTTGCTATAGATTCAGTGGGAAGTACTTGTAATCAGGATAACTTAAGATAAGTGCCTGTTCTAAAAAATCTCATTGTGCTCACTTATGCATGAACCTTTTGGTAACTGTAACTTTGCAAGTGAAAGATGGGATACCCCTAACAGCATTTTCTTAAGGGAATGGTGTAAACCTACATACAAGGCATTGCTGCTAACAGGCCATGGGCCTTGTGTTCACTGAATAACCAGGTCTCTGCACTTGTCCTGGCCTGCCCAGAGCTTTGTTTTAGCTTGTCTAACTCTACCACCAACTATCTAAAGACCAGATGATTGGTGACTCATCTCACTTGCATGGCTTTTATTTAGCTTCAGACAATTGTGTGAGCTAACACCTATTTCTATAAATATTTTTATATATAACACACAAATAAATATCTGCTACATATGATCCATAAATAGTATACATAAATAGATGTGAAATCATTCAGTGTTACATCACACAATTGTCCAAAGCTAACTAAAAGCTGTACATGAATACAAGTACACCCACATACACAGACTGAATGTACAAACTGACATTTGTGTGTGTAACAGCTAATGCATACCAATAAAAATGGGTTATTCTGTAGGGAATGGATTACCTATGATCCCAGAACAAAAAGCTGCATAGAAGAGCAACAGCATAGCATGACGAGAGAGGCCTTGCAAAAAAAGACACAGGATGGTATCAGAGGCTTTAACTCTACAAACAACTCAGCAACTGCTAATTACTGGTTAAAGGAAGGCAACCTGAGAACTGGGCAAAAAAAGTTCAGTGTAACAGAAAAAAGAACATCCAGTATATATAAAATACACAGTATATATAAGAAATTCAAATGCAACTGCAAAGTAAGAAGAAAGAGTGAAGCACAGAATGTTAGCAAACAACAATAACTTCAACAAAACATAACAGTGAGGAGAAAGAAACAGTCAGCACTGCACACCTCCATGGGAAAGATTCCCTTTGCTCAGTCTCCCACTCCCTGTTCTTTTCTGACCAACTTTTAATATGTTCTGGTTTTCAAACAAGCATCAAGCAACTCCATGTAATTTTTCTATATGATGTTAGTTTCAGACCTGATACTGAACCTTTGTATTATGGTATAGAGGGAACCAATTAAATGTCATTGGCATTTACTATTTACCTGAAACAAGGTTCTAGTTGAGATGAGTGTCTGCCTCAAAGTAACGAGCAATAGGACAAGAGGATATGACCAAGTGGTGCCAGGGGAGGTTTGGATTTGAAACAATGAAAAATTTCTTCTCTGAAAGGGCTGTCAAGCATTGGAACAGGAAAAATCCAGGAGAATGTTAGAGTCCCAAGAGGTGTTTAAAAGACTTGAAAAGACTTGTAGGTGCAGTGCTTAGGGATATGTTTAATGGTAGTGCTGTCTTAAAGGTTGGACTCAATGATCATAAAGGTCCTTTGCACCTTAAATGATTCTGTGGTTTATTCTTTTTTACATTGAAAGCATTCCTCTAATGATCATAGTAACCTACTGGTTTTGGGCTTTGCATTTTTACAGTTTAAGCATTTTGACCATTTGTGGGTTATAGATGGTTTTTCTTAAATAAATGCCAGGAAATTCCACACAAGCTTAGCATTTCAAGAACTTAAACAGTAACACATTTACTATAACAGACTGCTTTGGACACTGTCCATGTAAACCAGTGAACTGTTGTCCTTACATCATGCACTACACAAAGGTATAAACTGCTACCAAAATATATGTGATTTAACAATCCCATTTGTGTATGCTGTATTAATTGTATCCTGATCTGAAGGTTCTCAGCTTTGCTTATGAGCAAGAATTAATTTAGGAAGTTATGTTTCTTTTCTGTTTGTTCATTTTTCTTATAAAATCTAAATTCATATTTTGCATTCTGAGATGCAAAGTGGGGGGGTTTACCTGCTGGCAATTCTAATGCTGGCTGTGTAATGCAGCCCAGGAAACTATTCACCACCTTTGCCCCAAGGCACACTTATAGATCATGGTCGACTTTTTGTCACCAGGCCAGCCACATCCCTTCTTGCAGCACTGCTTTCCACCTGGGTGACACACAGTATGTGTTAGTATATAGCATTGTTCCTACCCAGGTGCTGGACTCTGCATTTCTACTTGTTGAACTCCATGAGGTTCCCATTTCCTCAGCTTGTCAAGGTCCTTCTGCATGGCAGCATGGCCAGGTTTTACATGCTTCAGCTACTTAGTAAATCCTGCACTCTACAGGTGTTCCTTTTCTTCAACAGCAGAACAAACCATTACAGCCAAAGGTAACAAAACACTAGATAACTCTGCCTCACCATACAGTCTTTACCACACAAAGTTTTTCAATACCAGCTTTGTTCAGGAGAACCTCTCAAAGCCACTGCCCTCCCTCAGACTTGCAAGCAATGAAGGAGCTGATGAATTCCATTAGAAATTGACCTATTTCTGTTTAGTCCATGTAAGCAATTCCTTTGTCACCTCTCATTGGTCTGCCTCTTCTCAGACATTTGTTCATCTGAATGGAGCACATGCAAATGCCTGGTTTTGTTTATGATGTTACCCATATTTGAAGAAACAGGTTTGTTAAGAACTTGACTACCTGTGTGTTGTCCAGGAAAAGGTGCAATCCCATAATAAATGAAGTCCTTCTCTAAATCAAGGAGGGGACAGAAAGACAGCTTTATTTCTTAGGGCTTCCTGCCAAAGCACCCAAAGCACTTCAAAACTTAAGTCTTAAAACTACTAGAACGAAAACAAAGGTCAACCTGCTATTTCAGTTCAGAGCAATTTGAGATAAATGGTATCTGCCAAATTCTTAACAGCCCAACATAATGAATATATAGACAAAACAGAGTCATGATCACTGTCAGAACAGGCAAAGGAGTCTGCCAACACTACAGACTTTCATTCTTCAGTCATAAAGCAACTCCTACTAACTCCAAGGAAGGCTCAATCATGCATGCTTACTTCATCTGCTATGTCAAGCTAAGAATATCCATTTAATACAAGTAAAGCACAGCCCGAAAACTGCATAATTAGTGATCAACAAAAAAATACAAAGACCAACAAAAGCTTCATGTCCATTTACCAAGCCACTGACCACAGTTAAGTAAGCATTCTCTTTGTGTATTTAATGGTTGTGTTGTCATGGTGTGTGTCTGATCAAAAATAAATGTTTGCATTTGTACTATGAGAAGTGAAAAACAGCCTCATCACAACCCCTGTAAAGCCCCTTTCAGGGTTGGCTGTTTGGAGATCTGTTTCTTCTTTAAAACTGCCGCATACAATCAAGACCTCTTAAAAATTTAAGGAGCAACTCATGGTGCAGCTTTCTCACTACACATTCTGTTCCACAAGATCCCTTGCCACAAGCTGCAGCACTCAGCTACTGATCCCCAGCTCTTTCAGCAGCTTCAGTAAGTGTGTCCTACCCTTTGAACATCCTTTCTGCACACACTTCTTTGCTTAACTCAAATTCCAGATGTTATTTTCCACTTCTCACTTCCAGTTCTCATTAATTGGTGCTTATCTAATTGTTTGCTTTTATTCCTCTAGCTGCTTTTTACCCTCAGACAAATTCAACTCTTTACCAGTCTGACCACTTATACTTCCCAAACTACTCATTCATATTTTCCTCTTTGGTTACTAACACCTCTTTCACCATAACTTCACAGAATCAATTAGTAAAAAGAACTCTGAGATTAAGTCCAATCTATGACCTAACACCACCATGTCAACTATACCATGTGTCACATCCAGTCTTTCCTTAGAAAGTGCTCCACATTGCCTCTATCCAATTTTCCTTCAGAAACCCACAGCATCTTCTATGTCCAGAATTAAGGTAGGAAAAACTGACACACAGATGAAAGCTGACAGAATATTCTGCTGTCTAAACTTTCTGATTTAATATTGCCTCATGCACACTTAGTCACCAGCCTAAGCCTAGAAAAAAAACCCGAAGAACCTCCCAACCCCCAAACAAACAAGTATCCAAACTAAAAATGAACTCCCAACTGTCCACCCTCCCCAAATATCTCAACACCAGTTGCAAACCAGTAGTCACTAGAACAGTGTAATTTTTTCTTAAAGGAATGCATTTACTACTGTTTTCAGTGGCAACAAAAACCTCACTATTAAGCCTTATTTGCAGTATGTCCCCTAGATAATGGCAGTATATAGGACTGATGATGTTTCTCACCAGACAAATGTATTAAAAAAAAATCAAACAAGTTTTGGGATGAGTTGACTTAACCCTCCAAGCTGAGCTTCCATACAGGGGGACAGCTTTGCTCACATGAGATTGCACAAGCACTGCTTTCTTCTACCTGCAGCAAGCTCAGGCTCCAAGGTAATTATGTGGCAGTGGTGGCAACACAAGGCTGGGTGTGCCACAGAGCAGCATCTCCTCCAGCACTAACACCTGTGTGTCTCCTGCAGCCAAATTTTAACCCAAGTTTCTGAAAACCACCTAAAGCTGCAGCGCTTTTACAATTTGCTCACATGCTCTCCTTGCAGCTTCTCTGTCTTAGGCCGACTTTTTCATTTCAAGCAAAATAAGTCAGCTGTTTTGAGGGCATGGCTGGGAAGATACTCACACATGACAAGATTCCTATAAAAGCTTTACCAAAGAACTCTAGAGCCTCCCCTAACTTGGGGAAAGAACACGAAGCTAAGGAGGTTATTCTAGTGTCAGCCCTACACCTTCTGCAGTCTCTTAACAATCTTGCAAATTTGGCCTAGTTATAATTCAGGAAACCATCTGTGCCAGGAGACTCCTAGTCAGCTGCTACAGTTCAGTTTCTTTGAATATTCTTTCCCCCTGCACCAAAACAAGCTCCATCTCTCAAAACACAGGCAAAGCAGATGCACAGGGGGCACATGGCATTCCAGCCACAGAGCTGAACAAGGTGTTCTGCCCTTGCTGCTAGACCACCATGGAAGCTGGACTAAGATCAGGACAAATATCCTCTCTCATGCTTTCCCCCTTCCCCTACACTGTACCCAGCACTGAAGGAAATGATGAGGGAAATGAGGAGCAAATCCAGGAACACAGACAGAAGCAGGGGAGGAGTAGGCAGCACACCTAGGGAAAAGAGGTGAAATAACATGGGAAATAAAGCAAGGACAGGCCAGAGGGCAAACTTTCCCAGAACCTGGAAACTACACCAATTATTCAAAATTTATACTGTCTTTTCAGCCACTGGATGAACAGTAGATTTATTGAAAATGGGTTTTTTTGTCAGCAGACCCTTTCAATGGTAACCCTGGGAAGAGAAAACTGCAATTGATATATTCTACAGTGCAGCAATTCAACACTGAATACACAGTCAGTGAAATACCACAAGGATAAACTTTTGCCACAATACTATTTATCTGCATACCAGTAGCTACTCAACTTACTACTTACTTGCTATTTTAGGCTACCAAAAGCAGCACCTAATCCCAAAAATTCAATACATTGCCCTGTCACACACACATGCAATACAGGGTGGAAAAAACTTTAAAAAGCAAGCTAGCCATCAAACTGAGCTACATACAAAATTGTAAGTAATTCTTAATTAAAAGTTAAAAAAGAGGAGCAATGAGACTGCCTCACTTATTATTAGGTTTCTTGAAGTGTAAGACATGAAGTTCTTCCAAAGACTGGGACATTCAGACAAACTGCACTGAAACATACTAACAATGGCTGAACTAACATTCCAGTCATCTGGACACCAACTAAAATATTTATCCTCCCTCCAGCTGGATGAAAGTAATCAAGAACTTAACAACCTTTGTAAACACAACCCTAAGTCAAATTTCTGTCCAACTGACCAACTTCTGTGTATTCAAAGGAGACCAAAGCAAGCATAACCACAGTATAAGCCTTAGAAAACTTGTACAGAAGTCGATGAACATCTCAAAGTTGCAAGGATTATACTGTATGGATGCTTCAGCTTCAAACATGAGTAAAGATATTGTATCACAGAAGCTGCAGTCTGGGAAAAAAGTCACAAAAATGCAGCAAGGATAAGATTTTGATGTGAGAATAACCTATTTAGCACCTGCAGCAATTTCAGTACTATGCAATGTTACAAAAGATCCAATTGTCCCTAAACCTTCCTCTAATAAAAACATAATAAACCCCAGCAATATTCACTGACTATAACAAGATCCTCAACTTACCATCTAGAATTTCTGCATTCTTGATGTAAATCTTACTCAGCAGAGTCTGAAAGGCTCTAAGGCTTCAGTAAGCTCTGAAATGGGAAGGCCTGAGCTGATTGGCAGAGTTAACTGTGCCATCATGGCATGTGCTCTATTAACACACTGCTGAGATAGAACTTCTAACTGAGGCTTCCCCAAAAACAAGTACTTTTGGTTTCAGTTCAGAAGAGGAGCTTGTGTTTAACTGTGTTTGATTTCCAGTTAGCCAGCAAGTAGAGGAAATATTGCCAAGGTGGCTCAGTGAGGAGTGAGAAGGGCTCCAGAGCTGCCACACACAGTGAGCTGAGACCACACTCCAGGCAGCAGGAATGTGGTCAGTCC
The DNA here is from genome assembly GCF_051311805.1 of Agelaius phoeniceus. NCBI lineage: Eukaryota > Metazoa > Chordata > Aves > Passeriformes > Icteridae > Agelaius > Agelaius phoeniceus. The sequence goes on from NC_135274.1 coordinate 14,875,695, forward strand.
ACTCCAAAGTGGACCAGCTTTGAGGAGTGTTGATCCAATCCAATCTACTTCAGTCTAAAATCTAGGGTTGTTTTCCTAATTTAGTTCAGAAAGCCGATGTGGACAGAGATGAGAAATCTGCAGACTGAGTTTTATATTCCTAGAATTTTCAGTCTGAATCACACTGCTGAGAAACCTGAACAAAGAGCTTTCATGGAATCATGAACTTTTTTCAAAATTTTCAGAGACAGGACTTACTTTTCTAAGGTGTAAAAATGTATTAACAGCATTTGTAATATGTTTTGTTCAATTAATAAGGCTCATCCAAACTATGGTTAAAAGTATCCTCATGTTCACTGGGAGAAGCTGCTCTTTGGTTTAGTAAGGATTACTGAAAAAACTACATTTTTTTAAATTTAAAATTTCCTACACTGGATGTTTAGTGCTAGGAAGAGCCAGCACATAAGCACAATTTTCAAGCAGGTCTTCATGCAAAAGGACTATAAGTGAAACAAATGAGACTGCTTACACAAGAAAATTCAACACATTGAACCTTCCCTGGTCAGATTTGCCATTTTATACCAAAAAGCCTGTATATTCACAGTTACAAAATTAGATAGATAGATTAGATAGATAGACAGAGAACCACCCTACTTTAGGCAAGAAGGGTAGCACAGCCAACTGCATTACCAGCATATGTAGAGACTCTGCTAGAATTCCCTTTTTCTGGCACCAGTGCACATGGAGTTAGTTCTTGTCAAGAAAATGAATGCTTCTGAAGTAGCAAACTACCTTATGTCTCTAGCTATAGCTGTAATATTTTTAATTTTAGAAGTCTATTTTAATATGGTAAACCTCAACATGACACCCATTAAAAGCAGATCTTAATTAAGCAAAAATATTATGCATATAAACAGAAGTCTGCTTCATACGTTTTTATGTCAGAAGTGTTACTTTTGCATGGAAGGGTTTTTCTTCCTATATTTTCAAAAATATAAATATATCTGTACCTTTTCAAGAACCTGTAGCTTCTGAAAAGGTAAAAGAGTACCTAAGCTGAGAGGAGAACTCACCTACAGAATAATTATCTCCCTATTTGAAGATAAATATCAAATGCCTTCCCAAAGTGAAATAAGTCTACCCCATGGTTCTATAAATGGATATTTTCCTTTGGTCTCTTCATAATTTGGCTCACCAATGATCAGAATATTGGAAACAAGCTGTTTTAACTGAAAACAAGAAATCAACAACTAGAAAAGATACCACACGTTTTTGAGCCTGTACTAAAGGAAATTGACTCGAAACTGACACAATTCTCAAATTGATTTCAATTACAGGCCCTTGGTATTCATTTAATTAAAGTTCTAGACATTATTTCACATAGTTGGTTGAAGCAATGGAAAATAGCACATTATGGAAGATAGAAAATATAAAAATTTTTCAGAGACTGTTTTAAGGAGGTCACATGTGGTTACAACTTTTGTTACAGATTCAAAGTTCTTACAGTTACATCACTTAAAATGTAACACTTGCAATGTGGCTCCAGTGACACTGGCTGTTCACACTGCCTGGTTACTGATCTAATTCAAACCATTTAAAGTCATAATTTAAGAACAAGGTCAAACTTGTAGATTGCTAAACTAAAACTTTATTGAGAGGACTAAAAGGAGATGGTAAGATAAAGCTTCAAATTAAAAATTAATATTACTTACTCTTCAGTGCCCAAATGGACATCATTAAAAAAACCCTTTTAATCATTAAAACCTTTTAATATCTAAAAACATGAAACACTGCTAAAATCTGTAGTTTTCAGGAATATTTAATTTCCTCCATTATAAACTCAAAGATGTATTTCTGTGCATAATGCTATTTATTGCATGAAAGAACAGCATTTGATTGCCAAGTCAAAAATTATACTAAAAAAGATACATGAAGTTGACAGCGGATCCTGACTACAACCTTCACAAACCTACCTACTATGGGCAAACAAGTCTTGGATATAGTGCAGTAACTTAGCAGAAAAAGCAGAAAATAAATGGATGAAGTTTGGTGGGGATTTTTTTAGTGTTGTTCAATTAAAAAAAAAAAGGACCCAAACCAGAAACTAAAAGTAAAAACACTTTCTGGAAGAAGCATCTATAAGAGCAGTAACTTGGTATAGCTGAGCCTGAAACTTGCTTCCAGAACAGCACTGGCTATTTCAGTTGGGAGCACATCACAACTTCTATAAAATGCACACTTCAAATTCAGCCATAAAGCAATGACCAAGAGAGAATTCCAGGTAAGTCTAACCCCCAGCACATCTGAACACTTCATCCAGCCTGCTCCCAGATCTTCATGGAAACAAGAGAAGCAGGAGCCAGCTCCAGGCCTTCCCAGTAACTGCAGCCATGCTCCAGATCACATCTTTCCAGGGAGTCTCCCCACTCCTTAAGCCCCTCCTGCAGCAATCACACCATAAAAGAAAGCAGGAAAAGAGCAGCCAGGAAAACAGCAGCCAGGAGCAGCCTGCCAGGAACAAGAACTCCCCTGACATTTGCACAGAAAGTAGCAGGTTAAAGGAGAAAGACCCAAGTTGACAGCATAAATGGCTTGGCAAGTACCAGCCTTCTGCCAGATGGTTTGGGAACATATGTATGCAACCTAATAAACCATCATACAGGGACCCAGGAAATGCAAAGTGAATGCAACCTGCCCAAGAAGCACCTGGTGTGCATGCACAGATGAATTGAACTCAACAAGAACAAGGGTCCTGTGGCTGCAATGTGCAGCTTCTTACAAGCCCAGAAAACAGGTCACCCAGCCCAGCCAGGCAACAACCCACTCCCCCTTTCTGCTCTTGCAGAACAAAGCCAGCAGACAGGAGGCTGCCTGCTACTTCAAGTCCTCTACTCTACTAGGTGTAGAGTTATAAACAATGAAGATTCATACATGGAGAAACTACATCCTGCAGTTTGAATATCAAAGGCTAACAGACTGGTATCTTTTCAATGAAGGGGAGAAAACAGAGTACTGCATGGACCTTGTAGAGTTTTAAAATAAAGAACTCACACATACACACTCCCAGAACAAGAAAAATGGCAGTCAACACTGAAGTTTTCTGGATGAAAATAAAAAGTGCTGCTGCTGCACATTAAATATTTGACACAAGATTTCAGCATTCTGATCTGCCAGAGTCAATCTGTCTACACGTGTCCCACAAGGATTATGTTTAGCTTTTCATCATGGAGTTGATCAGCATCAGCTATGTAGTGAAGGGAAATGCAGACTTCCCATAAGGAAAAGTCTTTTAAGTGACCTATTTGCACAACTACCCTTCATAAAGTCACATGTTAAGAAAAGAAACCAGCACAACTACTGTCTTTGAAAATCTACACAAGATGAAATAAATACTCCAGAAGAAAGCGTTCAGCATGTTTATGTTTTACCAGTCCCCATGCTTTCACCACAACAGAGGTTCAAAGAAGCTGCAGCCCTGTGAAGGAAGATGTGCACCCTGGCACAGTAACCATGTAGTAAGTGCAGCAACAAATATAGCTACAATGTTTGCCATTAGTCCAATTCAGACACTGGTTACTATTAAAAGACAAGGATGCAGAACAAATTTTATTCTTGAGGGTAAACTAACAGTAGCTGTCATAAAGATAGTGACAATCAATCAAGAAGAAACCACTTCTCACTGTTGCTCTGCAGAAGTTTCCAAATAAAGACAGGATTCTGCAAGTTCTATTTATGCTCAGGGATTTTTTTCCAAACAGACTGGCAGGAAATTCAAAATTACATGCAAGTGCTTCTAAGAACTTATGGGAACATATCAAGTCAAGCACTATAACGACTATAAACTGAGATTTAATAGTGCTTTCACTATACTTTAAAATGCAACAAAGGAGAAGAGATGACTGTAGTACTCCCTGAAGCATTAGAGGCTTCTTCTCATTTACTTTAGGTTAAATCTGCACTTGAGTTATACACTTTGTGATGTTTGTAGAGACTCTTCAAGAGGAATTGCCTGATTCCTTATACTAAACAGATTTCAAGTAATTCACTAACCTGTTACATACAGACAGAAAAAAACCCCACCCTCCTTAGAAATTTATCAGGTGAACAAAGATGCACGGAGAAACAATCTAAAGAAATCCAGGACAACGTGTCACAATTAAAAACTACTCCACAGTTTTAAGCAGTTTGGACCAGTTAAAAGCCTCAAATAAAGAAAGTACGTGTAACAAGTGAACTGTTGATCTGTAACAACACGTGTGTTACTATGCAAAACAAAAACACAACGACAAGAAGCACATGGCTTCTAACTCGCGGGTAAAACACCTTTTGCCCTTAACACCCCAAGTGACAGCATCGGCAAGACCCGACCGGCTGGCGCACAAACTGAACGAAGCCGAGCTTTACCTATCAAAGCCTGGAAAAGGTTACTTTGGAAGATGCTGATGACACGCTCGATGGAGTTCCGCAGCTGCCGATCCTCCGCCTGGCTCAGCTTGGAGCGGTATTCCTCCAGGAGGCGCAGGGCTCGCTGGGTATCTGCAAGCGGAGAGCAGACACACGACTGACCGGGGCGCACCGGGCACAGCACCGGGGATGCAACAAGCCCCCGGGGCCGGGACCGCCCCGGCGCGGCGCGGCGGCTCCTTTGTTCGCAGCCGGGAGAGCGCGGGCGGGACGGTGCCCTCGGCGCGCCCGCGGCCCCGCGGCTCCCGCCGGCCGCCCCCCCGCCCGTCCCGCCGCGGCGGCGGCAGCTGTCAGCCGGCAGCCCCGGCGGCTCCGTTCCCGGCCGTGCGGCGCTCACCTTGCTTCCTGACGGGCATCGCGCCCCGCGCCCCCGCCCGGGGCTGCCCCGGGGCTCCGCCGCGCGGGCCGGGAGCGCGGCCCGGGGCAGCGCGGGGGGCGGCGCCCCCTGCCGGCCGGGCGCGGGGGGGCGGCGGCCGCCCCGCCGGACCGACCCCACCGCCCGGCGAGCGAGCGGCTCCGCGCGGGGCTCCCGCCGGCGCCGCCGCGGCGCCTCGGCGCGACGCGGGGCAAGCCGGGCCGGGCGGCGCCGGGCCGGACCGGGCGGGCGGGACAGCGCGGTGCAGGCGGCGCGGCGGGCCGGAGCCGGGCCGGACGGGGCTGGGGCACTCCCGCCGCCTCCCGCCCGCACTGCTCGGAAATTCCAAACTTTCCAGCCAAAATGGCGGCCTGGAGGCTGGGGGAGCGCGCCCCCCCCACGTGACCGGGCCCGGCGGGCGCCCAATCAGGGCCCGGCGCGGGGCCGGTACCTTGGCGGGGGGGGGAGGAGGCAGGTGAGAGCTCCCCGCCTTAAAGGGGCCGCCCCGCCCCGCCCGCCGCGCCCGCACCGCGGGGCTCCAGCGCCGGACACCGGCACCGGGCACCGACACCGGGAACGCAGTGGGAACCGGCCCCGGCGGAACCCGCCCCGAGCGTCCCCGCAGCCGATCGCCGCCGTCCCCGGCGCGCCGCTGGCGGTGCCCGGCGTGGGCTGCGGGAGGGCGGGGCGGCTCCAGGTGTGCCGGGTACCTACGGTACCGCTTGTCCCTGTTCCACCGCGGGAGATTGTGGGCAACTCGCACCAAAAGCCCGTGACGGGACTGTGGGAGTGCCGGGCACGGAGCGGTCCTGCCCTGGAGAAGCGCGGGTAGAGCCGTGCCCGGCTGCGGGGAGCCCGGAGCGCGTTACGGCAGGGCAAGGGACAGACAGGAGGACAGAGATACCTCCTCCATAAGTAACACACGGAGCACTGGCACCCACCTGTTGCTGGGGCTTTTTTTCCCTCGGTCAGCCTGGTGAAGGCTAGGATGAGGAGGAAGGACTCGAGGAAAGATAAAGAAATAGGTTTGCCTCAGTTAACAGAGAGCATAAGGACATCATGGGAGAAAACATGAAAAGCCTTGCTTCCTGGAAAGTCTCAGCAATGGGCTGCATAGGCTGACATCGGAGACTGGTCAGAATCATGATAGTTCCTTTCTCAAAACTGGCATGGAAATGGCAAGGAGTTACCTCCAAAGGCAAAACAGCTTGTTTCTTTGTAAGATGGCAAAGAGCTAACAGGGCATAGAAATGGGTGCCTTGGATAGAAACATGAGCTAAATGGTCTTTGCAGCATATTCTATATACCCATTAAAAGGAAATGTGTATTAAGGCTGGTGGATGTAGAGGTAACTCTTGTTCTAAGAGGGAATGTTAACTTATCTCTCAATCAGATGGGCAGAGCCTCTGATCTGATACACTTCAAACCCTGTATGTATACACATATGAGAGGCAGAAAGAGACTTGAAAGTTCAAGGCAAATACTGCTGATATGATTTTTTTTTTTTTTTTTTTTTTTTTGATCCAAGCTCACATTTCCATTTACACTTTTTAGATTGAAGCACAACTGAAAGTGTTCAAGAACTTACCCAAAGAACCTAAAAAGAGTCTCTGGGCAACTCTCACAAATTTGAAGTCAAAAATCAGAACCAGGTTTCTCTTTGGCAAAAACCTAATCTTAAGAAAACTTACACCATGACAGATCTAACCCAGATCTAGAAAAGGCCTCTCTCTTTCTCCCTCCCAATAGTCCTGTGTTTTGTTCTTTGATTTATGCCAGGAGTTTCTCCTGCTCCCAGAGCTATGTACTGTGAAAGTGTTCACACATCTCATTGAAGCAAGCAGAACATACATTTAGTGCTCACACACATTGCCCATTTTCCTCCTTTCTTGTTGTATTTTCATATCTCAGAATTTTGGCACCAGCTGGTACCAGTTCAGATATTTTGAAATGAAAGCAGGCTAAGAAGGCACATTGGCAGAAGCCTCCATTATCTGGCCTCATCAGTTTTCAGTGTTTACAACAGCAATAAATGTGCTGTAAAGGGGCAATAGCCCTCTTGATGTCAGAGGAATATATATACAGAGGGAGAGGAAGAACAATCTAAATTTAGCTAGCAGAAAAGAAACATCTGCAGAATTTTGGTTGGTTTTGCTGACTGACAAAAATGTATTATTACAAAACAAAATATAAAAGGTTGTTTTGGCCTTTTTTACTATTAAAGGAACCACCATAATGAAACTACTTTTTCATACACAATATTTGATGTTTCCAAGTCTTTTTTTATTTTAAATAAGAGATAATCCCATTACATACGGTCACTGTGCTGGGGATAGAGAAATAATCCCATATATAACACCCTGAGACAGCATTTCTCACTTGTTACTAATGCTCTAGAAAAAAAAAAAAAAAAGAAAACATCAAAGAGGGGGTCAGGGTGATGGATCAGCAAGTCAGGAAGCAATTAGGTGAGCTTTATTGTACCTCAGAGAACGATGCTGGTTCCTGGCACTTCTGTTTCTGTTCTAGGAGGGTATTTGCTGATTGAAAGCAGTTGAACCAGAAATCACAGAATTAAACTTCAGAATGAAAAGTGGGCTTGAAATTCCAGCACATATAGAAAATATCCCACGAATGGCAAATTACTTTCCTACTAGCAACATTGCAGCTACAGCCAGTGTTGCAAAACCATCCTGTGTTACACATTGTCTTTTTCAGGCTCCAGCTTTCAGGAAATTGTGTAGTTCCCTTGGAGGAAGGGAAAACTGAGTGTGAAGCAGAGCATCATTTGTGCCACAACTTGAACGATATCATTTAAATCAAACCACTACAGGCAGCATGCAGAAAAGCTTGTACTTAAATTGTGACTGATGTGGTCAGTGTAGAAGACAGCATCATGCTGTGCTTAACACGCCCTGGCTGTGCTCCAAAATGACCCTTGGCAGAGGAGCTCCAGGACAATTACACAAGGCAGCAGCCCATTGCCACTTTAGTCCTCAGATGCATCTGAGGATGTGACCAATGGCCTTTTCTCGCTGCCCTCAGATTTCCCTTTAAAATCCCCTTTGCAGCTGCTGCCAGGAGCGTGTCTGGGGTGTTCTGCCTGGGATGGGCTCTGGCAGGGACAGGCAGCTTGTTACAGCACACGTACTGCTCAGGGGGATGTGTGATACAGGACCAGGCAGCTCTTGGCAGCAGGGAGGCCAGCACAGCACAAGCTTTTTCCCTGGAAAACCTTCTGTAACAGCCACCTGATCCTAGCCCATGCCATTTGTACACGGGGAAAAAGCAGCTTTGTGTCAGAGCCTCAGAACCCCAGTTTCATAAACTGTAGTGAAACAGAAATGATGTTTTCCCACTTGGGGAAACTGTGCCAGAACTTGTTGGCAGCTGCCTGCTCTGGCAAGTGATCATAGTAGTGAGCCCTGCCACAGATTTGTACCTGATCCCACAGCAGCTCCTACTCCTCAAAGCACTCCAGCTGCCACTTTGAAAATGGCTCTTTCTGCTTTAGAAATATCACCTGGCCAGCTGGCACCACACCACAGGGAACAAGAATGCTGTCAGGCTTCTTATGTTTGGGGGCAGTCACACTTTGGCCACAGGCAGGGCAGCAGGACATGGAGGGGTTTGACTTCATGCCAGCTACCTGGTGAACCCCTAAATCCCACTGGAGGCAGCTGACAATGTGCACTTCTCAAACTGGCAATGGCAGTGGATGTGTGGCAGATGATGTCCCACACAGCAACTGCAGAGGGATAATGAACTCAGAACAGGAGACTTCAAAAAACATTCCCAAGATTCACACACAATGTCAATCAACACAAGAACACCAAGAAAAAAAGGACTGCAGACATCATCACATGGCAAGAATTTACAGTTATTAGTATGGCCAAAAAAATACAGTAGTTACAAGCTGAGACAAATTCCATTACAACAGAAGGTGAAATAGAATATTAAATAAATACAGGTACATCTGTTCATAATTAAAGATGGACACTGGTGTATAAGGTGGAATGTTTCTAGAATACTATAATTATAGTATTAATTTTAGTAAAAAGAAATGCTGACTGTTGAATAATGAGTAAAACTCAAGACTTTTTTTTATGTTGGGCTTACTAATGAAAGAAAACATAAGAACAATAAAATTGGTGCTCTCTTAATTGTCAGATTTAGTGTCCAAAGTTACCAAATACTACTAGCAGCCCCCATATAAAGTAGATGATTTCCCTTATTCATTCAGAACTGAGAGTTGATGCTCATGAAAGGATCTCTGACAGCTGCAGAAAAGCTTTCACTTCCCTGCAAACCCAGTGCAATGCTTCACAGCTAACTGGGGAAGCAATGAAACTAATGAAGCCTCATTTCCCCTGCTTAACAAGGAATGAAGCCTGAGTGAAGTTAGCTTGCTCATTATGCCTCCACTCATCTGCATTCTCGGATGTCTGATAAGTTTGTATCGTGTGCCACAGCCTCACCTTCCCGGAGCTGTCCTTTCAGAAGAGCACCTTTTCCTTATCATCTGTAATTTTGTGGGTTATCAGAGATGCAGACAACTTCTTGTGGAAGCATTCTACTTGAATGAAAACATGGAATGGTAAAGTGTCCTTTTTTCCCCGCAAAAGCTATTATATATGGAAAATTTTCATGAGGCCACAAAGACTGAAGGTACTCTGTGCAATACAGTCTGCAGTTACTCTGTCCCACAAGCCAAAGAGACACATGCCTGTCATAGGTGCTGCTAACAGCTGAAATACCAGCTCACTTGTGTCTATCAGCTTCACTCTCATAAATTAAAATAAAGTAAAATAAGTTGCTGCCTATTACATGGGGAAGGATCTTCAGTTGTTAAAATCAAAGTTTTATTTTAAAAAAACACTGTTCAGCAAATTTAATTAAGCCTACTCAATGGAATTCTTATGGGATCCTCTTACACATCTCTCCTTATTTAATTTTAATCTTTTTATTTTTTAGTACAGAGAAGTCAGTTTCCCCAGTAATACAATCTTTATAATTTTCATTTGTGAAATGTGTATCCAGTTTGTCCTCATAACTGAAACTTGTCTTAGGTTAATTTGATCTCCATCAGAACACAAGGATGTCTTTATTCTTAGCATTAGAGAGTCCAGCTGGGCGTGGCTAGTAGATGAACGTGTTCCTATTTACAGGGAGAGTAAGAGAAAACTGGATTTCTTTTTGTCTAAAAGCCTATGTTTTTCCCCCTGTCATTGTGCAGTTTGTGGGTGCTGATGTTGTTTGAGCTCTTGTTCAATTAGGGATTGTATGCCACGTGTATACAGCAAATCCTTCTTTCTTTTGCTCTATTAATAACATTTATCTATTGGGTTTGGGACAGTTCACAATCCTACAGAAGAGTGAGTTTTACAACTCAGTCTCCAGTAACCTCAAGAACTAGAGCATTATGAGAAATATGAGACTTCTGTTTCCTTATTTAGAATGTTTTCTTTAAATATATTTACCTAATGTATAGAAGAGTGCAATTACAATTTTTATAAACAATTAAAATTCAATGCCTGTCTGCTAATGCTCCAACACCTTCTGGAAGGCTGCAAAACATCAAAAACAAAAGCATACAAAACAATATTAATTACAATTGTTAACAATTACTGCCAATATAACATGCATAAACCTAGACCATCTTCCTCCACACTTTCTATAATCAGGGCTGTGTTATATAATATCAGCTTAACAGCTTCTTAGTTGACTTCCTGATGTAAAGATAAACATCATTATATAACCTGCCTATTTTAACTTTCCCAGTCAAATTAAGCAGAGAGGTTGGTGTGTTGTATGAAGTGACTCTGTCTGTGTGAAAACCTGATGCAAGAAATAAACCTTCAAAGAGCACCTTAGAGGCCCTTGAGAAGTGTTTTCCTGGGAAGAAGGCAGCAGTTGCTGTGGGGTTTACCTTACCAAATGCTAAGGAGAGTGTTAAGAAAGTAAATGTGTGAATTTTTGTATGATCACATTACCCGATTAAAACAACAGCTACTAAAAATAAATTAAACTCCTCACATCCTATGAAAGTGTAACAGATGCCCCCAAAATAGCAAGGCACTCCAGACAAAGAACAAGAAAGGGCTATTAAACCTCACTGTGGGATTCAGACACAGGCTGTGTTTTCCTTTCTCCCAGAAAGGGCAGAAGCCCTTTCTATGGAAATAGAGTAAATAACATGCTTTTTCTTTATTTCTGTGGCACAGTCCCAGCATGCCTTGAAACAGAGCTGCTATCCATGGCTTGGTTTACTCTGCTGATTTTCACCACCCCTGGAGTACAAACTGTGTGCCTGAACCACGGGACCCAGCAGCCCAGCAAATGACATCACAGCATATCACATCAGGACACTTTTGTTTTCCCACCCCAAACAATGCAGTGTTTGTGGCAGGAAGAAAGGGACTGTGCCCAGCCTTGTGCCTCTTGCACAAGGGTGAGAGGTACGTGCTTTGCTCCCACCACATTGTCCATCATTTGTGCACCTGAATAGACAAAGTCTTTGTATTTTGGGATTACAGACACGTGTACCTAGTTTAGGTGAGTGTGAAAAATAGAAAGGGAGTTAGGCAGTGATTTTTATAGGAATCAAAATCATTCTTGTCAGAAAGTACCTTGTTTCAAAGCTAAAAGTCTCTCTCCAAATAAACTGTTTTACTGCAGTGTATTGACGTTCTACTTCACACCAAACACTGAGTATTTCTGAACACTGCAGAAACACATGGAGTGTGTGGAGCTCTTATAGTAACCCCTCTCTCTCCTGGAATGACAGACAGCTAAACTTGTTCAAAATTCCTTCTTCCTGTGCTAACACCTACATTTGAGCTCACCCAATAACTGGAGAAATACATTTCTGAGGATGATTAGCAGGGGCACAACCAGCAGACTGCTGGCTTGCCCTTCTCAGATCGTGCCTCCATCTGTGGCATTGTCCCTGTTACTGGCTACAAGCTGGGCTATGGGCACACAGGGCCCAAGCCTCCCATTTCCTGCCCTGCCACGCTCCCTGCTCCTTGAGACTGTGCAAGTTTTCTGCAGAGATCACTTGAGAGGAGGAGTTACTGGAGTCAGCATAAATTTGCCCTCCTGGCTCACTGGTGGTGAGCAGGTAATTGAATTATCAGGCACACCTTCTCTTTAATGGGTTTTTTCTCCTTGTTTGTGTAGAAGCTTTGGGAGGATAAAAGCAAATATGTACCACAGATATGTGAAGGAAAAGAGTGGTGTTGAAATGGAATCCAGCTGGAAAATTCAAGAAAAAAAAAAATTAGCCTTGTTTAGAATTTTATGAATAATTAAAGGGAGAGGCTGCCAGTGACTGAAGCTGAGGGGTGAGTCCTCCAGTGTCCCACTGAACAACTGCAGAGCTGGAACAGTGGAGAAACCTGGGAAACTGTTCACTTGCAGGGCTCTGCTGATAAAGAGGACCTAGGGGCTGCAGGAGCTGCCCACAGTTAATGGATCCTGCCCTTCACTCCAGGAGTGAGCATTCAGTGGTGCTGAGGTCCTGCAGTGTCCACACAGCTTTTCTGACATATTTTGTTATGTGTTTAGGTGAAGAATATCTTCGTAAACCTGCCCTTTTTTCACAAAAGGCCTCTGTGCCTACTCTTACTGACTCTAAAAGAAGTTATCAGAGTTCAAAGTCCTGTTACTGGCTCACAAGCAGATTCTTGTTTGTCCTTTCAGTAAATTCTCTGCAATAGATAACTCATTTAAGCTTTGTTGCTTCTATATCACTTATCTTGCCCCAATTTCTTGATCAAACACTGTTGCAAATTGAGGTCAATGAAAATTTTTACATTTGCTGGTTGTAAGTTCCCAAAGAGCTTACACTAGATTCCCAGAATCAGAACTACTTCTGAATACACTGAATGTTCTGCTGCTGCTGGCAAAGCTGCATGGACAGCCTGACTTCTCCAGATGAGTCTAAGGGTTCAGCTAGATGCTCCAGAAAGCTACAGGGAGGCTGGCTGCAAGAATCAAACATGCACACTCAGAGACAGCATGTACTGTAAGGCTATTTACTATTGATATTCCAGTGCTTCTATTCCTTTTGTTTGCTTTTTGTCCTCAAAATACAGCATTTCTGGAAGCAATCCATGAACCTTCCTTATTTTCAGATTTTCATTACTGAGGGAAAAATCTTCCCCTTACCACAACTGTGATTTTTGGAAGGTAAGAAGTGACACCACCAGAGGCTGTACCCCATTCCTGCTCAGAGCTGCTCCAACAGCAGAGAGGTTTGGGTAACGAGTCTGTCTGATACCAAAACTGACTCATAAGGACAAGGAAAGCTGGAAGACAGGTCTATGCTTGCAATTCTTGTCCCATTTTCCTGATAATTTGGAAATGTGGCCAAATAAAACATTAACTTGGTGGTGTGCAGGCCTCTGTCCTGGAATGGTTTGTATTTATGTATTTGCTTAATGCTGAAATCAGCAAAGTTTCTTTAAATGAATGCAGAGACTATGTGGACTAAGAGGTAAAATATTTTCCTTTTTCTTTCACCAGTAAATATTTTATACTTCACAGAGACAGGCTTATAGAAGAAGCATGGGATGACATGAAAAGCTACAGCAAAAAGAAACACTGTGAAGTTGGAACAGTGTAGAGATCAAAGTCATACCAGGCAGAAGAGAGAGGCAAGAAACAAAAACAGTCAACAAAGGACAACTGTGAGCCCTTCCTAAGGCCATGAAAGGGGAAGATAATTGACAGGGAGCTCAGCAGTGAGATTTACAGCAAACAGGGCTGTACTAATAGCCCTGCACAAAACCTGAGTGAGACCTCACCTAGAGCTTCACATAACCATGGCCATCTGTGTCCAGCTAAGGTGAATTTGCACTGGAAGGTGGCAGAGCAGGAAATCTGGGGTTTCCAGAGTGGACAACCTCACAGGTACCTTCAGGTCAGTAAGGCTATTGAGCAAAAAAGAACAAAGGCTCCCCAGAAAGCTTCCTGGGACAAGAGCAGTGAGGTTTGGGGCTGCTTCCAGCCAGAAAAGTGAAGACAAGTCACTGAGCTGGTTTCAAGGTAGGACTTGATGCAGTCACACATCACTATAGAGTGAACAGAGTAGAATGTTCCTCCCTGAGCACTTGGTGTCCTTTCATTTCCATCTCCTGGAGGCTTGGTGCCTTTCATCTCAGGTATTCACAGACTGGGCCATGTATTTAAACAGAAAAGTCAATTTCACAGCCAGATTTGGGCTGCATTTACATTGAAATTGTTCTATAATGAAGGAAAACGGTGTACAAAGACTTCGATTTTTGGGTTTGCTTCATTCCAGCACATTCCTTTTCATAAGGAGTTTCTCTTGGGCCTTTATTCTTGGCATTTCTGGGGGTCCTCTGGTAGGTGGTTTGGACAGTGTTGTAGCAGCATCAAGACAACTTGTTGAAAGTCAGGGGTCCTGAGGACATCTCTAACATATAAAACACTAGATAAGCTCCTCCAAGGTGAATGGGAGGGGACAGGATAAACCTTCTGATAGGTTTGGGCTTGGTTTTTTACTTCTTTATATTTAGTCCTATCAAAGATGGAACAGAAATCAGCTACTGACAAAGAACAGTATTCTGCTCACCAAAGCTGCTGAATTTACATTTCTGCTTTAGGACAGCTGAGAAATTCCAAGCTTCTGCACTAAGGGTAGGCTTAAGAAAAGAACTCAGTCCACCATCACTGGTCTGGATTCAAGGCAACTTCTCAGCTTCCTAATCAGAAACAGCTCAGTATTCTCACAGATCTCCTGGCATCATGCAGATGTAGAGCACGCCTCCTATTTCAAAAACTCACTAAGGATTTATTCAATTATTAATTAAAATCTCATTTGGTTATGATTATTGCATGCTGGAGGAAGCATCCAGTTTCATTGCAAACAGTTCCTTTAATCTCTCTGAAGACATTCCATCATGGAAAACAAAACTAGCAGTCCAAAGAAAGAAAACCTTATCATTATGTATGGCATTACAATACAATTCAGAGGGGATTATCTCTGTTTCTACTCTCTTTAACAATACTATGAAACGTGCTGGCTGTGTTAATTATTGTTTGCTAAGGCTATTTATGTAGGGTACAACTTCAGTGTAGTTCCAGTGAATTTCTGATGCATCTTTGCCTCTGCAGATTTTATTTTTGCCTGCTTTGGCTAAATGTAACTAAAATGAAAATTTTGTGGCTAGTCTCTGCAGAGCAAGCCACATGCTCATATTTACATCAGAAGCAGCCCATACCTTCAAGGAATTAGCAATTGAGGTGTGCTAGTTTTTGTATCTGTGGCTAGAATTAGCTGCTAGATACCCATTGTGTTTATGTACAGGCCCAGAGAACTGGAAGCATCAAAGCAATGTTGCATGAGTACAAAGCAACCTCAGCTCTCACTTGATTCCTTAGGTGAACTCCTTGGAGTTTCTGCAGTTATTCAGGAAGAATTCAGTTCTGCTGCTCCTCACTGCCCCAGCACTGTGCTGCCCATGCAGGGCCACAGCCATAGGGAGGGACAGGAGGGCATCCAGCCCTCAGCCCTCCCTGTGCTGCACAAATGTCACTCCCCAAGCAGGATGGTGAGCAAACTATGTGGTCTAGCTCCCTGTAAGTTTAACTTTTCCACACAATACAAACACTTGCCGCTTTTTAAAATTTTGCAGCAGGTTATTTCTGTAAACTCTTTGGATGGGTGCAAAGTACTTTTGAGACTGTGGAAAACATAACACTCCCCTGCAGATTTTACCATCCCACACATGGACCAACTCCATTTCATTGCTGGTGGCTGCAGGGGAAAGCAGACTTCAGGCCCAGGCAGCCAGAATCCAATGCTTCACAAAGCATCTCTGCTAAAGAGAATCACCCCAGGAAAATCACTCCACAGCACCACAGTCAGAGTGAAATCATCAGCCTTGGTCCATGACAGTTTCAGCAGTGATATATATTGAAACCAGACCGTGGTTTTCATTTTATAGACCCCTAAAATCTTTTCAATATCTGTGCAGACCTGGGGAGTCATCTCTAAGGTCATTAAACAACAGGTTTGGTTTCTTAGTGCACTTTTATCATACAAAAATTTACAAAAGCAGTCCACCCTACAGAGGTCCACAGAGTGTTTGAGGAACACCACTCAGCTAGAAGGAAAGATGAGGTGGCATTTAGGAAGTGCAAATGAGTCCCTGTTTGTCTGTGGATGGAGTAGAACAAGCCAGCAGGGATCCAGAGTGCCCAGCCTTATCATTTCTATCTCAAGCTCGCTGCTCCTGGTAGCCTCTTCACCTTGGAAAACTGTAAGGAGACACCACCATTCCCTAGGAGTTACTGAGAGGCTCAGCTGGAGACCAAGCTCCCCTAAATAGCCAAGATCAGTTAAGCTCTGGGCTGAACAAGAAGCAGCTTCAGGAGTGCCCCTGAGGCACAGGAACAGCTGGGCAGGGCACAGGTACTGAGATGTGCTGGGTGACACAACTGGGAACAGCTGGGCAGGGCACAGGTACTGAGATGACACAGACACAGCTGGGAACAGCTGGGCAGGGCACAGGTACTGAGATGTGCTGGGTGACACAGCTGGGAACAGCTGGGCAGGGCACAGGTACTGAGATGACACAGACACAGCTGGGAACAGCTGGGCAGGGCACAGGTGCTGAGATGACACAGACACAGCTGGGCACAGCTGGGCACAGCTGGGCAGGGCGCAGGTGCTGAGATGACACAGACACAGCTGGGCACAGCTGGGCAGGGCACAGGTGCTGAGATGACACAGACACAGCTGGGAACAGCTGGGAACAGCTGGGCAGGGCACAGGTACTGAGATGACACAGACACAGCTGGGAACAGCTGGGCACAGCTGGGCAGGGCACAGGTGCTGAGATGACACAGACACAGCTGGGCACAGCTGGGCAGGGCACAGGTGCTGAGATGACACAGACACAGCTGGGCACAGCTGGGCACAGCTGGGCAGGGCGCAGGTGCTGAGATGACACAGACACAGCTGACACAGAGCTGCCCCAGGGCTGGCAGGGCAGCAGGGGCCCTTGGGAACTGCCAGAGGCTTGCTGGGACACAGGCAGCCACCAGAGCATTCCTTTTGCTGTAAGCAGCAACAGACTCTGCCAGAAACAACCTCTAAACTTTCTTCTTCTCACTAAGGAGTACATTACATGGGCTTAGATCTGTTAGACTGATCCTTCCAGCAGCCCTTGCAGAACAAACCTTCCTGAGAACAACCACTCAGCTCGTTTCTGTTGCTTGTGCAAAAACATACATTCAGATAGGAAATTTTGTCTCTACTTATTCATCTTCTTATTCCTCCTCTTATCAGCTAGCACACTGCTGCCAGAATTTCCAGCAGCTGCCTTTTCAGTGGTGAGTTTCCATCTGCAGGCAGAACAGCAGTGCTGTGTCAGGGGCTCACCACCCCAAAACCCTGAAGTAGCTTCCAGTGAAGCCTTCTCTTGAAGCTCTCCTGTCCTCTCATGCTCCTTTAGCTCTGCTCTTCACATTCCTGACCTATTTCTATGGAACACACCTCCTACATTTTGCATACATACACGTGTATACATATACATGCTGCATACACTACATACCAGTATATATACCTTGTAGCTCACTGAAATATTATTAAAACTCATATTTTACCAATATTGTTTGACTAAACACTATACAGCAAGTTATCCAGGTTTACTATTTTGAAAATATCATGGGGTTCTTTTGTTATTCTATAGAGTGAATTTTTTTAAACAGAACCAGTCAGAATGAAGGGTGGGAGGGGTATAAATTAGCAGTGCTTTTGTTTGCAGCTTTCCAGGTCACACATGCTTCTCAACAATACAGAAGCAGGAACATCCCTGCCTGTACAGAGCAGCATTTTGGGATGGGTGAATAAAGCAGCACATTCTCTCACAGAGGGTGAAGTGTCCTGATTGTTTGCTTTAATGAACATTATGGGCAATTTTACTAAGGTAAATTACAACAAGAAGTTCTCTACAAACTCACAAGCTTCCAGCTGTCCAAAACACTCATATGTACCTCTGGCAATTTTTCTGGCTCTACAAGGCCACAGAATCACCATTTGGTTGCAGAATACTTCCAAGGAGACATAGATGTTTTTAGTGCAAACAGCCAGCTCACACACTCCATGGCAGAACAGCCAATCTACACATTCCTTCCCCTTCAACTGCTTGTGAGATTATTCTGTTAAACACCCAACACTGTCTGCATTTGGGCTACAGCTGCAAAAGTAGCTGTTTCAGGCAGGCTGGTTACATCATTCCATGCTGCTGCAGCAAGCCTTGGGGCTGCTGTTTTTAATTTGGGCTATAATGCATCCCCAGGGCTGGCCCATCACAGAGGAAAGAGAAAGAACTGCCTTTTCTCTACTTTTGTCAGCAAAAGCAATAGGCAAAGTTTACACATCACCTGTGCTGTCCTGAGGCAGCAAAATCATCTTGTCACGAGATTGATAAAGGGCAGATAGACTTGTCTGAGGCTGGATCCCTGCAGCTGAGGAGCTGAAGGCACATGAAGGCAAACATCTACCCCGAGCCCTTCTGCCCTGGGTCAGCCCCCAGAACCCCTGAGTGACCCAAGTGTGCTCCCTCTGTGCCATTCCTCTGTGCTGCCAAGTCTTGTCAGCAGCCCCCAAAATCCTCCCATCCCACTGGAGGCAGCACTGCAGCTGCCCTTGGACACAGAAACAGCCCAAGGTCAGCAGTGATCAGGTATGGCCCTGCCAGAGCAGAAAAAAGGGTGGAAGCCCAAGTGTGTTGGACTTCCTGCTCCTAAAGCCCTTCTTTCAAAAGGGTCTCACATTTTCAGTTTAATCCCATCCCCAGACAGCTGCAGCCAGTGCTCTGCTCTCATCAAGATTCAATTTCCTTCAAAATAAGAAGTGTCAGTGTATTACCACCCATGAAACTAAAAACAGACTTGAAAAAAAATTACATATGTAAATCCTCATATATAACTGTCTAAAGTTCTTAAGAGATTGCATGGGAAAGAGAGGTGGAAATTTCACAGATTTTCAGATGACTCAAGGGGCATCCAAACAGTGAATGTGACTCATGGAGTGCGTGGGCACTCCAGGTATGTGGGAAGGACTCTGGGAGCCATATGGTTTCCTGCAGGAGCTGAATATCAGCACAAGCAGTGCTGGGGAGAAAAAAAAAGTGATGTTTTATCACATAACAAGCTACTTAGGCACTGTCTGTCCAAGAATTGCTAATGCAGGGGAGCCTGGGGAGGGCTGGCTCCCACCAGCACTGCAGAGTGGCATGGCTCCTTTAAAGAGTGGGATCTGCTTACAGGAAACTCTTTAGAACACAATGAAATTTAAGGGGGTGAGAGGCAATTATATTCCAAAATAATTTGATTTTGTTGAAACTGGTCTTTGAAGACCTCTCTATAGGAGGCCACAATCTGGCAGGAAAGGAGCATTATATGGGACCCTGGCAATATTTAGGCTTTGTGAAAGCAGCTGGAAGCAATTCCATCTGAACTCTAATAATGTTTAAAAATGCACAGCCAAGTTTGGAACCAGAGCAGGACACCTACCCCACAGAGCCAAAGGAGCTGTACCTGCTTAGCTGTGTCTAAATGTGCTGTGAAATTCTACAATTAAATATTCAGGTGAGCTCCTCCAGCCCAAGAAGGGACATGCTGCAGTTGTCCCTTCCTGGCACTGCACAGCACAGACCCCCTCTCTGCTGAGGGTGAGGGAAGGATGAAAAGCAGCTGCACCACCAGGGAGGTCAGTGCCCACCTCCCACCTCTCCCAAGAGCCACAAGAATTTACAAGGTTGTTTCCCTTCAGGGGAGAGGAACAAGGAGGTAAAGCAGAGACTTTGTGGCTTTACACAAGGAGCATGAGCAGGGCAGACCCTTTGACAACCAAAAGTGTGAATGTGTGTGTGTAAGAGTGAGTGTGTCTGAGTGAGTGTGATTGTGTAAAAGTGTGTCTGAGTGTTTCAGAGTGTGTGTGAGTGTCATATTGACAGCTGCAGCCTGTCATTCATTTCCAGCAAGGCAAAAGGAAATGGAAGAAAAAGAGTGGATATTTTTCCCAATATTGTTCCTATAGCAAATTCTTCCCCCATTCTGGAGCCCAAAAAGAAACTGAAAAGGAGGGGTTAAATACCAGCTACGGTTATGACACTCAAAAGGAGACTATTTTTAGTTAACAGTCAGTTTCAATGCAGCACAGAATCTGGTGGACACGGTGCATTTGCTCATACAGATTCAGTCTCACATCTGACATGAGCAGGAGAGAGGTGAGAAAACCAGAATGAATTCATGTTTATTTTGTCAGCCAAAGGTACCTGGGGCCTGAATCCTGCTTTGGATCTAATGGCATTGAGTGCCAGGAGATGGGACATCCTTACTGATGCTCACAGCACACCTGATCTGCTGCAGAGCTGGGGTCACACCTTCCCTGCACAGCACAGGTCCTTGGAATCCCTCTCCAAAGAAAACTCCCACAAAACATGGGGCCTGTTCTACCTGGAAGCATGAAAAGCTTGGGGAAAGCCTGTGGAGGGATGGAAATTGCCTTTTGAGATCTGTGCTAAAGAGAAAATCAGCCTGTGGCATTTACCCAGGGCATGAGCATCTCTGTGGCTTTCAAAGTGGAAAACCTCACCAAAGTGGAGGAAACCCAGAGAGCATAAAGTAATACTCTGTTCTGGGAGTGAGAATATTCCTGATAAACACATGTAGAGGAGGTGAGTGCTGCTTTTACATTATAGCAGCTTCAGTGAAGTAAAAGACAGAGACAACCATCTTGATCTAATAATACATGGGGAAAACTGGAATGACAGAAATAAAACACCAGTCTCTGGGCTGTCAGAATATCTATGCTGATATGGGAACAGGCAGGAAGACAGCAGAGAGGGAGAACAGGCTACAGAAACTGTGATCAACCATGAAAATCTCCTTCCAGAAGCTGTTCAGAAAGTACAGACACTGAGTAGTGAGCTCCATGTTCAGAGGCTGATTTGGATGCCTATCCACTACATCCTGTTGGCCTCTGCAGGAGCAGCATTCTCTACTTTGAGATTCATTGCTGATACTGCACTGGCAGGAGCCTTTCAAGCATTGCTGCTCCATATTCAATTAGTGGATGTAGAGAACATGGATTAGGGGGTCTCTCTTCCAGCTACCTGGACAACTAACTATGGCACCTTAAGACCTTGAAATTTCTGGACAATTAAGGTAAAAATGGAGACATTTTCTCACAGATCTGCTTGGACCTGACCTGTCTCCCAGCAGTGGGCAGGGAGGGATGAGGGAAATACTCATTGGCAGAAGCAGTTCTGGTGTGGGAAAGAGATATTATGCCATGTATTACCCCTTGTCCTGTCCCAAAAGGAGCTGCCTCCTGGCTGCCTTTCTCTGGCACATCACAGATGCCCTTGTCATCTACCATCTGGGCCAGTTTATATCCAGGACACTTCAGGCACACCAGCAAAAACAAAGCAGGCAGTTGCCAGCAGTGTGTGCAGTGAGTACTCAGGTGCTACATGCAGTTCACTGGTAGTGAATGCACTTTATGCTTCATTCTTGACTTGGCAAGATCAAGCGTTGTGGAAGCAAGTCAAGCACTACTAAATAGACAAGCCCTGAAAGTCTTGTGTAGCTTTTAGATGTTAATCTTTTCCCAGAATAAGCAATTAATTAATTTGAATTTAACAAGGTAAAGATGTCTGTGTAAGAGCTTGAACGTAACCGATCATGAAATAAATGTAATCTAATTCTGTCTCACTGATACTGCAATTATGTGCACAAGCAGCTGGCTGGTCAGCTGGATCCCTGCCTGCACTGGAGGGGCAGAGCACTGAGCTCTGCTCCAGGGGTGCCACATCCCCTAAGCAGAACCTGGCATCCCAGAGACCTCCCCAGTGCAATGGGGATCAGCTGGAGGGGTTTCACTACAGCAGCACAGCCCAGGAAGGGCAGAAGTGGAGGGTGAGAAGGGATGTCAGATCTTTGTAAGGGAAAATTCAACTGAAGTTTAGTAGGTCCCTGGATGGAGGCTCAGGTGCTCTAGGTGATTCCAGGTGCTCTTTCTATCATGAGGAAAAGTGAGAGAAATGCCAGGTTGGGGTAGAAAGGCAGTGGGCATGCTGTGATCCTCCCTGGGGATCTGGGGGGGGTCAGGCTGGCCTGCACCTCACTCTGCTGGGAGCAGCCCAGGAGCACCCACCTTGCAGCTGGTCAGGCTGGCACAGGGTCACACATGGACAGATGGCAGGACACAGAGCAGGTTTCTGTGGGACACCAGGACCTCTGGGCTGTCTTCTTCTGCACTCCCAGTGGTGACTTTGCCTTGGGGAACAAGCCCTGCAGACACCCCAAATCCTGCTGCTGCACAGAAAAGTGCTCTCTGTGTGTCTGTGCAAGACATTGCTACTGTGGCTTTGGGTGCTGTGAAAAAGATCAGAGGAGCCTGTGATGTGGGCAAAAGATTTCTCCTGCAACCTCTGTGGCAAGTTAATTGCTGTTGATTACAAACCCAGTGCAATCCTGTTAATTTGCAACACAGGACAACAGCCATTAAAGAGAGCAGTGCTCCTCAAGCACAAAATTCTCACATTATTGAACAGCATGGGATGGAGCTGTTTAAGAAACAAATAGGATGCACACCTGGTAAGGGCCAGGAGGACTGGAGAGACAGATAACAGCTACTTGATTAGAAACAGGAGGTGTTACACTCCATCAGATCTTCTGCAGCAGCAGCTTGCTCTCACAAAGGCCAGGTCCCTGCTGCTCTGGGCAGTGCAGGCCCAAGAGCTGTGCTCTGCTCAGGGGCCCATGGTGCAGCTGAACCTCTGGGCTGTCTCTCATCTGTACTGCAGGAGCAGGTCTGTCCCTGTATGTTGGCAAGGCAAGGAGCAGGAAGGAGGTGACCTGAGTGAAAAAGTGACTGGAGCAAGGCCAGCAGCAGAGCCACCTGCCAGGCTCCATTGGATGCATGACCAAGACCTGGACACAGTGCCCCAGGTTTCCTCCAGGGCAGGGACAGTTCACTTGTAGCTGGGCAAAAGTTTCCAGCCTTTATGCAAAAACATCCTTTCAGGTAACACCCTTCAAAATTCTGTAAAAGCAAGAGAAAATGCTGCAACTCCTGAGTAAGAGCCTCCAATAGCTCTGCCAGAAGGACAAAAAAGGGGAATGGGATAAATGCAAGCTGCATCAAAGGAGGACAGGAGACATACATTGTCTAGAGGTTTTGATACCCTGGACATATGCTCAGGCAAGCTTGACAAGTTCTCTTTCACCTCACCTTGTGAACAGGGACATTTCCTACTGAGAGAAAAAACATCACATCTATACAGGATGGCTGACAGCTCCTTATTCTAACACCACAATAAAGGATTGCTTTATATAACACTCATATACTCAAAGGTGGGGTTTGTAGCAAATGAGTTTTACATTATTTCTGTGATTCAAATTCATTACATCACATATGCAGCTCTGCAGCATGCCTGCCTTCTCCCTAAACTTGCACTGTCCCTTTCCAGAGGAATGTGGGCAAGAGCAGCTCTACTGATCTGCAGATTGCTTTGTGGCTGTCCCTGATGGATGATGGTGACATAAGCTGCCTGTCTTGGGGATTTCACAAAGCTGAAGCTTGGA
Organism: Agelaius phoeniceus; assembly: GCF_051311805.1. Taxonomy (NCBI): domain Eukaryota; kingdom Metazoa; phylum Chordata; class Aves; order Passeriformes; family Icteridae; genus Agelaius; species Agelaius phoeniceus. Next base: position 14,899,126 of record NC_135274.1, read on the forward strand.
AGGCTGAGCCACACAGAGGAAGCGTCAAAGCACCCAGGAGCCCAAAATAGGAAGGAGAAGGAGGCGCGTGGACTGAAGTGGCTCAGAAGCACCAGATCTGGACAGCAGATTAAATATAAATTGCTGTGAATGTAAGGTTGGTCTGAACCAGCTCCAGCAAGACAGGAATGAGGTGACCTGCAGAATACTGCAGGCACAGAGAGCAGAGTGCTCATAAGTAAAAATACCTCCCCCCTCTTTTCCCTGCAACCAAAGCAAGAAATCCCAAATCAAAGTCTCGTTCAGTTGAAAGCTATTGTACTGAAAATATTTTGGAGCAATTGGAAAAAGTAAGTTTTGAAGCAGTAAAACACAGGGAACAGTAACCAGACAGGAAAGAAGCCAAGTGAGTAGGAAGGGTCCTGATGTATTCTGAAAGCACTGATTGCTACCTTCTACACAATCAAAGGGATCTGGAGTGACACCCAGATACAAACAAGGCTTGCACAGCTCCAGTGGGAATCAAAGTACAGTTTCATCCTCAGTTACAGTCATTGCTAAGATTACTGCAGCTGGGAGTGAGGGCGTGCAGCTGCAGAACCCCTGTAGGGATGGATCATCAACCTGTTCAGGCTGACATTCAGAAAAAAAACCAGAAATATAAAAAACCAGAACATCTAGAGGTCAAAATTCAATATTGCTACTATATTCTCACATGAAGCTGGGGTGACAGCATGCAGGTGTGTTTTATGGATGTGTGTGAAAAGGGCAGGGAAGAAATCACTGAACTGCTGTTGTCACGTTCGGGGATGACTGACAGAGCTCAGGAAGAGGAAGTGCTCATCATCCCTGCCAAGCTGTATGTGAACAGCAGTGAGAAATGCTGTCATTCCAATGCTAAATCCAAAACAACACATTCACCTTTAATCTACTGCATTTTAAAAAGCATTAGTCAGATTGGCACATGACGCTGGTTACCCCAGGAGGAACGGTAAGTAAAGCTTAGAGGCTTCTAAGCAGTTTATGGGCTGCACGTTGTGCTCCAGTGCCTCCTCCAAGTAAAAACCCACAGAACCCTTCATCCCCAGCACCTGCAGGAGCAGAACTGACAAGAAACCTCTAAATAAAACCCCACAGAACCCTTCATCCCCAGCACCTGCAGGAGCGGAACTGACAAGAAACCTCTAAATAAAAACCCACAAAACCCTTCATCCCCAGCACCTGCAGGAGCAGAACTGACAAGAAGCCACGCAAGGAGCTGACGCAAGTGACAGGGTCAGCGCCCAGCCCAGAGGCAGTGCCTGGCAGCAGAGCAGATGTCCCTGCCAGGCTGTCCCACCACCACCACAGGCACTTTAACACCTTGCTTGCTGACTCTGCTCCTGCATCAGCATGTGACGCCTCCAGGACTGTACATCTATCCCTGCTCCACACACCACAGTCACTCTGGACTCTGTGATTCACTGCCCCTGAGATCAAGGGAGTTCATATCTGTGTGAGATCCTGGGTAAGTAGGTAGAAGTGCACAGTCACAAAAGCATGGTGGAGAAAATAATCCCAGTAGGAACTGGGGGAGACTCCCAGCATGGAACCAGCTCCTGCCTGGCTCCTCTGTTGGGCATGACTGGACACAATTCCCTTTGCAGATCAATGTTATTCATATGTAAATCAAAAGCTGTTCAAAGGCTTCTGTTGAATTCTTGATTCCCCCTGACTCTGGCTTTCACTTTTTCCTCTTTATGCCAAGAGCTTAGTCAGAAGTCTTTTAAATCACTGGAAACATCTCAATTAAGTTATTAACCAGAATGTGAATGTCTGCAAACTGCAGCAAGGGAAGGCTTTGGCTGTCCAGGTTCGAGGTAGCTGGTGTGCTATTAATTTTTGGCTAAAGCTGACAAGAGAGGAGGCTAAAACCAGCTGTGATCCTCTCTGCCAGCTCTTCCAAGGACACAGCAGCCACTAAGGTTGCACTGTGCCCACATAATCACAGACACCACATGGCTGTGTGGGGAGGCTTGAATTCCCTCTGTTAAGGGAAGGAATTACACAGGAGGTGGTTTTTACATCCTTAGAGGCAACTTGGCAAGCCCCAAAAACGCTTTGTTCTGCAGGCAAGGCTTTGTAGGAGTGCCCCATCACCTGATCCGCATGAATGGGCCTTTTCCTCCTTAAGCTTCACTCCCAGCTGCTGGACCATGAACTGCTGAGCCCTGGCTGAAGGGGCAGGGCTGATGGAGGCAGGAGAGCCAAGGACTTAAGCTGTCACCAGTCAGTGAACAGGAGAGCAGAGATTTATCTGCCTCTGAAGCAGAGACAAAGAGAGGATGATTACAGAGTGAAGGGAGTGCAGAGACACAGAGACAGGAGATTGCAGTGCCATGGGATACATGGAACCCTTCAGAGATACACATGGTGATGTATGCTCCAGCATACCCTGGCAGAGCTTGTGAAAAGGCTGTGGATAACAATAAATTACCATCAATTGAGCACAAACTAATTTACAACAAACCTCTAAGAAACATGGTCCCAAATTCCCAATTCCTAAAGGCAAATTGATCATCTCTAGGAAATGAGAGATCAGCTAAAATGAGGCATTCAAGACCAAAAGTGGAAGAAAAGCTATTATTAAGCTGCTGTGGTACTTGTATCTCATGCAAAAGAGGCAAAGGGTCTGAAGCAGCACAGCAGTCAAAGGCACACTTAACCCCCTCAGAAGAGCAGTTGGAGCATGCAGAAATTCCAGTGGAATAGGGAATAAGAGCAAAGGCACCAATACACAGGGCAGGTCAAAAGCATCTGGCTATCACCTCCGGCAATCCTCAGACCAAATGACACCTCACAGGAGGTAATACACAAACAGACAAGTTTAGTCAGCTACATGAGAAAAAGTAGATCAAAGGAAGGAGGAGGGAGGGTCTTTCTACAGAGAAAATGGAGTAAATGCTAATCTCAGGATGGCCCCAAGCTAAGTTAACTCTTTGCCTTACTTTTCAATATAGAACCAATAATGTTGGATATGATGTAAGAAGCAAGATGGATAATGTGATAAACACTAATTCACCATTTTTCAGCCCATTTTTAGGGGGAAAGAAACATAGTTTTGCTTACTGGAGTGGACTGACATAAAAGGCTGCAGAAAGAGCAGGGTTTGAGCACATCTGGGACATTGGGATGTGATTAAGGAAATGCAAAACAATATCTGATCTTAAGAAGGGAGAAGTGATAAGGAAAGGTTGAGGCTTGGTAGTTTAACTGCAGTAGAAAGCCAGACCTTAAAACAAATTTTGAAATAGTACAAGATAATGAAGAACACAGTAGCAATAAATGTGGACTTTGCAAAGAGGAATTTTGTCAGACTTTGTTCTTTCTTCCTTTGAAAGTCAAATGAAGACTTGGAGCTCATCCCTTTGGACTTCAGAGAAGCAGCTGACATGGCGTCAAAGGAGGATTAACAAACTGAAGAGGCTTCTGCTAAAAGACAAAGAACAGAAATGAACTGGCTACAAGGGAGGAAACAGAAACAAGTGTTGAGAGAGGCAGGATGGGCCTGAAGAGGAATCACTGTCACAGGTCCATAAGGGTCTGCTGTCAAGTCTGATATGTGGTTTGTGTCTCTGGCACAAGAGAAGTCTGCTCTTGCTGCCCACATTCAGGAGAGCTGGATTACTTTCAGCAGACATGAAAGGGAACACCAGCAGGAAACCAGCCTGCTCTAGCAAGGACTACATGGCTGGACAGTTCTGCAACACACAACAGGAGAGACCTCATTCCTCTGTAGAACACACCAGAGAGGAAACAGTTAGTTCAGCCACCAGGAGCAGCAGCAGCCAGGCTGGCTGGGGTGCACAGCAGCCCTCCCAGCACTGGGACAGCAGGGCAAGAAGCCAAACTCGTTTCCAGATCAAAAGGGATTCACTTGTGAGGAGCAGCAGACAAGGCAGGATAATGGGTGCAGTCCAAGACACCCACACCAGCAAAGCCCTCCCTCTCCCTAGAAACACCACTCCTCTCCTGCTGCCTGCTTCTCTCGTCCTCTGGAGCTCCACTTCAGACTGTGCCAAGGTGCTTGTAGAGCCACAGTACTGCAGCACTGCCAGGAAGAGCTGGGAGCTGGCAGAGGTGCCGTGGTGCTGCCAGGACAGACCCCTGGTGACAGCAGGTGCCCCAGGAGCAGCAGCTCAGGGTAATTCAGGAGCATTTCTAGCAGCATTAGTCACCACCCTTGTCCTGACATATTCTGGCTGTCTGGCCAAGTTAATGACACAGACATTGCTTCATGGTGGTCAAATCTCTTGGCTCATAAAACAGTAGTTGGAGAGTTGGAGTTTCCTGCCTTTCATAAAAGCCAGGAGCCCTTCACCCTCCAGCTCATTCATGGAAGATAAAAATCTTTGGCACAAACTCTTGCCTCACTTGGAGGGTAATTACATTGTTCAGGCTCTGCAGAGCACTCGATACATCTCTGCCCTGTTAATCTCCAGCAAAGGCTGTGACTGATGTGGCTGAGTACCAGCCAGGCACTGCCAGCTCAGGTGGAAAGGAGGCTCTTCACCCATGTGTTCTTTTTCTCTGCCATCTCCACAGCCAGCAACATGCAGTGAAATTTAACAAACCCAGCCTGTCCTTCTGCCTCTTGCATCTCTACCCTGTCTCCTCACCACTGGAGGCAAGCCCAGAGTTCTGCAGCACTGAGGAAGGCCATGACTTCTTCAGCAAGGGTGGGAAAAGCAATGGGACCCAAAGGTGCCTTGTCTGGGTGCAGAAGGTGAAATGAGCATGTATCAGGGAACTGTTCCCAGAAACACCAGCGCCTGTAAGCACTAAAAGTGCCTGGACCTCCTGCTTTTCCTTGGGGACTGCACACAGCCATGGTGAGAGCCAGCCAGCATCAGGTGTGTCCCTCTGTTCTGTGAGATAATGGCACCACGCCACTGAAGTCAGTACAGTTCAAAGAAATTAAGCAGCACAATTTTAATTAAAATTGTAAACTAATTAACTAATGAACTAATGTTCCCAAGGGACATGGTAAAATATCTATTGCTGAGGCTTCACAGCAAGGCTAATTGGATAGCCAGAAAATTAAAAATCCTTGGTTTGAAACAACTGTGGGAACTGTGCAGAGAACTCTGTGTCTCCTTCAGACACCAGACTTCCCAACCAGTCCTTTTTTTACCCACCCAGTCCTTTTTCCTCACAGCTTGCTGCAGATATTCACCAGCCATTTCCCCATCACTATTTAACTAATGAGCTCATAGAGACTGTCCAGCCCTTATCCTAAAGCTATATCCCCTTTGGAGCCATCACCTTGTCCCTGAGAGTCTGCAGAGCTCATTTTAAGCTGCTGCTGCCTGCTAGTGGTGCAGTGCTTTGTGTCAGGCCAGCAGCAAAAAAGACTTTTGCTATCATAATATTTAGAAGTGTAGTCAGTCATGACTGTGCCTTTGTAATTCAGAATTACAGAAATGAGCAGAAAAGCAGAGTTCTAAAAAAAAACCTCAGATATTCAGAAAGGGATTTGATCTAAGCAGGGCCATTCTGGGTGTCCCCACACGGTCCTACAGCCACCCCAGCAGTGCCACAGTGAGAGCAGGAGCACCAACCCTGGTCCTTTCAGAGGCTGAACACTGCAATTCACTGCTGGTAATAACAATGAAAAAATCAGCACCTCTGCTCTATTAGACAGCCACAAGGACACCAAGTACTGCTCAGCCAGCGTGGCTTTTGTCAGGGTAGCAAAGAACTCCTGCACTGCTCCTACAACGTTGAGTTCTCAGTGTCTGCAGCTCAGCCAGCCTGGGTAGCAATACTGGCACCACCACACACCCAGGGAGGGGAGCTGAGCTTCCCCAGCCTTCCCTGGTGCTGCCCACACCTGTGCCTTCAGCTCTTGAAGGGACAGGACATAAATGGAGAGGCTGCATTCAGCTCATGAAGCTGGTGAGAGGTTACCCACAGGGTCTGAGCACCAGGACATTTTGCCCTTGCAGTGGGGCAGCTCAGGAGAGGAAGCTCTGGTCACCACCTGTATGTGCCTGTGGCACTTGGCCTTCAGTTATTCCAGGCCTTCAAGCCCTTCAGTTCAAGCAGCAGCCCCAAGCTGTGTCCCCCAAAGCTCTCAACATCTGCCAAAGCTCTCCATGCCTGTGATACCACTCAACTTCAGCTCTTCCAGGTAAAAGAAAGAAGCCACAGTGAAATCCATAAATGAATGCTGCTCACAGTCTATAAACCCAACAATCTGGAGCAACTTTCCTACCTCCCAAATCCTGTCTCTTGGTAAAGCCCCAGCTCCTGCAGGCTAGTAGTCTCCATCCTTCACAGTCACTGTGAAACTGCCAAACAACAATTTTGGAAAGGTTGCAGCAGGGATCAGAGGAACCCAACAGGGACACTACAACCAGTGTTGATAAAGTGACAGCTGGACATCCAGGGACGTATCCTGGATATGACACCTCTGTCCCAGCCATTACAGCAGAGCAGCACCCACCCTGCAGGAACAGTCCTTGGAAAGGAAGAGGGGAGCTCAGGCATGCCAAAAGGCTTCCACAGGGGAAAAAAACCACCCCATCTGCATTTCTGTAGTGTACTTGTTGTTGCCTGTCATGGATCAAGGGTTGGAGGGTCCCACCTGCTCCATCTGGACTCCCTGGGGACAGGACTGGAGGAGGGGAAGATGAGCATTGTTGCAGCAACAGCCAGAAACCAAAGCAATCTGGTCCCCTGCTCCCCAAACAGGCCTGAATTTTTCTCACAGAAGGCTAGGGCAGGAGGGAACTGGAAATTACAATTTTGGTTCTAAATCCATGATGAGATTTCTTTCACTTAGAGTAGCAATTACATAAACACTTCTCAGAAAAGACTAATTTGCTGTTCTTTTCAGGAGCCAGTAGAGAGATGCATGTGCAGCATTTGGGGCAGAGCAAGGGTTTGTCCTGGCTCATCATCCTCCCCTGCAAGCACCACAGCCTTTCTCTGTTCTGCTGCCCATTAATTCCCTGCAGCACCTGCCTTGCACTCAGCAGGAATGACCTCAACAGAGACCTCTGGAAACATCTGGGTAGCAAAATGACACATGGTTGTTCTTTTGGTAAAAGAACAATCTTGAGAAACAATAAACACTCAATTTAATCGAGAAGCTTAGTTTTATATTCACGTCTCCTCTAGTAATTGTGTTCACAGAATTGCATATCTCAAAGCATCTTTGTTCTTCTATTTCCCTTCTTGTGCACATACTTCAGCAATGGTTATAACTCACTGCAGTGCCAGCTGAATTAACACTGAAATATTTGCACAGTGTCAAAACAGCAAACCTCCTGGAGAAGCAGAAAAATATTCAAATAGGTGATTTTTTCAAGTGACCTATTTCTCCAGTAAAAAAATTTTTGTGATGTGGAAAGTTATTAAAAACAAGTTTTCATATGTAAATTCACATTAATAACTTCAAGTTTTACCCCCAATTCTCTTTTTAATTTTTGTCTGAAGCAGCAATTCCTTGGCATAATCAGTACAACTTGATTCTGGTCTGTCATCTACATGAGAAGGGAACAGGTAGAGAAACAGCTTTGAGTGAATCACCAAAAGCTTCCTGATTTACCTCCTACCAGAAACACAAAGAATAACCAAGGACATCATGAGCACATGCAAAAACTTTCCTACCAGTTGACTTTAAAAAACACAACAGGATCATACTGGTTCAGTGGGACAGATCTTAAAAGTAGAACCTAGAAAATACCCTTTAAATACATGCTAATAATACTTGAAATATGAGTCAGTGTACCAAGCAGTAAAAAAAAAAAATCTCAAAACAACCACATTTGAAGGCAACAGGAGCTGAGGGTTTATCATCTCTGAAGGTGGATGCTTTTTGAGACTACCAAGTGGGTACACAAAGCCAGCTGGGGACCCAGGTTAGGAGATGGTGCCAACTGGCACAGTCTCCAACCAGATAAATCTGAATCAAGACTTAGCTTCACCCCATAGTCAGCATAACCTCATCTTTTTCACATAAAACATCTCCCCCATCCAGCCCTGGCTCTCCAGGGCCAAGAGCAGCAGCAGATTGTTCACCTGCACTCCTACAGCAGCATCATTGGGGTGTTTACTGCCCACCTCAGCCCCTCCCCATCTGACTTCCAGAATTGAAGGCTTTCTTCTAAAAAGTCAGAGCATCTGAACAAGCTTTTCCTTTATTGGAAATCCATAAGCATCACATCTCTTTTCAGGAAGCAAAGAGGTGGGGACAGATCTTCCAACAAAATGTCCTGCTACAAGACCATCAGCATTCCTACTCCTGGAATTTGGCCTCATGATCCCACATCTTAAAACTGTTTTCCAGATGACATGCATTTGCTGAACTGCTTTATATTGTGGGTAAAACAGGTTTACTCAGCTGTTCTGAGTACAGAAAGTAGCTGTAGAATTATCTCTTAGAAATCTCTGATACGGCTTTTTCATTAAAGAATGAGTTTTTGCAATCCACAGCAAGGGCTTTTTTCTGGGTTACCCAAGCCATAGCCAACAGTATAAACCCTGGTTGAAGAAAAACATCAGCAAAAACTCACATATACAATATTATCTTATTCTTACTCATATTGAAATTTGTTTGCTGCTGTACCTTTGCATATTTATGCAGAAACCATCACATTCCTCCAGGTATGAACACACAGAGGAGCAACTGAGGTGGTGTAAAGAATTTTCAGAAAAGTCTCCATTGGAGTCAGGTTTTCCAGGGTTAGGTTTGAACAGAACCTTCTGGACTGCAAGTCAGTCACCTTTCTTTTTTGCCTGTGTGTGTCCATACAGCTGTGCTGCCTGCAGAACCCTCAGCATTGCTGTGCTGATGGAAGGACAGGTCCTGCTGCCCATCGGTGCCTGTGGCCATGCAGCAGGTCAGGACAGCCCCTGGATTTTGGGATGCTCTCCCCAGGGCTGCCCCCAGCAGCTGGGGCTGCTCCAGTGCTGTGAGCCTGGCTCCATGAATGGGGGCAATAACGAGTGCGATCACGCAGGAACTAGAGGGAGGCAGAAAGAGAAGCTTTGTGTGGGTGGTGAGAGAGAAAAGAGGCTGATTAAGGAGACAAGGATCAGAATCTGCAAATCACGCAAAACCAGTTCTGTGTCAAGCAAGGAATAATTAACTTGCTCTTTTTTCACTCCAGACAAGCAGCACTGATGTTGATTTAAAAACTCCCCTTCCAGCACCAGGTGAAACTGGACACCCTTCAGGATGTTTTGCTTTGAATTTTCAGTGCTGTTCATGCACAGTTTTGCCATTCACTGTATATTAATATGGCACTGGAGAGGGATGGTAGGGGCTGCCTCCATTCAAATCCAAACCTGCTGGCAAAGACACAAGGCCTTGGAGCGGGTCAGTGCCTGGGAAATGGCTCAAGCCAGCTCTAGAGACAGACACCAGCCCCAGTGACACCCAGGGTTGTTCTGTGAGTTTAAGAATGCATGAGAGTTACTCCCAAGAAATATCTTACTACAAAGATTTAGTGGAGTTCCTGCTACCTTATTCATTACTTGGATTTTTCTTTCACACAAGTCTTTTGAACTATTACACCTGTGTAACTTTGAGGTGGGATCCAGGAACCAGACATGAGGGAGGGAAATATCAGGAGCAAATACCTGCCATGGCAAAGCACAAGCTAAACCCAGCCTGCTGGCAGGTGAGCTCCCTTTTTATGGATCAATACAGACCTGTTGTTTCTGCATTACTGCCTAGGGCTCTTTCTTGGTAGGATGAGGCATTTCCTGAGGCTGCAGTTACACCCCACAAGAGCATTGTCAGTGCAGGCTGAGTGTTGTGCAGATCATACCTGCCCTTTATGAGCCTGGGTCCCCCAGGCCATGGCCAGGCTGCATCCAGCTGTGTTCTGCTGGCTGTAGCACTGGGAAGGAGAGTTAGCTCTGTTCATCAAGTTTTAAAATACAATCTCACTGTTAGGAAGCAGAAGGCTGCACCTCACAGTGCACACTGCCAGCATCAGCTCTGAACACAGCACCTGGGCTCTGCTGGAGCAGCCCCATTCTGCCTGGGCTCCCACACCACCACCAGGACAAGAGAGCAGCAGCTGCTTGCTCTTTATGCCTGCAGCACAGGAACCCCAGCTTCTGCAGGGCTGCTTTAGGACATGAGCAAAGTAGGCAAGTGTCCCAGGCATAAACAGGCCCAAAAAAGGACTAGAGGACTTAGCTATGTAATCTCTGCAGAAGTCAAAATCCAGGAGCCTCTCCACCCTGCCCTGCTTGCTAGGAGTGGAGGTGGAATGCCTCTTTGCATGTCTTCACACACCAGAGAGGACAGAATAATCCTGCATGTAGAAAAGGCAAAGACATTCAGAGCTGTTCTGAGAAATAAATTGTTCCAACTCAGGGAAGGGAAGAGGGAAAAAAAAAGCCAAACCAGAAAAGCCCCACAGGCAGCCATTATTCTGTCTGCACAGGACTTATTTAATAATCCAGTGTCTGCAAACCATAAGTTGAAAATTTTCCCTGTCATACGGCATGCCAGACCACAGCTGCATAAAACAGAGAAAACCTGTTATAAGTGACCAGAGACATTGGAAAACTGTGGAAATACTGCCTCAGGCTGCAAGGCCCTTTCCTGTGGAAAGAATATTTTGCAATTGTCTGTTCCTTGCTGACAACTAGCACTCATACATTCTGGGTTTCATCAAAAAGGCTGTTCAAAACTCTGAACTGCAAGTAGACAAAAATTTCTTGCTCATTATTCTGATTTATTCATCTCTCCCCCTTCTCTCCTACATCACACATCAGTTACTGAAGAGAATGAAAATTCAAAAGCATGGGAAAAAATGAATGTGCAGGAACAGGATGCCACATGTGACAGAGGCACCAGCACTGGATTCTCCACGTCATTGATTTTTAACTAGCATGTGTCAGCTGATGCTGGAACAATTTTGTCACTATTACATCAATACTTATTCTTCAAGCAAAACAGCACTCCATATAATATTTCTTTTCCTCAATAGCTTCTAAGATATCAAGTGAATGAACACTCATCTCTGACTGAATATCAGAGCTGCAAAATCCTAAAACTCTGTAAAGTTTAAGCCTCTATTCAGGGCTCCACTCAGCCCTCCCTCCTTCCCAGGCTGCTCCCTTGAGGGCTCCAACCCAGCACTCCTCCAGTATGAAGTGTGAAGAAGCTGCCCTCTCCTCCTGCCTCCCAGTCTCACCTGGGATGCTCTGCCACCCTCTGCTCTGGCCATGAGCTGGTGTTTGCCAGGAGCCGAGGTCTGAGCTGCCAGAAGGGTGCTGAGGAGTTCCTGGCACACATGGCACAGCTTTGCCTTGCAGTAAACAATTCCCCTGCATTCAAATAATGTGGATTTCCCCCTGGGTTTCCAGGACAGGTCGTGGAGGGTGTCAGCACCAATGGTTTCCACGGGAAGGTTTCTGGTGGCAGGTTACAGTGGTCAGGGTGGAAAGATTCCAGGACCAAAGAGAAAAACATGACCAAAGGCTTTAAAGGGCAGAACTATTTCCAGAGCATATCCTAGCCACTGTTTCCATGTGCCTTGCTTGTCAGATCAGAGCAGGATTAAAGAAGCAGAGTGGGAAAAAGCAGCAGGGGACCAAAGCTAATGAGTCTGATTAACTGGGCTGGGAGGGGATGGCTAACCTGAAAGTAACAGAGCATTTTGAAGGGTGAGAGCTGTAACAAAGCCAAAAGAGTATCAGGGCACATAGGAGTCTTCACCAGGGCAGGAAAAAGAACAAAACAAAACATTGTGCAGAAGGTAACACCTGTGACAGCTCAAGGGGGTTGCACAACAAGCCACCCACTACAATATACCCTCGAGAGAGTTCTTGTGCTGCCATCAGGGACAGGTTCTCCTGCTTGCAGGACAGCACCTACAGCCATATAGGACTGCAGAGAGAAAGAGGAAAAGTCATTTGACAGTACCTTATGTCAGTAAAATCTGAATAAAGCTGATGTTTTCACAAGTCCATTGCTACACAGTGTAGATTTGCAGAATTCTTTAATTTGTCGTTATTTTGAACCCCAGTTCTGTCCTCCCATCCTTCTTGCTGTCAGCCTGGCTGCTTTTGTGAGCCAGACTCCTGATGGAGCCCCAGACCTAGGGCAGTGCTCCCCCTCACCAACACAGAGCAATGCTTCACACCTGGGCAGCAGCAGCAGCATTTGCAACATCTGAAAGCTTTCAAACACTTCAGCAAAACACAGCCTCCAACAGCTCATCAGAAATTGAAACAAGTCCACAAAGTGCAGAGAAATCACAATGACCTAGAGACTTTGATTAAAAGGCTTAAAAAAGGGAACACTCACTAGTGTGGGCTGCCAAAGGGTGGCCAGCAATAAAACACATCCTAGCCCAGAGCCCCTCACTTATCTGCTCCCAGCAAACCTCCACCCTGGAGCTGCCTTATCCAGCTCATTCACAGGCCACAGTCAGCCCCAGCACACAGCTGGGCCACCACTGTCCTGCTTCCTGGGACCAGAGGGAAGCCTCTTGCTTCCCCAGGCAAGGGAGGCTCCTGGCAAAGCAGCAGGAGCTGGGAAAATTCAGAGTAATTCAGGGGAAATTCAGGATGTGAGGAAACCTCTTACACAGCAGAATGGCAGGCAGCTCCAGACCACAGGGACAGCTTGCAGCACCACCAGCAGCTCTGTGCTGCACAGCCCAGGGAAAGCTGAACCACACACAGAGAAAAACAGACTTGCTGGTAGCACAAGAAAATCCACACAGCCTCTTCCAGCTCCTGGGGGAGGGAGCCCTGAGAAGCTGCTGAGCCCAGGGCCAGATGGAGAGGTGGAGCAGTGGGAAGTGACAGCTAATCAGTAATTAACACCAGGAGTTTTGGCCATGCAAGTGAATGAGAGCAAGGAAAAAAGTGATGCTGTGCCACACTGATGCTGGGGCAGAACTAGAAATCTTCAAAGTCCCTGAGAAGGAAGCATTTTAAATTACTTTTTCTCTAAAACAACAGTGGTATGTGTAGGAAACAGCACAGGCTGTTGAGCAAGGAGATGATCTCACTGGAGGCAGAGGAAAGCCCTGTAGTTCAGCTTGCTAGAGCAGGGAAGGCCAAACAGCAGCTGTTCTGGACAGCTAGAAGCCAGAACATTGAATCACAAGTCAAACAGCAAAGACTTCCAGCAGAAGCATGAACATGCATCCCATCAGAGGGCTGGGAAAGCATCATTCCATGCTAAAAGACAGGATAAAGTCAGGATCATGGTGGATGAGTTTGCATGACCCAGGGGTGCTGTAGACTAGGGAGAAGATAAAGAAGGTCCTGCAGCACCTCCTGTGCTCTATTGTTCAGGACTTCAAAGAGCCCAGGATCTGTAATAGCTGTTATCTTCCAGCAACAGTAATTAGGGACTGAAGGAGACTCTGAGACAGTGACTATAAAAAGCCAATAAAGCTACACCTTTTCTGCTTCATTTACTTGATTACTCCTGTTCTCATTATATTCACCCCTCTAGGATGTGGCTTTTAATCCTCCAAGCTGATCTATCCCTATGAATATTCACTGTCAATGATACACATATTGCTGCTGTCTGAATATCCTGAAGCTGCTATCAGTCATGCATTAATCTGACATGCAGCTCCTTGGGCTTCATCTAAATTGCAAGTACAAAATGAGCAAAATGTAAATAACTGGGAGAAGAAAATGCTAAAGTCAGTAAAAGATGATTTATGGTTTTCCAGTTCAGCTTCATATTAATTTTGCCATGCCAGATTTTGGAGCATTTGTTTAAAGTCCACATATAAGTTATGCAAGAACCTATAAATTTCACACATATGTTGGTCAAAGGTATGTGGAAACAGTGAGTCAGACTGGCAGAACCTCTCCCCAGTGTGTGCCAAGGGGAGGGTGAATGTCCAGGGGAGCTTGCAAACATCACCCCTGCATCTCCTCCCCACATATACTGACACTTGCTTCAAGGAATTCCTAATTGAGGGGTTGTAGTTGAAGTAGTGAGCACCACATATTATTTTCTCTTAATACAATTAATCACTTTTTAAATCCTTGTAAAATTTTCATGGCTTCTCCGCCACGCAACAGACAACAACTTAAATACAAACTTTGTTAAGTTTTAGTTTTTCCTCATTTGTTGTGAACATATTTCTGCTAGTTTCACCTGATGCCCTCAAACCTCGTTTGACAAGAGGCGGAGGATCACCACTCCCTGTTGGTCACAGCGCCGGGGTTTTAGCAGACCTCACAGATTCTGTATTCTGCAGAGCTGCCCAAATCCCAGCTCCCGTTCAGGGCGAGGCCCAAACCCCTGCGTGAAGGGGACACTGGGGTGTGTCTCCAGGGCGCTGGGTGACACACACAGACACACACACACGCACACACACACACACACACACACACACACACTTACACACACACACACACACACAGCTGCAGGGACTCGCCGATGGCTCCGCAGGAGCAACTGGCGTGGCACTGCCTGCCTGTGCTCACACGGACCGAGCCAGCCCTGTCCTTTCTGAGCCTGGGCCAGCCCCAGCCCGTGCGTGCCTTGAGCTGCTCCTGGCACCGGCAGAGCAGCGACAGCGACCCTGGCAGGAGAAGGGCAGAGAGCCCATGGTGCAGAGACCCTGGCAGGAGAGGGGCAGAGAGCCCATGGTGCAGAGACCCTGGCAGGAGAGGGGCAGAGAGCCCATGGTGCAGCGATCCCGTCAGGAGAGGGGCAGAGAGCCCATGGTGCAGAGACCCCGGCAGGAGAGGGGCAGAGACCGCACGGCTGCTGGCGCAGCAAGGCGCCCTGCGTGCAGCGCAGGCTGAGAGCCAGAGGCTGCTCCCGGGAGCAGGGACATCGCTCATCGCTGTTTTACACATCACTTTGTTCATATCTCTTCCTCTACAATGAGAGGGGCAAGAACACTTTTGTGATCAGCTGGTGGGGAGAAACAATGGCTCTGCTCACGCTGCCACCGCCCCGCAGGGCTGAATCACCGTCACAAGGCGAATTCGCCTCTCGCCTGTTGCTCACTCGGCTCCGTCATCCCGGTGACTCATTCTGGAGCGGGGACGGGAGCGAAAGGCGGACGCCAGAACCTCCTCCCCTACACCAAACCGGGAACCCAAGAGGAATCTGTGGCTGGGATCATCTCGGGGCAGGCGAGGAGGGCCCGGGAGGCAGCGGGGGGCTCAGGGCGGAGGGCGCAGGAGCTGCTGCCGCGGCCCCGGGCACGCCGGTTCTGCTGCTCTGCAGCCCCTCGGGGGTGGCTTCCTCCTTGTAAACCCAAGCAGGGCACGAGAGCTTGGCTTTCCTTGCTCAACAAAGGTTCCCCCTAAGCAGCGACGTTTCTTCTGCTTTCCCTGGGCGAAGAAAGGGAGATGTTTGGTTTCCTGTACCCGGGGTCAGCAGAGCACCCGAGCCTGAGGGATGCTCCGCTCCGCAGACCAATTCAAATAGGTTTAAACGGGCTGTAGGTGCCCACAAGGTGAAATGTGCAGTGTCCCGGTGCGGCACAGCTCTCACAGCCCGTTCTGGAGCATGCAAGCCCCGTGTGCCCCTGTGGGCTGTGGGGCTCGGGCTGGACCCCAGGCCCAGCTCGCCCCTCATCCCTGGGCACATCCATCCGCCCACAGAGCCGGAGCGGCCGCATCTCACCTGCCGCGAGAGGCTTTGTAAAACGAGTGCTGGGGACTGCAAGAAAGCTCAAAACAGCCTGGAAACGTCTCCGTGAACAGGGCACCATATGTGCCTGCCAAGCAGGGCGGCTCTCGCCGCCGCAGCGAGGCTCCTCTCGTTACTCAGCGGCAGCGAACGCGCTGCCGGGCTGGCGGCGGGGACCAGTGTTACCAAGATTAGACACAAAATGTATTTTACAGGAGGGCTAAAACTAGTCTGAGGTAATGAATCTTACAGCATGCTGCCTTTTGGAACAAGAGGCAATTAGAGGGCAAATCCTCCTTTCTGTGGCTTTGCCGTTGTCAAGGGAGCCCCGAGATGGAGATGCTGCAGGGATTGTGCGACCACATGGCCCCCCCAGGGTCAGGTGAGCAAAAGCACCCTTGCAACAGGGTGAGGAGGGTGCAGCCCTCCCTGGCCTGTGCTGAGCAGCTGCAGCACCTCCTCTCCCTGCCAGGGAGCCCCTAAACACCAGCCCATGGGCGCTTCATCACTCTCTGAGTGGGTCACTGTGGCAGAGGAATTCACTCTGGTTTAACTCTTCATGTTTATGTCTCCCCTGTACTGCTGCTTGCCTCCCCAGTGCCCACAGCCGCTCCTCCCGTCCATCACCACCCACAGCACAGCCCTGCAGTCCATGCCATGCCTTGGGGAGGCTCACAGGACAGTCAGCAAATGCCCTTTCCTGAGCACACAGAGCTGCTGCACACAGGTGCTATAAGCTGCTATGGGAGAATTATCTGTTGAGGCAAGAATTATCTCACTGCTAACAAAAATGATCAGGTAATTAAGCTTTAAGACACATTGGAGATACTAGCAGTGATTATAATTGTCAGACAAATATTTTTTGGCAATAAATAACACGTGAACACAGATTTTTATCAGGCTTTTTAAGCTGGGGGAAAAAGAAGATAATTTTTTCCTACAAGCCTCCCCTGTGCGAGGGTAGTCAGTAAATCCCATGTACAAGCATTTGCTGGGAAGGAGAATCTCTTCAGCTTGCACCCCTGTGTAGGTTCTTCTGTGTATCATTCTATCTTTAATCATGCCTTTTGTGCCTAGATATCACCCATGTTTTCATACAAACCATAAGGCACAGGGATTCCAGGGTGCTGAGGAGCAGAGAGGGTTCTGCAGGCAACATTTCCATTACAAACTGACTATTCCATGGCTCGTGCCAAGTGCTGTGTGTGTCAGACCAGCTGGTGCAGAGGGGTGCAGGACCCAGCTGCCAAAACCAGGACACCCCAGGGTGCAAGGGCAGAGAGGAGCATCCCCAGTGGCCCAGCTGTGCCCCCCAGCAGGGCCCAGGAGCTGGCCCAGGGGCTGCAACACAGACTGTGCTGCTGTGAGGGCAGGGCTCAAGGTGCTTCACCCAGGAAGGTTACCTGGGATCACTCCTGTGGGGAACCACAGAGGGTCTAGGAGCTCCCTGAATACCCATAAGGTGTTGATGAGCTTTTGACCTCACTCTGCACAGCACAGCTGCTGCTGCAGGGAAAAGCTCAGTGGCAAAGACTCTGCCAGGCAAGAAGGGATTCCCTGCAGGATGGCTGGTGCCACTGGAAAAGCCCACAGCATGGTCCAGCTAATGTGCCTTGAGCTGCAGAGCAGTCCTGCACCATCTTTGAGTATTTTCTGAGGAGGAAAAGGTTCCCCCAGAGCAGGGGGAACCTCTCTATGGCATTGCCAGCATTACTGCAAGGCTCCATCAGGAATATCATGTTTGTGAGGCCGCCTGCCCCCGCTCCCATGGGGACTAATGGCACCCACACAGGCTGGTGAATCACTCAGCCCAGGAGAAGTGGTTCTCCTGCAGCAATTGTCTTCCCCTTGCATAGTGATGTCTGCAAATAGTACTGACAGCCTTCACTGTGCCTCAGTGCCTCAGTGTCAGAGTTAGAAAATGGTGTTAATGTTCCTCCTGACCCTGGGCAGCCTTCAGTTGCTCTGGGTAGCCAATTTTATAGCAATAAATAATGGTATAATTGATAAGAGATATTGCAGACAGACTGATAGGTGAGCACAAATGACAGGGCTGCTGTTACACCAGAGGCTTATGTTGATGCTGTGAACTGATGCTGCAGCTGCTTTAAACCATGGTGCTGGAGCCAGTGGGTTCTCAGGCAGGACTCTGGTGGTGCCCATTGTGGATATGCACCCTGAGACCCTTCATACCCTTTTGGGATGTGTTTCCAAAGCTGTTCATTGACAGTTCTTCCAACCTATTTCTAGTACAAACTAAATAACATTTGTTCTACACAAAAGACAGCTCCCACAATTTACAGCTGCTGCAAGGCTCTGTAAGCCTTTGAGTACTAAGTGGGACATTATCAGCATTTCTGAAGGTTGGGAACAGCCTTGGATGGTGCAGAAGCCGTGGTGAAGGTGGCAGGAATCTGAGCAGGGAGCTCAGGAGGGCCCAAGATGCCCGAGCTGCAGCCCAGGGAGGAGGCTCACACAGGGTGAGGGGAGAGGAAAGACAAGGAGAGTTACAAATCAGAGGGTGAAGGATGTCTGGGTCCTGCACAGTCACTGCCTGCTGCAGAGCTGGAAGGTGCTGCAAACACTGCAGGGCCCAGACACAGCCACACCTGAGCAATCTCCAGCTGAGAGCCTGTCTGGAGCAGCTGCCTCTGGAAGCAGCAGGATCCATCCGAGGCCTGAGACACGTGGTGCTCAAACACGTGCCTGTCATGGTTGAGGAGAGGAGTGAGCAGAGGACCTGTCTGGTGGCAGTGCCTGTTCCCAGCAGCTGAGCTGTGGGTCCCCACCTTGGGGCAGCTCTGTGCCCTCCCCACGCAGCACATCACATGAAAAGCAGCAGTGATGAGAATTCCCTCCCTGAAATGCTCCTTGACTGCAGCCCAGTCACGTTTCCCCTCACCTCCCAAATGTTATGTGACCTCTGGAGCAACACTGCACCTAAAATGCTGCTGCTGTTCCCATCTGACAGGGAAAGGTTCTCCTATCTGTCACTTGCCCATGTCCCCAGCTGTAACACTCAGTTTCATTAAAAACCCACCCCTCCTTGCAAACCAGGCACATCAGGAGCTCCTGCTGGCAGAGAGCAGCGAGTTGGGCAGGTCTCTGTGCTCCCAGGAAAGACAAGAAGCTCTGCTTGCCTCAGGGATAGGAAAGGGAGCATGGCAGGCACCAAGTCCAGGCCCACAGGAGCAGATCCTCCTTCCCTGAGGATCTCTGGGAAGTCCAGCCTCCCCATCACCCATCTCTGGGGTCACTTATCCCAAAAAAGATGAAAGAGCTCTAGAATAATACTTGGCACTCTTAGTTGCTTCCCCCAAGCCTGCTCAGCACTCATACAAACCTCTCTCCACAAGTGAAGGGCTGCAGATCTGCTCCCTGGGGCCAGGAGCTGATCCCGGGAGCTGCGAGGAGGGAAAAGCCACCAAACCCTCTGTGACTCACACCAAAACCATGTGTCTGCATTTCCAGCCAGGCCTGTGATCAGGCTGCAAAAGGGCTGATCCCAAAAGGCCAGGAGGGTGACAGATCTGCCTGTCAGAGGGGCCACAGCCCCTGCTGGGGGACCCACGGCTGGTTCCTGACTGTGAAGACCCCAGGCTGGGAGGAGCATCTCCAAACAGCCACACCTGCATTTCCCTCTACATGCTCAGGGACTGCTGCAGACACTTCAGTAGGTGCTGCCACTGATGGCACTCACACTTCCTCCAAAATGATGTCTTTTAAGGAATGTGATGTTTTAAAAATTCTGCTGTGGGGCTGCAACGTGTACCGGTCCTGTTACAGCAGAAGACACGTCCCCCCTCTGGTTACCAGCTGGCTAAAACCCAGCTCTGCCTGTGTGCTGTCAGAAATGCTCCAGAGCAGTTGGGACTGAGCTAACACAGCCCTGCCAGAGCACAATCCCTGCCTGCCCTCTGCTCACCACTGCAGGGCCTCAGGAGCTCCCATTGCTCCCATTGCTCCAGGGATCAAAGCTGCCAGCTGAGCTCAGAGCACTGCTGAGAGTGGAGCCTAAAGGATGTTTCAGCCAAGCCCTAAAAAAATTCATCTGTTTTTACACTCACTGCAGTCTAACAGACATCCACAGGGCACTGGGTAATTCCTGGTGGATTCCCTTTCCCTCTGTTGTGTCAAACCACAGTGAATCCTGTCAAAAAGCACTTTCAAAAGATCTCAGCAATCCTGGCAGTCCCATCTGCATGGCTGGGAGGGAGGCAGTGCCACAGTGGTGCTCTCCAGGAGCAGGAGCTCAGCCTGGTGGGCATCCCCTGGAGATGCCAGGCTGTATCATGTGTCCTGCCTGCTCAGAGAGTTGGCTACCAGCTGGGCTGGGAATTCTGGTGCATTTTTTCCATTTCTGGGATGGAGTTAGCATGCCTGGATGTTTTTCCTAAAGAATTACACAAGAGGGGAAACAGCAGCCAGAAGATGCAATTCTCCAGGGCCCCAACATTTCCTTGGAATAGGGAAGAAAAATGCCTGATGTTATTCTCAGACATGAGGACATTTGCCCACTCCTGCCTCCCTGGTGTGACCCCATGTCCATGCCAGACCACACCCCTGAGCCCAGCCTAGGGCCAGCTACAGCCCCATTTGCTCCCAAGGAGCAGCATCAGCAGCAAACTCTCCCTTCCAGGGAGGGACAGGGCAGAAAAGCAAAGCCCCAGTGCTGCTGGGCAGAGCTGTGTGTAAGAGGGCATCCAGAGCCAGGTCAGCTCCTGCCCACAGACCTTGGGGCCATGTGAGAAGCTCTGGCATGGGCCTTTGCTGGGAACAGAGCTGGTGACCCTCAGTGACATGTGGGACATGTGGCATTTGATGGGAGGGCATCACAGCCCAGACACTGCCACATGAGCCCTTCTGCTTAGCACAGCTTGGGAGTGACCACATCTGAGGATACCCCTAAAAATTCATGTTGCTCCTGCTTCCTACTCCACTTAGAGGAATTTCTGATGGATTTTTGCCTGGGTTTCCATTGTGTTGCAAACCAGAGCACAACTGCAGCGGGTCACAAAATCACAAAGTCACAAAGGCATCTGTGTGTAGGATGCAGCCATGAGTGAGAGGCTGGGAGTGGGGATTGTGGCCCAGGGTCTGGGTGCAGCAGCCAGGGCCACAAAGGGCCTTTCAGGGTGGTGCCCGGGGCTCAGCCCCATGCTGTGGTACCAGGCTGTGCCTGGCAGCAGCACCGGTGCACAGCTCAGCTCTGTGTGTGCTTTGTGCCAGCACTGAATCCTCTCTGCAGATGTGTCACCCCTTGTTCTCATCTGCAGGAATGAAAGGGAATTTTCAGGGCCTGGGGATGATTGTTCACCTCCACCCAGCACTCAGGACACCCAGCTGGGCCACAGCACTGATGGCAGGAGGCAGGAAGGACTCCAGGGGGTTCAGGTCAGGGCCAGCATCTTGGGGACAGCCTGTCCTGCTAACCACCACCCCCCAGCCCTCCAGTGGCAGCCAGAGCAGGACACACACCCATCCTATGGCAGGATCCCTGTAACCTCCTCAACTGATCCCCACTGGCACCCCTGCCACATCCCTGTGTGCCCATCTCATCCTGCAGCATCCCCTGCTGCCCCACAAGACACCCACCCAACATCTGACAGCACCAAGTCTGCACTGGGAACCTGCTTTTAGAAATAACAGCAGAAAATAAAATCTACCAACCTCTTGAAAGCCTGGGAGCCTCTTGCTGCCCTTCCACCCCAACTCACCCTGCCCAACCACTCACTCATTAGTGCCCACAACACAGCTGGAAGTGCATTGATCTTGCTGAGAATCAGCCCAAGGGATCTCCCAGGAGCTGAGAAACAAGGAAAGAGTTCAGAAGGACTCAAAGGATGAGGAGGAAGAGTTGCATCCCTAGGAATGCTGTCCAGGCAGTATCAATCCAAGCAGGGCTGGGCTGGGTTGGGCTGGGTTGTGCTGGGGTTTGTCCCCCTCTACTGAGCAGAACCCAGGATTCCAGTGCTGTTCCTTGTGGGAAGAGCTGCTCCAAGCAGGTGAGCTCCTTGCTGAGGGACTCAGTGCTACAGGACACTCCTGATAACAACACAGAGAGGTAGGGCTGTCCCAAAACATCAGCAAAGGGAATGCAAATCCCTGTCTCCATGGGGTGGAAGGTGATTCCCTCCTCTGCAAAGATTTCTGCCAAGCACAGCTGAACCCCACAGAGCAGGCTCAGAGAGGCAAGGAGCAGGGTGGCATCCAGAGGAGCTTCAGGGAAAGCATTGCAGCTCCCTCTGCTCCTGCTGATCCAGCACCCTCTGCTGTGTGCCAGCACCCAGCCAGAGCCACCTCCACTACAGCCACAGGCCACAGGGGGACAGCAGGGACCTCTCCACAGGGAGAAGCAGCAGGAGGGTCAAGAGGCAGAGGCAGGACAACGAGGGAGGTGCTGATCTCCTGGTGCCACCAGGAGCATTGCCAAGCACAGCAGGCTGGGTGTGAGCAGTGCCATCCCCAGCAGAGCAGATCAGCCCTTGTCCCAGAGGGCTGCTCTCACCCTGAGCAGGATCAAGGGCTCTGTCCATTGGAGACAGGGGTCAGGCAGGCATTGTAGGGATGAGCCAGCCCAGTGGCTGACCAGCATCCTCCATCCCCACTCCAGATGGAGTGCACAGCCATAGGCAGGGCTGAAATGGGATCCTGAGCCATGGTCAGGGTGGGGAACCCCAGAACCAGTAAGGTCCTGATGACCCATCTTTGGTTTTAAACTCAGTGCAGATTCAGAGTGAGACATCAAGAATAACCCAAAGTTTTGCTTAACCAGTCTATATTTTTTCTGGTCTCTCCTTCAGACCAGTCACACTTGCAGTCTCATGACAACAAACACCCCAGTTCCACTGTGTGGTAGATTGGATCCTGGTAAAGTTTCCCACAACACCTTCAAGATCTCAGATAGGGGAAGCACCAAATACTCACCCTGTTTTCATGGATATGACAGAAAGCTGCTGCTTTCTGTGCTAGTAATGCCCAGCTCTGGGTGGGCTGGCTTGGATTCTCTCTCTCCTCCTAAGGCCTGAAAAACTGGCTGCAAATCTCTGTGGCAACTTGTTATCTCACAAGATTTATGGTTCATCCTGCTCCAGGCAAAGTCAGAAATACCACCACAGTGATTGCTCCAGATATTACTGCATTTTTAGGTTACTGCTCTGACATTCACAGCAGGGAAGAAATGAGGATGGGAACATTTACACTTTCACCCCCAGCTCCAGCAAGGAGCTTTCTGGGGGTTTTGCTGTGTGGGTATTCAGACAGGAGGCGAGCAGGCTCCGGTTGCTTCCCAACTTGCTACTCTGGCTGGAAGATAAAGCTCAAGGATGAATGCCTGCATAAGATCAGAGGGGGGTTTTAGTTTTCTATGTCCTTCTTGGACATAAAAGACCAAAGTCATGGGACTAGATTGTTGGGAAAGACAAGCCCTCTCTTTGTGCCCCATTTGCTGAAGGAGAGGTAAGCAGTGAGGGGAGCACACACCCCAGGGATCAGCACACTGAGGCCTGTCAGACAAGCAAAGGGAGGATGGCCAAAGTCCCTGGCAAGGCCTGCACCTCTCTGGGGTGGCTGCAGGAGGCTGCAATTGCCAGGGCGCAGCTCCCTAGCACCACAGAATGGTCTGTGGGTGGGCTGACCCACTTGCTGCATGGCTGAGAAACCAGAGAACCCCCAAATTCGAGAGCTCTGTTTGTTCCCCCAGGACTCGTGTGGGTGGTGACACAGGTCTCCCAAGCTTTTCTGCTGAAGGTGTCCCACATCACACAAATAATTGCACAACCTTGTGCTAGGGAAGGGAGGGAGAGAATGACTGGAGGAGGCTGTAGCCAGGTCCACTCCCTCTTCCAGTTCATTATGGTGGCAGAGCTCCAGAAAGTCAGAAACACTCATACATGATCAGGGACAGATGCTGACAAAAAGGCATTTTCAAATAACCATAAACAAAACACTATGTTAGCAAAAATTATTTAAAGATAACAACCTACACCTTATCCAGACTCCTCACCCCTGTGCTCCCCACAGCCCACAGGGAGCTGCCTGTTGGCTATGGAAGCAGAGCAGCCTGATTTGTGGTTTTCAGACAGCCCTGAAGTCCTAAGACCCTTTGGAAGGTAGAAAATGATAGGCAACCCCCTCCACTGTCCCTCACTGGTTGCAGGAGAGCTGCAGGATGGCATCTGTGCCACTGCATGTCCCTCTCTGCATGGTGGGGGTGGAGGTCCTCAGACACATAGGCCAAGCTGGCATCCCATGTTTGCCATCACCATCCTCCCTGCTGGAGGGGCAGTGCTGAGCCTGCTCTGGGCAGTCTGTCCCTGCAGCTGACAGAGAGGAGCTGTGCTGCCCCCTCTGACTGCCAGCATTGGGCCATACTCACAGCACCCCTTCCACCCACTCCCAGAGAGGGTTGTGATGCTCAGGTGATGGCTGGTGATAAGCAAAGGGTGGCCATCCATGTGACAAGTGCACAGGCTGCTCCTGGCCTTGGCATCCCCTGTTTCTTGCACTCCTGCTCAGTGAGGAAGAACTCCTTGCTGACTGCTTTGGTGGTACCAGGCCAGCAATTCCTCTCATACAGGGAAGTGCCAGTTTAATTCCACAGCACTCCCAGGCTGCACAGCAAGCCCTACATCACTGCTGGGAAAGAGGGGAGAGAAACCAGTGCAGTGATCTTGAGTGGTACCTTCCCAGGGAAGGGACATCAGATGTGTGAGCTATGCTTATGATTCCCTTCTTGTTTTCTGGAGAGATACTTTCTTTTCAGAGCCACAGTCCTTGAAGTCCCAGCAGCTGCACATAAACCTTGAAGCAAGACCCCCTTGGCTTCAGTCCAACCTCAGGACAGGGATTTCACTTTGTAGCTCAGCAACTAAGCCACTTTTATGTTTAGTTGAAGACCTATATAATTGTTATATTTAATTCACTTGGGGAAGACATCCTGTGCTCTGCTGTTTAGCAATGCCTGAACATGAGTGATCCTTTCCTCTTTTCTGTTTCCAGATCTGTCCTGTTTCCAAACTGCCACTCCAGGGTAAGTCTGAGCCACCTCCCCAGGAGGGAGCCTGGGTCAGACCTCTGTCAGGATGTGGGAGCTGAGGCATGGGCCTGGGAGCAGGTCTCCTGAAGGTGTGTGAATTTCTGTCTGTGAAATGATCTCCTGTTTAACTGGGACTTTGTCCTGATAAGGTGGCAGTAAGGAGTCAGAGTCACTAAATGCTGGTACTCACTACCTTCATCAACAGGAGCAAAAAGTACGTAGGATTTCATGATTTCCACATTAAGGCTCAGAACAAGATGTAACAGCTGTAGTTGAAATTACTCCATCCCTGCTACTTCCCACCACCCAAGGCAAAGTTATTTTTAACTCCAGGTTGCCTAAGGGATACTGCACAGTGAGATCTGTTGCATCATCACCAAGGGTCTTTGCTTTGCAGGAAATCTGGGAAGAGAGAGCCCTTCCTCCAGCCAGCTGGGACCAGACTGGAGCTCAGGTGTGTGCACCCCTACAGACTGACCCCTCCAGGCTCCCCAGCTCCTCCTGAGGGAACAGAAGCTCTCACTGAGGCAGCCTTGACAGTACAGAGCACCAAGTGCCTGACCAAGTCCTCTTTTGTTCTTTTCAGTTTTCAAATAAACCTGGGCTGAAGCCATTCCAGGAGCTGCAGTGGCACGGTGCAGGCAGACCTCGAGGGCTCTGAGTCAAAAGGACAGTCATGCAAACCCAGAGGGGATTAGCTCTTAATGAGCTTCTCAGGGCAAACCCTGAAATCAGGGGATTGCCAAGATCCCAGCAGGAAACCTTGCCAGCTTGCTGCCCTCCTGACCACAAATCCACTGCCAACCTCTCCCAAAGTCAGGAAAACTCACACAGAAATGCTGGAACAGCTGTGGATGCACAGGAGCACCCCAGCCACTGCCTCCCCATCACACAAAACCACACAGCTCCCTGTGACTTGCACTGCAGGGCAGTGGGACTGTCACACCCCCTCCAGCCCTGGTGCATGGCACAGCTCCAGAGCTCCCTGAGGCCACCTCATGGGAGAGTTCAGGAGCCTCCAGGAGAAATGCCATGTACATGTGAGTGCAGTTATCCCTGCTCAGCTTTATCCTTCTGGCTGGGAATGAACACGGTGCTGTTGAACACCTGCTGCGTTTGCTCCCGGGGTCTCAGAGCTAAACTGAGATAACCTGGCTGTGCACTCAGTTTCCTCCTGTCCTGAGGTGACTTTAGATGCTGAATTGTATCCCCGTTGGTCTGTTTAGCCCAGAAATAAGTTTTGTACCTTTAAAGTAGATCTGAGAGTGAAAAGGGGGAGAAGGAGAAGCGGTGCAATGTCTGAGGTGGTTGTATTCAAAAACATAAAGATAAGTGTTCAGCATTCCTTTTCACTGACTGTTGTCTGCAGCACAGACAGTGGGAGAGAGCTCTCCTTTGCTTTTAGTTAGTTTTTTTTCTATCTAGCTGAGGCAGAGAAGTTCCCTGGACTGTGGCTTTTCTTTTTCTTGGAAGTGATTGGACTGCTCTGGACTGAAATCCCACAAAAACACTGGGAGCTCACGCCTGTGACCCATCAGGGCTGGGACGCTGCATTCCAGCACTGGAGGGTTGATAAGAGACTGAGAGAGCCAAGCTACACACCATGAGAAGGACTTTGTGAATCTGCCATCTCTCCAGAACAGTGAGAGGTTTTATTGTTTAATATTATTCATTTTTAATGTTTGTGAATACTTTCCTTGTTAAATAAACAGGTTTTTTTCCATTCTTCTCCAAGGAAATCTTTCCCCAAACCAGCTGGGGGAGAGGCTGCTTGAATCTGCTTTCTAAAGGGACCCCTTTGGAAGTTTCCTCCCAAACTGGCCCTAAACCAGGACACCTCCATATCTAACTCCACTGATTTGTATTAAAATCCAGCAGTAAAACTGGGAGCTAGCATCCCAGGTGGAATTACATGATTTTTTATGCTACTTAGCATTTTAAAAGCTAAATTTTAGACTACAAGAACTTCTCTTGTAAAGGCTTTTTTCTGTCTGCTGTGTCATCTGCAACAGACAGTGTTATCCAGGTGTTTTGCTCTGCTTTGCAATTCAGCCCTTGTGCCTGCTGGGTAGTTCATACTCATGTTTTGTCCTAGAGAAGTCCTTGTATTGGAAAACAAGGCAATATGCCCTGCACTCAAGATGTAGCTACCACTGCTGGGATTCTGGAGAAAATCAGGAAGGTCTGGAAACCAGCCAGTCTCTCTCTGGAATTTACTTGGGATCTGTCAGTGACCTGTTGTGTGCTACCCTGCTGAATCACTGCTACTACCCTCCCTCTTCAGAGCTCAGTTTCCTTTCCTGATCCCTTAGGAATAATCCATAATAATCCTTTGTAATCTGCAAGAGTCCACTCCAAATGCAGGTTTAAGAGCTGTGAATACACAGAGTCCAGGCATCACTGTCACGAGATGCAGGACACAGCTGGTACTCCTACATAAGTCTTGCAATCCCCAGTACAGACATGCAGGGCTCAAGACTGCAAATGAGCCTCTGAACAATGTATGTGTAACAGGCATGAGCCTCACCACTGCAGAATATGAGCCTTCACCTTATATATTTCAAAAATAAAGAGAGGGAGCCTCTGAATTTTGTTACCATTCATGTATACATTTATTAAGCCAAAGGAGTTTGATCATGTCACAGTATGTTACTAGAGCACATGAAATCTTTTCTTTTCAACTTCACTAACAATGGTCATTAATTATTTTTTACTTTTGCCTTTCAGGCCTATAAAAGTTTCCTCTTTCTGAATTCCTCATGAAAGACTCTTTTTTTTTTTTCCTTTTCTTATCTTAAAGTACAAAACAAATGTTTCTCAGCTATGTAAACAACCATCATGGAAATGAGACTGCTCCTAAAGTTAACATTATTGTTATGGACGTTCTGATAGATCTATGTCATGTGGCAAGTATTTCAGCTCAGTGACTCCTTCAGTGGAAGTTATGATTGTTATCATCACCTGTGCTGCAGTACTGGAGGCCTGGTCAGGGTTAAGGCCCTTCTGTGCAAGCTGCTGTACAAATACTTGGCTGTAACTGAGGTCCCTGGAGAGAAGGGCATTCACTGATGTGACTGTAACCCTCTCTGCTCCGCCTGCTCCACAATGGAGCTCAAGGGAAGCTCCTCTCCAAGCTAACTCTGGAGTTCATGTTCAGATACTGTGAAGAGAAGGGAAATGTCACTGCAGGCCAATCCTGACACCTGCAGTCCTGTGCGTAAAGCTGCTCACAGTAATGGGAATGCTCATATGAGTAAGGAACTCCCGTGGTGAAAGTCTGCAAGGCTGAGTCCCTGGGTTGTTGGACTCCTTTGCAAGAAAGCATGCGAGAAAAGCAGACTGGTTCCTTTTCTCTAGGGTTCCATCAGTGTAATTCTAAGAGAGAAAGGGATGGGGTCAGTTGCTCAGTTTCAGCACCTTGAGCATTTTGAGTTCTGATCCCCAAGTTAAAGAAGTCTCTGCTCTGCCTTGGGCTACTATGACCAGGCCTGGAAAAGTC
Source organism: Agelaius phoeniceus (assembly GCF_051311805.1). Lineage (NCBI taxonomy): Eukaryota > Metazoa > Chordata > Aves > Passeriformes > Icteridae > Agelaius > Agelaius phoeniceus. Next base: position 14,927,278 of record NC_135274.1, read on the forward strand.
AGATGGACGTTCTTTGTCATGAGGAAGCAGTGGTTTGCCATTAGAGCATGGAGGGACTCTGTTTTATGGTGTGGAGGCTGCATCCTAGGCAGGAACTGTGAAGATTGTGTTTGGCCATCAGCAGAAATTATTCTGAAAAAGCTTCAGAGCAATTGCAGTTTAAATAATGATTACAGCTTCATATTTGAGGTGAAAAAAGAAAGGATTACATGAAATAAATAGAAAAAAAATCATTGTCCCTGCACAAACATAACATATTCCTGCCTATGAAACATCCCTTGCAAATTACTGCCTTTTAGGTTATGTCAGATATTTAAATGAACCCTTTAGAGCTAAAATACAGTACTCTGAAATGAGGTTAGAAAAATTTAAAAAGGACTAATGGGAAGTGTGTACAAAGCTCTCTTTAAAACAGATTTCCCACCTGGATAGCTTATGAGCGCGAGGCCTCAGTAGACGTAGAGCCGGTCTGCGATGGCGGCGGGCATGTGGGTCATGATCTGCATGCGCAGCCACCAGTAGTAATCCATGGGGTGGTAGCGGGTGTAGGGGGCCGTGGAGGTGAGCGCGTGCGCCACGCTCTCGATGACGGGCGACGTGTCCCTGGAGCCGCTGTTGCAGTACGACTCCATCTTGCTGACCTGCTCGTCAAAGTACTTCCGGCCATAGTCCTTGCGCACGATCTCGGGCAGCTCGTCCCACATCTTGTCGGCGATGGCCTTGATGCGCTCGGGGCTGTACAGGTTGGTGCCCGCGATGAAGTTGCCGGGCTCCACGATGCTCACCATGACGCCCTGGGGCTGCATCTCGTAGCGCAGGCAGTCGGAGAAGGCCTCCACGCCGAACTTGGTGATGCAGTAGGGAGAGCGGGCGGGGCTGCCCATCCGCCCCATCATGCTGCTGATGTTCACCACGCGACCTGGGCAGAGCACAGCTGAGCTATGGGACCTGGCCTGAAGCAGGTACCTGGCACACACCACCCAACATATTCCTGAACATGCACCCACCCACCTGCCCACTGCCAGGCAGACCTGCTCATGGCTCTGCCTCAGCAGTGCTGGCTTAGGCAGTGCCCTTCAGGTTTGTGCTCCTGACAGAGCCTGCACAGGGGGAAACAGGATTGCTCAGCAGCAATTTGGACTGAGCTCAGAAAAGTAAAGCGGGAACAAGGAAAGGCTCTGGGACCAAAGCTAAGCTTGTTTATTTGCAAATCAAAGGCCAGTGGTGGCTCAGAGTGTCTGCTTCTCAAAATGGGATAGATTGTTCCTGTACCACCAATGGGCAGAGCAGCTTAAGTCCACTGCACTCTTCCATGTGACAGCTGGGTTATGGCTCCAGGAACAGAGGCCTTTCTCCCTGCCAGAAGCCATCCATTTGGGCTGGGGAAGATGCTGGTAAGAGGCTGTGGATGCTGTAGTCTCAGTAGAGGTTGGAGTTCTGTACACCTTCTACCAGAGCTCATTGCTAAGTTGTGTTAGAAAGGGAAACCCTGACCTCAGAAGTGGATAGCCTTCCTTGGTGGAAGAAGGGCTACCCAGGCCACATCCAGCCCAGGTCAGCAGCACAGGGCAGTACTGTAAATGCCTGTGGAGGCCTCAAGAGTGAAAAATACTCTCATTTAGTCAGGCAGTAGGCCCTAGCACAGGAAAGCTTTTGCCTCTTTATGCTGAGACCCATGCAAACTCTAGGTCTGCATGTCATTGCTGTACAACCCCCTCTTTTCCTACATCACAGGCTCCCAGAGTAACAGTGCAAAATAACAACTTCCCTGCAAGAAGCTTTTTGCACTGCTGCTGCCCACCCTGTCACAGCTGATTTTTATATAGCAGGGAGAAATGCTCCTGGCACTGTAATTGATTGTGAGCTGCAGTTTTTGAACAGGTAAAAGAAGATATAATGGATTAGATCTTGTGTGGGATGTTGCAGGAGAAGGCAGCACATATGGGAAAGAGAAAGAAGTGGTTTTCAGGCCTGCTGTGTAACTCAGAGAGGTGAAGCAATCCGTGTGTCTGCTGGGGACCACATTGTATCTCTGAGGGCAGGAAGGTGTCAATGGTGCAGAGAGAAGTGCCACAGACCTTCTGGCCTCTAACACAGCAAGGGGGGGCCTGCTAGAGGGAGAGCCAGTCAGGAGCTCTGTCACTCACCCTTAGACCTCCGGATGAGCGGGAGGAAAGCCTTGGTGGTTCGCACAGTGCCCCACAGGTTCACTTCAGCTACCTCCATGTAGGTGTCCATGCTGGTGAATTCAACTTCCCCAAATGTGGAGATCCCAGCATTATTAACCAGCCCCCAGAGCCCTACAAGACAAAATCAAGCACCATTAGTTGTGCTAGGAGGTTATTGAACCACACAACAGAGCTTTTCATTATGACTTGTGATGGTGAAGACCAGATAGAAGAGAGTCCAGAGTGCACTTCAGTCTCCTGAGAAAATAGAACCACCATGGAGATCTGCCTGTACCACCCAACACTGCAGCCACAAAGTGCTGTCAATGAGGCTTCCCAGGAAGTTCTGAGCCAGCAGAGAACTTCAGCCTTGTATAAGCTGTTCTCCTTGCCACTATTTCTTTATCCATCATAATTTTTTTAAAAGAAGCAAAATACATAATGCAAATAATAAGAATAGGAATGAACTTGTAAGAAACAAAAGAGTAATTCTTTCAAAGTAAAATCCCTTCTGTCACCATAAGAACTAGAGTGTCTGCAGTGCTGGGAAGGAGGGTGTAGGCATGGGTGAGCATGCATGCCATGGCCTCTCCCTTTTATTCTGCTGCAGCCAAAATGGCAACAACTGAAGCTACCTATTCATTTGGCAATAAAAAGAAAGATTTGAAAGGAATTTTAAATAAAATTAACTCATTTAATATAATATTCTAATTGTACAGGAAACATGCTGAGAAAGGTCTGAGAAAGGCTTCTGTCTCTCATTTAGAAAAACTCCCTTTTATCTGTTGACTGACTGTGTCCAGATCTGTGTTATCAGAAGAAGCCCAGGAAAGGCAACTTCATCCTGGCCTGTGCTTGAGAATACAGAGCTAGAAAACTTAATTTATATAGAAGATCCATATGTAAAAATTAAATACAAAGAAAATAAAAAGAAATTGGTTTGCGAAATCCAAACCAAAACATTACTGGTTGTTCTGCTTAAAACAACCTTCTGCTGAATGTGAATATCCTTTAGGAGGAACATGTACTTCAAAAGGTGGAAAGGTTTCAGAAATGTATGAGCAAAGGCAATTTTCACAGCACTGGAGCAGAATTTGCTGCTCACCTCAGTAGAATGAAGTAGGTAGGCTGAGAAAATCAGTACAGCTACCCCCTGAATTGTAAATGGTAGTATCTACAATAGCATTAATGATACCCAGCTGGCTTCATGGGAAATTCTTTGGAAAACCTCTCAATTTCCTTTGCCGTTTGAAAGAGTAGAGAACGTATTTCCATTTGTAATTCCCAATCTTTGGGCATGGGGCAGGTTTTACAACAGAAAGGGAGTCACAATGAACTTCAGTTCACAGGAACAAAGTACTAATCCCAGAGCCTTGAACACCACTCTGGTTTTTGCCAGTGTCCCTACAGGAGCTAGTGGAGAACCAAGCAGTTTTCTTTGTAGATGCTGTGTGAAGTGGGAAGCTCCTTTCTGACATGGCGCAAATTTCAAACAGGCCATTTGCTCTGCCCTGCTGCTCCTCAAAGATTCATGTCCTTCAATCACACGCTCAGCTTTTGAAATACACCCTGACAATGCTCTCAGAGCCCAGCCAAGGAAGCTCCTGTCCCTCTGCAGCCTCAGAGCCCATTGCACACACCCACCTTTCTCTGGGTCCTCGAGGCTGCCTTGCACATGCTCCACTGCCCGGTCCATTTCTTTGCTGTCACAGACGTTGAGCTGCACAGTTCTCATTCGATCGCTGTTCATGGCATCCAGCTCCTTGGAGCCACCCTCTCCCTTGTCCTAGAGGGGAAGAAAGTGCTGGTTTCAATCTGGCTAAAGAGCTGTGCAGAATATCAAATGCCTACCAACTATCAAATCAAACAAAAGAGTGCACAGGGCAGTCACAGAATATTCAGGACAGTCCTGCAGCCTTAGGAAGAAGGGGAGCAGACAGGACTGGTCCTGCAGAACACCATTCCTCAAGCATCTCCATCTGACCATGAGTACCTGTACCAATACACACCCCATGCATGGCTGTGCTCATGAATATAGAAAAATATGATTTTCCAAGAACATGCATTCAGTAGAAAAAGTACTGAAGACAACAAAAATAGAAGGGAGGTTTCAGTGACTGTTAGATATGTCCACTGGAAATTGTGGCTTTTTAGCAGCTCAGACAGAAGAAATGAAACACATAAGTAATTTTGCAACTCTGAAGTTTTTTACTTCAGTCAACACAGAGGCAGGCTATTACTCTAAACAGTGTTTTTTAAGTTTGCTGTGTTCTTATATTCTCTAATGTTGATCTTCAGTTACAAAAGCTGAGTAGAAACACCTATCAAAAAAGTACTTATCTACCCTCTTTGTCTTGAACCCTTTCAAAAGGCAGCAATTTGTACCAAGTGTCCTGTTCTGCTGTGACGCCTGTAGAGGGAGCCCAGGTTTACAAATAAATCTTTGATTCAACACTGGGACACAAGACAGAGCTATCGGGACAGAAACCTATTTTGAAAAAATGCAGCAGAAACAAACTACTAATTTAAGCAAAACTTAGTAATAATGCAAAAAAATAATAGCAGAAAGTTGGATAACATTACAGAATTCTGGCAAATTCTCTTTAAATAGTGCCACTATTCAAGATATGTTTATAGTGATGAGTGAGCTAAAAGATTAGATCAAACTAGCTGACCCACCCCAGGATATCCTGAGGAGTAAGTTTGTTTCTGTTAGGAAATGGCCGTGCAGCTAAAAAAGGGGCAGCGCTTCATAAGGAGAAATAGACTAAAACTCTCTCCTGTTCTCCATGACCATCAATGCTTTGCCACCAAAGATCTCCTCCAGAGCATATCAAGGCTGTGTCACTAAGCTGTTTGTAGCCTCATTCTTCTCTCATTTGCACTAGTGGGATTCCATCATCCACCCAACTATTTCAGGGGACCCCCAATACACACCCCATGCATGGCTGTGCTCATGAATATAGAAAAATATGCTCAGAACACATGCTATAAAATCACTGGTGGTTTGGTGTATTTCAAAATTAATCAAAATAAGCCCTCCATAAATATATACAGAGTGAGAGCAGGGCCAAAGGTCCAGACCACAGCCCAACACCAAACTTTGCTTATGGTTAAGCCTATAAAATTAGCTTTGGGATTCCAGCTCTTCAGACATGGAACAGACCACAGTGTTGTGACTTAAATAAGAACCTCCCTAGACACCATTCAGTCCTGGTTCTGCTCTGTGAAATTCAAACACCTGTGTCTTTCCCTGTACCAACCACCCTCCCTCTCCTTGGCAGAAAGCTGTGCAGAGTGGAGAGGGAAGACTGCAGTTGCTATGTGTCACTGCACATGCCACAGGTGAAGAACAGTTTTTGTTTTCCCTACCTTTTGCAGGCAGCCAGCATAAATAATGAAACCTTTGTCATGCAGGTGCTTGGCCAAGGCAAATCCAAATCCTGAGTCACAGCCTGTTATAAGCACAGCTCTGCTGCCAATCTGCAAAACAAACCAGAACAAAATGCACTGGAATTGAGTATTTGATATCAGTGATTTGCAGCACAAAGAATAAGTCACATCCTTGGCCAGGAGCAGTGTGTTCCAGGGATGTTCTCTACACTCACTGCCTCCTGCCACCCAGTGCCACCTGAACACAAGGAATGACATTTTCATTCTGAGTTCAGTCCAGTGAGGCAGGATCACTGCCCTCCCAGCATGGAGGAGTTCAGCACCTCTGGCAAACAGGCTTCCAAGGCAAAGAGACCGAGCAAACCATCATGCTCTGGCAGTTCACACTCATCTTGAAATCTGAAAATATACCAGACACTTCCCAAGACATCTTCTCTTCACCAGGAACTGCTCCTATATGCTCAAAGCAGGCAGGAGTCCACTCTTGTGTGCATGTAGCCCATAGGGCATGGAGAAGACAGTTTGACTGAAGAAAGGATATAGTTTAATCTTTCTGACTGTTCACTTATCTCTCTCTCTCTAGCATCTAAGCTCTCTAGAGCTGGGTTCTAAGGGCTAAGAAGATTCAAGTGGGGTTAATATGTGAAATTAGGACCAGTAGGTCATCACTCTTTTTGTCTGGTTGGGCTCTTTTGGTCTTCCTATTTTTCCAACTTACAATTTAAATGGAAGCATACCTCCTTCCCTCTCCAAATTCCTTTTTCTAACCCAAAGACAGGCAGCAGTTAAATAACAAGCAGTTAAATAACAATCTAAAATAGTGCATCAGACAGCCCAACAGCAACAATTGCACATCCAAGGTGCTGCTGTGGGTGTGATTACATAATAATTGCCTGCAATTCACTCCGACTCATCTCTTTTAACAAGCTATAAATTTGGCTTTCCCCAGCATACCCAAGGACTGATCAGGGTGGAAGCTGGGTGGAAGAAGCAAAGGCTTCTCACACTGGAAGCCTGCAGTGATGTGAGGATCACATCTGAGTTCCTCTGAAACTCTGTTCCAGAGTTAAGAAGTAAGTTCTGCGTGCTCTAGCACTGCTTCAGTGCTGAGTTCTGTGCCACAAGACAGACAAGATGACAAAACATCATCCCTTTTGCCTGGCACTGCTCCTGGCAAGTCAGTATCTTCAAGGAGAGGGCTGCTAAAAAGGGCCACACTCTTGATGAAGTGGTGAGGACACACTGATTTATTTACATGTCTTTAAACAACTACTCTCCAGAAAGAGTGCTTTATTAAGAATTTGTCATGCAGATTCCCTCCACTGTAAGGTGGAACATTTAATCTGCTGAGTGAGTTCCAAAAATAGAAAAAACCCACTCGTATGATTGTTTATTTCCATGCTTAGCAGCACATACCGTGCTACGTCAATGGGAGCTCGGTGTGGAAAGAATGTGGAGCATGCTCGAGAGGTCCAGCTTGCAGTCTTTCTGGCAAACTGGAAAGATGAAATTGGTCACCAGGCTTCAGGGATTTTAAAACCCCTGCTCAGCAGAACCAGCTCCTGGAAGCCACAGTCACACTCACCTGATCGACTTCATTTGCATAAGAGCGGCTGCCACACGGGGACAACAGAGGGAGGGAAAATCTCTGCACGGGCCTGTTAAAAAAAGCCAAGCCAACAGAACAGTCAGATGTGGAATATCTTATCCATAGCCAGCTGCAGCAACACACACATGAAAAGGAATGTAGTGCTGCCTACATACATGATGTAGATTGTCATTTGGGAAGACAGAATCTAGTCTATACTTCTCCTTACTCTGAGCCTGTGTGTTTCCTACAGTATGACACATTTGTTTCTCCAAAGACCTTGATGCTATTTCCAGCTGCAGAAGCTGTCCGGGTATTACAAAGTATTCTAAAATAGCTCCTGGTCTGGAGGCACAGAGCTGCTTTCACCCACAAAATGGGCAGTGCAGTGTTTGCATTTTCAACAACACCCTCACTTAACATGTGCACAAAGTTGGGGTATGGGAAGTTATTAATTTGTCTGATGAAGGTATTCTGCTGTGGCTTTGTCTCTGACACCCAGCCTGAGGCTGAATTTGCTTGGATTTGTCTCACTCCTTTTACACACAGCTCCATCCTTATTTCATCCTGGATGACACTTCTTCCCCTGCAGTGTCTACCCATTAAATACACTTAGATTTTACATTGCCTTTTTAAGCTAAGAAATACTGTCTTTGAGCAATACCTGCCATGCAGATCTGAAGCTCCTCCTCATAGTACGTGTGACTCCCAGAAGACAAAACATATTCACAAAGACAAACCAGAGCAAAGCAACAATGCCTTCCAGGAAATGAGATTCCATTTAGAAAAGCTATGTTACCCAGTAGCATCACTCTGTCTTAAGTCTTGCCATCATTCATCAAAACTGGGCCTGAACAACAAAGCGGCATAACCCAAGCTCTGTCCTTGTCAGTCACCTCTCTGGACTTTATCAGCTTTTTCATTTTTGCTTTGGGCACTGACATTGCCCTCCAGGAGCTTTTGGCCTTCCCTTGGACTTGCTGTGCTTCATCTACCCTCTGGCTCCTCCAACAGCATCCATCCTTCCCAGAGCTAATCTTCAGGCTGCTTTTTGGTTTCTAAGTAAATTTGCATAATCATTCACAATTATCTCCAGCTCAGACATCACAGGCTCTTGCAGGGTGACCTGTGCTAGACTGCACAGCAGCTTGCAGATACTCTTGCCTCTGAGCCACATCTCAGGAAATCAAGGTATCTGTGAAGGCAGAAGCTTTGAACCAGATGGGAAAGGAGATGACACATTCAGGCAAGGGTGTTCACTCACACCCTCCTGAAACAGTTAAGCTGTTTTTCTAACTTAGAGTGTCACAAGCCAAATCAGCTCTTGAAATAGCTATAGCAAACTTAATTGCTGCAAAGGTCACTCCCCAGGCAGTGTGTGTTAACATCACTGACCTGCAATCCTGGATTGAAACTTTTACCTCAACACTAAGATTCTTGGTGTGTCTTAAAGTGCCCAGAAATGTTCCTAACATTTCTTACAGTTGAATGAACTTGGGTTTTATTTTTCAGTGTCATGGTTGACCCTGTTATTTCACTGCAGAGCACTGATTTGCTGCACTCAATTCACAATAATCTGTAGAGAATACCTACTAGACATTCTGCCTATCTCAACCTGAAGGCAATGGCAAAAGAACAGATGCTGGCTGCTGCTGAGCAGGAAAGTCATCAGCAGGAACAGCCAGGAAGTGATGTGAGCCCCCACATGGTACCATAAGCCATTTTTGTCATTCTGCATCACTGAATTCTAGAGACCACAACAGAGACTTTAGAATGCACAGATGGTCCTCAAATTGAATTTGTGCTTGTAATCATGCACTGCCTCTTGTTCAGTTCCACAAAAAAAAAGGAGTCATCAGCTTGAAGAGTCAAGTACAAAAATGCTGCTTCAGTGCATTAAGACACTGGTATAGTGGCAGCACTGCCTTTCAATGAACAGCTGGATTTCCATTGCAGGTTTAGCAACTTATGGGGATTTCCAAATGCAACACAGGTTTGCCCTGAGTACAAGACACACAAAGCACAAATACACAGTAAGCAAAACAGAAGACGGAAGAAAAAAAACAAGAATATGCTGAAAATTCTTTCCTCAACTTAATAAAACATTAATTCGTATTTTTAAGGCCACAGCAGATTCCTGCAGGTGAACTCTGGTGTATGTGGAGCAAACAGGAGATAAAAGACCTATGTCTGTTTGCACAGGAAATCTCTTAACAGCATAGCTATCTCCAACACCCAGTTACCAGAGCCACCCTTGACCATGGTGATGCTGGACACCACTATCAGCAGCAGTAGAGCAACACTGGAGGTGGCAGTTCTTGTTTAACAGGCCACCAGCCCCTTCTAAATGGCTTATGTACAATTAGTAGTACCACACTGCTGTTCGGGAGCCCTGCTCTAAAACAAGGCCAGGGAAAGCACTCAACTTGCTCAGGATTTGGACTAAGAGGTTCCAATCATACAGCAATATAAATGTTGGGGGTTTTTTCAGAGCTAGAAATTAGAATTAGATAGGCAATTTTCTGTTCATTTGCAGAAAAGAACCAGCTTAACTACTCAGTCCACCTCCATTTCTTAGTAAAACCTTCCCTCTCAACTTCCTTATTTCATGGGATTTGCTGCCTCTTTAATCACAGGAAGTCACAGAAATATATGACAACTTCTTGCACTGAAGCAAGGCCTACTTGCTGATATTCCAAAAAATCCTCTTGATGGATACTGAATGAATGTTCTTTTTAACTGAAATGTGAAAAAAAAAAAAAAAACCAACAAAAAATCCAACATGTTGCCAACCCCTCCTTGCATACGGAGTCCATCTCTGCTGTGCTCAGCTCAGTGACTGAGCCGTGGCACAGGTTGTCCAGGCAGATTCTAGAGTACCCATTCTTGGAGATGCTAAAGCCACCTGAACACAGCTCTGGGCAACCAGCTCAGAGAAGCCCAGCTTTAGCAGAGTGGCTGGACCACATGACCTTCAGAAGTCCCTTCCAACCTCAACCACCTTGTGACTCTGTAAATAAACTGTCCCACTGAAATCAAGTGAGTCTTTGACATGTGCTTTACTCAAGATGTCACTCTTTCCTCTTTTCCACCAAGTTACTTACCTGAAGCCATTCCCTGGGTCCTTGAGATTCAGGGCTTTCACAGAGAAGTTCAAGAGAGGGCGGGACAGCTTGGTGGCCAACATGTTTTCAACTAGCACACTTTACCAAAAGCAAAACTATTCTTCCTTAGCTCTGCAACACAAGATAGCACCTCTGTTTTAGTTGCTCAATTATTTGGTAAGACATGCTGACTCCATGTATTTCAACAGGAAAATACAGTCCAAAGGAACTCATCTTCTCCCCTTGCAGTCCCTCAGACAGAGATAAATAGCTCAACCTTGAGCCAGCCAAGATGCTTTTAAATAAGGAAAAGCATTCTAAGTAAACTACCAAGCAGGGAGACATTTAAAGAAAACGTCAATTTCTCTTCTTTAATGCATCTTTAACTGTTTTCTCTGAAACAGGTAAAAATTAAGGTACTCATATGGAATATATTATTTCAAATAATGTATTTGAATTAGCTATATGGAATAACTTTGAACAAAAATATAACTTCACGTCACAGGTGATGTTATGACTGTCACATGTTATGTGACGTGTTTCCAAAACAATCCTTTGCTTTATAGCTAGTACAGCCACACAGTTAAAAATATATTTTTTGGTAATTAAGTGGTTGGTGATGCTGGACTAAGCACAGGGAACCACCAATAAACTCAATACCGAGTGAAAACATCTCAAGAACGAGACTTTGGTACGGAAAATCAACTTAAATCATATTTATCTTGGATAAAAGTAACCCAAGACACAAAAAACCATCTCCCAGTCCCTTTTATTGAAGCTGAGAAACGGTATCTCAGTTGTTGTGGGTGGTTTGCATCTCTGCCGAAGGCTGGGCCGCCATCGCGGCAGCTTCGGGGCCTGCTGGAAACCAGGCCTGGGCTGGAAAGCAGCGAAATTACCGCAGAAAGAGCAGCGGTGGGCACCGAGATGGGGAGGGAGGGAGCGGACAGGGCTCAGGAGGCTCGCTGCCTCGGCTAATCCTCAGAAATCCCGGTGCTTTGATCCAATTCGGGAGCACGGCGGGTGTCCCCGCGGGTTTTGGTGAGGTTCGCAGGGAGAGGGCGAGGCCGGAGCTCCGTCGCAGGTCCCGCCGACCCGGCCCGGCCCGGCCCCTCTCCGGGACGCGGCTGCCGCGGCCCCAAACGCGCTCACGGCCCGGCCGAGGCACCGGGGGCGCGGCCGCCCGGGCTTGTGGCGGCTGCGGGAGAGGCCGCGCAGAGGAGATGCCCGCGCCCCTCGCGGGCAAGGTCACCGTGCGAGCCGGCTGCCAGAGCTCCGCGGGCCGCCGCGACCCACCCCGACCCGCCCCGCGCTACCCGCGCGTTACCTGGAGCCGGCGGGAGCCGGGCGCTGCTGCCGTTTGAATGAGGCTGGGCCGGGGCCGCGGTGCCGGGCGCGGCGGGAGGCGGGCCGGGGGCAGGGCCGGAGCGGCGGCGGCGATAGGCTGCGGCCATGCGGAGCGGAGCGGGGCTGTTGCTGGCGCTGGGCGCCGCGGGGGTGCTGCTCCTCCACCTCCTCCTCCTCCTGCGGCGGGCCCGCCGCGCCCTGCCCGTGAGTACCGCGGCGAGGGGCCGGGGCTCGCCCGGGGCAGAGCCCGCCGGAGGCGCCCCCGAGGCCCAAAATGGCGCCGGGCCGGGCCGGGCCGGGCAGAGGCGCTGCAGGTGTCGAGGCCGGAGCGGCGCTGCCTGTGCCGGGCTGGGCTGGTGGAGCCGACAGACGCTGTGAGGGGGTGAAAGCGCCGAGCCGGGCACGGCCCGGGGCGATGAGGCCCTTGCCGCGAGGCTCGGCCGGGCCGCGGTGCGGCGGGCGCTGCCCTCGGACCCCGCGGTGCGGCGGCTGCTCCCTCCCCGCAGTGCTTCACTGGGACGGGGATGTTCATATAATCATAGAATGGCTTCGGTTGGAAGGGACCTTAAAGATCATCCAGTTCCAACCCTGTCCCATGTGCAGGGACACCTTCCACTAGACCCGGTTGCTCAGAGCCCTGTCCACCTTGGCCTCAAACTCTTCCAGGGATGGGGCATCCACAGCTTCTCTGGGCAATTTGTGCCAGGGCCTCAGCACCCTCACAGTTAAGATTTTTTTCCCTAATATCTTATCTAAACCTACGCTCAATTTAAACCCATTCCCCCTTGTCCTGTCACTACATGCTCCTGTAAATGCTCTCCCCTCAGATAGTAAAAGGCCACAATTAGGTCATCCCAAAGCCGTTTCTTTTCCAGGCTGAACAATCTAAATTCTCTCAGCCTTGTCTCATAGGAGAGGTTCTCCATCCCTCTGACCATCTTGGGGGCCTCCTCTGGATGCACTCCAACAAGTTCACGTCCTTCCTGTGCTGGGAGACTGAAGCTGGATGCAGCACTGCAGGTGGGGTCTTACCAAAGCAGAGAGAGATCATCTCCTTTGACCTGCTGTCCATGCTGATTTGGATGCCCAGGATATGACTTGCTCTCTGAGCAAATGTTTTTGCTTCAGGACCACCTCCAGCTCAGTCTTTCCCCCTGGAATGGCCACATAACAGCTGTAGTCTGATTGCAGCCTCCCACTTCATTCCTTCATCCACTCTGCTTCTCTTACTTTCTCCATCCCTGTTCCACTTGAGAAAATACCTTCCCTTTAGTGAGTATTTTCAATTCTTTTTCCTGGGATTGAAAACCTCAACTTTCCCAACCCTGGAAAAAGGAACAAGCCAAGTTTAGTTTGTAGCTGCACTTATCCTAAAATCAATCTGTTTGATAACATCGGGGAATGGTCAGGGGAACCACAAATGGGAACAGGATAAAAAAAAAACCCAAACAAATGGCACATTAGAAAAATATTAAGTCTAGGTAAGCATGCCATATTCCCACATTGTCTAGAGAGACAGGCTGAAAAAGTAGCTTCAATTTCTTCAGCCTGTTCTGCAGTAAATGTATAATTCTGATGGATCACCTGCATTAGTAAAATAAATTATATATAATAAACTAGCCATATCCCAATAGAAATATGTGTACATCTGAGCTGACTGCAGGTTAAAATGAGGCTACTCTTCTAGGGGTTCCTGAACTGTGAGGAATAGTGTTGTGGATCACACAGCATAGTGTTACTGTGCTCACATGCCACAGCAGCACCTCTGGTACAAGAAGTGCTCTTAGCAGACCCCAGGCATGCTGTCCCAGGCACCCTGTCAGCACTGGAGTGCTGTCTCCCATGCAGTGTTTCCAGGCAGCCCTGTATGACCCTGAGTGAGGGAGGCACCTGAGTTCCTCAGAATGCTCATTAAGGTCACTGTGCTGATAACTGGTCCTCTCTGCCTGTCCCAGCATTGAGTCAAATTAAGCTGCAGATTGGCCTTATCAAATTTCAGGAACAGGCCCATTAAGCTTTATCTTAGGACTTTCAAAAGATAAGAGTGATTGGGCTTTTCTGTGTTCACAAGTTTTTCTGGCATAGGATCCCTTTGGCTGGGGATGGGGTTGATCCCTGCTGTCATCCCTGGGAGCTCTCTGTCCATCGGGCACGGCACAAAGAGGCACAGGTACAGATGTGAGATCCAGTACATCCCTTGGGGTTTTGCATGCTCCTTGGTGCTGCTGGGGCCCCTGTCTGTTATGAGCCATGATGCTGGAGTCACATGTTTTATTACCAGCAATTAGGGTTATAGCAAATAACAATCACAAGATCCTTTTCAAACTGTAAGTTGTCCCTCACTTTCCTTACTATTAAAGGCAGATGAGAGGATTTTTAAACCTCATTTCTGTCTACATTTTGGTTGTTTGATTGGGGATTTTTTTTTTAAGGAGCTAATGATGGTTGAGGATTGGATATCTTCTTTGCTTGCCTGACCTGTGTTCTGGAAGTGATTACAGCTGCCTATTTCCTGCACACTTCCTGCTCTTTTGGGAAGTCCTCTGCCTTCAAGATTCAGAGGCAAAGACTCTAGGGAAGTGAGAGAAAGAGGAAAAAAAGTCAAATCCTTTCTTTTTTCACAAGCCAGCTTGCTGAGTTATTGCAGGAGGTGACCTTGACAACTTCTGTGATCTGGTTAATGTTTGATTTTCACCTCTCAGAGAGATGTCACTCTAAATTAAATTCAGACTGAGCACTGTATATTTAATTCTCACTCATATTTTGTCCTTTAGCTGTAGCTATCTTTAGAGCTTTAATAGAGCTAGTCTGCACCTAGGTGCTCTTTGTCTAAGGTATAGTATAATGTTACTGTGGGTGTTTGTATTATAAATGCAGGACAGACTTTTGATCAGTTCTAGTTTCAGCTTCAGATCTTAACTCCCCTTTGAGAGCAGTTACTTCAACGTGAGTTATAGGACAGGGTGTAGCTTTATTTGCTTATTGTTCTCTGCTGAGGCTCACCCTGAGTTTATGCAATAATGCCCTGATCACTATCACCCTGCAATCTTCCCTTATTGCTGCTTTACTACACCACATGGCAGCAAAGCAAGAGATGAGGGAGCAGTGGTGATTGACCCATTTCTCTCTGAAAATGTGTCTGGACCAGCCAGTGTAATTCATACATAAGGGTGTTCATATTCCAGCTGTTGAGAGTACTCTAACAATATTAGCTGCTGATATCTCCAGAGAGATCTAACTGACCTCACTTCCTTATTGCATCCTCTGCATTTTTATTGCTGTATCATGTTATTGCCTCATGGATATAGTTTCAGTTTGGAGCATTGTGCAGCACAGCAGCTGGCAGCCTTCTAGCTGGGTTAAGTGTTAGCTCACATTGCTTCACACCTGTGGGGAGGAGATGGCTTTCAAGCAAAGACAGAAGTTGAATGGGCAGTGTTTTGCTATAGCTTCTCTTCAGGATTTGGGATTCTGCTTTCCTATCTATCTCAACCCTATGTTGTGTCATATCAGATGGAATATCAAATCTTCTTTCTCAATTTACCTGTCAGTCAAATGATAATGTAGGAGAGAACTGTAGGATTTGATAAGTTGTTCTTCTTAAGACTGCAGAGTTTCAGGAAGAAGCTCTAACCTGTAGTCACATTCCTGTGTGCTAAAATACAGCATGGAAAGTGCTGCATAGAGTGGGAGTAGGTGGGGAACAGACAGCAGTCACTCAGCAGCTAAAAGAGCTGCTCTACAGTTCAAGCCAGTGACATCCTGCCATTTGGATGTTCTCTATGCTGCTTTTTCTTACTATGGACTGGTAGACCATTAACTTCTTTTGAAATGTTTCTGTTCTGCTTTGGCCACCAATACTTGAAAGGAATAGTTACTGTTCCAGCTCAGGTATCAAGGAAACACAAATTGTTACAGACCAGCAACTGCATAAATTTGATTTCATAATAGTTGGGTGGTGGTTGTGTTTGTGCACACAGGTGCCACTGTCACTTGCAGCTGGAATTGTACCTGCCCTGGCTGCAGGACTGCAAGTGGCTCCTGTGCTGTGGGGCAGGGTGGTGGTGGTGCCTGCATTGCAATATCTGATGATATCCCGTGACTGTTTTTCCTCACACAGGCTGAAGGAAAGGCGGTGCTAATAACAGGCTGTGACAAAGGTTTTGGACATGCCTTGGCAAAATGCCTTCATGCAAAGGGATTTACTGTTTTTGCTGGATGCTTGCTCATGGTGAGTGGTGAAATTGATAAAAATTTTTCTGATTAGAGAAAAACGCTTCTCAAATGAAAGCATCTTCATTTGCAGCCTCTATTTACCCTGGTTCAAGACCTGAGAGAGGTGCAGTGGGCAGGGATTGTTACATTTTCCATTGCTTCACCTGCCTGTTGTATCTTGTACCTCATTCCTGTAATTGTGAGCTCTTTAGGGTAGGGCTCATCTGTCAACTTCATGTCTGTACAGTAGCTTGTACAATGTGGCCCTGTTCAATGCTGGAAGCCTCTCAGAAATACCACAACACCATAAATCTGATAGGCCAAGATTGCTGTGGCACTGTGGCTTTTTGTCTTCCATGGCATTCCTGTTGCTGTCTTTCACAATGTCATTTTTTGTGGACACCCTCCCCAAACTCATCTCCAAGTTCCCTCTTCTGCATTATTAAGGCTCTGTTTCCAAAATGTCCTGGAACTGTGCTTCTGCAGCTTCTGTACAAGCTGTTCAGTTTATGGATGGCTGAATAAACAAACTTACCATACATATCTGACATCTTTAGGTCTGACTTCCTGTCACATGTATTTAGCAGGTGGCATCACTTGTGAGAGATAAGTTTAGACACACTAAATCTGAAGTGGTTGCAGACTCCTCATTCCAGTCCCTGCTCATGGAAAGGACTTACAACTTAGTGTTGTGAAACCCTTTTTATAAACTGGGCTGGCTCCACTGCCATGTCAACTGAGATTTTACCTTTACTATGCATTTTTGCTGTATTGCTAGTTCAAAACTCACGTGATTTCTGACCTGAATTGTTCAAAATCAATTAATGGTCACTCATTTCTCCATTTGAAGATGACCACATCAGCACAGGTGCTCAGGGCATGATGACTACAGATTTTTGAGTACTGTGGAAGGTAAGAACAAACAAGGGTGGCCTTCTCTCCCTGTGTCATTGTGGCAGACATTACGTTCTTCCACCACACCAGAAGGGAAAGTTATTATCAGCTGACACATTGTGTAACTTGAGAGCAAGAGAGCCCTGTTGGATTATTGCCACTGTTTGGAAATTTCCATAAGGAGCCTCTGTAATTCCTTCAGTAATCATGTCATTTGCTGCTTTGGGATGCCTGATGGCAAGTCAGACACTCTGCAGAGCAGCAGATGTAGGGAATGGAAAGGAAAGGGAAAATAGGGTGGCTGAGGAGGCTGTTTGGAAGGCAAATGCTAGTGTGGAGCAGAGAGGGACAGGCTCCATTGGAAACTCCATAAAGAAATGAAATGCTCCTGAAGTGAGGCCTCTTTGCTTGCTTGCTTAATTGCTTGTGAGCTGCTGTAGGTTCCCAGCAGGGTCAGAGCAGGTGTGGGGCAGTTGTCATGAAGCAGATGCCAGGCTCTTAGTTCACACCTAGTTAGTCCATCACCACTTACATGCTTTTATACAGAGAATTACTGTATCCCTGATGTACTACACCACCACAGACAGCTCTTTTATTAAATACATCATAACAGACTGTGAGGTGCATCAGGAGCTTCTTAATGATCAGGAGCTTCTTAATGCTCAGACAGTCAAATATAAAGTTACAGGAATAAAAAGAATGTTGCACGCAGGCTGGGATAGAACTGGAAAGGATCAAATGGAAAAGAGATTACATTAAGCAAGGGCAAGTAAGTCTACTGAGAAAGTTTCTGTTAATATATAAGGATTAAGATGGAAAAACCACACAGAAATAGATTATTAAATAACCTTAAAAGTAAAAATTACAGGAAAAGTTGAAATAATTGTTTTATTTTCATTGATCTTACTGAAAAAAATAATATTTTTTGTATCCCTACTACCAGCTGTTATCATGAGGACTGTAGGCAAGAAAAGGTAAAGAACAAGGGATGTTTATATATAAATTAATGTGCTCAAGTTCACCAGGCCTGGTGAAATATACTTAAGGGCATTTAGAGAATGAGCCATTGTGATTTCTGCCCCATGGGTGGTATTTTCAAGAGCACCTGGAGGCCAGGGGATTTCCAGAAGCCTGGAAGAGGACAGATATCATACTTCCCTTCCCAAAGAAGCTAGACCTCTGGAATTGCCAGCCAGGCAGCTCACCTTCAGTGCACTCGATGCAATTGCCACACACTGCCCTGTCAGTTTTACAGATGACTGCATCATAGTGTGATGCACCCTGCCTGTATAAGTTTACTGGGAACAAACTGTGCTGGGTCAATCTAATCTCATTTTGGCTAAGCAGCAGAGTGGCTAAAGGGGAAGGAATAGATGTATCCCAGTAAGTGTTTTGTCACAGTTTGTTATGGTCCCTCATGATAGTCTCATGAGCAAACTCATCCTCTAAGTGACTGCTATTTAGTCCCAGGACCATATCCTTGGAAGACCATATCCCAGAAAAGTTTGCACTCAGAAAAAAATATGCACAGAACCATGCAGAGAAGATTATAAGCCTTTTGGGGGACAGGGTTGAAAATGATCCTGGCAGGTCAGATGGAGTCTGAAATCAGTTGCGTGGAATGCAGTAAGGACAAGCACGAGGTGTTCCGCTCCGGAAACGCAGGAAGGCAGCGCCTGCATTGGCAGCAGGCTGGGAAGGAACTGGCGCACACGGAGCGAGGTGCCTGCATCCATGGGAGCTCAGCATTGTTCATGGCTTCCTGCTTCCCCCTGACATCTCACTGCAGTGCCCCAGTGCTTGCCAGGACCTAATCCTAAATCCCAGGAGCTTCCCTGGGAAAAAGCCATGGCTGTGTCTGTAACAGGGAGCCTCTCCACTGATGAACATCTGTGTGATCTGCCTCTCCTCAGCACCACTGCACTGGGATCCTCCAAACCAGAACAGGAGAGAGGAGTAAAGAAGAGAAGGAGAGGCAGCCAAAAGCTGGAACAAGTTGCCTCAGGGTAAAGGGTTTGTGGAGCTGCTGGGCTTCTCAGCCAGGAGCAGCCCTTGATAGGCACAGGGTGGGGTGGGCAGGCAGAGCCTGCAGGGTTGCCAAGGCAGGATAACCAGGGGATAGGAGATAGCTGGGAGGAAACCACACAGTCCCATTGAAGGCCTTTGGAGAGAACCTGGGCAGCAGGCTGGGCTGGAGCACGATGGCTTTCAACTCATGGAGCTGGAAAGGGGAAGCTGGGAGATTCTTTGAGAGGGCAAAAATCAGACAGCAAAGGGAAGTGGAGAGAGGCTTTGCAGGAGCAGTTGGGCCATTGCTGCCAGCACCTCACTTGATTTGTGCTGCTGTGTGGCTCCTGCTGGGGAAGATCATGAAGATCATCTCTGGGAGGACAGTCTGGCTGCTCCCATGGGAAGTGCTCTAGGTGTTATCCCAGCCAACAAATCTACCATTTTAAAAACAAGGAGGAAGTACCATATAGAACCTAACAAGGAATGTTCTTAAAGCCCCTGAAGACCACAGAACATAAGATTATGTTCACTTGCTTCCATAAAAATCTATAGCTGCTCCATTTGTGGTGTTCTGGACAAAAGAATTGAGCACTTTGTTTTACAGTTAAATAGTGGCTAAGGTGGTGTGTGCAACTATGAAAGTGGTCCCAATTTATATTGCATGTTGAAGTCAGTCTTCCAAAATCAATATGTTTTGTCAATAATGAGTAAATTGTAGCTGGGAAGGTTGCAGATAGAGTTACACTGGTGATAGGGGAAAATTAATTTCTATATGAATAATACAAACAATTTTTACTGGATTTTTAAGTTGCCAGCCTATGACTTTGTTTCTCAAAAAGCAGTGGAAATATTTCTTCTTTGTTTTATGAGTATTATGCAAGATTAGAAAAAAATGCAAGGAAAGTCTTTTCAGTGCTCAAATGACAATTGGCAGTTGCATGCAGATATAGTTACAGCTTTTTATATAGGTACAATAAATCTCTCTCTTTACAAGCTGAATTTGCTCCACTTTATACACTGTTAAGTAGTGGAAATTTGCTTTATAAAACTTGGTGAGATGCAGTAGCATCTTCCAGAAATACAGTGAGGCATCATACAACCCTCATCTGTTTCAAAGGGAATGTAATAGTTTGGTGACCATGTTGTTGACTATTTGTAACACCACGAGGAGATTGTTTTCGTGGCTAGATAAGAGGGCCAACACAGCCCGTTTGATGTGCATTAGAAAAGCTTCCAACTTTGTTTGCTGTTCTTGTTGTACTGGGAAAGAAGTCAGTTGTGAAATGACATGCAGCCGTGGGGCCAAGAACTCATTCCTACTATTGTCATAATGCCAGTGTAACTATATATTGATTTTTAAGAGAACTGCCCTGTTTTGCTCACGTTCGTGATGGACATTTCAGCTCTTTTCCTTCAGTACGTGTCATTGTTCACTGGACTGAAGGTGGAGATGAGATGTTGTATACTGTATGAATTAAATAGCCTGAGATATTTATAAAAAACTAAGCAGCTACATGTTTTTTATATCTGCCTGGCTGCAGAGGCTGCTGAGCAGGTGACTGTGGGTGGGTTGCTCACCTTGTTTGCCCTTGTGCTGTGGGAGGTGGTATCAAGTGATAAAGGAAGAGTGGCAGCCAGGCATGGTGACTCACCAATTCAAAACTTCTTCCTCCCTAATGAGGCAGAGCTTGTGATTCAGGGAATAGTTTTGTGAATTAAGTCTCAAGCCTGCTGTGGAACTGTGTAGCTAATCTGTGCTCTTTTCACTTTTATTTGTTATTTACTACCTGAGCAAGGCTCTAAGGCTTAGGCAGCAATCTTGCCTGGAAGTAAGCAGGTAAAATTTGGAATTTTAACTATGTTTACATTTGACTAAACAAAAAAAAAAAACAAAACCCCACAGTAATAACAGAATCTCTAATGATAGCAGTGGGATGGGGAGGAAATAAAGGAAAAGGTTGGGAAGGAAAGCAAAGCCATGAAGTTCTTATTGCCTATAGAGTGAGAAAAAAAAAAAAGTTCTTTCTTCCTTAGCCAGAATCTCCTTTCATGCCTCATGTGTGTAACTGTGCTGCTGTGTAGCAGATCTTCACTGAGCAGGTATTCCTGAACATCTGACTCCAATTTCTGTACAAGTTATGTTACCTGTAGAGCACAGAGACCGAGGCAGTGGAGAGTCACCCATGGTCCTCCCCTGCTGGCACAATATTTCAGCATGTTAGGGATGTGAAACCCATCATGAGGAGCCAAGAGCGGGGTGGGCTTTGTGGTGCTTCAGGGCACTGGGTCACTGATGCAGTTCTGGAAGTGGTGCTGGAGGGAACAGGAGGGTGGCACACTGGTGCATTGCTGCATTGCTGTTCTTTGTCCATCTTAGTGGGACACCCTTCTGTTCTGCTGAACAGGATGAGAATGGAGATGGAGCCAGGGAGCTGAGGAACATGAAGTCTGACCGGATGAAAGTGCTACAGATGGACGTGTGCAGTGACCAGGAGGTGGCTCAGGCCGTGGATTTTGTGAAGAGGACCCTGAAGGAGCCAGAGGAAGGTATGTAGGCATCTTTTCCTCACAGAATCCTTTCTACAGAGCAGACCATGCATTTACCAGGTCTTTTGCTCTGTGCACCACCAAAAGAGGGTTAGCAAGCCTAAAGGCCTGTGACAGTGTGTGGCTGGCAGTCAGGCTGTGCTGTACTCGGGTCAGTGAGGACAATTGTCTTGCTATTGATGTGGCAGCCACATGGAAAGAGACCAAGACTGGCTGGAGGATTAGGCTTTAACTGTACATCCCATAAAAAGCCATGAGTGGCAGCTAGCCCACAAGTATCTGTGTCTTTGTCCTTGAATGTCTATGAAGGGCACAGAACAGCCAAAGCTTGATCCCTTCCTTACACTCCTGCCACATGTGCTCCTAGCTCATGCAGACCTTGCAAGTGACCCTACTAATGAAGAGGTGCTGGTCCCTGGCTGCTTACTGCTGCTGTCCCCTCTGCTGTGTGGGTACAACTGAGTGCTGAGCTGGAGCACAGATTTGAACTGCCCCTGAACCTGGATTAATCTTCCGTCAGATTAATCCATGTTTTCAGTTTGCCAGGCAACATCCCAGAGGTGATGTGTAGTGGAATCCAGGGTAGGCTTGGCAGAGGTGACCTTAATCCACATGTCACCTTAAGCATGAGTCCAACTCATGGATCCCAAAGTCATGTCAAGGGAGAAAAGAGTTCTTTCCTTCTCACAAGTGCTTTGGCAGTGAGATGTGAGTTTACAGTCAGAGCCTGATGTGACACCACCTGACTTCTTCCCATGTGATTATGTGAGACTTCTTGCCCTGCACAGGCTTTTCTGCAGCCTCTGTGCCAGTAGCAAGCTGGCCAGCAGCTGTAGACACAGGCTGAGGGTGAACTGAGTTTTGACATCTGTGGCTTCAGGACTTCCGGGTTGTGACTTGAAGGTGGTTGCTCATCTTGAAGCTTGGATGGGTCTGCCATGGCCCTGGTTTTGTTCACAGCAAGTATGAAGCTAGTAAATAACAGCAGCTCTAATCTTCATGCAGATTACGTGAGCACACCTTTCCTAAAACAAGCATATGAAATGTAACTGAGCAATGTACCAGCTCTGATCCCACACATGTTCTCTCTGCATGATTTTTCTTCCTACACAATCACCCAACCCTCGTCATGCTTTTCACAGCTTCTTAAGCTTTTCCTGAAGAGCCCAGCAACAGCAGTGGTAGCAGAAAGCCTTTTTCCACTGAGTGAAAGTTTGGAAGGGAGCAGCTCTATTGCTTCTATAAATGCAGCAGTGTTTGCAAAATTGTGTGTGTAGCAGGGACAGAGAAGTCTTGCATCCCTGATCAGCAAGTTGGACTGGTTCCTCCTGTAGCTGTTTGCCTTAGCACTGTGTGCAAAGAAACAAAGGCTTCTTTTTAGGCCCATTGGTGTGACTGAGGTTTGAGGTTTCCCAATAAATAGTACTCAATAAATAGGTGCAGGAACATAAAGACTATTTAGACTGAGGTTCCTTGCACAGAGGTGTGGTTGCACACTGAATGTGGCCCCAGAGGAGCTAGTGCAGAACAGTTTTTGGGCTCTGCAGTTCTTTATACCTCTTCTCCCTGTGCTGCACACATAAGGCTGAACTCTTTTGATAGGAGTGCCCGTTTGTTTTTGGTCTCATGCAGTTCCCACTGTATTGTTGACTCTAGAAACGTAATAGTGATAAGGCTCAGCTCAATAAACACACTGCTGTCCAGCAAACAGCCCTGTGACTGGGCTCCCCTCAGCACTTTGTTCTGTTTGTAACATGCCCTGATCTGTGAGCAGTGGAATTCCAACAGCAAACTGTGGTAAATAATGATTCAGGGACGTTCATGAGAACTAACATCACAACCCAGGAAATGGGAAATTGTACAGAAATTTACAGGAATTTGTAAGGAATGCTATGCAGAGGTCAGTTTGTGACTGACAGTTTGTCTTTGGTAAATTCCTGCCAGATTTTCTCAGAATGTTGTTTTGTTAGTGGTGAAATTACTCTGAAATTACAAAGGGACTCCATTCAGGGTGAGATGCTGTGCTGGATGCGATCAGTGTGAATTTCAGTCATCTTGACTCACTAAAACTGTGAGCTTCAGTAAACAGCTGTACACAGCTGGAAACAGCCTTCAGGGAGAACAACCTTAGCTGGGAATGGGGCAGGGTTACTGGGGCCCATGTGAGAGCACAGTCAGTCTGCCAAGGGCATGTTGATGTTTTTAAGTGCAACAGGAGGATAAATTTCATTGCACATTGGCAAAGTATTGCAATTTGCTTACAGGACTATGTTTGGTAAAATACGTGGTTACTATCAGACTGAATCAATACAGGGTGAAAGTTAAAAGACTTTCATGCATCAGAGTAGGGAAGCCATGGAGCAGAAGCAGGGCAAGTAGCCCAAAAATTTCTGAGAGAGAGCTTGATAACTTTTATCAACAGGGTGGCATGACATTGGTGCTTTTGATAGCAATGTTGGAGCTCCCTGGACATGAAGACTCCTTCTTAGCCCTGTGTTAGTTCTTGGTAAGAGGAAGGTCCTGGAGTGGAAAGGGGTCCCAACTTCAACTGAGTCTAATGCAGCCCCAACAGTCCAGCCCTGACTCCAACATAGTGAAAAATAACCATGGTGTATGGCAGGACATCTAATGAGGAGCAACTCTATTGTCTTGTTCCAGCTTCTCTGTTTGTTCCTTGTGCAGTTTATGGCTGCATAGTCCCATGCTTCAATAAATCCATGAAGTATGGATTCAGCCCTACAGACAGTGTGGACAGTATGGATTCAGCCCTACAGACCTTTGCCACTGGGAGTCCTGCAGTAATCACTTTGAAGGGTCAAGTCCTTGCTGACCCACTAAGTCCTGACATGTAAAGGGTTCATCACAGAAGCTCTTGGGAAGTGCAGCCAATTTAATTTTGACAGGACTGCATGTGCAAAAGACATTAATTTTTAAATTCCAGTAGTTATAAAGGTTGGTTGTAAGCTTGCTAGCTCCTGATAAATTTAGGGTTGAGGGAAACCAAATACTTGGACTAAAACACAGCAGCTGTTAACCAGGCCATGAACGTACAGATCAATACCATGCACTCTCCAAACAGAGTTGTGAAGGGGATTAAGAAATCAAAAATACCTGTTTTCTTTCCTTTTTTTTTCCCTCCTAATTGTGGGAGAAAGTCCAGCCCCTTCCAAATTGCAAAATTCATTATAAAGTCACTGAGTGGAGACAAACCTGGGATCAAGAGGAGGCTTAAAAGAGAGCCAGATGCAGCCTTATGAAGCCCCAGAAGAGCATTTGACTGTCAAGAGGCAATACTTGTGTGGCCCCATCACTTTCCTTGATGTTCCAAACAAGCTCCTGGTATAGGAAGACCATATTTCATCTCCTTGCTGGATTTTTCTCTACAACTTACTTCTATGAAAGTACCCAGTTCTTTGCTAAGGTTTTAGGTTACTGTGAACAGCAAGGGAAGTGTTTTCTCTGTGACACTCTTCCTCGTTCCACTCTTTATTCATGTGTTTGTTGGCAGGTCTGTGGGGCCTAGTGAACAACGCTGGCATCTCAACCTTCGGAGAGGTGGAATTTGCAAGTTTAGACAACTACAAGAAGGTGGCAGAGGTCAACCTATGGGGCACTGTGAGGGTGACAAAAGCTTTCCTGCCTCTCATTCGCAGAGCTAAAGGTACATCCTGGGCAGTGGGGTAAGGCTCAGAGCTTTTGTAGCACAGCAAAGAGATGTAGGTAGGAATGCAGGCTGTACTTGGGGGAATGCTTGTGCAGTCCAGGGAGGGTTTCTGAGGATGCCATGTAAGCATTTGGTAGTACAGGCTATTCTTGGGACAGGCCAGGCACCTACACAGCAGGTGCTATCTTAAACATCCAAGATATCAGAGACTTTTTTGCAGTGTTGGCAGATATCACACAGACAAGGCAATCCAGAGTCCACACAGTGGTCATGTTTGGATAACTGCATCTTCTCCCTTCATGTTATTCCATTCACAGGTGACTTCAGGTAGTGATAAAACAAATGAGATTTAATGACAGCCATTTCAGATATCTTACAAGACACTGGTATTGTCAAAACTCTTTGTTTTATATTGAAAAAAGATATGTATGAGCAGAACTCTGAAGAGCTTCTTTATTTAGCATGTGTGGGAATGATGGTATAGGTGTGTGTTCTGGGAGGATAAAAGGGGGGTATATTAAGAAGATTGCTCAGATGCCATTCCCAGACAGCAATTAGCCACTAAACAAGCTCTATCTCACTACAAAAAGTATCTTACCCATCAGGTCAGCAGGTCTCACACTCCCTCTAAGTTACACTTAGGTCTGGAATGAGACGGTAGAGCTGTCCACTTGTTTCTCAGCTGAAATTTCGAGCTGCAGAAGGATATTGTGCTCCCTGGCTGTGAAAATGCTCTCTTGTAAAAATAGTTGGTGGAATTTCAAGGGCTTGTTTGTAAGTGTATCTGAAACATAGTGGACATAGTGCTGAGACACACACAGAGGAATGACCACTGCTGTCACCGCCCTGAGTCAGTGCCCCGAGGGCTGTCATGGGCTGTTGGTAGGAATTAGGACAATTGCTCTCCACTGCCCAGTGAACAGCAGCACATCAAGTCTCCCCTTGTTTGTCCCAGGAATGGCCACTGTTGAGACTTGTGGCTGACCAGCTGGGTGAGTGGGTTGTGCTGCTCATGCTGCAGGTGCAGAGAAAGCTCTACTCATTCTCTGCCATCCAGCTCAGGTCTAAAAGTACACACATGTGTTAGGCAGATGAGCTGTCAAGCTTGCAGAAAGAACTAGAACACTTGTATGAAATCACACAGAGTTGTGAGCTTTGCAGCTCATGACACTCTAGGCTGGGAGCTTGAGCCCTTCTCTAGCAAGACACATGGGTGAGGCACACTCCTGAGAACACAGAGCTGACAGTCTCGAAGATCATGGTACTTCCCTACTTGGAAATGAGGAGGGAAATGTCTTTGTAAAGACATGTATGCTTTGTAAATTCTTTGATGCAGAGGTAGGCATGTGCACACTCCCCTGGAGAACAGGGGTTAGCCTTGCTTGAGGCAGGAGAGAAAAGCTCCATGACAGGGGGTGTGTATTCAAGATTCAGATTTTACTAATCAGCATCGTCCCACTAAGTACCCTTTTACTGGGATGTTCTGGCTGCTGCTTCTGCAGCTCATCCCCGTCCCTGATGGTTCCTCTCTAGGCCGTGTGGTGAACATCACGAGCATGTTGGGACGCATGGCGAGCCCGTCTCGCTCGTGCTACTGCGTGTCCAAGTTTGGGGTGGCGGCGTTCTCGGACTGCCTGAGGCAGGAGATGTACCGCTGGGGCGTGCGCGTCGTCCTCATCGAGCCCGGCAACTTCGTGGCAGCCACGGGCATCCTGACGGCCGCCGGCATCGAGAGGCAGGCCCAGGCTCTGTGGGGCGGGGCCACCCTCGCCGTGCGGCAGGACTACGGCAGAGAGCACTTCGCTCGCCACGTGGCCACCATGAAGTCCTTCGTGGGCAGTGGCCTGAAGGACATGTCTCTGGTCTTGAATGCCATCACCGAAGCGCTCACGTCCCCGTGCCCCAGGAACCGCTACAACCCCATGGAGATGTACTGGTGGGTGAGGCTGCAGGTCATGACCCACCTGCCCACAGCCGTTGCCGACTGGCTTTACATCCCCGGAGCCACGCTGTAAACAGGCATCCCTCAGGCATCCCTCCAGGGCTCACATACAGGCTAGGGCTCACCTCTGCACTCCTTGCTGCTGTGTCTCCCCTGGAGATGCATATGCTTCCACTTTGAGTTGTGGAATTTCAAGTCCTGTGTTGTGGAATGCTAGAACTGCATGGTTTTTTGGTTCTTTTTTTCCCCCTCATTCTTGTTGTTTGTATTTCTTGCTGTGCTGATTAAAGTCGAAAGGTGTTTTCCTTTTAACTATGGAGGAAGCAGAGGAAGGTAAATATAACGTGTCAAATATGTGGCCAGTGTAATTAGGTCAGCAGATAAATTTGGCTTATTAATGGGCTCTTGCTTTTCCTTACAAGGGCAAACTGCTAATAGCAGAGCAAAGCTGTTGCTATGAGATGGCTTGAAGGGAGAAACTAAAATGGGAAACAAAAGCAGAGTTTTCCATTCAGTTGAAAATGGGTCAGTCACAGCCTTCCATTGTTTCCTGATACTGCCAAGAAGCTCTGCTGTGCAGTGACTGTCTGCTCTTTCCAGGGAAACAGCAACACTGCCTCTAAACAGCCTCATTACCTAGCTGCAAAGAAGGGTTCTTCCCTCCCAGCACTGTGGCCAGGAGATGCCAGAGCCAACAACTGGGCACATGATGGGCAGTGAAAAACCCTACTAATAATGAGGTCTGAGCCATCTCTCAGCAGCTCCTCTTCACCTGTTTCTCTCTCCCTGGGACAGGGTTTAAGCTGATGTAGCAAACAAATTTGGCTTCTTGGGCTACTACCTTACATGCCTGAACTACTCAACTGTGATACAGACATTGCCCAGCCATCCCCATTTCCTTCTGGCTGGTGAGGGGAGATGCTGTTGGCTTTTCCAAATCAGTTTTTTCATTTATCCTCTGCATTTGAACAGTGATGGGGCACTGTGCAGCTACTGTAGCCTGACTATGGGCTCTGGAAGGATGCTTTAAGGGACACATTTCCTATTTTTAATATTGCACAATGAAATCTCCATGTCACACAATCATCTTCTCAATCTACCTCTTGATAACTGATATGATATATCTTGCCCAGTATCCCAAAGGATCTCTTCTGTTGGCCACATGCAGGATTTCAATAATGTTTTCCAAGTGCATGGCTGCCTGCCATGCCCCATTCCCTGTGTTCCAGTGGTGACCACTGGTGGAGCAGCCAGTGAGCTGCAGGCACTGCTGGTCAGGCTGGGACCTGAGCCTCTCACTCTTAGGGACCAGCTTTTCCTTCCACTGTTTTGCCTTATGTGAGATTAAGTGGCTGTGAAAAGAGCTTATTGATTGCTCTTTCTTCATCTGCCTCTGCTAGCTCTGACTTGGAAACTGTGCCTTAAAGTTTTTGTATGCCACTGTCTGCAAATTCTTGGAGTCTGCATGCAGCCATGAATGCTGTGATGCCTTCAGGAGGAAAGCAGCTTTCCTTTGGAGATGCTGTCAAGGCAGCTTGTCTTACAAGTAACAACTGCTAGAAATACTGCTGTGCAGTTTGTGTCTTTTCCAGATCATCTGCACATGGAGATTTCCTGGGATTCAGGACCCAAAAGGATCCCACTGAACTGCAGCTTAAACAGTAATCACTTCTGCCCCCTGCACCGTGAAATGTGATTAATGTTAAGTAGCTCTGATTTGCACAGAGAGAAAAATAAATTGTAAGATTTTTGAAGCATATGTCTCTGGCTCCAGTGCTCATTTCTACATTTGTATTCCCACCTCTTTTGAATCTGAGGTTGGGATTTAATTAGGTTCAGTAATTAAGGAGGTGGTTTAATAATAACAATTAATGATGTTTCAGCAGGTAGTGGGGCTGTGGAGGATCAGTGAGAGCTGCCTGGAGCAGAATGGGCAGCATGGCCCATTTCCTCAGCAGAAGGCAGTTAGAGAGGCCTCTCTGTAAACACTGTCAGTGTTTGTATTTTGTGTGGTTTCCCTCGAAGGAGATGGTTTAGAGCAGTGCTGTGCATTATTCATTGCCTCAGCACTCTCCATGTAACTAATCCAAGGGCTACAGCTGCCTGGTAATAAGGATTAGCTCCTCTCATGGACGGAACGGAGACTGGCAAGCCAAGAAGTGTCCCAGACCATGCAAGGACCTCGTGGTTGAGCCAGGGTTAGGATTTCACAGCATGTGAGCCCCAGTCCCCTCCTGTGGCCCCTGAGAAGTGCTAAGGAGGGCTGTTAGTGCCTGATCTGGTTTCTGCCTGGGAGGGGAGCTCTGGCTGTCTGGGGGAGAGAAGAGTACATGTTTCATGCCAGAGAGTTGCACTAATAGGGCATTGAGGGCAGATTTTTGGTCTGCTGGTGAGTAACAGAGGGAAGAAAACTCAATTCCAGTGACCTTCAAAGCCTGAGGACAAAAGAGAGAAGTTCAGTGAAATCCCATGGAAGCCCATGCTCGTTGCTGCTGTAGTATCCTACAAGAAATTAAGCTGCCAAAGCTTGCCATGGCTTTTTTTTTCAAGCACCAGCTGCTGAGGCTGTGGCACTGTCCCACCTTTTTCTGCATGTTTCTACAATGCTTAGGATGGTCCAGCTCCTTCGTGCACCCCTTAGCCTTTGCAAAGTGATCCTGGTTTTCCCTTCAGATCGACAGCTTTTCTGTGATGGCACTAGGAGCCAAGAGGTGGCCAGTCCTCTGCATGAGGTCCTGCCTTGCACAGGGAGGTGCTGGCTCAGCCCTCTGCCAGTGGCCAGGGCAGTGCCTGGGCATGGGACCTTTGGGGTTTCTGCAGGGAGTGTTGCTCTGCAGCACCCAGCTCTGCAACAGTGCCACCCAGTGCACCTGCACACGGGAGGCTTGTTCAGCCTTTTGGAAACTTGAAGACCTCAGAAACTCAGGATGGGTTTATCTTCCTAGCTTAAAGATCCCCTTAAACATGCTGGTGCTGCATAAATAGCAACAGCAGCACCTGTGCTTCTGGCTGGGGTTTTGAAACACAAGTTTACAGCTTCTTGTGTAACCACAATGCTGAAAAATGTCCAAACCAATACCAGCAGGTTTCTCGGCCAGCAGCCTGAGCTCTGGGTGTTGGAGAGATGCTACAAATAGAGAATTTGTAAGAGAGCCAGCTCCACCTCCAGGGCCTGGCCTGGAGCCAGATACAGTTAATTCATTCTCAGCAGCGTTGGAAGGGCCACAGGGATGTTACTGATACAGCCCTATCATCGTCTCCCCTGGTGCTCTTTGAGGCAAGAGCAGACCTGTGTTTTCACCTCAAAATACTGATAAATAATACCTCAGCCCTGACAGCAGCTTATCAGAAGGCACAAAGTATCTGCATGTGCAGGTCTCCTGCAGCATTCAGTGCCTTCTCCTGTGGTGTCTTGAAGGGAAGAGCTCTCCAGAGCCCTTGGCAGGATGGCTGGCAGCATCATCCTGCCAGTGCTGAAGGCAGCTCTGGGCACAGTGCCTGGCTGAGCCAGGGTTCAGTGCACTTATCACAGCATGGTGCACTGAACATGCCTTAATTCACTGCCTGCAGGGCAACTTAATTTGGTTCCCTGAGGGTGCTTTTTCTCAGCACTTTTTGCCAACAGAGCAGTGACAGAGGGGGTCTCTGCCCACCCTCTTGTGCAGTATTGCTTTCCTCTACCCCTACAGAGAAGGTGATTGTGTTTTACCCCCATATGTATGGCCAGGGGGTACTCCACAGCCAGCATGGCACAAGGTTGTCTATTCCCCTGAGCATGGCCCCTGATATGAAAACTCTTTCTTGTGCAGGACCTAGCAGATGATGTTGAGAAGGGCAGTGGTGTTTCCCAGTTGTTTCCAGCTCCAGCACACAGATGGAACAGATCTGGTCACCTGAGATCTTCCTTCACTGTGTTTGACAAGACATCAGTAAAAGTCCAAATGGGAAAAATGAAAGAATTCTTGCTTTGGTTGTAAAAAGTGTGTTCGGCAGAGGAAGCAGGTAAGAGCTGGTCTGTTTTAATGGTTTAGTGGGGACTGAGATGAAGCACTTCTGGCCCTGGCACTGCTACAGGTTCCCTAAATGCCCTGAATAAATCACTCTACCTGCACCAAGCTCCCTTGCTTTCCCAGCTGCCTCTGCCACTACCCTGCCCATGCTGGAGTTATTGTTATAACTGATGCCAGAATAGGTATTATCCCCCTTCCCACAGGCTGAATTACTTTCTGTGGTAGAATAACAAATGTGGTGACTCCAGTCTTCTGCATGAAGGCTGCTACAAGTGGCTTTTAAAGTCCTCTGAAGTGTTGGAGCTGCAGGGAGGAAGGTGCCGGGGTGAGGGCAGGCATTAACACCACTGTGCTGCTCTTAAACAGGCCCCAAGGTTAACCATCACCCCACAGGCACCTTGCCCAGGGACCTTGAACAGCAACTTGGGGGAAAACTCTGCATGCTCTATTACTGCACACCAGAGCAATTGTGCTCCCAGGGCTGTGGGTGGTACCTATCACCTTTTGGGGTCAAGTGCTGGAGGAGAAGTCATTTTCCTGGTCAGACTTTAACCAGGGTTACTATGACAATCAGCCAGCAGGCTGTCCTCGTGTCTCCTTCCTGGTTTCTCCTTGCTCAGAGGTGTTGAAGCATACAGAGCACAGCAAAGCACCTTCCCTTTCCAGCTCTAATGAGAGGCAACCATTGCTCCAGGAAGCATGACTAAGGAGGGAGCTGTTGGGAGAGGGAATGCACCCTGGTAAGGCCCCATGGCTCCATCCCTTACTGCAGGGAGGGATGTGTCAGTCCCTGTGTCCCTTTGGAGACATCCAGTGGGTGTCTGGAGTATGGCTGTGCAGCTCTCCTCCCTGGGGGAAGCTGGTGCAGGTACTTGGCCTGGCAGCCCTCCAAAGAAGAAATGTGGGTCAAGTACTCCAATACAGCTGAGGTGCACTTTGATAATGAGGAAGTGCCTGCAGAAAATCTGCCTGGGGACTCAGAAAAGGCTTCAAGGTAGCAGTGGCCATCTTTAAAGAGGGTGAAATGGTGTGGTGGCTTGGCTGTTGGCACAAGGTGGCTTTGAAGAGCTGCAGGACACAGTCATCCATTGGATGAGTGGTCTGTCCATCCCAACAAGGGACTCCAGCACTGAGTTTTCTCAGGGCCAGCACTGGTGTGGGGATGGAGCCAGTGCTTTTACTGGGAGCTGCTGCCACACCATGTGCACACACAGGAAATGCTCCTCTGCCCATCTTTCTCATATACTCTCAGCCCACACACTAAGTCACAACCTCCTCCCCTCTCTGTTCTTTTGCTGTACACCTTTATCAACAAGCAAGTCCCCAAGACTCTGTAGCCCAAGAGCACATCTGGACCTTCTTTTTGCTCCACTGCCACTTTCACTGCCCTGAACCACACATGGCTTGCCTGGTTCCCCCAGGCCTTGGGGACCCCTGTAGGGAGTGGCTGCTCCCTTCCTGCAGCACTAAGAGGCACTGAGAGGAGCAGGAAACCCCCAGCTCCTGCTTCAGGCAGCTTTCTCTCCTGCAGGCACAAGCCAGGAGCTGGCTTCCAGCTCTGTTTGTGCATGGGCACTTACAGAATCAAAATCAGTCCCAGGTTCATCTATTGCCTCCCAAGGAAGTTCCTACACTCCTGTACATCTGTCCTGGTGCAAGAAGCTTTTGTTCTAGTCCATGGGTAGCAACCATTTCTCAAGAATAATTATGTCAGGGAATGCAAGATGTGGCATGTGGAAAATGCATGCATGTCCTCATGTCAGATCTCTTTACACTGAAATACACACCTGACTAATATTCCTAGGCTGCAGCACAGATAGAAGCATTTTTAATATTGTCTAAGCTAATCATTCCTAAGATCTCCCAACTGGTTTGAATGAAACTCTCTGTGAATGGCATCTCTGTGCCATTTCATACTGTAATCATGCATTTCACCAAAGTCAGAACACTGACCACTGAATTTATGTTATTTATTTTCTGTACAATGTAAATTCCAGTCCAGCAAACACTTAGGCCTGTGTTTCAATGCAAGCTGTGTGTGCTTGGGCTCAGTGGCCTCAATGCAGCTATTCACAGGCAAAGCCAAACACATATGCCAGTGTCTTTGTGCTCTCAGCCTGTGTGGAGGGATGAAACTTGCTCTTTCAGAAAGGGTATTCTTAAAATTCTCCTCTGAACTGTGGCATGAGATTGGGGGGACTCAGAGATATGGGATGGAAATGCTGGGCTGGCTGGTGAAGAAGTCCTTCTGGGGCAAAATGCTGCCCTTGGATCTTCCTGATGTACATATAAAACATATGTAAAACAGCCTTAAGGCATAAGAGTGAGGGATATCTGAGAGTCTGAGGCCAGCCCTGAATTCCTTGTGTGATTCCTGGGCTCCTGGTGCCCAGGAATGCAAGTTGCTGACTTGAAGCAGGCTCCAAAGTGCTCTGGCAGCAGGAGAGCCCATGTCCCTGCCAAAGGGCTTCCTGCTTGGCTGCAGGACAGCATAATCTGCAGGAGATTTCTTAATTGCATTCCTTAATATAATAGAGGCTGTTCTCTCTTTCCGTGAGCAGAGCTGCGATTACCCACTCACTAGAAATCTGTGTCGTGAGGAAGATGTAGGTTGTATATAGGTCATAGAAAATATAATTGTATAACTGCATTAAAGCATGCCTGGGCTAAGGGCTGAAATGTGGCTTAGCCTCAGAAAACAGGGCTGTGGGTTTTAAATAGCTTTACTTGGGCATCTCTTGGGCAGAGCTGGTGATGCTGTGAAGTGACCACTGTGCTTCCTCCATGAAAATAGAAAATCCCTTTGCAGGAAAAGCTCTCTGAACATGCTTAATGACATTTTTAGATCATTTACAGTATGTTTCAATAGGCTAAATGTTGCTGGTTGAGAAAAAAGCATAATGAACCCACTGGGGAGTGTGGGAGCTCTCCTCTGAGAAGGGGAGGCAGAGCAGGGCAGCTGGGGTGCTCTCTGGGCTGGGCTCAGTGGGGCACAGAGGATGGGAGCAGCACCCTGTGCTGAGCTGAGTCACACAGCCAGGGCCCTGCAGTGCCCACAGTGCTCAAATCTGAGTGGGCATTCCCAGACAGGGCCCACAGGAGTCTGGAAAATGCCCATGGATCTGCTCCTACATCCTTTGGAGATGTCTTACTCTGCCCCCTTAGGCTGTGCACTCCTCTCTCCTCTCTGTGAGGACAAACCTGGCTGAATGCCTGCTCTGCCTGGACCCAGGGTCTGCTGTGAGAACCCAGCATCAACAAAACTTTTTTAACCTTATTTAGCAGCATCAGGCAGCCCTTCATGTGGGACACTGGAATGCAGCAAACCCCCAGGATTATGGGCACTGCTTAAACTCCTGTTTTTATGGTGAGCACATCCACAGGGTAAGATGGCACCAGGCCAAAGCTTTGTCACTGGTCCAGATCTGCAATGTATTTCTGCATACAGAGACCTTGTTTTCCTTCACTCTGTTATGTTTTTTCTACTTTCTGAAGAGTAAATATCCCTCTAGCTTTTCTCTCTGCAGGGATTCAGATCTTGGCAGCAATGCCAGTTAGGCTGAGGAGCCTTCCTCAGCACAGCCAGAAACACTGATGGTCCTGCATGATAGGGGTTGTCCCTTAAATAATGACACCCTTTTTTGTTTTCTAAGTGCCTAAATTCTCTCTCCTTGGTTTCTTGTGTTTGAATACATAATTGGATAACTTCCAAGGTGGAGAGCTACTCACTAATTGTATATAAATTAATCACAACGTCTTTTGTGCACTTGCATGGGATCAAGTTCCCATATCCCAGAGGCCAGTTCATGCATCCAGAGTCTGTTTACTTCCTTTGCTGTCGTAAGTGTAATTAAAAATTTTACACCATTCTGCATAAACAGATTTCAAAGCACCTTTTGCCACTCCTAGGAACAGAGGAAAATTCCCACCTGCTTTTCTTTACTCTGTCTTGTCTCCTACTTGTTGATTTTTTTTTATATATATACATGCTGCAACTTGTTGGCCAGCACAAAGCCCCATTTCCTGGAGAAGAGGAATAAAAACAAAATGGAAGGCACCATGAAAGGTAGTGCCAAAAAGGAAGAGCTGTCCGTGCAAACAATGTTGTCTCCATGGTGGGACCCTCAGCACTCCCAGGTTATCCTGGCTCTCAAGCTGCTCAAATCCCAGCTGGAGGCCCAGTGTGGCAGGACAGCCTTTCCCTGGGAGCCAGGTCCCCACCAGGCCTGGCTGGGTGAAGCTGCTCTGTTTCACAGGGGCCAAGAGCTGATATCTGGGGGGTGCAGCAGGACAATCTCACTCCTGCACTAAGCCAGGTCTGCTACAGGTAGAACGTCACAGGTGGAGTGGCACTGCCCTGTCCTAGCCCTCTGCTGGCTGAACTTTCTCTGCACTTCTAGTTTATTCTTACAAGGGGGTTTTCTTTGCTAGCAGCACTCAGTGCATTATCTCACTGGAGCCAGATGAGCTTTGTCTCTGAAACGGGCGATTGGCAGCGTGAGGCTATCCCAGCCAATGCAGTCTGTCTGTAAATGCTGTCCCCGTCACCCTGGACGTGCCGAGTGGCTCATGCCACCTCTGCCCGTGTATGCTCTGCACCCACTGCTGCCCAGCCCCTCACAGCCCCCCTGCCCCGCAGCAGCGCTGTCCCATCCTCCTGCAGCCCCCGTGGGACCCCACTGTGCCCCAGCCCTGCAGCCTGCCCTGCAGCTGCCTCATTGCCCAGAAATGTGGGGAGGTTTCATTCCTGAATGAAGCATTCCGAGCGTGTCTGGTGCCCCCCTCCTTGCCCTGGTTTCTCCACAGCTTTTCTCCTTCCTGCCCTTTGATGTGTGGCCCCTCCTCTGCTCCAGGGCACAAACTGCTTACCAGGTGGGGATGACTGAGATGACTGAGATCCCACCCCACAATTAGGTGCAATTTTAAGGTTATGCTTTTCCCTGAGCCCTTGCTCTGGAGTGGCTCAGAGCAGGCTGCTGCTGTGGGCTAAGGACAGGTGGGACATGGAGCATGCTCTGGACTCAAGGAGTGTCAGCTCCTGCTGCGTCCTGACTTCTCAGCATCCTGGCCATGGCCACTCCTGCAGCAGGAGTTCCATGGTGTAGGGGGATAGAATATAAGAAAATAAAGATAGTGTAGAAAGTAATCTTACCCCTAAGGAGTTGCAGCTGGGCCAATTATCAAAGATTAGGAACAGGCCTGACTTTAACAGGCCACAGCTGTGACCAATGTGAAGAAGATGCTATAAAAAGAGTAGGGTGAGAAAAAGATGCTATAAAAAGAGTAGGCCCATTGAGAAAGGAATGGGAGTTGGCTGCTTTGTGAAGAAGAAACAGTCAGTGCTCTCAGGAGTTGCCCATGAGAAACACCAAGGAGGTATCAAGCTTTTGTGATAAGGAGATAATAGTATGGAACCCCTGCAATTAGATGACAACACCACAGAGCATGGCTGGGTGAGCACCTTGATGCTCTGGTGTGACTCTGGCTGCAGAGTGCCAGGAGCCAAAAGGGCAGTGCCCAGCCCAGTTATGGCCAGGGACTATGGCAGACCATGGACTGTGTGCTCCCCTGGGCCATTCACCCCCAGCTGGTGCTGCTGGCTCTGTGCTGGATGAGCCAGGCACAGCTCTGGTGGTTGTTGAGGTCCTAGGACACACTTTGGCTGTGCTGTTTCAGGGCACACCTTGGCTTCATGGCCCCAGAAGGGGACAGGACTGAGCTGTCTGTGGCTCCTGGAGTGGCATTTGGGCAGTCAGGAGCTCGTGTGTGTGCATGTGTGAGTAAGGCATGCAGGGCAGCATGTAAAAACACATCTGGAGAGAGTAAATCTCAGCAGAGATTAGATTAAAGTGTAATTAAACACAGAGAGCTTCCTGTCAATTACTCAATTCTTGTATAACTCTTGGGGATGGCTGCTCTGCTGTCAAAGACATTTGCTGGGCACCTGTTGGAAAAAGTGCCAGGTCAGCATCTTTCCTTGTAATAAGATTTAAGAGTCTAGAAGAAAACTGCTGAAAAGTCTTACAGCTCCTCAGAAAAACCTGTGATGTGTCATGCTGCTTCATGCTCCTCATGTACTCACAGCAAGTGACTGTGATGGGGACAAGGACATTGCAGTGGCCTGGAGGATCTCCAGGGCTCAAGTAGGAGGCTGAGGATGCTGCATGTCCCCCCCTTGGAGCATGGCCATGGCCACTGCTGGACCAGAGGGCACAGGATGGGAGCTGCTGCTGTCCCCAGCCCCGCTCAAAGGCTGTGGCATTTCTCTCCTTCCCCTGCCATTTGCACCCAGGCCTGAGGCTTTAGTGAGTGGCTGCAAGGCAGAGAGCTCTGCAGCTGCAGGCAGTACCCAGACACGTGGGGTGCCTTTGTTTGCCTGGGTGAGCAGCCAAGTTGCAGCCCATCTCCAGCTTCGTACCAGCTGCAGATCCAAGGCAGCTGACTGGCCTGCCAAAAACCTAAACACGTCGAGGACCAGGGAGTGGCTTGTGCCAGGGCTGAATAATGATGATCCCAGCACACTTATAAAGAGAAGCAGAGAGCTCCCCACAGAGCTGGTCCTCTGCGGAGCATCACTGTGCCTCACCCACCAAGGTATGTCTGAATTGGGAGATTCAAAATGGGAACTGTCTGTCTGCAGCTGGAGACAGACTGGGCTTTTCTTCTGAACTTGGGGAAAATGTTACTGCTGCTGCTGTGCAGGAGCTTCCAGCCAGGGAAGCAGAGCAGCCCAGTGCTGCAGGGTCTGTGTGTGCCAACCTGCCCCAAGCAGAGCCCAAAGCATGTGGGCAGCATCCTGGCTCCAGCAACTGTTTGGGTGTGAGCAGCACAGCTCCTGCTTCTGCTCTGCAGGAAAGCCTGTCCTTTCCCTCCTCACCCCATGCTTGTGGGGGTCTGTTCCTGTTGTATTTGGTGCTGATTTGAATCTGTACCAACTTCCCCACCTTGCAGTGCTGTGTATATCCTGGCATACAAAGACCTCTCCAGAGGCAGCTCTCCCACCCTGTTGCAGTGTCAGGCAGCCCTGGCTTGCCTGGGGATGTCCCTCCTGCCATGCAGGTGTACAGAGCTCACATCCATGTCCCAGGGCCTCAGCTCTCTGCTGGCTCTGGAGTATGTCCCTTGTGCTCCACCATTTTAAAGCAAACATCCTGCATTTCCCCTTGCCTTGGCTTTGGACAAACAATGACACTCCTGTGGGTCCTTGGACATTTATCACCCCTGCCCCTTGCTAGGTGTCAGATGCGGGTGATGAGTACAAGTGTTCTCACCAGGTATTGCCTGGCTTTTTGTGGCGCTGCTGGGCACAGTCTGAGCACAGGCAGGGCTTAAGGCTGTTTTGGGACTTCTTTGGCACTCTTCTAATGATTCCTTCCTCCTTGCTGTGCCCCTGAGGTGCCCTGCTGCATGTCCTATCCCTCGTGCTGCATTTCACACAAAGCTCTGCTCCAGGGAGGCCCCAGCTCAGCTGTTTTCCTTCTGCCCAGGTGCATTTCCTGCCTGCATCCCAGTGCAGCCATGCTGGGCACGGCAGTGCGGATCTCGGTTCTGCTCAGCCTCTTCAGCGTTGGGAAAGGCCAGATGTTTCATGTGGGACCATGCCCAGATCCATCAGTTCAAGAAGAATTCGATATCAACAAGGTGAGAAAAGTTTTCTAAAAATCTCATAGGGTGCAGCTAGTGAAGCTAAGTGGGCATGGGAGTGACAGCAATTGCCTGGTGCAGGTGGCAGCTCTGGTCACACCTTGTGCCAGTGTGGGTCTGCAGCTCTGCTCTCCCCCAGTCCCAACCACTGAGGGGCAAAAACTGTGCTGACAAAAACAGGCTGCTCTGCTTCAGCTCACTCAGGTTAAAAACATCTCTTTAAACTTTCTTCTCTCAGTATTTGGGGAAATGGTACGAGATAGAGAAGCTGCCCTCAACTTTTGAGAAAGGAAGCTGCATCCAGGCAAATTACTCATTGAAGGAGAACGGGAAGTTCAAGGTGATCAACAAGGAGATGCTGTAAGTGTTTATGTTCCTCACTGTGGTAGTGGCACTGCTGTCACCTCTCTTGCTGTCCTCAGTGTTCATTTTTCTCTAAATTGCCAGTGGCTGGGGCTGAGGGTGCTGGGGGAGGCAGCCTGTGGTTGCAGTAGCTCTTCTGAGGGATATGGGGCTCTGGTTCCTGCCAGTGACCTGAGGATCATCAGGTCTCTGTCTCATTGTCCAAGGTGAGTGATAAGAAAATAGATCAAATGTACATGGTGACTTCAGCATAAAATAGCCTGGATCTCCCCCCTGACAGGCTTGCCAGCCCCAGAGATGGCTGAGAAGCTGGATGCCCTGGGTCCTGTTCTGGGGGGGTCATGGGGCTGGTTATGGGATGGCAGCTACCACCTTGTGCCCCTGCATGCTCAGAAGTGCCTGTGCCTTGTGCTCCTCTCTGCTCCAGAGTAAAGAGACACAAGGAAAAGGGGCAGGGAAGGTGAAGCAGATGAGTAGTTTTTACTTAAATATTTCTCAGCCTGTTTCTGGAGAATTTACCTTGCACAGGTAGTAACTGCTGTGCAAGGGGATCGGAAATCGTTGTCAGTTGTCAGTTTAAATCAGTGGTGAAGTGAACGCTTTTCCCTTTTTTAGGGAATTAGGATAGTTTGCAATTATCCTGAGTCCTCCTGGATTTTTACATGGACAGATGCAGGTGCTAATTAATCTGTTTCCATCACCAGCCTGTGCTGTTGTGGGCTGCTGCTGTGAGGGGCTGAATGGATGGGAGGGAGCGAGTTCAGTGCTGTCCCCTGTGTTCCTGGCATGGCATGGGCACTTTGTTCTGGCTGACAATAACAGCAGCACAGGAACACATCCCTTGTGTCCGGGGCAGAGCAGCATGCCTGCTGTTCACAGAGTGCCCAGCACTGTCTCAGCAGCTCCACTGCTCAGGCTGTGCCTGGCAAACAGCTGGACATTCATTTGTGCCTGCATTAATCTGTGTGAGATTCATCCAGTCATTGCTGTCACTACTGTAGCAGCTCAGGACCCTGAAATATCAGGGATATTTTGGGTGTGCATGGCTCCAGCATCAGCCCCTTGACCTCTGCTGCTGGCAGCATTCACTTCTGCCTCCTTGGCTGCTCCTGTTTTACAGGGAAGCGTGAAGCTTTCCTGCCTGATCATCAGAGGCAGCATCCAAGTCTTGAGGCATCTGTGCAAAAATGTTATGAGATGGGCAGCTCCAGTCTTAGGGCTTGCTGCCAGCAGGGCAGTGCTCTGAATGAGCAGCCAAAGAAACCCTGGCTCACTACACAGGTACAGATAATTTGCCTGAGGAGGAATGTGCAGTGACCTGGAAAAAGCACAGGTGATTAAACAGAAGTGAACATGTGCCTTCCACAACTACCAGGAGCTAAGCTGCTCCCTGGCACATCCAAGATCATGGATGGGATCCTCCCATCCTCCCATGCTGCATTCCTCCCACCCAGTGCAGAGCAGTCTTGCTCTCCTTCCCCTCTGTCATTGTCACCCTGGAACCAAAGGACATCCAGCTGACAGGGCTATTTGGAGAGAGACAGCCTGGGATGCTGGGGTGGTTTAACCTGAGAGGCCATCTACCCAGCTGCACCTGGCCCAGGACCTGCTGTGCCCCGAGTGCTGCTGAACACATCCTCAGGGCTGCTGGGGTTTACCAGTACCCATTTCAGCCACCTCTTGGCAGGTAGTTGTGTCAGGAGGGATGATTTAGTGGAAGTGAAAAAACGAGATCTCCCACTTTCCTGACTTTTTTTCTCCCCTTTGTTGTTCTCCCCTTAGTGCCAATGGCAGAATCAATGAAGCTGAAGGAGAGCTCATGCACATGGATGTGAAGCAGCCGGCCAAGCTGGGCGTGCGCTTTAACTGGTGTAAGTGTGTGCTGGGAGGGCTCCTGGTGCCCAGGGCAGGGCTGTGCTCTGCCCATTGTGCCGTGGCACCAGGGGGATGGGGGGGAGCTCCCCGTGTGGCTGCAGCAAAGGGCTAAAATAGATGTTGTGAGCAGCAGGCAGTGGTTTGGTGGCACTGATGTGCCATTTACCACTCTCAGTGGTGAACTCTTCACCAGCTGGTCTCAAAGCAAGAGAGATCAGCAGCCTTGCCATCCCTCCGGGTCATTCCAGAGATGGGGACGGGCAGGTGGGGGAGGCAGCCCCACAGTGCTGCAAGAGCCAAGAATAAGCTTGTTTCTCTGCACACTATGGTACAGCTACTTGCCCACGCTGTCTCTACGTACAAGTGGCTTTTAATAACCATTAATTATATGGTTTTGTTCGCTTGTTCCTTCCCTTGTCACTCTAACACTCCACAGGGGCCTCCTGAGGTGCTGTGCCACATTGCACAGCACTTTGCTCTGTCTGCAGCAACACTGGAAACTGAGCTGCAGTGTCCCCTTGGATCACGTTTTATTCTGCTCCCTAGCACCTTTTCTTTGGCAGTTTCATACCTCTCTTTTGCAGAGGGGCTATTTGGAGAAATGGGTGGAGAAGGGGTAGTTGCAAAGGCAGTACAATGACTGTTCCATGAGCACAGCCAGACTGGATTCTGTCCTGCTACTGCACCACCACAGCCATTTCACCTGCAGCATGTGCAGCCCCAGCTGCCTTCACTGTGTGTGAGCCCCAGAGAGCAGCTCTGAGCTCAGCTCAGAGTTTGGTTTGTGTTCCTCCTGTCACCCGTGTCAGCTCCTAGCACTACAGCTTCTTCCTGGCAGCCAGCACCCCCACACTGGTGAGGCTGGGCTGGCTTTCATCAGCCCAGGAGAGCTGTTCAGGTCATAGCGTTAACTTTCCAGAAAGACCTTCACAGTTAGGGCTTTGTGTCTTTCCCAAGTTCTTCTGGGCAGAACAAGGAGTCCTGGTAGGCTTTTATAAATTATAGCTGCCTGTACTGACCACAAGTGTGCAGCAGCCAAAGTGGGAACAGTCCCAGGAGCTGTGGCTGGGGTGCAGCAGAGCTGTCCAGAGCTGGTTACACACAGCAATCACGGTGCCCTCCTCTCTCCTAGTCATGCCTGCTGCCCCTTACTGGGTCATCTCCACTGACTATGAAAATTACTCCCTGGTTTACTCCTGCACTAACATCCTCTGGCTCTTCCACATGGACTATGCCTGGATTCTGTCAAGAGCTCCTGACATGCACCCAGAAACCGTGGAGAACCTGAAGGGTGTTCTCCAGTCCTACAAGATCGACACCGATAAAATGATCCCCACTGACCAGGCCAACTGCCCTGCTGAGATGTAACTCCTGGCATGCAGTGACACAGCACCAGACCAGAGACAAACTTTGTTGCTTGCTTTATTATCCATTAGAATTTCTCTGTGTACCTGAGAATTTTAATAACAGTAGGTTCCTCTTTGCTAGCAGTAGTTTGCCAGTCCAGATGTACTCCTTGCTGCCATTCCCTGTATTGCTCTTCCCCCTCTTTTTGTCTTTCTCTGACTTTTGTAGCATAACTGACTGAGTCAGTGCTAATGGGTGGAAGAAAGAAACCCTGCAGTGCAGACCTGACACTCTGCTGCTGCTGTGAGTCCTCCAGGATGTGGAAGGGAAAGGGTATGAGTTGTGATGTGCAAGTATTAGTCCTGGGGAAAAATCGTTCATGACACAGCCCCATGTTCATTTCCAAATTTTGTCTTGATGCTTCTGGGCCTGCCAGGAATCTACAGGGTCTGAGCTACACTGGGCACTGCCTTAGCAGCAGCAACATCCAGACATGGTGGGTCAGTCCTGAGGCAGGGGGAATTGAAAGCTTTCCAGAGCAGGGCTGTAGGCATTTGTAAGTTAGCAGACCTCCTTGCCAGAAATCAAATCTTGCCCTTTGTATTTTAAATCTAAAAATATCCAGAGATTCAGCATCACTCCATCCCTAATGTCTATATATGTCCTTCTCTTGCCTCTGATGAGGCTGGTCCTGCCCTCCCAAGGGGCCAGCTCTGACTGTACTTGTAAGCAGACATAAAGAGATGGGGCTGCTCCCTTGTTCTGTCTTCCAGAGGCTTTCCCCTGAACAGCAGAGGCCAGCAGGCTCTGCCTGACATCCTGCCACTGCTGCTGCTGCACGTGCTGAGTGCCCACTGGTGCTGCTTCTGCCCTGGCAGGTGTTCAGCAGGCACCACGACAACTCTGCTTGGATAGCATTCATGCAACTCATTAAAAATGAAATAAAAATACCTGCTTCAGGCCTTTTGTACCCTCCCAGCTGCACAGCTTTTGCCAGCAGGCTGGGGCGCTCAGTGTGTGGGGCCTGCTCCTCCTCTGGGGCTGCAGCACCACCACAGCAGGGCTGCAGTGAACATGACAACCACAGCTGAAGGGAAATGGTTTGTTCCAGGAGCCTGGAGCTCTCTCCAGCTCTCCAGGGTTGGATGTATGGGCACCTCCCATTGTCTGAGTCCTGCCAGCAAATTTGTGTTGTGGCTTTGGCTGACAGTGACCCCCATCTCCTGCTGCTTTTACTGACATGTAAAAATAATGACACGGATGTAGAATGCTGTAAATCTGCAGGAAACATTCTACACTTATTTTGGTGGGACCCTGGTGGTGTGGGTGTGCTGCAGAGCACTTTCTTGCCCTGGGAGAGCTACAGGAGCTGAGCAGGAAGCCAGTATGTCACTAATCTTTACCAGTCAGAGGAGACCAGGATGGGAGGGACCAGAAACAACTGCCATGTTGAAGTCATTATTCCTTTAAACTTTCAAATCCTAATGCCACAGTTCCTGTGACACAGAATTAAACACTCCACCCAATTTTTCAGGCTATAAGGATGATGGACATGCCAGGATACAAACAAATGCTCAGTTATTCCCAAGTGTGTCAGATTCTGGGTGTAATCATTTCATCACTGCTTCGTCAGGTTCCTATTTTCCTTCTCACATGGATGGTGCTGCTGTAGCCCTCATTCTGTGTGATGCAAGCCCATGGCACGGTGGCTGTGCAGGCACTGAGCCCTAGGGGTGGGAACCTGCAGCTCCATGGGCAGGGCAAGCGCTGCCCAGCACTGGATCTGGCTGGGAATGGGATCTCCAGGTGTGGCAGAGAAATGGGAGTGTTTCACTCACAGACAAACCCCTGCCATGCCTGGGCCCTCTGGAGACTGCACTGGCTCCTTCACTGTGCTACAGACACCGTGACAAACCTGGGCTGCTCTGGCAAACACGGTGTGCTGGGGGTATCACAGCCCAGCTGCAGCCTGCCCTGCCACTGCCAGCTGGTGTCCCCAGCACAACAGCACACATGGGACACCCTGCAAACCCTCGGGTGTGGGTGGCAGTGCCAAACAGGCACCAGCCCCACACAGTCCCAAGAGCTCCGTGGATGTGCAGACGCCCCCAGGGCAGCACACGCCAGACCTCTGTGTCCGTGTGTCCTCATCAAAGGAGGTGTGGATCTGAACAGGAGATGCCAAGAAGATGGAGCCAGGCTCTTCTCAATAGCACCAACCACTAGGATGAGAGGCAATAGGCAGCAAGTGATGCACAGGAAATTTCATCTGAATATGAGGAAGAACTACTTTACTGTGCAGGTAATGGAGCACTAGAACAGTTTGCCCAGAGAGGCTGTGAAGTTTCTGTCACTGGACACATTCAAGAACAATCTGGACATAATCCTGTGCAATGTGACCCCTTCTGACCTGACCAATTCCATGATTCTATGTCTGGTCCCTGCATCTCTGTGCCTGTGTCCCCCAGTGTCACTGCATCCCGTGTCCGTGTATCTGTGTCCGTGTCCCTGCCGTGTCCATGTATCCCTCTATCCCCGTGTCCGTGTGTCCCTCTATCCCTGTGTCCGTGTCCGTGCCGTGTCCGTGTGTCCCTCTATCCCTGTGTCCGTGTGTCCTTCTGTCCCTGTGTCCGTGCCGTGTCCGTGTGTCCCTCTATCCCTTTGTCCGTGTGTCCCTCTATCCCCGTGTCCGTGTGTCCCTCTATCCCTGTGTCCGTGTC
Organism: Agelaius phoeniceus; assembly: GCF_051311805.1. Lineage (NCBI taxonomy): Eukaryota > Metazoa > Chordata > Aves > Passeriformes > Icteridae > Agelaius > Agelaius phoeniceus. The sequence continues at coordinate 14,972,109 of NC_135274.1, forward strand.
TCTGCCGTGTCCGTGTGTCCCTCTATCCCCGTGTCCGTGTGTCCCTCTATCCCCGTGTCCGTGTCCGCGCTCCCCGCGCACGCAGAGCGCCCCCTCGCGGTCGCGCCGGCGCACGGCGGCAGGGGGCGCTGTCGGTCCGCCGGCCGCCAGGGGGCGCAGGCGCGCGGGCTGAGGCGCTGGCGCGGGGCGGGCCCGGCCGGGGCGGTGGCGGCGGCGGTGGCGGCGGCGGCGGCGGAACCGGGCGGGCGGCGCGGCCATGGAGGAGCCGTCGGTACCGGACGCCTCGGCGACGCGGCGGGGGCCCATCAAGGGCATCCTGAAGAAGAGCGGCAGCAAGGCTACGTCGGGAGGGGCCGTGGGGGCGCGACAGCCCAGCCAGGCCTGCGAGGAGGACGAGCAAGGGTGAGGCCCCGGTGGTGGTGGGCGGCGGCGGGTCCCCGCAGGGCCTCCCTCGGCCGTCCTGCTCCTTCGAGGGGCCCGCCGGGCGGGATCCGCCGGGCGGCGTCCCCGGCCGGGGCTGCTGCTGTGCCCCGTGCCCGGGGGATGCTGCACGGGTGGGGCGGGGGTCCGTGCCGTGCCCCCCGTGCGGCGGCGGGCCCGGAGCTCGGCTCCGCTCGGCGGTGCGGATCCGGCAGTGGCAGCTCCTGCCGAGCCCGGAGCTCCGCTGGGAGCCCGGGGATGCCGCGATCCGGCAGTGGCAGCTCCCGCCGGGGCCGGAGCTGCGCTGGGAGCCCGGGGATGCCGGGTGTGCACCTGAGCGGAGGCGGGGAGCACCGTTCGCATGTCGCCGTGGCTCCCGCCGAGAAGTGGATGTCACCTGCTGAGTGTGGCAGCTCACAAAGGGTTTTGCCGATGCTACGAGGATAGTTCGCAGTTTGGGAAATGCGCTTGATTTATTCTCAGCCTTCTCATAGGCAGCTCATTTCTTGTAATCAAAAGCATGTCTCTGGAGAGGGGACCTCTCCTGGGCTGAAACATCATCAAGATGTATTCTCGGTTGGGCAGGAGCCATCCATAAAAATCTCACACTTGAGAATGTGCACAGCCTTGTGGTTTGTTATTTGAATGACATGAAAGTCTTGGTTTAATTGTAACATGCCTAGTTAGTCCAGATATGCTAGAAGTGGTCTTTTACTGGCCAGCACCTGTCCTTGCTGGTTAAGAATCCTACACTTTTCCTCACGCTCCCAGTATATGCTGCCTGCCGTTGCTCTGATTCCCCATCAAGTTATGATGAGCAAGGTTTGACCTGAACTCAGTGTTTACAAATTGGCTTTGGACAGTTTTCTTTTTTCGGCACCTTTTTGAGTATTGCAAGGAGCGAAGTAATGATAAAATAAAATGGTCGTGCTGTTCAGTTTTTTTATTATTATGGTAGTACTCCTTTCATCTTTGCCTAGTTAAGTCATGAATGTAATCTAAAGTCAGCAAGGTAAGAAAGAAGAGCTTTTGGGTTGCAGTGTCGCTTTTGTTAGCTGCTCCTGCTTTCCAGAGAAAAATTTCAACTGAATGAACGAGATGATGTTTCTGAAACAGGTGAGTGTAAGTAGCAATATGTTACACAAATGTGTTTTTTTCTTTTCCTTTTCTTCACTTCTGATATGTAGCTTGATGTGTGTAGCACCACACCAGACATAAATTACAACTGGGTGTTGGTAGCCTGTGTTTAATTTTCTGCAGTTTCTTTTGTACCATGTTGAAAAATGAGTAGAAGTTGGAATATGAACTGATGAGTGTATGGTATATTGGTTATTGCACACAGTAATTTCTTGGGAAGCAGGGGGCTAGAGTCCAGCTTCTATTTCCTGTTTACCAATGTGAGCCAATAAAGTCAGATTAATTCTGAAATTGCCTTGCAAGTTGAAAGATATTGGCTAAACCTGGCAGGCTGCATTAGAAAATTTCCTGGAAAGATCAGTGCAGGGTATATAAAGCTGGTTTCTGTGCAGGTATTGTCTTTGGATGGCAATGTCTCAATATATCAGTGTTTTTTCTGATTTCAGCTAAACAATTTTGGTTTTAGAAGAATGATAAGTAGTACAGTTGTGATTTTCCTTTGAGATTGAAGATTAGTTAATAAATTCAGGTATCTGTTTTCTTAATTCTTCTGCTTATTTCTAATATTGACATTCAGGTCTGAAGATCTTTAAAAATATCTGTAGATGAAAGAGCTCATTGTGTCAGCTGTCATCTTTTAAAGCACAATGTTCAGAGCTCTCATGTACTTGCATCATTACTGACCTTGTGCTGCCGTTAGTGATGGTAACATTGTTTGGAAAATTTCCTTAATGAAAATGTGATGCAAGAATGAAGCTTGAGAAAGTGGGACACCACTGGAACTACATCCTAAGAGATGGTGGTTTAATGGCAGATGTGTTCTTGGATACACACTGGGGTACAGTATTTTATTCCTTCAGACCACTGTAAGAGCCCGTGAGTGAGCAGGTGTGATATTTTACAAAGGAATTGTGGAAGTGTGTGTGTGCACAAGCAGCTGTGTTGGAAGAGGTGAGTCTGCTAAGGCAGGAGCAAGGGAGGTGTGAGAGGCGTTCCTTGGCTGTTACTGCTGCTGAAACTTCTTGCCTGTCCTGCTGTGATGTCAGATGAAGTTATTGTATATTTTTAAAGCTGTGAGAACATACAAATGACCACTTATGAGATTTTTTTCAAATCTCATTTTCCTAAGGAAGATTAGATTTCTTATTTCTGTATTTGAAGGGGTGTCAGGATGCATTTTTCTGTGATGGTCCTAAGCCATGTCATTAGTGTTGTGCTGTGCAGACATGCCTAAGCATGCAAAGTTGGAAACAAACAGGGGAGGTGTGGGTTTTCAGAGCACTTAGTCATTCTCCTGTGAGGGCTTTTTACAAGCAGGGGTGAAATTACATGTTTGTCTCTTTGCCACTAATGGCATTTTTCCCCCTAGGTGAACTTCAGGTTGTGCTTTGGGAGGTGTTCCACAGCCAAGGCTTTTAGTGTTGGAATCTGAGTTTGAAAAAATAAGTGTGAAAAACTAAGCCACTAAAAAGTTGCTCAGTCTTTTATTCATGACTCACTGAGTTGCTCAGTGTGGGCTGTCTGATTTCCAGCACAGTGCATGCCAAAGGAATTGTTCCAAGATTGCCAGTATTATTATTAGGTGGAGTTGGGAGCCTGGGCTATAAACCTTGATGTGCTCTGGGCAAGTGAACCCAAGGCATGGGAAGGGAATGTCTCCATCTGTTGTATTTCCTTGTCAGCTGAGCTCTGGCTCTTCACAGCGGCTGTGTACCCTGTGTACCATTGTCTAAGTGCTCTGGCTGGTAAAATTCCTCACTGTGCAACACAGGGAGCATCTTGTGTTGGTCATGGAAGAACTTTAGGCTGTGTTAACCTGGGTGAGCTGGGGATTTTTCGACTCCTAAGCAGACAGTTTTGAATGAGTGGCGTTCCTGGAGCGGAGCTCCTGCTTTGTCATCACGGAGCTCATGACTGCCCGCCCTGCCAGAGCCGCGATCTGACTCACGTGTTGTCCGCTTATGCTGCAGCCCTTGTGTTTGCACAAAATGATTCAATGGTCCTGAAGCCTCAAACATGAGACCTTGGCACTGCCTGTTGTGTGCTGGGGGGATTAAGATCATTCAGTTTGTATTAATTTCTGGAGTGTAAGCCCGTGGCATTTAAGATTCAGCATCAACCCCCACATCTGTTTTTTTTCTCTTTAGTTTTTTTCCCCCACATTGTATTATGCAGTGATCTTGTAAATGTATAATGTAGTTTGTGCTTGGAATTTTGCTTTATCAAGTTTGTTTTACAGATCTTACTCTGCCTAAGAGCACTTGTGTTATTGAGATTGAATATATCTTTCAGATCTGTTATTGGATTGGTCTGTGTTTGAACAAGAGCAGTTAAGTGGAAGTCTTCCAGCCAACTGCCCCCTCCCACCCCCCCAAAAACCCAAACAACAACCACCCTAAACCAAACAAAAACACCCACAAAACTCACAAAGTCCTGTAGTGTTTGCTTCCTTAACTAATAATTTACAACAAGAATATACTAATTAGTCAGATTTTTGTATTATTCTGAAATTAAATTTATTGGCTTAATCTAAGGGAAAGACCACCTTATATGAAATTTGCAATAACCTTTTTAGAGAAAATGTGGAACATGGTGGTTTGTGTTGATTAAACAGTTTTTGTGGCTTTTAGATCAGTGGAGGGATGGCTCTTTCTCTGGCCACAAGGCAATTGCTTTTCTTGTGGCTTATGTATTTTGTCAGTGAGCAGTCAGTGTGGGTGGGATTTAGTTTCTTCAAATATACATAAAATGGTACATTTTCTGGTTGACTAAGAAAATTCTAGATAATGTAGCATCACTGGTGCCTGTCTGTATAAAATGTGAAACTCCCTCGGCTTAATTATAGCAGTGAATCACTTGGCTTATTATCCCAATTTAGGATGACAAAAGCACTATTAATAATCAGCTTGTTCTGTGCTACTTATTTCACTGCAGGAGGGGATTTGTTGGTTTCTATTGTTTATGTAACAGTTTTGCTAATAATCATTCCAGTTTCTTCAGCAGAGGTGAACTGAAAGATTGGGTTCTGTTGAAGTCTTGTGGGGTGTAATAGGGAGAAGAGTTCTCTTTTTGCAAGTTACTGTAAAATCAAGCAGTTCACAAGATAGTAATTGAACAAGACCAGGAGTCTCTGAATTATATGAATAAGAATATGTTTATAGATAATTGAGTTTGTTTAGGGAAATTGTGACTTGTTAGGGAAATTAAATTGCACTGATAATTTGCTATGACCTAAGTATGTACAGAGCACTATTTAATAGTCCTACTTTGAACATGTCTGTGTGTCATAACAGTATTTTTTGTGCTTAGTATGTAGTAGAGAGCAGATGATGTTTTAAAAATTCCCTCTGTGGTAAAGCAGAACTAATTGTTTTAGAATAGAAGAAAATTCAGTTTTCTTTTCTTATTTCAGTAAAAAGTCCCAGAAGTGGGATGAAATGAACATCATTGCTACGTACCACCCTGCAGGCAAAGATTATGGCTTGATGAAAATCGATGAGCCAAGCACTCCTTACCACAGGTATGCTTGTTAAAGTGTGGGTCTGTGTGCTGCCAGGTGGAACTGTGGGTTTAGAGCAAAATTTACTTTGTGGATGTTTTAGTATTACTGTGCAGGCCTGCTGGGTGTATGCAACATACTCAGATCTACAAAGCTTCTAAATAAGGAGGACAGTCTGAAAGGACAAAGTATGAAGGACAAAGTTTAGAAGGTTTGTTCTAGCAGGCTTTAGCCTTTGAATGGAATAAATAAGTCTGACTTCTATTGATTTTATTTTTTTTTCAGTACTAGAATATAATGTCATATCAATATTTAAAGTTGATTTGGAAAGCTTTTAAAGCATTAAAGGAGTCTTTTAATTGAGTGTTTTAACTTGACTGTTTTCTTGAGCAAACTACAAAGTGGAGCAAATTACTAAAAGAGGCTGCTTTTTGTTTGCCCTCCAAGCATGACAGGAGAAGATGATGAGGATCCAGTGAGTGATTCAGAATGCGAGCCCTTAAGAGCAGATGTGTTGAGTAAAAAGTAAGTATTGTAATAATAAAAACTGAGTAGATGTGAAGAAAACACATCTGGGGTAGATTTTCTTTATGGAAAGCTGTTGCTGGTTTCTCTAGAAGCATTTCTGCTATTGTCAAATTAAGTGGTTATCAGTGTTTGATAGTGCTACTGATAATTCAAATCTCTTGCACATTGTTACTACATACAAATATGGCAAAAATAATGAACAAAACTGTTTGTATGAGTATTCTGAAATGTCATGTATTTTAAATAGTGAAAAACTTGCTGTTTCAGCATTTTGTATTGCATGATTTATGTAGACTGGCAGCTGCAGCTGAAGGTAGAGGACCCAAGATTATAGCAAGGCAAGAAGAAAGCAGTGAGGAGGAGGATGAGGATGAAGAATTAACACCTGAAGAACGGGGTAGGCATAAGTTGTTTTCTTTCTTTTGTTTAGACTCTTTTCCTACAGATAGTTTCAGGTTTTCTGTGAGAAATATTTGCAAAGAAGAAGTACTATCAGAAAAATGTTGTGATTTGAAAATAGAGATAAATCATGTTTGAACAAATATGCTGCTTGTCTCTGGTTGGAATGCTTTGTTTGGGATCTACATATAAACAGGAATTTGCTGTTGTTGGCTGCCTCCTTGTAGACAAGCTTAAGGTATGGGAGTTCCTGCTAAGACACCTCAAATAAGAAGTTCTCGTTTGGGGCTGAAGGAATAGTTCTTAAATTGAACATATTTCAGGTAGATGTAATTCAGTGAGTGCAACTACAAATAAAATGCTGCTAATTGCTTGCAAATGTACAGATGATCTTTCTGTTGTTCTCAAAGCAGCTGGTAGATGGATGCAGTAGGAAGTCTACAGTTATTCCAAAGCAAATAGCATCTTTAACAGAGATATTGTTTCATGTTAACTTGCACTACAACGTTTTCAGGGAACAGTGAAACAACAATACTTCTAAGGTTTCAGGCTTGTATTATCTAGCTGGTGCTTCTCAAATTTCCTGGCCTTAACTTTGAGTGTGAAACCTTGCTATACTAAAGGAAGGAAAATAACAAAGTGTTGGGGCTGGTGTAAGCAAAATTTACTTGAATTATAATGCATTACTGCTGGATATGCTGATGTTTAATATATGGAGCAGAGCTGGCTTCAGGCCATGGGGAAAGTGGAAAATATTTTCTTCTACATGTGGTAAATATATCTGTCATCCTGACCTTTGGTGGCTAGCCAGGAGTCAAGCCACACATCTGCAAAAGTTCATCTTCTATCCCAGCAGTACGTCTCAATTTGTCCTTGAGTTTACTTAGAAACAAGGCTTGTGAAACTTCAGAGTTTTGTGTATTTCTACCAGATGCTTCTCGTAGTTCAGACTTGGTCTTAGTTGCAAACAGGTTCTTAGAAAAGTGCTTCTGAGATTCCAATTACTATCCTTTTTGTAAGTCAGACTCATTTTAAAAGAACACTCCACTGCTTGAAGACAATAATTTTTATTCAGTGAGTTCCTCTTTGAAGAAGATATGTTAAATTTTTTAAGGGAAGGAACAACGATTTCCATTTGTTTGCCCACAGAGAAGAAGAAACAGTTTGAAATGAAGAGAAAAATGCACTACAATGAAGGAAGAAACATCAAACTGGCAAGGCAGCTCATTGCAAAAGAACTACATGGTGAAGAAGAGGAAGATGATGAGGATGAAGAGATGCGTGATGCTGCAGATGTAGAAACAATGAATACAGAAGCTACCGAACACGGTGAGCCACTGGTTAGTTAAAAAACACCTTGAGCTGTTGGGAAATGAATATACTCAGGTGTGAGATGACTGGAAGGAGTACAGTATGTATGTAACACTCCATGAGTAAGGTTGCTCTCTATCTTGATAGGTAGATTTGTAGCATGGAACAAAAACTCAGTGTTGATAAACAACATGTAGGCTTGTGTTTGTTGTGGCATAAGAGAAATCAAACATTTTCGCTTCTTACCATTTTCCCAACGTAGCTGACTTTGGGTAGTGAAGTTGCCAGCATCCTTTTTAAATGAGGAGCTGTCTTATACTGAAACTTTAATGGCCACATGGTAGAGCCTGACTTTTTGTTGTGGGTCATTTCCTATTCTGCTCCAAATCCATCCTGTAGCCAGCAATGGAAGATTACCATCAATGTTTCCTCCCTGTTCAGAGGACTGTATTTATCTTCCTGAGGAAAAACACTGTAATGTAAAACTGCTGTTAGGTTTTCAATACAGACTTGTCCTTGAGCAGAAATACTCATTGCTCTAATATGGGATAAGACTCTCAACTTTGCTTTTAGTGCAGCTACTGGAAGAAGGTCTGGCATGTTTGAAGAAGTGGGAACTGTTGCTGGAACCTGTTTCAGGGCTGTCTCTTCATAAGAAACTCATAAAGCTGTAGAGGCTGACACCTTCTCTTTCATCTTTAAACTTCTCTCAGGGTGAAAAGTCTTAGACTTTTGTGGTGATATTCTGGTGAATAATTACAGGTCACTCCCCACCTCTTTATGTAACAGCACTTTGAATAAATTTTTGGCATAAACAAACCACACATCTGTTGCTCATGAGACTGGTGGCAGTGAAGTCTGTAAGCCTTGTTCATCTGTGGTAGGCAAAGCTATGAGATATTAGCATGGTCTGCAGACTTGGGAAGATGCTGCATGGGTTTAACTTGGTTCACATCTGCTTTTCACAACCATGTGAACTAGGAATTCGTCTAAAATTCATTTAAATCCCACGCAATAAAAAGGAGATTTGCAAAGTTGCGTGTTTAAGTTCTGTGGATTACACTTTTTCATCCTGTTATTTACTACAAGAGGACTAATTCCTTCACAATTGCTCTGAAAGGGTCATTAGCAATGTGTCTGAGACCCATTACTGGAGTGACTATCCAGTAACTGAACATAGGCCTTATAATGGCTATTTACTAGAACTTCACTCTCCAGGGGAAAGGAGGGCTGCAGCAGCCAACCGTATGAGCCTTCTGCATGGCCTGAAGCTGCCATCTCTCTGCACTCTGCTGTAAAACAGAGGCAACTCCGCTCCCCAGCTGCATTCGCCACTGGAAAGAAGGCAGACCTTTGCAGCATTTTTCCATCTCTATTGTTGAAGTCCATTCCACCTTCCTCATAACCAGCTTCAGAGCCACAACTGGTAATTATCAATTTTAGACTGCTCATGGCTAATAGATTCCATAAATGTGACTGTCTGCCAGTGTAGCAACCTCTTAACTAACTGGTTCACCTCCACACCATAGCATATAGAAATGCTTCCCATTAAGCTGATGTAGTTCCCAGTTCTTCACTTTTCTATCATTCTGCTTAAACCTTCATGTTTTGTTATCTCCTAATCTCTATATCAGCTATCACAGCCTTTAATCCCTGTCCTTGATCAGTTCTTCTGAGGTTAAGTACTGATCTCACTTTTGTAGCAGGTGGTGAATTGAATGCCCTCAGATGGATTATGAGACAGGTTTGGGCAAAGGATGATGGGATATGAACAAAAATGTTAATAAACCAGTCTTCTGTCACTGCCCACATTTTAAGAAATTCCTACACTGAGATGTGAAATGTTCAGCACACAGTTGTGTTAATGTCAAAGTTTTACTGAAATAACTTTTTTGAGATTGCATTATTTATTTGCTCTCATCTGTATTCTGAGGGTACAGAAGAATCTCCTTATTAATAAATGTTAATGGGATCTACAGAAGGTTTCTCAAATAGATGGATTTAACACTTGCTACTTCAGGTTCTTGGTCACTGTACTTTTGGTCATGCTGTGCTTTTGGTTACATTAAGCACTTGAGTATCTAAAAATTAGGCTATTTCCTTTGCAGAAGGAAATCAAAATCCTATTACTATTCATGTTCCTGAGAACAGTATATGGAAAGATTATTCACCTGGATAACTTTCAAAGAGCTCTTTGACTTGAAATTTTATTTTAAAGTGCTTTTGTCTAGAGCAGAAAAGGGAGGGTTTCCTTACTCTTGTACTGGGTGATACAGGAGTTGATTTTTGCAATGGCTCATTTTGGCATCATTCTGTTAAACTGACTAAAAGCACTGATGCTTGCTTTTAACTTCAACGAAAATATCCTGGGTTTTCTGCATGTATATTGTAGCTGTATTTTTATAAATTCTTCCATTTGACTTGAGTTCTTGGGAAGACGTGAAGATCATGAGATGATGTGGCTGCCACTGAGCTGTTGTGCTAGTCAGTCTATGTGAGTGACAGCTGCCATGCAGGGTCCTTTTATTCCAATGGAGTAACATGACTTCTGTAGTAGTGACGACTGTTGCAAGTAAAGATGTGACATAAGAGGCATTTCTTAGTGCTCTGTTGTGACTCTGGGGTTTCACTGGCTCCTGGGATGTTTTTCAGCCAATTTGAGAATCTCTTCTCACTTGGAATTTTTTCTATCCGTCCTTACAGATTCTGTGCTTCTCTTACCTGATGTTTCTTTCTACCCTCTAATTCTGTCTGGTTTGTATTTGAGTCAAACTAACAGTACACTTCTAATCTCTACACTCTGCTTTCAAAGAATGGGCTAAAGACTTAGGACAGGTGTAAGGAGGCTCCTGTCAGATACCACCAGATCCATTAATACAAGTTGCACTTCTTGGTTACAGACTGAGATTTCTTGCTGATTGAAATGAAGATGGCCAGTCCAGTCAGTGATGGTGAGAACTCTTTATATATTTTTGCTCCTGTCTCCATTGTGGCTACCAGGTGTTTTAAATGGATGGATCATTCCTTTCTTGCCTCAAGTTGCCATGTGTATGGATTCCAGCAGCCAAGCTCTTTTGTGGAAAACAAAGTATAAGTTGTAATAGACTGCATATAGCAGGGGGATTGGAGCTGGATGACCTATAAGGTTCCTTCTTACCAAAACCAGTCTATGATTCTACATTTGCTTGCTTCAGCATTTCACCTTCTCTGGCTACTTGCTATTTATGACTCCATGGATAACATAAATAGACTTTGCCAGCAGAAGTGACCTTTGTTTCTCTCCATAAAAATTTTCCCTTTAGAAATTCTTTTGGAAATCACTGAAGGAAATATTCCTGATGTAGGTAAATTTAAGCATGATGACTTCAGTTCATACCTGTCTTCTGCTACATAAAAGTAGCAGAAGGGTGTTGTCTGTAGCAGTTCAATTGACAAGCAGTAAGACTATTGTTCTCTTTCTCTGGTTCATTTAGCTGCATTGCTCTGCTAACCCTGCTCAGATGGCACCCAGCAGCTGAGCTGTCACTGACTGGGTGTGCCCTTTGGCCTTTGGTAGATACAGAATATGTTGTGTTTTCTTAACCAGGACAAGTATCACCCTAAAGATGAATTGAGTGAGAAGGCTGGGAGCACACAGCAATCAGCTCTGCTGGTTAACTGTTCTGTTTAACATGCTTGTTAAACTGCATGTTACCAAATCTAACTCATGCCCAAACCTAACTGGCTTTTTAAAAAGAATATTATCATTTTGATGAGGTACTCTTTGATCAGCACTGAGGAGGAGTTTCCTCTGATTTATTGCAGTGCTTTTGCTGAAAAGCATGAGTTAACTTCCTGAAAACACACGACTGTACTCCTTCATGTATAAACTTGGGGGTTTTTTATTTCAAGTACCCCATCTAGAGCTGAAATCTGACCTGGGAAGTACTATGTTTGATGGTGTTTCAGGAATCTCATGTGTTAGTTCTAAACACCTGAGTTAAATCCTCCCAGTTCCAGGGGGCTGAGCACTCAGTGCTTAGTGTGCTCAACAGTGGTGTTGGCCCTCTCTTTAGAGCATGAGGGTCAAATAACTGTTTTAGATGTTTCTGCACTCTCCAACCAAAAGCTTATACATTGCTAAGATGGGTTATCTTTGGAGAAGTAAAGATGGTTTCAGGAGGATATTTGTGTATGTCGTGAAAATATTCAATGGATGTGAAGAATTATCTATTTTTTATAATCTTTCTTATGCAGCACATGTTACTCGTGACCAGCTGGAAAGTGGAGCACACAGCATAGAAGAAATCTGTCCAGAACTGTAACTGCTTGTCAAAGACACAAATATAAACATCGCTTCATGATTTTTGCAATTAAGGCTCTTAAATGTTAAGAAGCATATCAGTTACAATGTTGTATTGCCAAGAATGTTAATTTTAGACTTGTCCATTAGGCAGAAAACACTGTCTAATTGATTTATTCTTGTGCCTAGTATTTCATGGAGAATACTGCTTCATAATTTGTTCAACCAGAATGGCATTCCCTGTCTGTATAGCGCTGATTATCTTGCGTGATGTACTGTTGCTCTTGCTTTGAAACACTCACTATCTTTTGGTTTTACACTATTTATTTGAGAGTGTTCTAGGCGTGGTGTCTCATATGGAAAGTTTTGGGATTCAAGAGCCAAACGGTACAGCGTATATCAGATTGACATGTAAGCTATTTATCAGATGTGTTAAGCAGTTTAAAAAGGGATTATTCAAGTCCTACAACTTTTTTTTTTTTTGTGAAGTGTTGAGCTGTTAATCTAGATTTCAGTACGTTTTTGCCTGCACTTTCCCAGTCTTTAGAACAAGAGCTGTGTTATTTCTTAAGAGCGGTGTTTGCAATCGGTTGTTAGTTTCTGACTAAAGCAGTACTAACATCTAGTGGAGGGAGTGTTTTTACACTGGAAACAGCTAACTTGAACTTTGCATTTAACTGTCATAACCTCTTCCATCAGGACTGGTTGTTTTGTGGAGCTCTCTCTGGCTTATTGTGAGAACGTGCAAGTTCCCTCCAGCTTTTCTCTTAAAATCACATCCACTGTTACTCTTCTGGCTCTTGTTTCAAACGTTTGGTTCTTTCCGGTTGCATGAACAGTTTTTGTGCTGTTAGCACCTGAGGAAAAACACCCAGCCACGAGGATACACATCAGGACTGAAGATGTGCTGAGCTTAGGCTCTGGCTGTTCTTTATTAAAGATAACTGCTGTTGATCTACTCTTTTGGGGTTGGCAACTTCCATACTGAAAACCACTGGTCTAAATCTTCCTGTGTCCATTGCAACTTACAGCAACTGATTTTGTAAAATGAAGGCTTTTTGGAAGCTAGAAGGAAAACTGCCTAATTCCAATACTTGTTTACAGTGTGGTTGTATAGCTGTAAAGAGGGATTCTGCGCCTCCAAATTGCTGTAAAAACTTCCCACTGGGTGGAATTTGACTGGTGAATGTTCCAGTATTCAGAGTAGTTCCTGGGTTTTATTACACAAACAAAGTACACACTTAAGCTTTAGCTTGGTTATGAAATACAGTGTATATCTTAATTTTGATCTGAATTTGATATGTTGCAAAAATCCATATAATTATATGGATCTATTTTAAAATGTCTTTTTCTCCACTGTATATGTGAAGTTTGAATAAAGGAATGAAAGTTATTTTACAGTTACATGCATTCTCAAGTGTGAGCTTTCCTGGAGTCCCAGAGAAATTGAGAGTGAATAAGGCAATAGGATGCTCTCCTTTGAAAGATTTTTACAGAAATGATTCATTAGAATTCAGCTGCCAAAGATACCTGTGAGTTGTGCTAACTGTGTTTTGTAGTGTGCCTTTCCCAACAATCTCCTCTCCTTAGTAGGTAACAGGGTAGTCAGTTTTGGGTTAGTTAATCTTTTAACTTCTTGAATTGAGATTAATAGGGTCTTTTCACAAGAAAGAGTTGAACTGGTGATTCTGGCCAGTGTGGTAATGCTAGTTTTTCAACATGCAGAGTGCTATTTCTTCTTGTATCAAATGTGGTCACTTGCAGAGAGTAAACAGGGGCAAAGGGTAAGCATTTAGATACTTCTGACTCGTCAAGTCACTTACTGTAGCTTTCAAATTGGCTCCTAAGAATAGGATTTCAAAACTTTAGGTTTGTACCTTTTATAAACCAGCTTGCAGTGTTAAGAGTGTTGGCCTGCGTGCACTGAGCTCTATTTCAGGCTGAGCAGCTGCTGGCCTGGCCCGCCCCAGCTGGGCACTGAACTCCTGCTGAGAGCGTGGCCGTGCTCAGCAAAGCCGTGTGGCTGTCAGACTGAGCATGGACACGGTTAGCAGTGTGTGCAGGTACAGCAGTGTGCTCTGTGAGCGTGGGACAGATCACTTGTACTTTGTGCTAAGTACCCACGGGTACTTCACACCTGCGATTAAGGTAGCTCTTACCCAAGCCAGTGTCCTGCCCTCCTTAAGCCCCCACTTTCTTGTGTCCAATGCCATTTGGTGCTCACCAGGGCTTCTTTGTACCTTACAAGGTCTAGAAAGCATTTTGTTTAATAAACAAACTTTGCTTACTTCCAATAAAGACCTTTCCTGTAATGGCTTCCAAAATCCTCAATAAAATTAGTATGAAGCTTTGAGGGAGGTACACAAATGCATGAACATGGTTTTAAATGAACCACGTAATGTATAGTAGGTCCCTTTATCACTCAGGTGATTTTGAGCTGCTTGGGTGATCTCCCTTTTTCTGTGCCACTAAGCACCTAAATTCCAAGTCTGATGCTATTTTGAAACTTGATTTAGTTTGGGGTTTTTTAAAGGCTTTGTTCTCTGCATTTTCCTCAGTGCATGCAAAAATTCTGTTCACGGTGCTTCTTTGTCTTCCTCAACAGAAGTGCAACCCAATGCCCTTGACACTGCTTCTAACTGAAAGGCTGGTTTACTTGGTTTTCTGTGCTTACCTTGATGCATTTTAAAAGCTAAATCAGGCAAGTTTTACTTTGCAGTAGCTCCAGAAACTCCATATAGTTTTTTTTTTACAAAGGGATGTCTGATTTCCCTCTGCTTGAGAAATACCAGCTAGAGTTCCCTGCTGAATGGGGACAAGAGAAGAAATGTGTTTTCTCTTTTTGCATTTGATGAGGACTTAGCTTGCTTGCACATCTTAATCTTTAGGTGCACATGGTAAATGCTCATGTGTACAATTCAGAGTGGTGTAAAGAGGAAACAAACACAGCGCCTACTTATGTGGACAGTGAGCTCCACAGCACCATAATTGTGAATCTTCTTGCACAGGTTTAAGTCCTCAAGCTGTATCCTGTTTAGAGAAAGCATTTTCAATATGCTTCCATTAGGAAGATCACTTACAAATAAGAGCCTTAACTCATGTGCATAGATTTTATGTTTTCTGTCCATAGTTTCTTTCCCACCGACTTGTACAATTCATGGAAACTGCAGATACTTTTTCCACAGCTCACTGTCTCATGTGAAACTTGTACATCTTACCAGAACTCTTTGTTTCTGTAACATACTTTTTTGTGGTATTATGATGCCACCTCACTAATGTAATTATTTTGTTTGAAACCAGTGTTAAGTGTCACAACATAAATAAAACCATTGTTTTCATTACTGCCTTATGACACTAATACTAATCTAATGTTTGGCTTCTTGGAGCTCTTCAGAAGAAACTGGCAGCTAAAATTTGCAGGTGTGTTCATAGATAAATTCTTAAACCAATATTGCAATTTCCTCATGACTCATTCATTGTAACTTTGATGTAAATTGGTTTGTTCACACAGATTTTCTGGCTTGCCTAGACCTGAGGGTAGATCTGATAACGTAAGTAATGAACTTGAGATAGTACCACAGAAAAGGTTGCATTTTTCAAGGTGTTTTTCTTTGTGTGTTTTAATATTTAAGCACAACTGATGTATCTCTTCATGGTCAACACTAAGTCATCACTCACTAGCATGGAGTAATGGAAAATGACTAAGAGCAGCTACTTCTTAGGAGGTAAAACTCTTCCTCAAAACAGACCTGGGCTCTTTTCAGTTACATACTTCAGTTGAAAAGTAAATTTAACAACATAAATGCAGACTCAGTGATACAAATATTAACATGCTGCTTTTCCTGAGTGGGTGTGACTTGAATGCCTAATCAAAATAGAGGTAGTTTGGCTAGTTTTGGTGAGGGACAGCTCACAAAAATATAGTTGTTAAATCTGTGTAACTTGTAGTTTGTTCTGACATTTCACAGTCTTAGGAAAAAAAACCCCTGACATTCTAAATCACAACTGACTGAACCAACAAGTGTCCCTCTGCTTCTGTGAAAGGACACCTTAACTGAGGGCGGGACAGTAAGGGTACAGCAGGCATTCAGCTTCTTGGAAAGAACTTCTGTTTCCCTCCTTCCATGTTTATCATCGCAGCACTGAAAGGAAGTGGGGAGAGAGAATGGGAAGAATATGAAAAAACAAAAGAGATAAAACAAGGGGTGAAACTTAGTGCAGATGCTGGGGTGTGAAAGCTGCAGGGGGTAGGTGGTCTCGCAGGAAGCAGGTATGGAGCTCCTCAAGCTCCAGGAGGAGGCAAGAGTGAACATCCTCTACTTCTGTCAGCTTCTCAGCATCGTCCCTGTGACCGCGGGATGGAGCCTGTGACCTGTGACTGCTTCCTCTATGACAAGTTTAACTTGGATAGCAACTTCTACTTCTCTGTCGCTTCTTTTGAGGAGGAGTGGGGCTGCGTGGTGCTCCTGTCTGTCAGTTTTACATCTGGGAACATTAACACCTAACTAGTTAAAGATCTTTTTCTGTATTCTCTTAAATGAATAGAAATCTACAATGTTTTGCTGTCCTTCACTGCAAACTGGAGAATGCAACACGGTCCTGTTCACTCTACTTCAAAATATGATCTGCTCTAGTTCAAAAAGTATTCTCGGACAAAGGTTTGGTAAGAAACCCAAGCATGCACACTTGATAGTCCTTGACAGGAAAACCTGCGGTTTGCGTTTCTCCTTCAAAGACTCCTTTGAGTCTCCCCGGCGAGCTATTTCCTCTATCTAGAAGTGAATCCCACCGGAGAGCACCGGGGCTGGCTCTCTCTCCCTGCTGGTGGCACCCTCAGCAGGACCCGTGCCCGTCCCGCCGCCCCCTGCACGGCGCTGGCTCGCTGGGGCCGGGGCAGAGGGCGGAGCCGCCTGAAGGAAGCGGCCGCTCTCCACCCGGTACAACTGCTCCGGGGCCCGCCCGGGCCTTCCTGCGCGTGTCTCAGCCGCGAGGGAGCCATCCCCCGTTTAATGAAGAGCTGAGATTTAAAAACACCAAGTAGGTACCGGGCTGAGCGGGGCCCGGCGCCACCCGGCCCGACCCGCCCCACGCAGCGTCACGGCGACGAACGCCGGGCCGGGCTGTGGCCTTGGCGATCCGGGCAGCCGCGGAGACGGAGCTGCCGATTGGAGCGGCCGCCTGCCCATTGGTGGTCCCGGCTGTCACTCTGAGCTCGCTGGGGCGGGAGCAATCGCTGCGGTGCCGGCGGTT
The DNA here is from genome assembly GCF_051311805.1 of Agelaius phoeniceus. NCBI lineage: Eukaryota > Metazoa > Chordata > Aves > Passeriformes > Icteridae > Agelaius > Agelaius phoeniceus. The sequence continues at coordinate 14,988,935 of NC_135274.1, forward strand.
GGCTGCGCCGTCTGAGCGGCCGCGCTCATTGGGCGTTCTGCCTACTGAGCCCTCCCCTCTCGCGTTGTGATTGGTCAGCGCGCCCCCCGCTCTCGCGGGCGGTCGCTGCTGGCTGCCCGGGCCGTCAGTCGCGCCCGGGCGGGGCGGGCACAGGGCGCTCCGGCCGCCGCCCCCGCCCCGAGTACCGCCCCCGCCCCGCCCCGTCCCGCCCCGCCCGCCGGCCCTGGCCCGGTCTCGCCTCGCCCCGGGTTCGCCGCGCCACCACCGCCAGCAGCCGCAGCAGCGGAGGCAGCGGCGCGCCCCGCCACCATGAAGGTGACCGTGGACTTCGAGGAGTGCCTGAAGGACTCGCCGCGCTTCAGGTGCCGCCGAGAAGGGCCGGGCCGGGGTCGTGCCGGGGGACAGGAAGCGGGGCCGGGTGTGTGCGGGGCGGGCCGGGCTGTGCGGGCGCTGGGGGTGACAGGTGTGACGAGCTGCGGGCAGCCGGCCTTGGGTGGAGGGGCAGACAGGGGCTGTGTGGGTGCTGCCGTGGTGTGGGGGCTCTGAGGAGGAAGGGGAGGGCGGTGTGGGAAGTGCAAGGAAGAGGGGCAGCGTGTGCGGGGCTGGGTGGGCAGCGTGCAGGGCTGGGCTCCTGCGGAGGCACCGCCGTGAGCAGTGAGCACTGAGCACTGCTGGGGTCACGCCTTGGAGGAGATGGGGGTGAATGGTGGCGGTGCAGGGAATGCTGGTCAGCCCAGCAATGTCAGCTGAGACTCGGGCTCAGGAGGGTGAACTCTTTGGTGGTCTGTCCTCGGTTCTTCAGAGTTGTGCTCACACTTCAGTTCCCAGCGTCTCCTGCCTGCGTTCGGTGTGGCCACTGCTGGGGTGCCAGCAGCAAACAAGCTCAGTATCGTCTTACTTCCTGTTGTCAGAGCAAGGCACGCACTCCTTTGTTTTTCCCCAGCCGAGTGACCAGTTGTCTATCATTGCTGTAGGGTTATTTCTGCTTATGTCAGGCAACATATCCCTCAGTCTTTCTTTATGTTTTTACCCATTCTATATATGTATTTTACACCGTTGTATCTAATCAACATAATCGTGCCTCTCTTTGGGATGTGTGGCTGGTGTGTGCTTACATTCACCCAGTTTCTGTGCCTGGTATTACCCTGCTAGATGGTGGACACACAAACAGCTCCATGACGTGATGTGTCACTGCTGTGCCTGTCCTGTCCCATGCCAAGCTCATATCTCAAGCGCCTGTGGCTCTGTGGTGAGCTCTGGATGTTGAGGGAAATAGTGCTGCTCTTCCTCTGCTCTCTGGCCGTATGTTCACGCCTCCTCTTTGTATCAGCTTTAGCAATCCTGTGGTATCTGGGATGTAGAGGAAGTTGGAGAAGGAAGGTTGGTTGAATGGCTTACCCTTGGCAGAAGTTGGAGTTCCTGTTCTTCCCTGCTTTGCTGCTGCCTCTGCTGCCAGTTTGTCGCTGGCTGCTTCTCCCACGGGTTTTTTGGTGGCTGTGACGTGTGTTGTTGGATCCTTCAGTGAGCTGGGTGCCCTGGCAGAGGAGACTGGATGGTTCTCTGCCAGGTTAGTGAGTTGTGTCAGCGTCTCAGTGGGTGTGAAACCTACTAAGGCTTATGGGGAGTAGAGAGAGGAAACTTCACTGCCAGAAGCAAGGCTAGAGGAAGGCAGTGGAGAGTGAGACCTCCCTTAGGGCAGCAGGCAACTTTTACATTGGCTTAGCTGTTTCACAGAACTGTGTCCTGAGCTGGACATGCTTGCTAGTGTATATACATCTGAGAGAACTGTATTTAGTGTTGGTCCATCCCATTTGGTGGCAATGCAGTTGTAGATTGGCATAATTTAACAACAGAAATATACCAGTACTATTATTATTTAATTACTCATACCTGCTGAAGTACTAAATACACTCAAGCAAACAAGAAGTTGTGACTTAAATTTGTGAGCAGAAGTGTGCTGCTGCTTCTTCAAGGTAAGGCTACTAGTTCATTTGAATTTACTTTGTAGCATTCTCCTTTTGCCCCTCTTGATTCCTTTCCTTCGAGGAAAAGAAACTGGAGAAAACCCCTTGTTAGGGTGTTCTAGTACCTCATGGTCTTTCTCCCAGTCTGATACTACTACCTTTGAATAAATTGCAGAAAACCTTATGGTGTAATCACTTGATGCCATCAAAACATCCTTCCAACCTTTAACAGATAGTAAATTATTAAAATTGCTAGGCAGAATTCCTGTAGTATTTCTGAAAAAGTTCCATATCTTTCATTATTAGTCATCAATATTTGCTGTTATAATTTTGGTTATTCTTAATGTTCATATAAATTACCCAACCCAAAGAGTAGAAACCTTCTGATTGAAGGTTACTGCAGTGGTTTTATTGAGGGAGGATAGAGACACTAATGTAGAGCAAGGTTGTGACAGAGTCCTGTGTTCTTGCAGGGGGTGGTGTGGGCATAAAGCAGCTTCTTGCTCTGTGTTCTTGTAGCAAAGCTGAGCTGCAGCTTTCTCCTGACCTTGCTGAGCAGGAGGGTGTAGCCTCTGTCCTTCCTGTCAGTATACCTGTCAGAGCTGTTAAATAAAACTGTTGGGAGGTATGTAATGAATAAAAATGTCACAGGTTACTTTCTTATGGTTGTGGTGATAACTGGGAGGACACAGGTGAATCAGAGTTCCTGAGTCACTGAACCCCTGTTTTCATGGGGAACTATTTAAATCTTTCAAAACATGCTACTACAGGCAGCTTCAGCCACATGGCTTTCCTTGCTTATCTATTTCTTGTGAAGTTCATATTGATATTTCTTGGCTTTGAGATTTAATTGGGCCCCAAATCACAACACCTAAGGTCTGTTTCCTTGCTTAAAGTGCTTGTGGAGGGATGGTGGTTTGTAGCTGTTGAGGTGCTGATATGTTATGTGATAATAATGACTATAAAGGTTCACATCAGAAGTATGAGTTATTTCATAGCAAGGAATACCAGGTTTTTTTTTCACTCTACAGTAGATGATAAAGAAATCTCTGAATTACAAAACCTGAAGCAATAATGGCTTATTGTATCACTAGATTTGTAAACTTAGAATATGCCAAATCAGTTTGTAGTTGGAGATTTGATGTTTAGAAACTGATTTTTGAGGTAGTGGGAAAGGCTATGAGTTCAGGCACACTTATGCAAATGTGCAGTCATGGTTTTTTTCTAAACTTGCTTTGAAAATAGTCTTGCTGAAATCACATGCTTTTCTGTCATGATCCCCTCTCCCAAAACATGGACACACCAAAGATCTGCTGAGGAAATGCGTTTGCAGTTCATGTCAATGACTTCCCATCAAATGAAGAAGTTGGCTGAGGAGGGGTTTTGGAGCAGCCCTTGAACAATAAGAACTGAGCTGTGCTGGCAAGTTCTGTGTACATAATCATGCATTCCTGCAGTAGTTTTTAAATATGCAAATAGCATTGTGAAATAATTCTTTCTCCTTTAAACAATGAGAGTTTAAGTTTCAGAGTTTAATGGAACAGGCTTCTACGTTGCTGTTTCATTTTCATTTTTTCTTCTTCTACCTATAAAATGTTTTTTCTCAATGAGGTATCACTGTAGCAACCACATGAATCATTGGAACTAAATTACTAGAAAGGAAAAGCAATTTTAAGTGATGTGGAAATACAGCTGCTCTAAGTAGCAGTTAACAATTTTGATAAACAGCAAGTAATAGAAAAAGCAAAATTCAATTGCTCGTAATCTATGCAATTGTAGAACTCTCTTCAAAAACATTCAGGCTGATCCAGGCTTTTTATTAAAGCTGTGGTTTTGAGATCATTTCTTTGTCCTTATCTGTCACTGTTGCCAAAGTTTAAAATTTTTTGCATTTAAATTTCTATTCATTTCCTGAGACCCCAGCTGCAGAACAGATGATGGGTGAATGAGGTAGATCAAAATATAAATGAAACTGTTGTCAATTACCATTCTTAGTAAAAGTATTTTTGGGTAGTTTCTGGGTATAACTGTGGTTATAGTGTATTCCCTTCAAAGGGACTCATCTGAGGAGTCTTCCATTTTGCCTGAGCTACAGCCCTGCTCTGGGGGCAGGCCTGTGTGTGAGGCAGGCTTGGCACTGCAGTTCCCTGCTATGTGCTGGCTTTCTTCTGCTGTGCCTTTGGCCCTGCTCTGTCTGTGTGGGGCCAGCTGAGCTGCACCTCATGCTTATCCAGGGCATGCAGGTTGAAGAGGTCACTTGTCCCACTTTCTGGCTTTCTAGATTTATGATGTATTTTTTCTCACTTCTTTTGCACTGTGTAACCAATGGTTTGTCATTAAGCATCTGTTTCCCAAATAGTAGTAAACATACATTTTGTCACTTAAACTATGAGTAATATAAGAAAGTAACTTATTTAACCTATTTGGAGGTTGTGTTCAGCAGTCAGAGAAATTATCAAAAGTGCCTAACCCATATGCTTTGGTCTGCTCATTACCTTCTGGAGAAAATGTAAAGATAGGAACATCAGGAGAGTAATCCCTTCAGTTCCAGTGGGGAAGGGTGTTGGAGGGCAGCTGCTTCCTAACCTGCTGTGAGGAGCAACAAACCCCTGGTGTTCAGCCTGGGTTTATAGCTCAGCGGGGATGTGGCTCCTCTGCAATCACCGGGGCTGCTCCTGGGGGTGAACTCAGCCACATGGCAAGTGTGAAAAGGACTGAGACCAAGAACTCTGTGTACAAAATCTGGTTTGCTCAGACTTACCTAGCTGTTTTAGAACAATTTCCAAAGAAATGTTTGGTCTGGGCTTTCTGCCCTTGGTATTTGGGACTGAAAAGCAAGTTTGTAACGTGCTTGGCAAGGGAGGATGGAAACTATTGCAGAAGAATAGGAAAAAAGATACAATAAGTCAAAAGAAAAAGCTGCCAAGCATTTCCTTTTGAGTTTGCATTTAGCATATCTCATACTTACGTGGTTGTTAACGTTTATAATTTCCTGTATGAGACTGCAGAAGTTCACTTTTTGTAGCTGAAGTGACGTGGAGGACAGTCTAGGAGGGGTGTCGATAAGTTACACGTGTACAACATCCCTGTCCATGCTGCTGGGACTCTGGTGGAGTTAAACTTAGTTAAACTGATTCTGGGTTTCTAGTTCTGCACTTCTGTGGGGATTGCAGTGACTGTCCTGTCCTACTCAGGCTCTAGTCAATGGATTTATTTTTAAATTTGTAACTATGCCTTTCAAATGTACATTAAGGAAATGATTGGCCTAAAGAAAGGGAGATGCATTTGAGCACAGTGTGCAATGTCAGAGCATTTTTTTTGAGGGAAATTGTTCAGGAATAAAGAAGGTTCATTGAAGATCACTCACAAATACATCTCCAAAAAATCTCTCACACTGCAATATCTGAAAATATCTGAAAAAACTTAGTAGTAAGTTGTTAACAATCCTTCCTAATGGAGATTAGAGAAATGTCCTGAAACCAGGATGTCTTCATTTGGTTAGTGCATCTGCATTTTTAAAATAATAAAAAGTTGGCTGGCACAATTATGAATAACAAAGGATAGAGTTATTAATGGTGATTCTTTTTCTTTATTGCTTGATTATGATTTATATTAACAAGAGCAAACTAAAAATCTTAACTACATCTCAAATTGCTAATAGGAACTTAAAATGTTAACTTCCTCAGTTTTGGTCTTTTTACATTTTTATCTGGTAATTTTTAAAAAACCCACAGTGAGAAGGGAGCTTATAGTGAAAGTAGTGACAAAATCTGCACATTATCATAACATTGCTCTAGCACAGCAGCAGGATGGTTGCTGGAGAGCTGATGTTAATTAAGCCTGTACAACTGATCTTTAATGAGTACTTGCAGAATTAGAGGACAGCTTATTTATGTGTGTGTGCGATGGAACTGTAATTATACAAGTCCTTATGGCCTTTCAGGTTTTAAATATAGATTTGAAGAGGTTTGTTCTTTAGCCTGGAGTGTCTCCTTTATGTTGGCTAAGCACATCTTATGTAATTACATTAAGAACCAAAGTTATGGAGATGGCAGTTTTGTATTTTTTGGGAGGGGAGGAATAGTAATGTTAAAATCTCTGGAAAAGAAGATCAGTAAATAGAATATTCATTGGGAAGGTGGCAACTAGCAGATAGAAACCTGTGTCTTGGGCTAGATGGACTTTTTGGTGGCTCTGTTTTTTCACAGTACATATCTGTGAAACTGTTGGCCTCTGAATAGCAAATGTGCTGATTTCAGCAATGTTTGCAGCGTCCTGTGATCTCTTTTCAGGCTTAGCTTCTTGACAACCTTGCACTCAGAACCACATTATTTAGTCAGCATTTTCCCTATTCTTACTTTGTGCAGTGAACAATATGGCTTCAATTATTGCTAACTTTTTGCTACAGTAAATAATTCTAAAAATTTCCCAAAGCAAACTCTGTTCTTATAACCTGATTTTGGTAAAAATAGGAAAGAAAAACGTCTAATTTCCATTGGCTACAGAAATTACTGTTTGCAGGCAAGAACCCTTTGCCTTAATCTTGATGCAGGCCTTACTGCCTGAATCAGTTTAGTATCTCAAGGTGATGCAAATGCAGAAGTGTCATGTTTACATAGGCAGGAAATAGAAGAATAAATTCTGAGTAATTCATGGTTTGGTTGGTTTTTTTTTTTTGCCTCTCACTTGTACATGCAGAATTCATTTTAAGAACATATGTAGAAGTTTTAAACTGTGTAAATGCATGTGTGATCTCTGAGAGCAGATACTGCTGGTTTTAGATTTAGATATTCCTGTGAGTTTAGGTAGTGATTTAGGTGCTTTGCCTTTTGTTAGTGGCAGATTTGTAACAAAAGTTAGGGCTGAAGTTGCTGTCTGCAATGGAGGACCATGGGGAGGACATGCACATTAGTGTGTGGATAAATAACTGTAATATTCTTTTAGTACATGCAGGAGTTTTCCATACTTCTGTGTGAGGCAGTGTAAATCCTGATTTTGTTGTCACTCTTTCACATGACTAAAAGATTAGATTATGAACATGAGAAATAGTAGATATTATCATTATGATCATAAACTGGACAGTTTAAGCAGTCCAGTAGACTCAAACATTGTTTTGCCTTCCTGATAATCTTTTCAAGAGGATTCCTTGTGTATGTGGAAGAATAAGGATTGTATGGTTAATGTTTATGAATATTAGAAGCAGCCAGGCCTCAGATCTAGAGTAAATCAGTTGTTGTTGTGATGCACTTACTGTGTGAGGAGAAATCTAATTTATGGAGTGATCTCATGTATACATTTTCAAATTGACAAGACACAGTGATAGACTAAGAAAATAATTTGTTGCAAAATAGTTCCTTCAAGTTCCCTTTATGAATGAGAGGAGATTTTGAACAGAGAAGAAGATGGCTGGTAAACTTATTGTTTAAGTGGCATGCTAGTGGCATGAGTCTTTCTGGAAATCAGGATTCCTTTTTGATGTTTTAAGTTATCCATTTGATATTTTAAGACTGCAGTATTCAGGGACAATACCCTTGGATAATTTTTGTAGTTTACATTTCAATATTAATGGACATTGAAATAGTTGTATTGTGCTTTTGGACAAGAATCTAACAGTAGGTGCATGTTCACAAACTACCTTTTCATTTCATGAGTTTGTGATCTATCTTCAGCAACAGTTGTTAAAGGAAGACCTCTGCCTATGGTTTTGTCTTGATAAACATAAAGCAGAGCTAGTGGGAATTTGCATGGTGTGATTTTGAAGTTTCCAAGTTGGATATAATGCAAAAGAATTTAAGTAGTGACATGTAGTAAAATGTCTTCAGTCTGCTAAAATTTAAAAAACCATATTCTATGCAAGACAATTGCAGATATCTATCTTTCTGTGTGCCAGATGTTAAGTAAGAACACATGCATATCAAAAACACATTTCTGTGCATTTGAAATATTCTAGTCTTCAGTTTTTAGTGATCTTGTAGTTATTATTAAAAATATGTATAACTTATGTAATGCCAGAGATCACTTAACAGATTTTAGTGTTCTGATGTCAGAATGACATTGTAGATGGAAATTTGAATTCAATCCTTTGGAACAAAGGAAAAGTGTGTTGTATTCAGTGTTCTGACCAGGAATGTTATCCCTTCTGTCTGTGTCTGTCAAAAAAGAGATGTGGAATATGACCTGGGAGGTGGGGTTTGGGTTTCTGCTCCTGTGGACTCTACCCAGGGAGGCACTGAGCCTCTTGTGTCCCTGTCCTGTGGTCAGACAGGGATCCCTGTCCTTGGCACAGAGGTGGTGGCTGGTGTCAGTCTGTGCTGGAAGTCCTGTCCCATCCTCTGATGCCTTCCTAGATTCCAGGTCTCCAGTGACTCCCTTGCTGCCCAAACCACTGCTCAGAGCTCACAAATGAGGCACTGAATGTTGGTCATTTTTGGCATAAAAAGATGTAGTTTGTGTGGGGTTTGGGGGGTTTTGTTTTGAGTACTTTGTGTAGGTAATCAGACTCAGCATTTGACTGGATTCTTGTGATAAATTTCAATGTAAAGAACATGTGGTGTTACAAAAATGCTACTGGTTTTATAAAACATGCTGTTGTTATTATACTTTTGGGTTAAGATAACCCAAATAAGAACTCATGGATGAAGAAGAAATGTCGTGTAGGTGAAGCAGTGTTGGGCCTTGTGTTCTTAACTGGCACTAGCAAAAGGCACTGTAAAGACTCACAGGCCAACTGGAAATGTAGCTTATATCTTCCTAGGCTTCATGTACCATCTAAGTTGGAGTTCCTATCTATAGAAAGTGTTTAGTAAATAATGACCTAGGCCCCTTCCTTAAACAGGAAAAGGAGAATGCATCTCATCTGCTGTGTACTATCCCTCCTCTTAAGCCAGATCTTAGGCTTAGGCTCCTTACAACTATTGATCTTCATTAGGATTTGATCCCAAGCAGCTCTTGATTTGTTTTAGCCATATGTGTCAGGATAAGGTGACCTGTGCCCTGGACATCACATGTTTCTGCTCTGTCATTCCCAAAGGTGCTTTAGCTGACTAATTTGTGTATCTGTGCATAGATACCAGTGTTTGATCAGATAAGGCACACAGCAATAATAGAACAATTGCATGGCTCTGCCAGACAGGGCTGCTGTTAGGGATAAAGGATAAACTGTTCAAGACCACTGAGGAATCCGATGTTTCATTGAGGATGCAGCTTCTGGCTGAATTTGTGTGTTGCTAAGTTGGACTCTGTTTAAAAAGACTACACACATCTACACACCTACTCTGTGGGATTATTCCTCAAAAGAATCTACAGGATTATTCTTCAGAAGAATCTCCAGTTTGTGGAGAATGATTTTTAAAAGTACTCATTTAACTTCATTTCTGTTGTCTAGTGTCTGATTTTGAAGAATGTATCTGCCTATTTATTCTTTCCTACTTGATTTATCCCAAGAGAATGATGAAAAATGACAAGGGGAAGCATTGAACGTGCCTACTGTTACAAAATATCCACTGAATTGTAAACATCAATCTTGAAAAATTTTGTTTGAAAATATTTGGAGTTGATTTGAAATGAAAAAAACCTTTAACATGTAATAATTAAAGGATAGGTAAGCTTCTGTTTGGTTGAAAAACAGCTTACCTGCAGTTAGCTTTGATAGATGAATGAAATCCCAGGGTCTTTAAAATCTCTTGATGACTAAAAGTAGTGGGAGAAAGGATACTAAATGTACCCAGAGAAGTTCCAGGGCTGTGGGTGTACTGCATGCATTTTGTAGTTTTTGTATTATAAAGTTCCAAATGCCTTTTGTTTTTAATAGTTTATCATCATTTGAAAGGGACAAGGAGGAAAGGCAACTGACCTTTCCAAATTTGAGAGCAGTAAATTTGAGGAAAACATGAATATACCATATTTCTCTATTGTCCTGCTTTAATGCTTATCCACTCTTTTGGTTTGAGATTGGATTAATTTGACTGAATGCTTCAGTGTGGAGACATAAAGGGCAAACAAACTGCTTTTTGCAGTATGGAGGAACAATAAAACTACAAAATAAAACTCTTAATTTACATGCAAAATGCACTTTAGGTTACTGAGTGGGAGATCCATATATGTATATTCACCTAATATCTAAATAAAAAATTCAGGTTCAGAATTTGTGTATTACAACAAAGCTGCAGCCTTCTCTCTGACTGCCAAAGAGAGCATTTGTACTGAAATATTCAACTTCTGAAATGGACAAAAAGGGTAAATACTTGCTGAAGACTTAGTCTTCATAGCAAATCTGAAACTTCCCTCAGGTTTCAGTAAAGAAGATCAACCTGATAAAAGTGGAATTGTAGACAGCTAATGGTCCTCAGCTCTTCTGAATCGTGGTGAGCTCTGGTTACAAAGACTTTGCCAGCTTATGCTGCTTTGTACACAGCAGTGCTCCTCTAACCATGGTGTAAGGTTTAAATTAGCAGCTAAGGGAGTTACAAAAAGAAAGGGACAGATGTTACCTAATTTTTCTGAAATGGAAGCAAACCCAAGATTCATGTTAAGATCATATGGTGTCTTTTTGTTTAATTGCACAGCACTCAGACCTTTAGTTGCCTGTAGTTTACTCGGGGTTTCCTGTGTTGGTGGTTGGCTGCTGCTGTATCAGTTCTGAGCATATTGATCCTGACAATGCTGTGCTGGGGCTATGGACTGATACTTACTCATTCTGCATTGGCTGCAGGTGAGGTACATAAGGGGTGTCTTTCCAAATCTTTCCAAATTAGGATCTTCACTGCTCTTCAGACTATTACTTACAGCTTTTATAAGCAAAGTTGCCAGGACTCCTTAGCATCTGACTGGTAACTTCAGATCTTGAGGCTAACAGGGTGTGTTTGTTAGATGTCCTATCTTGTATCTTTTGCAGTTGGTTGCTTGATGGTTATATTTATGCTTCCACTTCCTGACCTTACTACATACTTGAGTTTCAAATGTTGAAATCCTTCATTCCATCTGCCGCTTCTGTGTTCAAGATCCTGGGTAGTTGCTGAGATTTAAAAGATTAAAGCAGCTCTGTGATGTTGGCAACTTTTCAGCAGCAAGGCTTCTGTCCACCATCAGTTCCTTGAGCTCCTTTCTGCGGCCCTTTTTTTGTTGCAAGATCTTGATACTGTAGTCCTACTTCTTTATCTGATAGTAGATCCTCCTAAAAAGCTTTTGGCCCAGTCTTGGATGTTGAAATCACTAGTCAAGAGTTGTACAGGACATGTATTGTGATATGTTGCACTCTTCCCAACTTGCAGTGTAATCAACTTCTTTTCCATGAACCTTTCATGGTCACCATTGTGCCCCCATCTTGTTAACAGCTGTCTTCTGATGAACAAAACACTAAAGTTGAAAGATGAAGAAAATCCTGCTTCTCAGACTCTTTGTGGAGGAAAAAGGTTGCTGGTTTCCTGCTTAGGCTTACTGTCAGGCTCTCCTGGGATAGAAAAAGCTTAGGAGAAAAATATTAGGGGAAATCATTGGGAAAATAGCACTGTTAGGCATTTCTGACAATTTACTCCAAAAGAGTATTGAGAGGAAAAGTTTAAAAATTTAGGCAGGTCCAGCAGGTAGCATAAAAGTCCTTACAGTCTGTGTGATAGACTGGGTCATGTAGACTGTTAAATGCTAGTGCAAGTTTAGTGGTAATGTGTTTGGCTTCCAGACGTGGATGTTAAGGGCAATAGAACTTGTTCCTTTTTGAAGACTGATTTGTTTATAATGTTCATTATCTTTGAGCTGTGTGTAGTCTAGCAGTAAAGAACAAATTAAATGAAGTGTACATCTTTAAAGGATTTGTCCTACTTGTTATATTAGACCATATGAATTATTGAGGACGAACTAAACCTTGTAGGTGCAGTGATACCTACAAGCAGACCTTTGCTTTAACAATTTTATTAATTCAATAAATACCCTTGCTTTACTTAATTTGATTATTTTCTAAGTCTTACTTGAGAGGAGTAGAGGAATGGTCCTTTTAATATTGAGGACTTGATTCCCGTGTCTCTGGGGAAATTTGAAATGCAGACAGTGTTTGCTGTGTACCTGAAAACTTGGCTTATTCATCAACATCATAATCTTCTGTTCAGGAAGTGTATTTCCATATTTCAATCTCCCCAGGCTCATAGAAAATTTCTAGTATTTCAGGGTGGGGGTTCAACTTTCTGATTAAAAGCCCTACTATTTATGTAGGGCACATAGAAGTTTTTTCAAGCTATTGATAAAATGTTGTGTGGCAATGACTGAAGAATTAATAATGAAGGGATTACTAGCATGAATGAGGAATTTTATCTTAGTGTGTCAGGAGAGTTCATCATCTGTTCCTCAGTATGGAGGGGCTCTGTGCCAGTGGGGAAAAAACTCTGCAGTGCCAAACCAGGACTTCAATGGGCTCTATGACAGGCTGCAACAGTGTTCTTTCTTCAGATCATATTTATGGTTATGACACATCTCATAATTGGTAAAACTCTACTTATATCTGTCCATGCTGTTATCCAAAGTTATTAGGCCTTATTGTTCCATGTATGCCTTCTTTGTTCCTCAGTAATGTCATGTTTCTTTTTAAGTCTCTGGTTGTCTGATGCCATAACACATGTACCAACTGTATTCCTTCTTGGCAAGCTGGTTAATGTGCCTCTGGACACCCTTGTAATATATGAAGGAAATTAAATGAAGCAGACAGTGATTGGAGGGAACCCTGAGAAGCTGGAGGGTAGGTCTGCCACCCAGCAGGACCTCAGCAAGGTAGGGGAAAGCACAGGTAGAAAGCTCCTGAAGTTTAACCCAGACAAATGTGAAGACTTGCTCTGAAAAGTACCAGCCCTGTGCAGCTGTGCTGGTGGACAGGGACCTTTGCAGCCTGTGACAGCCAATGGCCCTTGGTGAGCAGTGAAGAGTGGCAGTGTCCAGTGCCATTAGTCACAGTGCTGGGTGTGCTCCCCTGGCCTGAGGCTGCCCTCAGCTGCCTGTGGCTGTTTCTGAACTCACCTGGGAGCACTTGCTTTGCATCTGAAGGGTGATCCCAAGGTGCAACTGCTGTGAGAGGAATGGGTGGCAGAGGAAGAGACAAACCAGACCAAGCAGCTGAGCAAGTGTAATGTCTTCTGTGGTACACCTGCATTTTAATTTGCCTTTGCATCACACTACAGGTCACAGTAGGTCCTCTGATTAATGTCTACTGTCCTTTTTGCTACCTGACACCTGATATAGAGGAGGAGACATTCATGTAAATCATCAGGTTCATATTCTTATCTTGCAATTATGCATCTCATTTCCAGGTTTTCACACTCAGTAGTACCTTTTCTTTTTCAATCTGTCTTGAAGGTGTAGTGGATGGTGGCTGAAAGGATGTCATCTCTAGTGAAATGTAAGTTGTGCATTAAGGAGCTGTTCTGCACAGAATATGTGCAAGTAAGAGAGCTGTGTCTTTCTAAGATTTGAGAACAAGACTTTAGCAGTAGTTCCATTGAAACTGCAGTGGTAAAAATCCATTATTTCCATCTCATGAGTCCAAAGATATTAATGTATTCAAAAGCCCCAGAATGAATAGCAATTGATTTTGTGACATGTTCCTGTTCTTCTGAAAGTATATTCAATAAATGAATCAAAACTTTTCTCAGTTAAAAGAAAATAAATAAACACATGCTATTGGAAAATATTTTATTGTTGGGCTTTTATCATTCTGAATATTTTTTGTAGTGATGTATTACTTCCAGAATTAATAATTATTAGTCAGTTGCCCACAGCACCTTTGACCTCTCCAGTTTGTTGTTTCTCAGCATCTGATTTAGAGTGACCTCTGATTCCTGCCTCCTCATTTTCAGGAACACAATCTGAAAATGCAAGATAGAATATGATGAATGAATGAGCAAAAGACTAAAGTCAGGGTGTGGCTTCAATGGCAAATAGACTTTGTTTGAAGAGGAGCTAAATTTAAAAGCACTGGTGATCACCACTCTTCTGTGAGAGCAAACAAGCCCTGCAGACCCCTGTCCATAGCCATGGTGTATGTGGTGTTCTGGTCAGCAATGTGTAGTGACCCTTTTTTTTTAGAGGAGAGTTTATCCATCATAGTTCTCTTTGATTCCTGGGATTTTTGTAGTACCTTAACCTGGAAGAAAGTCTTTCACTGATCACCTAAAAGGAGTGCAGTGATGGATGTCAGAGTTCAGCTGTCCTTCACATACACTGGGCTGGGTAACTGGTGACATTCTCCTCATTTTAAAAGGCTGCAAAGTTAGGTCTTGAGTTTTCTTCCATTATCTCCTGTATTCCTCGTGCACTGCAGCTGTGCAGGAAGCTGTATCTAGCAAACTGAACTGTGTTTAGGGGGGTGGTGGAGGAGAGAAGTCACAGCAGAGGAAAGAAACACATTCCTGAGAGTCCTCATTACAGAGCATGAAGAGTATGGGAGACTGCTCATTTATAAAAGTTGTCCTCCACCCTTAAGCAGCTGTTCTGGTTTTGTGCATTGCCATGCAGTATTTGAACGTCTTGGGAAGCCACAGATGTTTGACTCATACGCTGGACCTGATTTGATCCTTATTGCTATTGCTGGAGCCTTTGGCTGAGATCACTGTGACTGAAATCTTGCTCCCAGCTCCCACTTCACTAAGGAGCAACAGTTTTGTTACATGTCAGGTCTGGCACTTGATCCTCAGCTGTTTCACCACCACTTCCTGTGTTTATAGCTGGACAGTGGGGCTTGGCTGTGGACATGACATTTACCCAGAATTATGACAGTTTACTGTGAACTTTATGCCTGACACAGATGTTTTAGAGAGAAATGCACCTTTGCATTCTGCGGCTTCAAAAAGTATTAAATTAAGAAAAACAAGGGCAGCATGAAGATAGCATGGCTCAGATCAGCTGTTTTTCATGTATTGCTAGTCCAGGATGAAACATGAAGACAATTTTTGTAACTAGGTGGTACATAATTGGATGTATATATCTATATTCTGATAGTGTGAGGGCATCCTCTCCATTGTTTTTGTGATTGTAATCCAGTTTTGGACTAATACCTGTAAATATGTTTGCATGATAATAACAACTTCTACTAGATTTTATGTGGTGGAAACAGTAAAGTAGTCATTTCTATGCAAAGAAACGTAGAATTAAAGTGAGGTTTGGCTGGAACCATACAGCTGTTCAATCCATATCCAGCTGTAGGGCCCAGATATGCCATCCCTCTATCATATGGCAGTGGTGGGAAATAGCCCAGAGAACCAGCCTGGTGCCTCAGGGGCCTGTGGCATTTCAGACTTCTGTCTGCTTTGCTTTATACTTCTTTTTGCTTGATCTGCCCTTCATTGTTTCAGTTTTTAATGTTCTGCTGGTACTTCTTCCATTTGAGCTTATTCTGTCTAAATTTTGCCTCTTGGAATAGAGGTTTAATTACTGAACAGATGTGTTGTCTTCATTCTGCCTGCTCTAACTGCCTTTATCTCTGTTCATTTTGAATCTTAGACTTTTAGCTCATTAAGTCCTGTGGAGCTAGAACTCAGTTTAAGACACAAAAAATAATGCTCTTATCAGATCTTGCTGCAGTTCTGTAAACAACTTCTTAATCGTGCTTTTATGTTAATGCCAAAGAAACAAATAAAAATTTGTTGCACTGATTATAAACAAACGAATACAAAATTGAAGTCTAAATATTGAGATGCTTTTCCTTCCTTTGGGTTTTGCGTTTTTTAAATTCTCTTTAATGCTTTCCGAAACAAGATTAACTAGAGACTTAAGTGGAAATGAATCAGTTATGAAAGAAAATAAAGAAAGTAAAAGAGAAATTGATGTTGCCTGAAATCATTCATGGTCTGAAGCTAGTGAAGAGGGAGAAGCCAAAATGTAGGTACAGGGATTGCTTGGATATAAAACCTAGGACATAACTGTGGGAATGCCTTGAGGTACAAGAATTGGAATGCAACTATGTGTAGTGAAATCTGCAAAAGCTGGGAATGTCATGCTCAGTTTTTGAGATCTGCAAGCAATTGGCAGCATTTTTCAGAACTGTTCTTGTAAAAAAACTGCTTTTCCTGAACTTGGGGCCTGATTCAGTCTTTTTTTTTTTTTTTTTTTTTTTTTTTTTTTGTGTTCTTGGCTTGTACTCATGTGAACTAGAATGGAATTAGCAAGAGACAGTAAAGCTGTGGTTGTGTGTAGTCTCTCCTCAGTGGTATAAAGTTGGCTTAAGAAATCCCTGCTCCAAATCATTCTTCCCTGCCTATATAACTTTTTCCAGGAAGAGCTGGGTTTTTCTGTAGGACTGAAATGTGAAATGTCTGATCCAATTTTCCAAAAAGCAGTTCAGAAAAATTCCTATTACTTTTTTTTCCCCAAGGCAGGCTACTACTGGTAAACAGTGTGGCTCCATGAGCAGTTATGCTGGAATGACTGAAAGAATGGGCACCCTGTGATGGCACCAGGGGCTCTCCTTGACAGAAATGAGTCCATTTGGCTCTCAAGGCAACAGCCTGAATGAAGCAGCAATGTTCATGGACTCTGAACAAAGAGTCATCCATCCTCAGTCTCATGTTTTTTTCAGGTAGCAATAAGGAAGGAGGTGTCCAAAGAAACATGAGCTTAGAAGAAGGAAAAAAAAAAAAAATCTGTGCTTTAGCAATGCTCAATGAAAGCAGCTTTTATTGGCAAGTTAAATTTGACTGGCCTGGAAGATTTGACCAGTGTAGACCAGAGGTAAATGATCTAATCAAGTGTGCCATCTGAACTCCCTGCAGGGTAATTGGCACATGGCAAGTGCTGTATTTGTTCCTAATTTCAGTGCAAGGTTTTTCATGAAATAGCTGCCTTATTTGCAGGTTTGAGCCAGGAGTTCACTAAAAGAGTTAAGAAAATTCCCTCCAACTTTCTTTCCTTTGTTGTTAGCTTCAAACATATAGACTATTGTCTATACAAGAAGAGAAGAAACCTATTTTGGTGTGATAGATATCAGGATTGATAAAATTTGATCTCAAATCTTTATCAATAGACCACATTTTAGCAGTGATGTAGTTTTTCTTCTTTGTACTGTCAAATTTCCTGCAATTCTTGTGGTTCTTTAAAATCTATGCTGTTTTATAGCTGAAATTTAAGTAAAACTGTGATGGCAATGACTTAAATGAATGCATGTCTGCCCCTTCTCCCCAGATTCAGAGTATTTTTGTGTAAAATTTTAAAGGAAAACCTCTTTTATACACGCAGGGCAGCTTTAGAAGAGGTAGAAGGAGATGTGACAGAGCTGGAACTGAAACTTGACAAGGTAAGCTTTTAATTGAACAAGGTTTGTCTCAGAAACATCAGAAAGTGTGTTTCGGTTTTGTTTTAAAGCTCACCGCTGGCAAGTGTCAGTGGCTGACCGAGCACCCTGCTCTGCAGAGGGGAGGGATCCAGGTGGAGCTCCCAGCTGGAGGCCAGGCTGGAGCAGAGCAGCACCGGGCAGCTGAACTCGCTCCTTCCCTGGGCGGGGGCCTCGCTTGTGCAATTCCCTCCTGAGTGGCCCTCGCTGAGCCCCTGTGACTCAGCCCGGGGAGCTGCTGCAAACTCCTTCAGCTCCCAGTGAGATAAAAGCCAGGGCTTGGTCATTGCTGCACCCAGAGCCTGCTGATCACAATGGCATGCACTGGGGACATCTGGGTACCCTCTGCTTTGGAGGTTTAAAATCCATGCTGTTTGTCACTGGTAATCTCAGGCACAGCAGCCAGGTGTGTATAAATGTATATATGTATGTATATATGTATATTGTATGTATGTATATCCTTCACTGTTGTGTGGAGGACTTGACTACTGTAAAATTCATCCTGCATTTTGTCATGCTTTGTGCATGTATATAAGAAAGTACACGTAGCATCTTTTCAGCTCCTTAATATCTGTTTATTGGTTTCCTCGCCTTTGGAAACTTTTGTTATTTCTTTGCTAGTGTTTTGAGAGTGGCTTATTTTTGGTTTTCATCTGTATAAAGTTGCCTTTCCTTTGTGTTTGTGCTAAATGTTTTAAATTATTTTTATCTGTGTTTTCACATGGCAGGCAGATGTCATTTGTTTACCTCCTTAACTGCTTTTTGAATACAACCTTTTTTTCCTGCAGCTGTTGAGTTGGCTGCAGAAAGCTGGAAACAAATAAAAGATGGTGTCAAGCCTGAAGACTTGTTCTTTACTACTTGTAATAGTATTTCTAGTTTTTAGTAGCTAATAATCTAGCAACTTGCTCTTGCAAAATAAATTAGGATCCTTAATTTTGATTTGGTGTGAATCTTGGTGAAACTTTTGGGTATAACGCATATTTTTACTGTAGGGGTGTGGAATCTGTTTTGGTAGATCACCCATTGTGAGCATTTAAAGGATATGAAAAATCCAATTTGCAAGTTTGGCTTTTCCACTAGTCTTAAAGTTTTTGGGGAAAAGAATTCTCATATTTCTTAAATGGCATTATTCAGGGCCTTGTAGTACAATACTAAAGTTGAAAGCCAAGCTTCTTGTGTGAGCTGAATCAACTATGGCCTGAGGGTAATAATTTGTCTAGGCTTGGTTGGTAACTTTTTCTGATCAGTTGTTCATACTAAACTTGGTTTTATTGTCTCACAACTTTGACTTTGGGCTATATTGTATGCAGTGTTGTGCTCTCTGGAAGAAAGCAAGCCCAGTTCAGGCTTGTGAATTTATAAGCAAAGGTAAAGGAAAAAGGTTAATGTTGATAGTGGGTTTTTTTTCCTGTCTGTTGTTCAAGCAACTTGGACATGCATCAGAATGAGGAAGATCATTCTTAGCTTTATGTTTTCCCTAAGGATCTGAGTCAACATAAAAATTACTGGGTAACTAAGGCAGGAAGGATGCTTGGATGGTTTCTTTGCTCCAACACAGGACCAAGTGCTTCTGTGTTGCTTTTCATGATGATTTATTTACCATCCTTGAAAGATCTTTCAGAGATGAAAGTTCAATCTTCTGGTTTTATTCTCAGCTTGGCTCAGGATGGGGGAGCTCAGTCATAATGCACCCCATCTCAGGAGAGCATCCTGGCAATTGCAGTAACCAGTGGTCCTTACATTAATGGCCCAGTGCATAAATGGTTCAAGAAGGGGGAAAACATCCATCACAGGATACTGAGGACCTTCTTATCAGACTGCAGTTCCATGAGGCCTGAGGTGCTGACTGAAGCAGTGAGTGGTAGGGGTGGAAAGCCATAGGGATTAGTCTGTGAGTGGAAACATGATTGATTTCACCTCCTGAGATGTAACCATGGCTCTTCAGCTGTGCTTTGTGCACAGAGCCTTTTGCTTTCCTGTTCCTGTATTCTGAGTGTCTCAGGATGAAACAACTGCTGTGGGTTTCGTTTTTGTTTGTTTTGTGGTGTTTTTCCTCAGAAACCACAATAACCTCATCATTTGCTTGGGTTATGTTTTAGCTGCTGTACTTTTTGCCTGTGTAAGACTCTCTTGAAATACGCACAACATGTCAGTTAGCAATAAAGCAAGTAAAAACTAATTTTAAAAGTTTATAGAGTGGTAGCTTTCCCAATAGCATATCTAATGACCTAGAGTAGTATTTTTATAGCTGTTACTACACAGTAGAAAGCTTTTCATAGAATCTGAGGGTGAGAATGTAACTTTTGAAATTTTTATTTTGTAGCCTTACTAAGCTCAGTGTTTTCATGTTTATATGATAGTGTAAAAACCAAATCAAAATAAGCCTTCTGCTTTCTCTCTATTTATATACTCATTTTAGCTGGTGAAGCTTTGTATTGCAATGATTGACACTGGGAAAGCATTTTGTACAGCAAACAAGCAATTCATGAATGGAATTCGAGACCTTGCACAATATTCCTGTAAAGATACATTGGTTGAGGTAAGTTTTTTGAGGTGAAAGTGGAGGGAGAGAAACATAACTTAAAAAAGGCACAACATAGCAGTTGGCAAAAGAAGTAGTTGAAGTTTATGGAATTATTTGCCTTTTTGCTCTTTTTCTTTGCTATCTCTTTTAGAGTGGGGGTTTCCCAGCTGTGGTGCACTGCAGGTGTCTGTGCTGTTTAGTTTCAGCAGTGACATAGGTCTGCCAAATTTCAGAAAAGGTGTTAGATTAGTGTGTGCACAGGTGATTGCAACACGTTAACCTGGTTTTTTGAGTCAGAGTATTAAAAATTATGTGGAAAATATTAGTTAGTGTCATATTAAATGCTGTAAATTAATGTTTTAGAGTATGCGTGCTTTCGATATCTTTAGTCAATTTGAATTTTTCCTGCTTTTCTTCAGTTTGGTGCTTTATATACAGGTAGATAGAAGTAACAATTTTCATGCTTGTATCTTTAATAGATTTATTTGCCATTACGGCCATGCTCTCCTTCTAGCCTAGTGGTTTTAGTCTCATAATAGTGCTATAAGGAAAATGAATTTCCAAGTTATAAAACCTGAAAAGCTGTAAACCTCTGAACTGTTGCTTTTGTGCTGTGTTTTTAATAGGGCTTAATTTAAACCACTTTTATTTTCTCTTTACAGGCCAATTTGATGAAGTTCTCTGACACCTTACAGGAAATGATCAATTATCATAATGTGAGTAGTTCTAGCTGCAACATGGCACTGATAGCTCATCTTCAGTTATTTTTGATGAGAGATTAATGGTAAAGCCTCTCTTGTTGATAGTGTTTACAAAGTAATGGTTTAAGTGGTGTTAAATAACTCTCATTTTATACTTATAATTATTTTAATAATGTTTTGTTTACAAGGTATTTATAAATATCCCCTTTTCTGCAGATTTCCATCTTGGTTTATTTTTCATTTGGAATTTGTAAGCTTTGGTGCTCTAAGACAGGAAATACTGGATAGTTTAATCTTTTTGAATCAAACTGATGGTAACAGTTACAGACTATGAGCTTTAGTGGTCTAAAATAATGATTGTCTTTTCCATAGTTGCTACTTTCTCCCCTATCCTTTATAAATACACAAAATGAAGCACCTATGATCTGCATATAGTTTTCTTTTTGGAAGGATAGCAGATTTAGGTAAGTGTGGAGAAAGGAGAAAATGCTAGGATTTATGACTAATTGTAATTTTTAGCATGTCAGAGTTAATCAGAAACTTCAGTTTTCCCTGGGTTGAAAACTAATTTTATAATTTTGTTATTTTTTTCCTTTAAAGAGTTTGGTCTTGTATTCAGAAGTTTGTTCTTGGGTTTGTTCCCTCTTTCATTGGCCCAACTGCTCTTTGTTAATTTCCCAGCAATTTGCTGCAAACAAACTGAAGTGTCTCCAAAGTGCTGAAAATATGCAGGACACTTAAAATGTGGGTTTTTCATACCACTGGGAGTTTAAAAATTGACAAGATAGAATGAAATGGAAGTCTGCTAGCTTCGACTTAGCTTTCTAAAAGTGTCTGATTAGGCTTTTTTTTGTTTTAAATGCATGCTTTTAGAATGGAAGGGAGGAAAAGCAAAGCAGGTTAATAGCATTGTGTTTGATTTTCTTTCCATTATACAGAGTGTACAATCTAATGAAAACTGTAAAGAAGGGAGTAAGTGAACAGTGGTTCTTGGGTTGGAGAGAGAAGGGAGGGCCAAGGTTCAAAGCAGCAGTTCTGGAGCAATTATTACTTTCATGTCAATGATTTCTGCAGAGTAGATGGAGCAGATAAACCCAGGCTGTCCCTCTTCATCACACATCTTGCTGCTGGAATCCCTCTTAACCATGTCTTTTATCTGTGGTTTGCTCTTTTGGACACTTCTGACATAGGTCCTGTGTTATTGCTGTTGTTATTCTACGTGATGGTACTTGCACTGCTTTGGTAAAATTTGGCATAGCACAACTCTTCCCTTTGGGCACTTTGAAGTCAGAAAGCAAAGAACAAACCATATTGAAGAAGATTTCTTTTCAGATCTAAGTAGGACCCATCTAGCTTTGCCCTGCTTTTTTTTTCCCCTCCGTGCCCTTGCTGTGCTCAGGCACAGTGAGAACAAAGTGGCTTTTACCAAAGGCACAAACATCAGGAGTGAGGCACAATTGCTCTGCCAGATGTGTTGTGGTTCTGCATTGCTTTTTGTGAATCTGCTGAGTTCAGCAGGGCTTCCTGGCTCAGAGTGACAGGTGTGTTGCTGACCAAGGTGACAGAGCCAGTAGGAGGGTGAAGCTAGAGGAAAAAGAGGAAAGGAAGGATGGAAGGGGTAGGAGATGCTCCCACTGAGTTCTGGATGACTGTCAGTTTTTTCGTGTCAGGCTTTGCTACAAATAAGGGCAGGGACCAGCCTAATGCAGCATCTTCCCTGATTCAGCAGTGGGGGAGTAGCTGGGACAGCTTATGGCAAATAGCAGCTTTCTTAGACTTGCAGTGTATGAAAGGTAGTATGTTGACAAGGTTGTAAATCTAATCAGATCATGGTCTGGGCACTTCTCTGGTTTTTTTAGGGGAAATTATGTCTATGTGTTTTTCTGCCCAGCACATTTTTTCTCTTCATTACTGTAAGCAGAATGCAAGGCTCATATTTCTGGGAGTCCTCTAAACATTTGAGTTCCCATCTGGTTTTATCTTTTGGTATTGATCTTGATTGGTGCACTCCCCAGGAACTGGCAAGCTTAAATGTCAGCAGTGGGAGTAGTCCCAGCCTGACTTCCAGTTTGTCAAGAAGTTCTTTATTCTAGTTGTCTGCTTTTCTGGTTTCCCAAAGTGGGAATACAAACAGGTTCTTCCATGTGCTACTGGTAGATACAATTCTGGTTGAAAGGGTCCTCAGGAGATGTGGATGGTTTGACTGCCTGCCTAAATCAGGGTCAGATGTGAGGTTGGAGCAAGTTGCTTTGGTCTTGAAGAGCTCCTAGCATGGAGACTGGATGCAAGGTACAGTACCACTGCTAATGAGTGGCTTCAACTCAGTCATGCTTCCTTTCAGTGTTTCTAGAAAAGAGAGATGAGCTGGTAAAGATTTTGCTGTCAGTATTTGGCATTACATAGCTTCCCATTTCCAAATCTTAATAAAGAGTCTGAGAACATTTAAGGAAAACATTTTTTTACCTTAAACTTTGAGGTTTTGGCTTGCTTTTTCAAGAAAATTCTTTAATATTTCAAGATGTTTACCTTTTATGAGAGATTCTGTTAAACTGGGCCAACTTTATTTTTGTTATGCTGCCTTGTGTATTTCTGTTATGTAGAATTGGAGGTGTAAAAGGGTTGAAAATTCAGGCAACATTTTTTGTCTGCACAATAAGTGACAAAAGGATTTATCCAGTAGTCATTGACCTGTTCCATTCCATCCTAAAACTCAGAGGGCAGATGTGAAGCTGAAGGAATGTGTGTTTTCATTTTCCAGTTAGAATTTTTTGGGTCATAAGAGCACATTCAAATTATCTCACATCCAGGTGTGCCTTGGCCTTAAAAACTTAACAAATACCTTAGACTTTACAATTCAAATGAATTTATTATATTTTGTGCCTCCAGCCTTCCCAAATCTCAAGATATTTTGGAACCATTGCTTAAATTACTTATTCTTAAAAAGAATCAGCCATTCCTTTTAGTAGTCCAACAGTGGGTGGTTTTTTACAAACATTCATGTAAAGGAGATGGTGCTGAATACTCATATATGCTGCATTTTCAGCATTAATTTCAATCCGTGGTTTTGGGGTTTTTGCCAGAAGTTAAGAGCATGTTCTTTCTGTGGTTTCATTTGTCTTTTAATTGTTGATAAATTGTGAAAGTCTAAGAAAAAAAAATGGCTCCTTAACATTCAAAGTTGTTTCTTCAGGAGCATTACTGTACAATTAACATAAATAAACTTCTATGAAACCAGGCATGTCAGGATGAGAGAAGCTCTTATGTCTCCTTATAACCACAGTCTTTAAGAAAAGAGTTGCAAAAGATGCTTGGTTTGAGTTATTTTCGTTATTTTCTTCCTCATCTTTTATTTATTTCACAACTACTGTGAAGGGATTTATATTTTGATATTAGAGACACAGTGATTTAATAATGACATTCTTGTGTAATTCTGCATAATTACCATTGGTATTTCTGAAATCAGAAGGTATGAATACCTCCAAGTTACTGACCTACATAATAATGTTTTCTTTCAGATTCTGTTTGACCAAATCCAAAGATCAATTAAAACACAGCTTCAGACTTTCGTTAAAGAGTAAGTTAATTTGCACTTGTAATGGGAAAATTATACATAAAATGGAATTTTAAAAATCTGATTTGAGTGGGTAAGTGAAACATCCTTCTTGTAAATTGCCACCCATAAATTGAGAAGTGTATATTAAGGCTTTGTCAAAAATCACCCCGAGTCACTGAGGCTTTAGATCCAGCTGCAGAAATGTTGCAATAGGATGAATTACTGATCTAATTACATATTGTAATTGTCTAAGCTTGGGGGACAAAGCTTTTCCCCAGTAGGCATTAGATGTGTTCAGTTACATTTCAATTTTGTCCTTCCCTTGGAAAAGAAAGACAAGAAGCTTCTGTCATAATTTGTGGATTTCCATTTGACCCACATGTATTGAAGAATATAAAATTTGAAATAGACACCAGCTATAGCAGTCCCAAGCTTGGTCTGTCTGGTGTAGCTTTAAACTCTTTTTCATGCTTTGGAATTAATTTGTCATCCATATTTCCTTTTTCCATAGAGATATTAGGAAATTTAAAGATGCAAAGAAACAGTTTGAAAAAGTGAGTGAAGAGAAGGAGAATGCTCTGGTGAAAAATGCCCAAGTTCAAAGGAATAAGCAACACGAGGTAGAGGAAGCAACCAATATTTTGACTGCAACTCGGAAGTGTTTTCGACACATAGCTCTGGATTATGTTCTTCAGGTAAGGACAGCAATGAAAGCTTTTCAAAACCATTTGTTACATATGGTTAGAGACATGTCCTTTACAATGTTAGAAGTTCTTTTTGTAAGCTTCTTGGAAGCTGTGGAGTTTCAGGGAAAAAGGAAGAACTTTATCTGCAAGTAATTTCTTTTTTAATAAAATCTGAGGAAAATTAATTGATGCATTCCTATTGCTTTAATGCTCTGGTATTCAGTGCCCTTGCTGCAGTGACACAGTTTAATTTTCAAGTTGAACATTAATTATGAAAAAACCCCAGTATATGCCTGATACTTAGCTAAATGTTTCATGAGTTAGATATGCTGCAGTTTCTTATATAGATAAAGTAAAAACTGTAATCTAGCCTAGGAAATGCAAATTACCTGAATAATTCTGATACAGGACGTTGGGTATTTCTGCAATTTTATCTGTATGCTTTGGGTTGTATTCAGCTTGTCTAGATGCCTCAGAGTTTGGGATTGTGCTGTAAGGGGAGTCAAGAACTTAACTATTCTTTATCTTTTTAGTGAAAATCTCCCATACGATGTTGAGAGGTGTTCTTTGTCATGCTGCTTTCTATTCTTAAATACAGTAGTAAATCTTCTTTTAATACTTAAAATTCACCTGCTTCATACTTATCCACAACTACAGCAAAACAGGATTATTGCAACTCAGATGGTGTGAGGGGTTGGGGGCTCCCAAATAGGTCTGAGCTTCTCCTATGATCAAAAACAGAACAGCTATTTACAATTAAGCTGGTTTTATATTAGACATTATCATCTTGATTTGTGACAGTCCAGTCAGTTATTTAAAGCTTAATTAACTTCTCTATAAATTGCATTATGAGTTGTAAAATGAAGTGGAGCCTATCAGCATGGGCATGTTCACAGACATGGTGGTCAGTGGTCAATTCTGAACTCCAGCTTTTTAAACACTAAGGTCATTTTGATGTGTAACAAGTGGTGTGAATTATTCCCCACAGGATTATTTGTACTAGCACTAAATGGTGGGGGCAGCTGGCAGCCACTATTATAGGAGGCCAGTTCCTTGTGTGTGCTTTCAACTGCAGGTTGTTTTCCTCCTGGAATTTGTATGTTCAAAGTATGAGCAGTTCCTGGGATACAGATGCATTTAGAGTAACTGGGAACAGTTTCAGCATCTCTCAACGTGGACAGAAATCAATTCAGTTTTAGGAATTGTGTCTGCTTCAGTGATTCTTCTGGGAAAATGGCTTCACAACTATGGTCTCCTTGTAGCTAGATTTGCTCTAAACTGTAATTCAAAACCTTTGCTTTCCTTTTATTTTTCTTTGCCTCACAGGCTGAGGGTTTATTCTATACAAACAAATCTCAATTATTTTTGCTGCAGAAAGTTTTCCAAAATAATGACCACTTAAGTATAGAAGTAGAATCTGGTTTTGATTATAGCTGCAGCAAGTTTGTTTATTTTGCTGAAATTCTAAACTGACATAGATGTGTTAAATTACAAAATCAAGCCTGTTTCTGCTAAGTGGGTCTTTTAAAGTAAAATCTGTAGTTTGGATGGCAACCTTTTAAGATTGGATAAAGAAGATAGGGGAAGTAGGTGAATGTGAAAAATTGGTCATTTTTTTCTATATAATGTGGAATGCCCTAAGTTCTAGGGCAACACCTTAAATCAGTGACTTCACCTAGCTTAAAAGCCCAGGTATACCCAGGAAGTTACTTATTGAACCTATTACGTTCTTGCTTGCCTGGGACTATTTTTGGAATACTTAAATACTGTGAGTCTGAGAGGAAAAGTAACCCTGCTCACATCCTTCACTCTGCCCTGGCAGCACTGCAACTTCTGCAAGGAGTTGGTGGGCTGGCTTGGCTCATCTGCTTGAAACATCTTGAATTCAATCTCTTGAAAATGAAAACCAATTTTCCTTGAAAGTTGTATTATATTACTTCTAGCAAGCAAGTGGTGTCCTGTATTTTCCCTACTGATATAAGAAAATTGTAACTATCACCATGAAGCTCAAGCTTTGCAAGTGTTCTCTGATTGCATCACTGATGTCATGACAGAACTAGAGTGCATCTTCTTTTAAAAGTATTTTGGGAAGTCTGATATTGAGCTGTCTTCTTCCAGTGTTTTAAGATTGGATGTGATTGTATGGGGAAAATTGAAAATAAAATAAGTTTGGAATGAAAGGAATTACTTGTTTATTCTTTTCTCCTAGATCAATGTTCTTCAATCTAAAAGGAGAGCAGAAATCCTAAAATCGGTAAGATACACTTTATCCTCTGTATATCAAATATTTTAATCCATCTGAAATTAAAAATATGACCACAAAGCAGTATGTTAAAGATTTAGTCCTTTTATTGATCAGAATGTTATCAATACATTTGGCAGTTTGGTGACTGTCAGTTTGGCCTGTACTGTAGCTGGGCATGCATGTTTAACTGTTTTTGACAATCCTTCCGGTTCAGATTTGAACACTTGTAGGTTTTCACTACTCTTGATCTGTTGGTAATTGTTCCATGGTTAAAATCACTTTGTTTGCTGAGAATTCTGCTCTTTAGGTCCGATTTATTACTTTGTAAACAGTAAATGCTACTTATAATCTATTCTAAGATGAATTCTGTTCTTTCTAAGAACAGGGCAAATTTTAATATGAATAGTATGGTATCTGCTAAATTAATATAAAGCTATACCTGCATGCCAGTTTGCTTCACATTGAATTCCCTTTTCTACTTCACATCTCTGTTAAAAGTTTATTGAGATGGACAGTGACAAATTAAACAGTGCTGTTCTTTCAAATGTCTGAAGTTGCTCTCCCATAATTTTCTTATCTCTTAAAAAGCAGAAACTTTACTTGGGTTGGTTTATAACTGCCTGCTATTGTGCTCCCAACTTGTTTTCTATTTTAAGGCCAGACAGTCTTTTCAGCTATTATGAGTTTGAATCATTAGTAAAATATTCTATAGCCCCTCTGTACCTTACATGTCCCAGTTAAAGAGAGATAACAAAAATTTCAGGTGACATGAATTAGAACTAGTTTTCTGCCATTAAGTAGATTTCTTTTGTTTTGCTCATGGAGCTAATGCTATCAACTGATTTCTGAAATTTTTGGCTTGGTTCTGTTCTTGCTTTACTTTGCACGTTTATTTTACAACATTGGAAGCTCTATGACTTATTGATGTAAAACTATCAGGACATGAGAGGAAATTAAACATGAAATTGTAGGTTATGTGAATTAAATGACATATTTATGTGATATGTGATACCATTTTTAGGAGAATAAATATTTACTTTGTTCCCTCTAGATGTTATCCTTTATGTATGCACATCTGGCTTTTTTCCATCAAGGCTATGATCTGTTTAGTGAACTTGAGCCCTACATGAAAGAGCTTGGTGCACAGGTAACAAATTATTTTAAAAATGCGTAACTATATGGTGAAATGGAAGAAATCTTTATATATGCCAGCATATCAGGTACTTCACAGATTTATTCAACAAAAAGGGAGTTGTAGTATGATACAGGCAAAAAATAAAAAATATGCTGTAATGAAAGGAATGAAAATAGTTACAACTGAAAGTTGTCTGTTTACTAAAATTAATGCTGCCTTTAGGATTTGTATCCTAAGCATAGCCATGTACTGCTCTGTGAGGTACATTGTGATATTCAGGATACTGGATTATTTGGATTTCAACATTTTTGTATATCACCCATGTTTATAAATATATCTAATAATCAAAAATAGATTAGACTGGTTTTTCTTCTACTCATATACTTTATTTACTGTATAAATTATGCAGTCTGTATAATTAAATTTTTATGTGTGTAAATATAACTTTGATGTTAGCAGCTTAGACCGTAAAATGGAAGTATGATTTTAATAAGTAGTGCAAAATTTAGTTCCTGCATGGAATCCTTCTTACCCAGTTTTGTTGTTTAAGGACAATTGACACTTCTGGGTTTTCAGCAGGGGACTCATGAAAGGCTTAGATGGACCACTGCCAACTGCACACAGGAGACATTGAAAATGGTTATGCAAATAGATTGGAACATACACTATTGAAATGAAGATCTGTCTGTGGTGCAGGAAGAAGACTCAGCAGTGTCTTGACTTGCTTTTCAGTGCAAGTTATATGAGCACTTTCTATTTGCCTGAGGACTTGCAACAAGTGCTCTGATATAAACCCCTCTGTTGCCACTTCCCAAACAGATCTACAAAGGAGCTAATCAAATTTTTAAGTGTCTGTCCAGATAAAAAAGCAAATAAAAAGCAAACTTTTACAGCAAACTTTTACGTTCATCTTGAGTAGAAGCATCATTGAATGTCATTCATTGAGTGGCATTGAATGAATAAGAGATTAAATTGTTCTGAGCCGAGCAGTGGAGCAGATGGGGAGCTGTAGAAAATAACTCCAACAATCCAATGGCTGAATAGTTATTTTTCTGCTAGACTAGGCCCCAGTTGGGTCTTAATTATGTGTGGAGACATGTCAGGTCTTGGTGTAATAGGGGCACCTGAACACTTCAGGTGGATGTTACTCTTCCATAGTTGTGCCCTTTATTCTTCAACACCCTTCTAGTTGGGCTGTAAGTGTTGAACTGTAGTGTCTGGCTGTGTAAAACGTGTCCTGTACTGCTGTGGAAGAGGGGATAGGGAAAGGAGACACAAACTATGGAGTTAATAGTGGGTTATGCCATCAGCCAGGCTTCAAAGTTTCCCTTTCATTGACGTGATTGGAGCAAGAAAACACAAGGTTATTTTTGAATGTCTGGTCATGCTTTTGCTTGATCTGGTAGGGAGCACTGTGTAGCATTCATTTTGGTGCTGGTATCATAGCAACTGAAGGAGTTAAATTTAGAAAATCCATAGCTAAGAATGTTTTAAATATATTGCAGTTGGAGCAAGATGGACTGAAGACCCTAAAGTTGTACAACTTGCGCAATTGTTCTTTTGTAGCAGACCTTGGCATTTAAATAATGGATATTTTTCATGACAGAAGCAGATTTGTAAATAACTGTTGAAAGTTTTACCAGTTGATGGCTTTGCAGCTTGTACTGGTTGAAGCTTCTGCCTTTAACAAAGTATGTTGTGACATAACGGGGATTTGCTGGATTTTTGTGAAAATGCTGTTAGATTCCTTCTGTTGGTGAGTGAGTTTTCATTCCTAGGTGAATTTTGTGTATGATCTTAATTACAAGTGTTAGCAGCATCTGAAGTTATAAAATTCATCTTAAATAGTGCAGTTATAGCTTTGAATTATTTTTGTCTGTATTTTCAAAATAACTGTTTTATTGTGATGGAATAGGATTAAGCAATTTTGCTTTCTGGATACTTCAGGTCAGGGTAGGATGCCTTGGGAATCAGATCATTGTATGGGAATCTTTAATAGTGTGCAAGCATAATATGAGCTTTTGCATGGAAACTATGGTTTTTGGTTCTTTTCATATGAAATGTGGTGTTAGCTTAAAAAGAAAACATTTGAATTTTCATTGAGATGACTACTCAAAAAGCTAAGTATTTTAGTCTGACTTAATTCACCTCAGAATGCCAGTTAGAGCATTATGTTTATAAAAATACATTTACCAGTAAATACAGTCGTTTGAAAAACCTAATTTTCTGAAAATTACTCAGTAATGCTATAATGACTGGGATTTTGATAGTTTAGTTGTGATTTGCTACAGCTTTTGATAGTTATATGCTGTTGGTCTCTTCTAAGACAATTGATGTGCTGCTCACCTGAGTGAAAAGGAAGAAACTCTGGTTTGAGCTTGGAAACAGGAATGGTGCAATGCTGTCTTCATAGTAAAAAAAAGTAACTGGTGGAATGAGCTGCTGTTAAGAGTTTTGTTTTGGCTGTGGTAAATGTACCCTCAAATGCTTGTATTCAAGGTAAATTAGAGGTTTGCCCTACCCTGAGTGACTGCCTTCTGTTTCATCTAATGGGGTAGAAGGAAGAATTTCTTGGGGTCCATTTGCAGAATCCAAGAAACTTGATCCCTATAAAATTTTGAACAGCACTTGACCCAGTTCTCATCTTTATCACCAGAGAAAGGGTTTCCCACAGGTTGTTGATGCAAAACAATCTTTGAGCCCAGTCTGTTTTAGAGGCTTGTGTTATTTTTAAGTGCTAAAGCTGCATAGATGTGGCATTTGGACACTTCAGCCTTCAATGTGTTCCTGTTCACAAATACCTGTAAAGGTGTGCAAGTGCTGATACGGCCTTTTGAGCCAGAGGGCAAGACAGGGAGAGAAGAGTTAAAAAAAGTAACAGAGTACAGAATTGGATCCAGATGTTTCAGCCTTCTGATGGCTCCATAATTGTTGGAGAATGTCTAGCACAAGGGTGTAAGGGCCTGTTAGTGTCCCTTTTCTGTTATTTATATCATGTCAAGCAGGGCAAGTAAAAGACTGGGGAACCAGCCAGAGTTGGCAGGGCCTGCCACTGCGGTTCTGAGAGCGGTGGCGGGGATGCTCTCTGTGGGTGGATCAGAGGATCTGTCAGTCACTGTGCCCTGTGCAGTGAGTGCCCCAGCTGGGAGCTGGTGCTCCTGCTGTTCTGGCTATGGGCTGCAGCAGAGGCAGCCCTGTCCCACAGCAGGGAGAGCCGCGGGCTGAGCCCTGCACACGGTGCTGCGTCTGCACCGCTGGCACGGCGCGCTCCGGCCCGGCAATGGCAGCCTTGTGGTACAGGCTCTAGGCTGGGCTTTCAGGCAACATCTGCTTCCCTGCTGCATTCCTAACTTAAACATGAAGGCCTGGATAAAACAAACAAACAACAAAACCAAGGGAATCAAAACTGTAAAACAAAAACAACCAAAACAAGCAACTAACCACAGAAGAAAACCCCTATCAAGCTTTCTCTTACAGGGTATCTTAAATTTCCTCTTTTTTTTTTTTTGTGATTGTAAAAGGAAATTTTTTTTGGCTAGTGTCCTTTTTATCATCAGAGACTTTGTAAGGATACTAACTTAAATATTCTCTGTGACAATCTAGGTTATGTTCAAAACCATATTTTTATTTCCAAAATTAATTTGATTGTCTCTACCTAAGATCTCAAGCAATCTTGCTCGAGTATTGATGGTCAGCTGATCAAAACTATCGACACAAAATCCTAACTGAGACAGTTCTCTCACTTTGTGGAGGGAAAAATCCATAGCATTTGCTCCTTCTAGTTTTTGCTGCTCCTGCCAGTGCTGCTGCATAGGCCAGCAAGAGCAGCTAAAGCATGAGTCATCCTCCTGGGAGACTGAGCACCAATGCGGTACAGAGTCGCATATGCTTGGCACCATGCTGTTCTTTGAGACAGTTCTTCTAATGCTTACAAGAAATGTACACCTTGGTAGAGGTTAATTCAGGGTGGCAGAGCAGTGCTTTAAACGAGGCTTCAGTGGTTATTCAAGGTAAACAATTTGTGACAAAGAAGTAATTATGCTATGCAAATAAAAGAAAAGTCTTGCAATGTCTAGACATAATGTGTTAGTTCTTTCTTTTTTTTTGTCAGCATTGTGAAATCTACTGAGCCAAATTTCTTATGATAATTGAAAGATCCAATTTTCTGTTTCTCTTTACAGCTGGATCAGTTGGCTATAGATGCTGCGAAGGAGAAGAGAGATATGGAGCAAAAGCACTCCACTATTCAACAAAAGGTACTAAACAGAATGTAAAAGGCAGGCTGCACACACTTTTTTTTCTTATCTGTAGCATCTCTCCCCAGCATCTCTGCATCAGAACTGCAAGGGATGGTATTTTTAGTGCAGAGAGACAGACTGACATGTCATTAAGTGTAAGGTTGGATTGCAGATACTAATTTTGTGTTACTGAACAAAATATTATGCTTAGTTTTTACTGAAACATAAATAGAACAGTAGAATTTATTTGAATGCTGAGATTCTAACATTTCAGTAGAACTCCTAATTCCTATTACCTCTTGAATTGAATAAGTTGTACAGGTTTTTGTGTTTCCATGCTGTGTGTTTGTAGAAGAGGTGTATGTGCTGCACAGCCCTACAGCAATAAGTTTCACTTTGGACTGTTCCAAATCCAAGTGCAGTACTTGGAGCTTGTGTGGAAGCTGCTGTTGCATATGAAGAACAAAAGTAAACTTTTGTAAAGAGTTGGTTCAGCTGTGCACAGATATGGTATTGAGAACTTTTAATTGGTGTTTTGGGAAAGATTTGTGCAATAATTCTTTTTACTTCTTGAGAAAAATTTAGGTAATTCATGTTGGGGGAATGACTTCTGTTTGGATGTTTCAGAAGCTCTAGATCAGTATTGGTTTTGCAGATATAATGCTAGAAATTAAAAATATTTCCACTGAACTCTCTGGTAGTGAGCTACAGGCACTTTTGAAAGGGATTAGATACCAGTTTAAAGGTATTAATGCTACACTTCTTACTCTCATTCAAATATGTTCTGGATCTGTTCAAGTGGCATAAATTTTAAAAACTCCACCCAATAGAAATGAAATCTGATAACTAAATAAATTCAGGAATGAAAACATTCTGAGATTGTAAATTGGGTAGCCTTAGTAGGAGCCAATATTAATACTCATGGGAAAAGAGAACATCTTGGGTTGCTGCAAACATTTTTATTGGTGCATCCTGTCATCCCTTTAGGAGTTGGTGGGAAGCATTAGGATTGCTGTGAAATTGAGCAGATGTGATGATGAGGGCAGAGCTGACATGCTGTGCTTAGAGTCAGGAGATAAATGCAGGCAAGGAAGGGGAAGAAAGGGGGGAATGGGAAAGATGGAGCTTGAGAATTAATGTTGAAGGTCAGAGTTTAAGTTTTTTGGGCTTAAAGGCTCAGTTTCAGGAATGGACAGTAATTGAGAGGTTTTCTGTTAAAAGAACAGTGGTGCTTGCTGAAGGACGTAAGTTATGAGCAATTAT
This sequence comes from Agelaius phoeniceus, assembly GCF_051311805.1. Taxonomy (NCBI): domain Eukaryota; kingdom Metazoa; phylum Chordata; class Aves; order Passeriformes; family Icteridae; genus Agelaius; species Agelaius phoeniceus. The sequence goes on from NC_135274.1 coordinate 15,022,548, forward strand.
CTTTTAATTGGCCATAGAAATAATAACTAGTTACCATGAATTATGGTCACTGCTGTTGCCAATGGTATTTACAGTCTTTGTTTTTTCTTCAAATGCTGCTTAAGGCTGCTTTACAGGTAAACTATTTCTACTAGTTTCAATTATTACTGACACTTTTAAGCTTCATGAAACTTGATAAGCCATATCTGTGTGTAATATAAATATTCTTGATTTCTAGTAGGGAGTGACAAGCACAATAATGTTCCTTTTATTGTTGCTTACTTTAATTGACAATTTCATGCTGTCTCTAAAATATAATCAGGGCAATCAGAATGTACTGTATGTTGTCCTCTTAAGTTCTGTGTTTTGAGTTGTAAGTGTTGTCTCCTGTCCTTATCAGAGAAGTCACTGTCTCATTTTGTGCTGATAATGCCTAGACTGTGCTTTATTGGAGATTCCTCTTACAGCTTGTCCAATCATTTTCTTATTTCCTTATTCAAATCACGTTGTCTGTTTTTGTCTCATCCTACCTGCTTTTCCCAACCTTCACACCAAGTTAGCTTCCAGCTCATCAGGATTTCAGAACTGCCTTAGACTCTGGATCTTTTTATCACTACTTGTCATCTGGTCACCCTGTCCCAGATGGCAACTTTATTCCCCGTTCTCTTCTCATGTCTTGTCATGTTGTTTTCCACTATGTTCCCAAATCTTCCAGTGCCAAATCCTTCCATGTTTTTTAACAACTGAAACTTCTGAAGCTTATTGTGTTGAATATTCCATGAGGTATATATGTATTTAATATACTGAAGTTCTAATCTAATGCTTCAGAATGATGCCTTTCCTTCATTGTGTGGATAAAGAGCAGTTCCTTTTCTGAAATGTATAGGTAAGTGCATACGTGCACACACCTACCCACCTACTACCTGTGTTTGCATATATGTGCATATGCATGCAGAATAATTGCACTAATTAAATAATCCATCTCACTTTTCTGTATAATCATTGTCCTTAATTAGGCTGTTGATGGAGAGGCTATTAAAAGTGTCATGGAAGGGCTTGGTCACCAATATAGTGTGATTTCTTTTTTAGCAGAGCTGATAATCTGATTTACTTTTTTTAATTGCTTAAAAGTTTTGTGGTCTATTTACTCAGCAAATGTGCAGGAAACATTTTCTTAACTTTATTTTTTTCAGTGCAAGAAAATATTTTTTCTGTATTAAACTGGAGCAACACATGCTGTGAATTAATCTAGAAATTTCATGATCATTCTGGGAAATTTTTGTAAGATATTTTTATAAGTAAAGATTAATATTAAGAGTGGTGTCACAGTGTCAATACATTAGACATGACTCTTGTTTCCTGAGCAGTTTGCAGCCCTGTGCTGTAGCAACACGTTTAATTAAGAAAATATTTTAAAAATCAGTTGCACCTGCAAACAGCTTCATGGTTTTTTGGTATTGTGTCAGACCTAATATTTTGTTCTAAAATGAAGATGATACAGGAAAAGTATTTGCATTGAACTTCAAAAAGTTTTTGTTGTATTCAAATTCCTTTTCCATTAAAGTAAAAATCTGCTTCCAAAAAAGTGCTCAGGAAACAGCTGGAGTGAGAATGATTTGAAAATTAACATATTGAGTAAACAAGGTGGTAGGAAACCAGCTGCTACTACAATCACAAAGCAGGCAGAAACCAGAGCTGCTGTTGAGAAGTTGTGCAGACTAACTCCTGTCTCCAAAACCAGAGATGTGCTTGTATTTCAAGTGACTTGTTTGCTCAGTGGCACTCTCACATTCTCTCACTCTGTCTTGGGCTGTAAACCGTGTTACTTGTGGTGTCTGTGTTTCAAACCCTTCCTTGAGGGACTTTTCAGCTTAAGTGTGACAAATATCTCTTGCCAATGGAATGGGAATGGGAGCAGCTTTCTAAATGGGAGGTTTGCACAATTAGTACCTCCTGTTTAGTGTATGCTGGCCTAATTTTTCAGGTTAGTGTTTTCTTTAGTACTTACGCTCTCCCAATTTCTGCCTTTTAAAAAAACTTTTAAAATGCTGAGTCTCTAAAGTAAAAAATAATTTGGGTTACACATTAAATGTTAAAATATAGTTCCTAAGATTTACTGGTAAAATGGTTTGATTAGCTTTCATGGCCTGATAGCAATTTTGAAAGTAAATCAAAAGCTCTGCTACTGAAAAGTAATGGGAGGTTTTGTTTTGGGGGAACAAGAAAATCATGCACAGAGAAACAGAAAACATGCTCTGAAATGAATCAAGGATGTGTGATGAATTGATAAGTTCATACAAAAATGCATTCACTGAAACACTGTCAAGAATATTAAGTGTTGTGTGACACACCAGATTAGTATTATTTCTGGAGATGAAAGTTGTTTTTCCATTGCCAGCTGGTTTGCTGTACCCCATGGACATTTAAAGAAAAAGGGTGGAAAAAAAGGCATGAAAGCATGCTGTGTGCTTCACTTATATAACCCACTTCTACATGTTTCTCTTCCAGTAGCAGTCAACCGTGAAAAATCAGTGTCAGAATAGAAGCCATAGATGTTTATTCTTTCAAAACTGAATGAAATATGTGATGTAGCACTTTGGTGAAAATTACATAATACTGGCTAAATTTTCTTAGTTCTGGTTAGGTGAAATCTACTTTAGTCCTGACACCTAATTAGTTTAATTATGTTTAAAATGAAGGCTTTATCAGTTGTGTGCCTGCTGGCAGAATACACAATTCTGAATCACATACAGTGACTGAGTTTATTAACATGTGATTCTCTTATGCAGGACACTGGAAAGATATGGGTGGATTTTTCTCCACCCCAGATTATTTTTCATGATTCATTAAACTTTTCCATGCACCAAGATAAAAATAAACTATAATGTGACTGCTTTGCTCCTATTTTTTAAATTGTAGAATAGTAGAGACTAAGATCAGAACACAGCTGATTTCGGGGTTTTTTTCTACTTTTATCCATGGAATTGAAATGGGGCATTTTTTTTTTTCTGATTGTTTTTCCTAATCACAACTTTATCAATGAAGTTTTATGGATAAAGCACTTGGAAGCCTTATTCCCTCCCCCTTCCAGCTGGTAGTCTGCCATGTTCAGTTAAGGAGATATTTGACATTTGCCTCTATACTCTTAATGTCTTTTTCTGCTCTGTAAAAGTGGAATTCAATCAGGGAAGTAATTAAAAATGACACTAAATGCATTTCATGAGAAGGCTCAGTATTTTAGATAATTCTAAGTTAGAGTGTGGCATGGTAAATGATCCATATACACCTTCAAAGCATAGATCTGGAGTCATTGGAAAAGACAGCTGCATTTTCTGCAGCAGTTCTCCAGACCCAAAGGAAAATGTGATTACATAGTAGGTTGGACAGAAAAGACTGGGGAAATGTATGTTGTCTTCAACTAGACAAGGAGCTGCAGGCATCACTGAGGCAGGAAGATGCAACTCTTTAGCAGATTTCATTATGTTTGGGAGCTGGTAAGTTAGAGTAATTTATCAGTTTTTGGGGAATGTAGGGAATGTGACATCAGCATGTCTAAGTTTGTGCATAGTGGTTTTCTCTTTTTATTTTGAGAGCTTACATGAAGTCTTTTATGTTCAGCATGTTCAGATCTAGAAAACAGGCAGAAAAATCAAAGTTATTAATTGCTGAATAATAAATTTAAAAAATTGATTTTGTTTTGGTTAAGAGTTCTTTTGTAACTAGTATGTTTATTCAGATCAGTGTATGGTAGTGATGTGATAGTTCCATTTCCTTTCAGAACTCTTGCATTGATCATCTGTCAATTCAATAGTAAAAATCTAGATTTAACATTTCAACATTAGGTAATCTATCCAGATTAGCAATAGATGAAAACAGTGAATAATTTTAAGGAATTTGTGCTGTTCTGAGTGGGAAGCTTAAAGGGCCCATTTTAATATTTGTAACCATTTCACTATCATGTGTAATTAACCTTGGATTGGACCAAACCATCTGCATGTACAAGAGTAAACATCATGTGTAGCACGAAAGTTGTTTGCATCCTGGGCTGTTACCTGGGGATAATGACCATGTTGGTGTTGAAGCTACTTTTTTATATATATTTCTTGCCTCTTTTCCTTTATGTATAGACAAATTGTTAAGAAGCAAAGTACAAAGCAGAGACTTTCAGATATACTTACTACACAAAGCTGGTGTTTGCAATTTATGAAAAGTAACTACTGTAGGTTCAGGAAAATCATAATACAAAATGTTCTGTCTTTTTAGTATTTAATTTGTTTGGTTTTTTTCTTCTGAAATTTAATTTTCAGTAATGTGTCTCTTACACCCATATTAAGGGGAAGAAGCCATATGTTGCTAGTCTACTTTAAAGATATACATTTTAATAACAGTGAAATAAAATTACAGCATGTATATTTTTTTCATTGCTGGACAAAGTTGTAAAAATTATGTCATTCCATGTGTGCTTTTTCCTGCACCCTTAGTAGATGTTAGCCTCCCTCTCTTTGAATATCTGAACTCTACCTCCCTGGGAAGAGCCCATGCTGTTCTCAATGAGATGTGAAAGCAAATGATCATCACATGTGTTATTACTTAGTCTAACTTACCTTTGCTAAAGATGAGATAATAAGATAAGCAGTCAGCTTTTCTAAAGCTCAGAAAGCTGCTATTAATTGTTATTAGCTGGGTTTAGTTGTTATTAGGTTGATGGAAATGCATATTCCTTTGTCCTACTTGTAATTTTGTAATCTTATCCAAGATCATAAAGAAAAAATTACTGCTAAGGTCTTGTCATCAGTGCCAGCACCATGATTGCTTTGCTCTAGAATTAACTGATAGCATCATCTTTATTTCATTACTTGTCTTCAAAGTTCCTATGCAGCTCAGCTGTCAACATGACAGAGCTGAAGAAAATGCTAAAGCACGACTGACTTTATACATATCTGCAGCAGGCTGCAACTGTTTCTCAGTTTTGACTCCTAACTTTCATGGCTTCTTTTCCTCTGCTTTTCTATCCCCTTTCTTGGGAATATATGAGAGACCATTTGAGCAGACAGTTGAAGCATCAGATGCTCTGTCAGCAATGTTTGCCCTCTATTTGGCTGTAGAGTTCACCAATACCTGAATAAGAAATTCCCTTTGTTGCAGGTAAAGTAAAAATCTTCAGCATTCTCATTGCTTAAAATTGCTTTTTTTAAAAAAGCCATCGGGGCTGAGAGTCATGGTTTGACTAATAAGTGTTGCGAGCAAAACCTTATTCCTAGGTATTTACTCTTTGACAACAGTACTGCTCATATTTGAAGTTTTGTTTGAACTGCAGTGTGTTTTTCTTGTTCCTTTGTACTAGGATTATTCCAGTGATGATACTAAACTAGAATACAATGTAGATGCAGCCAATGGCATTGTTATGGAAGGTTATTTATTCAAGCGAGCCAGCAATGCCTTCAAGACTTGGAACAGGTAATTATTCAGAACCTCTATTTGCTGCTAATAAAAATACTGCTTTTTAACCTGAATTCTCATCTGATTCATAATCTCTGTAACTTGAGTCCATAGTTTTGACAGAACCCTGGGGTGACTCTGTTAGTTAACTTAGAGATAACACTTCACAGCCATTTTTCCTTGTTTTCTGTACTAGTTGTTTGCAAACCTTTCCCTTGTGAAAGCATATGCTAGGAAAGTGTTAGAAGACAGAGTAAAATAGAAGTTGTATAACCACTGGAAGCAGGGAAACACAGTCAAGGACTCAAATAACTTTCAAATTATTTTTCCTGAAAGTTAAGCAATGTAGTTGTTATCCTTTAAAATTCCTGTCCTGTGCAATGACTTTTGCTTAGTAGTTTTGATGGCCCTTTTGGGAATTCAAAATATATTGTTAGTCATATATCTTTAACAATGTATATTTTACTACTATTTAAATATTTTTCTTCCTGAACAGGATTTCTTTTGCATTTCCAAGGGTGTGTGCTTTTTTCAAGGCACTATATATGCTGGAGCATTTACAGCACAGCTGGATACAGTTCTTGAGTTTTAGATGTAATTTGTTGTGATAAAGAGCTCTCTATTGCCCATGTTCTGTTATTTTTTCAGTGGTGCCTCTGTTAAACTATCTGCTGGGTTTCAAAGGACAGAATGTGCATTTGAGTGGGTGTTCCCTTCCAATATGAATTATTCTGTACTTTCTTGAGCATCTCAGCACACCACAAGCTTGTAAGAAATTGGGATCACTTCAGTTAAATCCATAGACTGATGCAAGGGCCACTGGTGTCAATAAAACTGTATCTATATTAGCAAGTCATGGGTAACTAGTACAAAGGATTTTGCTTTGGACTGATTCTGGTCTGGTCCTTTGGCCTGATTATTCATCTGTAATTGTGATGTACTTTCTGGGTTAGTTTCATGCAAGCAGAATTCAGAGTTCTCCAAGACAAATCTGTGAAGCATCAGAGGATGTGAAGGGAGAACACCAGGAGATGTGGGTCAAAAGCACCTTCCTGGTGTGAGGTAAAATGTCTGTGTTAGCATACTGAGAAAAATCTCAGTAATAGGGCAGGGATTGTCCTTTATTGGATTCCCAAGGAGCTGAAAGGTCCTTTTTGCCATTGCTGATGGTGAAACTCTGACTCTGGGTTCCCCTTTTGAATAGCAGGAAGGCCTTGCTCTTCAAGGCAGGTGACAGGAGGGAGCAGCACAGGAGTGTCTGCTTCCACATGCTGTCACTCCTAGGAGTAGTGTACATGCCTCTTACTTTCAGGTGGTTAGAGAGTTGGGTTCAATTAAAACTAATTTCTGTATGTTGATAATTTAAATGGACACAAAGTAAATAAGGAGAAGATGTAATTAAATCAAGATACACAAAGACATTCCTTCAGATTAAGTTACAAGATTTGAACAATATAATAAAAAGCATATCCAAGCAATAATTTAAGAGGGCAAAGATAAACAGCTCATTAATGAGTCAGAGCTGCCTACTTTTATTACATAATTGATATTTGCTTATAGTTTATTCTTCTGTTTATCACAGGAGCATTCGATAAAGCAAAACCTTTACCCTTTTTAGTATTAGATTCTTCATAATTTATCTCACTGAGATAGACTAGTTGGATGCTTTTAGGCAAAAAAATAGGATTGGATATGCTGTCTGTAAATAGTTCTGAAATTGAATCAATCATTTAAATTTTGTATTCCACATGTTCACAAACCATTACTAATTGCTATTAAACTACTTTTATCATACAAAATATACATTTAAGACCTTAATAAAGACAGTTTTTAATTTCTGAATCTAGCCCCCCATTTTTGCTATGTTTTAATAAAAATAAACAAGTATTTTCATTATTTCTGAATATATTTGTAATTGCTTGCTATACTGTAGGCACAGAAGTGGTCACTGCCTGTTTCCTATGATGGAAAGTTTTAGTTGTGTAGTGTTACAGTTTCAGCTGTGGGGAATTGTACTGATTGAAGTTTACCATAAACTAGAGATTAACTAGTGACTGGAAAAACCCTATAAAGTACAAGAAAGGATTTTGTCATTGCATTAAACTGTTTTGTGTGTCAAATTTTACAAAATATTGAAGGAGGAAACATTTTAGAGGATTATGTGTTTTATTTTAGGGAATTCTGAGCTAATGTCAAGACAGACAAGATACTTCTAGTGTTCTTACAGATTAAGCAGTTTGCTCCTTTATTATATCCTCATCTTTGGGGAAGGTGGATGGAAAATCAACCAGCTGAAACAAAATTAGAAGAATTTGCCTAGATATACTGGAATTTTCTGCTGTTCTGAGCCAAAGGTGACAGCACTGCTCTTCCTTGCTGACTGCTAAATGCACTGTCAGTAGTAATATGTATTAAAATGGAGGCTTCTCTTTTACCCTCCTTGCTCTCAGTTGCGCTTATGTTGGTTCTAGACCTTTTTAAGAGCTCCATCAAGAGTGAATTAAAGGCACCAAACCCCTTCCTGATAGCCCCTGTTAGCAGATACTTGGCAACATTAAAAGCATAAGAGATGAGGGTATGATAGGTTTTGTGTGGGTTTGACACAGCAGAATGATTCTAGCTGACAAATTATAGAAATGTGATCTTCTCTGTGCATGTCTTGGTCAGTGAATCCATGGACCCCACAGTGATATTATCCTGGGAAAAGTCTGATTGCTAGGGGAGAAAAAAAAAGAAGACTGTATAATACAGCCTTTTGAAGGGGGGCAAATCTGTTGTGGTGAATGAAAATTTGTTTCCAGTCCAAACTAATGTCTTGCTAGCATAATGAAATTTCTTCCTGCAGCACCTGGCAGCTTGTGTTTCATCGTCTCAAGACTTTAATTATTTGGGCTTTTACATCAAGTTTCCTGTTCTTGGGACAGTTCTGTGTGACACTGGCTTCAGAAACAAATAAATGTTTGAGCAGGCTGCAAAGTAAACCCCGAGCTGTTTGCAATTCAGTGTCACTGTTTTGAAAGAGATGGAGCTTTTGTAATCTCTTTTTGTTGTGACTAAAAGGACATAATGCACACAAGTATTGCAGATAATACAGTTTACTGCAATCAAAATTATATCCTTGTACTGCAAAGTCTTAGAATAACAGGTATGGACACCTGTGTTTAGAATGAATGTATGTCTGTCTGTTGGTAAATGATACACCTTATTGTACACAGTTTTCTTAAGGCATCAGGGCAAGAGTCAGGTGCATTTATTATGGAGCAGTAGCTGGACAGCTCTTTTGGTTCCCAGCAATTCAAATGAAAAATAAGTCCATATCATAAAGAATAAATGTGTGTGGGGAGAAAAGCATTTGTCAGACCACTAGTATGTTCCAAATAGGTTTTAGATTGGGTGCAATAGATATTTTCCTTTTTAATTCTGCTGTATTTTCAGATCATGCTAATTCTTTTCTTATTTTGCTCATTTTGCATTTTTCATCCCTTTTCCTCCTTTCCTTTATGTTTTAATCCTACCCCATTTTTTCACATGACAGGAAAAAGCCAGATCACATCAGGTACCAACCAGCTTCTTTTATACCTGCCCAATGTTTCCTTGGCACGCACAAAGCTCTTCATTAACCCTGCATTTAATTTTGATTACTTGCAATGGATGTATAAGTGACTCAGTCTAAGAAAATAACAGAAGGATTCTGCCTGGGATGCCACTATACCTGCTGCTCAATTCCTTTAAAAGATTCAGAAATATTGAGCTGGTTTTTAGCTAAAAAAGGAATTAAAGCCAAGTTTTCTGCACTCAAACTTCTGAGCATACAAGATCAATGTCTTGCCTTTTTCCAATTGAAGTTGATGAGATTTTTTTTTCTTATCAACTGCATTGGGAATAGACATGTACTTTTAAATGTTGTGCATTATTAATTACTCTGTTTTAATTGTGTGCTGCTAGCAACTAGAGGAGAAAACTGTTTCTGAGAATCATAAAGCACAATTCATTGTTTTATGTAAAACTCAAAATTTGTTCTCAGTTCTCAGAAATTAGAACTTTTTTCTTTAGATTTTTCATTGTTTCCTATTTAATAAATACAGTTTTGAATGGTGTAGGTGTACATGATGGAAAACATTCTGTTTTTAAACAGGAACAACTGTATTTAACCACTATGAAGTGAGTACTTTAATATTCCAAAGAATGTTCTCTCCTTCACCATGGTTCTCTCTTGCTTTTGACAGAATGACACATTTAAGGAAACTTTGGTAATAATACTTATTGCACACATGATGCCTGAAGATTTTCAATTTTTTTTTAGAACCTGATAGATGTGGGTTACTCTTTAGCAGCACCTTCAGTACAGAGATTGTACCTCAGAAGTTCCTGGCTGATGCTGGTGCAGACCCCCAGCAGACTACAATAAAGTGAAGTTTGCTACAGTAAAGCGAAGAGTTTGTTGATGGTATTTGGTTAATGAGGAATAACTCCAAGTTCTTGGCCTGAATAAAACTGCTGTGGTGCTGACACCTTGGAGGGCAGTCTGACACTTTGATCTTGTTAGGAAAAAATTTAAATGTCTTAACTCTGACATCTACTTACAAATTATTCAAAATTGTAAATTGTTGATCTCATTCAGTAAAAGTTTATTTTAGAAAAGCACCAAAACCTGCACCCTTTGTGGCTGGAGTGAATTTTTTAACAGATTTAATTTCTCTACTAGGAAAAAAAAAAAAGGAACTGAAATACTTTCAAAACTTCTAGACTAGGTTTTAAAGATGGCACAAATTTGTGTTACAATTTGTGTGATCATTTATATCCAACTGATGAGATTAGAGCTTGTTTACTAAAGTAACTCATGAAATATTTAGCTGTAGAACAAATGAAGCACCGCATTAATGAAGTTAATTGCACTCCTAAGGCTCTTACTAGGGATTTGCTCCATTGCTCGTTGTCTTGGGGCAAGGCTGCTTTTTTTTCCCCTTTACCACTCCCTTTATCACTTAGGCACTGCTTTTCATGTTGTTCTCTTTTGTGTTATGTTCACAAAAAGCACATGAAAAATGACATGAGTTTATTTCCTTTTCAAGTCTGCTTTTTTGTTAAGTTTCCTATATGAATATTAGCAATAATCTGCCTTATATTTGGGGCACACTTACTGCATCTGTAAATAGTTAGTAAAGATGATCCCTTTTCAATTGCAGTGACTAAAACTACTGCTGTTAATAAATTTAAAAAATCAAGAATGACAAGAGATCCTGTTGTTGCTTTTTAAATTAAATATATCTGCACAACATTTGAAAAGATTCTTAAAAGGTAGAATCTCATCTGTCTATGAAACACTAACCTTTCTAACAAATACTAGCTTTTCTGTTTGGGATCTAACATATTTTGTATATATTAATTTTTCTTAACCATCTTTGTGCACTTCTTTCCAGGAATGGCTTGTGGTGGTTGAATAAATACATGGGGCCCTCTTGTTACTAATTGTAGTAAACTGTAGCTTGAAGCTCAACAGCCTGTGGAGAATAACAAGATCTGTTTCAACACAATATTTTGTGTACTGTTACCACTCAAACGAACTGGTAGTTCAGGAAAAAGTGTTGTGTGGTAAAGGTGGGGTGTTGGAGATGATTGAGGAATGATGCTGTGGTAAACACAGGTTTGCATTATAAGCCTGAACAAAACAAGGTGTAAATTTCACTGAATTGTCTTGTACATTCCTTTCATTTTTGTCAGTGAAAATGAAACTGTGATTATTGGTTTGCTTTTATTTTGTGCATCCCAGAAGAGCTAGAAAGGCATGGTTATGTCTACTGGGTTTGTTTTTTTTCATTCAGTGATCTGATAAAACATTTTTTGAGATCTGAGGGGTTTTTCCCCCAAAGTGTGAGTGATTTTTCCATTCTCTGAGATGTATGCTATGTGAACAGTGAGTTTGACAAGGAAGGATACAATTCAGAGGAGTTTTTAAGCATTATATTATCTTTTGGATTTTACAGGATGCCTTCGTTAAAGCATTTATTTGATTTATTTAATTTTTCTTCAAAGCTGAGGCTTAATTTAGGATCCTACTTAAAAGGTTTTCATTGGATTTTTTTTTTTTTTTTTAGTTATATGTAGTGTTTTTATTTCAGACATGCCCAATGTAGGATAGCATTACCATGGGATAGCAACACCAAAGCATTTTTTGTGCTTTAGTAAGTAGTTCTACTCCCAGAAATATTTCAGGATTAGTTTACATGGGTTTAAGTATTTCTGTTATTCAAGCTATCTGAATTTGTGTTATCAAACAACTACTTAAAATCATAACTTGCTGCTAAAATGCAGAAGGAAATGTTCTTTAAAATGAAAGTGTTTTGTGTGATAGCTTAACTAATGTTGTCATAACATGAATGTGTTTGTTTATGACTCAAATTATTTGAACCTTGCTTTCTTTTCTGTTTTGTCTCTGCTTTCCCTTTTTTCATTAATGTCATGAAATATTTGCCAAAATTGACTGCAGTATTACTTTCCTGAATTCTTTCATGCAGTCTCTTTGTAGACTGTATGTTAGCACATCTCAGTCGCATAAGCACTGTAAAATCAGTTATGTATTCTCTGGATGTCTCTTCATTTGAATAGGCGCTGGTTCTCAATACAAAATAACCAACTTGTGTACCAGAAGAAATTTAAGGTAGGAGTTGAAAACTGGCTTGGGATAGTTTGGGGTTTGGGTGATGATTTTTCTGATTGATTGGGGAAACTGCTGATGTGAAGATCCTGTGTGATCTTCAACAACCTACTGTTTTCTTCTAAATTAGTTTCTCCCTTTGTAAAATGAGACTTATAGCTACACTGACAGATTCTGAGATTCCTGTGCACTGATTGCACACATACTTTATTTGCTGTGGGTTTTGTAACCTAGTTAGAGCTTTAAAAGTTGTTGGTCCCAAAAGGCTTGTGCTCACTTGCTGGCAGTCAAATATTCCATGCTGTTCTCTGAGCAGTTGTGTTTAACTCTTTCAGGACTTGCTCCTCCAGTTGCTTACTGATTCACACACCCAATTCAGCAATAGGGGAAAAAAGCATGAAAGCTTGTTACAAAGTAGTCAGGGCTGCTAAATACATGTATTTAGTATTAAATATGTACAGTGGTTCAGCAGTCAGTATCTGCCTTGCTGCTGGTGGAAAGTGCAGCTGTTCTAGGTTAAATCAGCAAGTCCAGCTCTGCCCCAAGCCATAGAACGTTTTCAGTCAGGTTTTGGGCCCCTGCTCCTTTGTTTGCTGTTCTAGAATCTGCTTTTGCACCAAGGAGCTGTAGCTGTTCTTCAGGTTGGGAAAAAATAGAGCCTGTATGGAAATAGTGGGGAAAAAAAGAGGAAAGAGCTTATGGCAATTAATTCCTCTTCACTGCAAACAGACTGGGATCAGAGGCTGTTCCTTGCTATCTGATGCTGTCAAATCAAGCAGCTTCATTTCTGTGGTTGGAAAGAAAACACACAGTTGAGTTTGAGCATGTTTGGTTGGGCATTCTGTGTTTGTGAATTCTCCTTGCTCTTTTTTTTTAACTGCACCTTTAAAATGTTGATAGCTCATAATGGAATTCTTACGAATTAAATCAAATTTTCAAAACTACTGCATTTAGCTTCTGGGGTTTTTTATGTGTCACTTAAAGTACTGCTGATTTAAGTATAAGTTTTCTGATTTAATAATGAGTTAATGACATTTCTTAGAGTATCTTTCTAGTTTGAATACTGTTGTTTAAATTTAAGGTGCTGATTATTCAGTAGATTGGATTGTAGATCTCCAAATCCACTGAGTTTTTATTTTTGAAGGAAATTTTATTTTTGAAGGAAAAAATTAGTGTAACCAGGCAAATAGAATTCAATTATTAATAATTCAGGATTGAGTTATTATCTTATTATCAACTATATTGTTTTTTTCTCTGTGACTCTCTTGTTAACTTTTGTCCCTTAGGATAATCCCACAGTGGTTGTTGAGGACTTGCGGCTCTGCACAGTTAAACACTGTGAAGACATAGAGAGACGTTTCTGTTTTGAGGTGGTTTCTCCAACAAAGTAAGGAGAAGCAGTGGAGTATATGTTTATTTAAAAATAAAAATAATTACATGTAGTTGTTTTAAAATGTAAGATTAATGTTTCTCTTGGGATAGATCAAAACAGGAAAAGTATCTGAAAAATTCTGCTCTCTGAAATTTTGGCTGAGAGTAAGTGATGCTGTGAGAAGTGTCCCTGGTATTTAGTTTACTTTTGGCATTAAAATAAACATGCATTCTTGTGCTTTTTGCATAAATGGTTTGTGGTGCAGGGCTCTGCTGGAGCTTAGTAATAGCTGATACTATCAGCTGCTTAGTAATGTAGAAAATAGGTCTCAGTTTCTCCACATTTCTGATTGGCGCAATTAGAGAGAAGCACTTAAATAAGCTGTTGTCTCAGTCATGTTAAATTATACTTCAGAATGCACTAAATGAAACTACTAAAATGAAACTACTAAACAAAAAATAAAATTATTTTTCAGCTCTAGCAGTGCATTGGTTGTACTTAGGGAATTTTGGCATCCTGCCACAGCAAGAGCAGGACACGGATTCCTCATTAGTGATTGTGAGATGTGACCATATTTAAGTTTTGGATACGAGGTCAACATGCTTTTAGGTTTGGAGGTTATCTACACTTTCCACTCCTTCTTAGATTTCTCTTTTGAGGAGATTGCTGTCTATCCTGATCTTTGCATCCCCAGTTGTGGTTCACTATAACAAGCATTTTGCTCTTGCTTGCCTGTGCTTTTTCAACCCACAAGTGTTGGAACAGTTTTATACTTCATGACCTGTTTCTTTTACTGCTGATAAGCAAAGTAGTTCATTCTTTGTCATAGGGCTTTAAAGTTACTCTCTTGATGTCAGCGAATGAAAGTGTGTTTTAAAGGACTGATACCTGTGACTTGTGTCACAGGTGTAAAATGCATCTGAGGATATAAAAAAGAAAAATTTTGAATAAGAAAAGGAATAGGAAACTAAGCCATTGTCAGTTGTTTTGGAAGAGTCATTTCTATGTCTATATTAGCATTACCTGCAAATAATTTTGAAATAAGGAGTTTGCAGCTCACAAAGGCTCAGCTGCTTGTTACCTTAAAATAAATGTGTTTATTAGATGATGCCTACTAAACTTGTGATAGCAAGAAACTTGCTCCATCAAAACAGAGCCCTGAGCAATGTGCTGTTGGATGTCAGCTGCTTGGCCACTGTCTCTGAGCACTTTGTGATTTGCCACAGGAGCTGCATGCTTCAGGCTGACTCGGAAAAGCTGCGGCAGGCGTGGATTAAGGCTGTTCAGACCAGTATTGCCACAGCATACAGAGAAAAAGGGGATGAATCTGAGGTGAGTTTAGCAATCCACCAAACAACTACCTCCCTTTAGATCCTGAAAATTTTAAATTCATAAAGCCTCTTTTAATGAGAGAGAAGGAAAGAAACAATCCGGTTTGTCTTCAGTGGAAATGCAATGAAATTTTGAAGGCTGTGAATTATATCTGATCTGTCTTTCACTCACCATGTTAATGTTACTGTGGTCTGTATGTTTTTTTGAGATTTCTCTGTAATGTGATTAAAAATCATAGGATATTCTTATATTCAGTTTTATATATCTTCTAAAAAGCTAAACTTTTTTTTATTCTGTGGCTTTCCTTGGCCTTGATAGCAGAGACTTTTCTTGGATTTTAGTGTTCAGTCAATATCTGTGGGACTTTAATTTCTTTAGTTTAGCATGTCTCTTAATTGGTTTGTTTGTGTCTTTTCTCTTTTAGAAACAGGAAAAGAAATCATCCCCTTCTACTGGGAGCCTAGAATCTGGGAGTGAGACCAAAGAGAAGCTGTTGAAAGGAGAGAGTGCTCTGCAGAGAGTGCAGTGCATTGCTGGCAATGCTGCCTGCTGTGACTGTGGTTTGGCAGATCCTCGCTGGGCCAGTATCAACCTGGGAATCACACTGTGCATCGAGTGCTCTGGGATACACAGGTTGGGGAGCTCCTCAGCTGCATTTCATTTGTGCATTGGCTTAATTAGCAAGGGTGGTGTTTGCCTCTTCAAAGGTATATTGAAAGAAAATTAGAGACCCTTGTTTGTAAATAGAATTAAGGTAACTGCTTTATTTGCATAAATTAATGGTAAATCTGTCTGAGTAAGATATAACATGTAGTTACAGGTTAATGTTTTTTCCCATGTTGTTTAGGAGCTTGGGAGTCCACTTTTCAAAAGTAAGATCTTTAACGTTGGATTCATGGGAACCTGAACTCCTAAAGGTACAGTATTTTTGAAACAAGTTTCTATTTGGTACTTAGATTGTTGTTCTAAAGCCTCTGCATTAGAAAGTTCAATGCAGGAAACACATTTGTACCCAGTGTGTCTTGCAGTTTTGAGCAGAAAATGTTTATACTTGTGTGTTGGTTTATTTTAATTCATACTTTCTTATACTCCATAGTAATTTGTTCTACAAACTTGCAATTCAAAACAGCTTACAACACCTTCAGGTTCCCAAGTGCACTTTGAGTAGCAAGTTTCATCTGATACTTTCAACATATAGAAAGGCAAATCTGTTTACAAACCAATAATGTCTTTTGGAAGTGATACATCAGCCTAAAGAATGATCATATTCAAAAATTTGAATGTCAGCTATTAACAGTGAGATGCTTCTGGCCTATAGGAGAGTACTCATGCAACTGCTCTTGTGTGCCAAATTTCTAGCTGGAGCCATGGTTATAAAAGTCATGCGACACTGAAATCCTGAAATCGGAATTCATGCATGGATGCATGTGTGCAACTGGATAACTCATGCAAACATTTGTTTCTAGCTGTGATGTTCTGGCACTTAGGAATTGCTTCTCTATTCTGAACAAACAAAAGACAATGTGCTTTGTGGTTAAATAATTTTTTATCAATGTGTTCATGCTGATAAAACAACCAACCAAGCCCCATGCCCACTCAAAAAAAAAAAAACTGTACCTCTTGTATTATTCATGTAAATATCAGAACTAAATATTCTACCTGTTATTAGAAACAAGAAATCTGTTCATTGCAATCAATAGGGTTAAATTCTCCTGTAAGTAGGCTTTTGTGTTTGTTCCTTTTCTATAGTATTATATCAGATTATGCCCATTGGGTAAGGTGGAGTACAGTTGATTGAATTGTCTCTTGCTGATGGGCTAAGAACAGCTCCTGTCAAAGTTGGTGGAAAAACACCTTTGGAAATGAGGCCTGCAGGTGTCATTCTGGTGGTTGTTTTTTCAGGCACTTAAAGAGTGACTAGATTTTTTTCTTACCTTACTCAGAATATGGTCTCTCTATTCACTGATTGTTTCTTTATTATCATATAAACCCATGCTTATTTCTGGTAGTGTACTTTATATTTACTAAGTTGTAAATATAGGCTGAGTGAGGTTAAAAACAACTGAATAGGTAGATAAAGCTTTTTGCAACTATATTTGAGTTTTTTTCATTTTGCTTTATAGCTTATGTGTGAATTGGGAAATGATGTTATAAATAGAATATATGAAGCGAAGTTGGAAAAAGTGGGAGTAAAGAAGCCACAATCTGGAAGTCAAAGGTAGTATTTTACCAGCAGTGCCTGTTGCTTCCTTTTATTGTTGCTTCCCTTAGCTTCCCCCTGTAAAAGCTGCTGCCACTTAACTGTGTTATACTCCTTTAGTGTACTCATTTCCCTGTATCTCTCCCTTTTCTCACTCTCTCTGTTTATTGGGCATTCCTTCTGTTGGTCCCTTGTGCTTCTGCTGTTCATTTGTTCTTTTTGTGATCTCACTCCCTCCTTTTGATGACAGCTCTAGAGCATCACTGTGGACATGTGGATTTTATTTCCTCTCTGCTGGGTACCAGCTCAGCCAGCTGTACTTGGTGTGTGAGTGCTCCTGGAAGGAGCCTGTGGCTCTTCCTTTTGTTTACAGTGACTTTGTTCTTCCATTTGACTTTTGTTCCCTATTCCTCAGAATGTTCTCATCTTCCTACCTACATTGTACATGAGCTCTGCTGCTTTACAGCAGCCTTCAAATCATTGTACTGCTGTCTTCTATTTCTCTGGTGCTAATCTGTGTTTGAAGGTAGATTCCCAATGCTTTGTGCTGCTGTATAGGCTCTTAAAACTTGCTTTTTTACTACCTTTCCAGTTCTGTGCTGCTTGCTGCCCAGTAGTTTTATAGTATAGAAAACTGCATTTTGTGAAGTGTTGGCCACTTGGAGACAGTGATGATAATATAAACAAAGTAGGAGATTTGCTAGATATTCCTTCTAGGAGTAACTGCTTTTCAGCAGTTCTAAAGCAATAAATACAGCCCCTTTTATCAGTTTGACACAACTGCTGTTGTGTTTTAAGCTGATAACCTCAGGTTACTTCAGTATATGATATGGAACTGATAGCTGTGCCTACCTAGGGTTTGTTATTGTTTTCTTGTGTAATCTTAATGTTCCTGTAACAGATGCTGCAATTTATATTTATGTAAGAAACTAAATAAATGTTTATTAGTAGGTTATTAACAATGAAAAGTTGTATAAAGCTTTAATAGAGGTAACATAGAGTAACTAATGCTTATTTCGTCCACATACCACTTTCCAAAGTCTCTGTCTGAAAGTAAATACATGTTTGTGAACTTAACAAAATTACTTTCTTTTGAGCCTTATGCAAAATTTAATCATGAATCCAGAAAGTGACAGTGTGCTTTGCATCTTTCTGACAATGTGCTATACGTGTGTCTTATGTGCAATGCCAAGCTACAGTTTTGGTTACTGACTTTAGTACAAAGTAGATATTCTTTTAATACATGAAAATACTAAAATATTAGCTTACTAACTCCAGGACTTTTGTATATGACAGGCAGGAGAAGGAGGCATACATCAGAGCAAAATATGTGGAAAGAAAGTTTGTAGAGAAGCAAGCTACATCAGTACCTCTGCCAGAGCCTGGAACAAAAGTTCTGCCTCCAAGTCAGGAAGAGAAAAGGCACAGTGGCCCTGAAAAATCCCTTTTGGCAGGGGAACAAGGTGCAGCATCCCACAAAGGTATTTACACACTTCTCTCCTTAGCTGTATTACCCATATTCTTTTTAAGGTGACATATTTTTATATTAATTGACTTCTGCCTCATGCAGAGACTATGGAATCTGTTTTTTAAATGGTTGTAGCCTAGTGTAGGGTGTAGGGAAGAAAAGACTTCTTCAGACATGTGCTCTTTTACACGGGGAAAGATTTGGAATGGGGATGCTTATAACTCAGAGTCCTATTAACCACCTTCTCTCCTCGGTGTTTTCATCCTCTTGGTTTTTCCAATAACGTTCTCTCCTGCCCTGTCCCTTCCTTACTGCCTGCTTTGTGCTTTGCTAACCTGCATGTCCCAGCGGTTGCTGTAAGTAGCGACGAGGCGAGGCGGGAGTCTCTGTTCTGTCCTGATGAGCTTGATTCACTCTTCTCCTACTTTGATACCTCTTCAAAACTCCGTAGTAGTAAGTACTACAGCTGTGGCGTGTTCACTGTTTGCACTAGTGATCCATTGTGTGTTGTGGCCATCTCCCTGCTTCAATCTGTTGTCTCCAGGCTGCTGCATTGCTTAGTATTTTCATGAAATAATTTAAGCTTTTTTACTTATCCTGATTTTTTTTCATTTCTAGTTATCTTTGACATTTTTTATTATTATTGTAAATGTTATGGTTACAAAATGTGACTTCGTATTTTTCTGTGGATGCATTAAGAATATTGAACAAGAACAAGCCATTTTTTTAAAATTATGTTCAGGACCAAGTATAAGAGCTTGCTTTATTATCATGGTATCTGTGAGGAGCAGGTAGCTTCAGCTCTGCATAGTAATTGCAGTTTCTCCCCAAAACAGTCCGAAGCAGTGACAGTGGGATCCAGCCAAGCACTGATGACAGCAGAGAACACCTTGCCTCTACTATATCAGCCAACAGTTTGTATGAACCAGGTGTGTTAGGTTTTGCACTGTAAGATGAAAATTTAATCACTTGGCAGCAGTTTCTTTTTCTAAAAATGATCAGTGTTGGTGAGAGAATTCATGTCTGCTATCCTGGTTGAAATGCTTTTGGTAAGGGTAAAATTTGCCTGAGCGATCTTTCTTTTGGTCCTGCTACCAAAAATGATATTTAATCCTCCTTGAGTTCAAAGAACTATGTTTATTTCCATTCAGATGAGGCTGATCCCAAATGCATGATTCTTTTATAAATAAATAAATCCAGAGATAGAATTCCTCTTGAGTCACAGATAGTAGGGTTTTATGTGTTATTTGTGCATTCTTGCTTAATTTTTCTGTTTCTTATTTTTGTGGAATTGACCAAGTCTTTAAACATCATTCCTTCAACTCAGAAGTTCTGTAAGTTGGTGAATGAAATTATTTGCTAATTTTAGCATGCTGTTCTGACAGATATATTGAGTATGGCTTTCCAAAACTTTTGGAAAGTTTTGGAAAACTCAAAATTTCCAAAACATTTCTTTATAAAGCAGACCTATTCTTCTACATGAAAGCACTCTTTTAAGGTGTTTTAAATCCCGTAGTTCACAGATGTTATTGCAGGCATCATGTGGCTTGGATCCTTTTTGATTATATTGTAGAAATATTTATGATGCTGTAACTCACAAAAGTTTCTATGTAGCAACATCTTTATCTCCCAGATTTTACTCCATATAACCATTACTGAGATGAAGAGAAAGACTGTGCTTTAGTCCAAAAGATTATAGCCACAGCAAGTAGTTGGTAAATGACAATGGTATCTGTTAACAAAAATTAGGTCAGAACAGTATCAGCCTCATACTCAGGTGTTTCAGATATATTTGTATGACTACATCTTTGCAGAAAATGAGTTTTATTCATATCTTGCAGTTTACAGTGAAACACACTCCAGACCTTAAACAATTTCTTAGAAATTACATGGAATATATAGATTGAAGTATATACACATGTGCCAGTAATGTGGAGAGAATGTTTTCTGTGCAGTAATAGTTCTGTGAAGAGACTGTGCCTGAATACTGGAGCTAAAGGCATCTGTGAATTCCCCTGGCAGAATGGGGCAACAATACATAACATTCTGCAAAAGCTGAGCTACCTATTGCCAGAGAAATGATGTTTTGATCAGAATTCCAAGAGGTACCTTGTTAAAACAGGAATTAGGTAAGCAATTCTTTTTCTTTTCAGAAGGAGACAAGCAAGAGTCTCCAGTGTTTTGTGACTCCAAGCAGCCTAGTCCAGGATTGCAGTTGTATCAAGCTGCCTTTGAGAAAAATCTTCCTCACATGGCAGAAGCATTGGCTCATGGAGCTGAAGTAAACTGGGTCAACATGGAAGAAAACAAAGCAACACCACTCATTCAGGCAGTGCGAGGGGTATGTGATATACAGCACTGCTGATGGGGGAGGAGAGCAAGGGAAATAATGGTATTTCTGTGTCACTGTTCCTTTTGAGCTGCTTGCTTCCCTAAGGAATGATAATATGATGTTGAAGTTATGCTTACAGTGTTCTTTCAGAGTTGTTTCTGAAATATTTTTTCCTGTTAATGCTTTGTTTGGAATTCTGTGTCTAGTAGCGTTTCAAGTTGGAAGCAACTCCCTTTAGTTTCCTTTGCTGGGTGGCTCAGTGGTGGGAAGGCAGGAGAGGTTTGATTGTAGAGATCTGGTGCTGAGTTGTTTCTTTGTTTTCATTCTGTAGGGTTCATTGGTTACTTGTGAATTTTTGCTGCAGAATGGGGCCAACGTGAACATCCGAGACATGAAGGGAAGGGGGCCCCTGCACCATGCCACAGTTCTAGGACACACTGGGTAACTCACTGCCCCACAATTTGTACATGGCCATCCTGTACTCTAGTTATTCATGGGAAGCTTCTTCATTGCCCCAGATATTCTGATATTTTAGTACTGTTTCAGATGATAAGAGTTTTTCTTAAGCTCTGGTTGTGAGAGAGGAAATAGTATTTTGATTTAGAAGTCTCATCCACTAGCAAAACAAACGTGTTTTCTAATGTGGATTAAATAAATGGTTTGCTTACTAGTCTGTTAACATGTTCTAGATGAACTGCACTATTTTGATATATATGAGACTTTTGATGATTTAAGCTAAATCCATTGTATCTAGCCTCACTTTATTAGCTTTTTTCCAATATTGTCAAAAGTATTCTTCAATGTTTTTTTTTTCTAACCAGACAAGTGTGTTTATTCCTAAAACGAGGAGCAAACCAGCATGCCACTGATGAAGATGGGAAAGATCCATTGAGTATAGCAGTGGAAGCTGCAAATGCAGATATTGTAACGCTGTAAGTTGTACATTCTGTTTTCTGACTAGATAACTTAAATTTTGCTATTCTGTTTCAAGTTAAAAATAAAATAAATGTCAAAATTCCTGTACATAAAAACGGGGGGGAACAAAAGAAAAATCAAAATACTCTATCTATAGATGACCTCTTTGATGTGAGATTCAGGAGAGGTCTTGCATTATAGTTTTTTGTGCTTTAAAGATGACATTTTTCCTTTTGTTTTCTGCATGGCAGGTTGCGTTTAGCAAGGATGAATGAAGAAATGCGTGAATCAGAAGGACTCTATGGGCAGCCAGGTCAATACTCCTCTAATAACCACACTGAAATGCAGTATAAGAAGTGTATACAGGAATTTATCAGTTTACAATTAGATTCTTAGTGTCTGAGGGAAATTTAAGATTGCTTCATACAATAGTGTTTTTTATAAACGAACACATTGTAAAGCTTCATTGAAATTCAGTGGTGTGACTTTGTCAGAGTGCTTAGGGAACCTAAAAGGAGACTGTTTAAAGAGCATCATTATAGCAGTGTATATACTACAGCCATGACCACCCTATTTTGCTGGTAGTTGTCCACAGTTTTCTCCTATTGCTGTTCCATTGACATTTGTGTCATGTTAGGATTTACCTGACATTATTTAGTAGCAGCTTTCTGACTCAGCTTGCTTAGAGACTGTTGAAGAGTTCATCTTATTCCAGGACACCATTCTCCTTCCTGTGGAATGGTCCACTTTTTCTTTTTTTAAGAAAAAAACGAAAACCCTTGCACACCAATGTAAAAAATGTACATCAAATATTTCAAACTGCCTCCAGACAAAAATAGGAAAATATTATTTCCTTAAATTTTATTTTTAAATATTTTTATTTGTTAAGATACTAAAAAGAAACAAAGCAGTCATTCTTAAGTATGTATTTTTGTATGCAGAGTTTCTTTCTGTTTGGTTAAAAAACAAATAGAAGCTGGCAGATACTTGAGCCAACTCCAGCAGGAAAGTAACAAATTATATTTAATGCATATGTACAACTTTATTCTCAGGCACTCAGACCTAATTTACAGCGTGTTCTGATGTGATATTTGCTTCCATAGGAAGGTAATTTAATATCATGCAAGTACCAATAATGAAGGCACACTTGATTATGAAGTTAGACAGCTAAAAACACCCTGCTGTTCCTGGCAGAAGTGAAAGGTGAACCTTATTTTCCAGGTTGAGTGCTGAGTACTCTCAGTTGACTCCTATAAAGCCCTTATGTGTTTTCCACTGAGGAATTGGGCAGGGGGGTGTTCCCAAATTGGAGCAGTAGAATCTAGAGACTGCAGCTGATGCAATCTGATCCAGACACTTCACAGCTGCTAAGGTGAGATTGACAGTGAAGAGTAGATTTGCCACAACAGGCAGAGCTTCCCCAAAATCAAGGGGAGGCTTTCATTAGAATAACTTCTGAAATTAATGCCACAAGCTGGAGCAGAGTCCCAGCCAGAGAACTTACTGTGTCTTTGGATAGCACAGCTCTGCCCCCTTCACTCTGGTATTTGGTGCAGTTTCTTTTAAAAGTTGGATTCAATATTTGAGTGTTTTGAATGTTGTTATCTGCTACAGAAGGGTTGTGTCCGTGTAAGCACAGAACCTGTCTGCTGTCATAAGGTGTCACAGCTTTCTGTAGGTTTAAGGGATGCAGGTCTTTTTCACTCCTTCTACATGTTCAATTATCTGCACTGCCCTTACTTTAGGACTACAGTGTTCCAAAATTATGATTCTAGAAGAAAATAGGGATTTTCAAGACAATTGTATATTTGCTGGTAGCTGTGTGAGGGTAAATATCATTGTATGAGTTTGCTGTCACCAGAGTGAAGCCAACTGCCTACTTCTCAGCTCTAGCAATGCAGTTGATAAACAATTGCTCATGTAGCTAATGGCATCAAAATTTATAATTTAAATGTATATGGCTGGTTTGAGCTAATGAGAGAATGAATATATTGCTTTGCAAGGTACAGTTGGTCTTCCAAAGCATTCCTGGAATGGGAACTAGCTGCAACCAGCTTTAAGAAGTTATTTCTGGTGGTAGAAGCCATATGCACAGTAGTGCTGTTTCTGTATAATACTTGAGTGCTCATCTCCTGGTGCTACAGTACGTCTTGCTAACTCTTTGATATTAGCATTGCTACTCTTTCTTCCTACCTTTTCTTGAATGTATGATGTGTGCCTTTTGAGTTACTCTGGTGTGAAATGGTAAAGCAGTGTTACAGTATTTTTGTACATATAATCTGCACTTTAGGGAAAACATTGCTTGGAAAGGGAACTTCCAGAATTCAATTTTAAAGTAGAATTTTAAAATAATGATAAAGTTTACAGTATTAAGCATATTAATGCAACATACAACTAAAGGGGCACTTTATTTTAGTCTATTTTTGTATCTAATATTTTTGTTATGTAATAGAGACAAAGCCAGAGCCACAATGTATCTTTCAAAAACAGCTTTTTCTTCTTTCAAGTTAATCTGAAAGAACCAAGTGTGGCAACTTGAACTGCAGTTCTCCTTCACCAGTGGAACCCACTTCTGTATTAAAAGCATAATTGCTTTTATCACAGAAGCCTAATTCTGCTTTTGCCCTTCATAGCTATTCTTTTGGTGAATGTTACAACTCCATTCTGTGCTGGTCTCCCAGAGCAAGAAGTTCTCACAAGCTGTTACAATAAAACTTGTCCTGTGCCTGCTTCATCTCTAGAACACAGAATCACTGAATGGTTTGGGTTGGAAGGGACCTTAAAGATCATCTAGTTCCAGCCCCCCTGCCATGGGCAGGGACACCATACTTGAAATTAAATCTGAAAACCAAAAGGGAATTTCTCTAGAACTGATTTTTTCTAGTAGAGCAGTATTGAATGTATTCATCTTTTAAAGTCTGGGAAAAATTGTGTTACTGGCCTGTTAAATATTTCTGGAAGGTCAGTTATTATTTGTGAAAGTGTTTTTAAAAGAATGGAGTCTCATCTCCAAAAGAATGATAGCTTTAACATTGCAAATGTGCATTAAAAAATTGGAAAAAAAAAAAAACAATGTAACTTTTCCCAGTAGTGCAAACTTTTAAGCACAAAAACATTCTTTTCTTCCACAATCATGTTAAGAAAAAAAATATGTTCATATTTGACGTACACGATGAGAGAGATTTTGGGTTGATTTCTTTGTCATGCTATTAATCAAGCTGTCAGCAAGAAACAGTAGTGCTGGGATCTGGTGTCCTGTGTTGGGAAGACTCTAAAATTTGGATGGCTACATAGCTCCTGACCCAACCCAATGTTTGATGTATTAAATTCCTTTTGAAGATGAAGGGGTATGGTTAGTGTTTTAAACCAGAACTTGAGCTCAAGGCCCAAAATGCTCCAATAGATGAAAGAATGTGAAAATGAATGAAAATTGTCCATTTTAAAAAGGCCAAAGAATGACTTGGCAATGACTCAAGAAGTAATCACTCCTGAATGTGTTTTCCTGTGTAGACAGGGAGGGGGAGGAACACATTTTGGAATATATTGTAGTAGGAGGCTGGCGTTTAAGCACAAAGGGTGAAGATTTAAAAAAAAAAAAGAATTTTAGGGGAAGTGTCAATTGTTCTTATAGATCAAACTGAAAAATATAATGAAAGATGTAGATTAACTGAATGTAGAAATTTTATTTTTGCTGAAGTAATAGACAAAAGTAATTTATGAACAATAATTTATCTACTTAAGATTGCTTTTTTTAATATATATATATTATTGTTTGCTGATTGTTTCTTTCATGGAGAATTCTGTTTGGCTGTAAGAATTCTGATCTCTGTTCCAAGTAAATCTTTATTTATGCCATAATTCTTTTTTTCTGTAAAGAATCTTGGTTAGCAGTTCCTTGCAAAAACAAGGATTTTATTCTTTAACAGCTAATAAATATTTTTTCTTTTTAAGTTGCTTTAAAGTGCTTTAACTTTTCCTTTCTAACTCTGAACTTTCCTCTGTGTGGCTGCCTATGAGGTACTATTTCAGGTATAGTTTGGCTTTGTTTAATTTGCTTCTACAGAACATGCATGCAAGTTTTCAGTCCCCCAGAGTTCACATCAGCATCACTCCATCTAGAAGCAGTATTCATACATTAATTGTTACACAGTAATTGATAGCACAGTAGGGCATTTGTGCAATGGTGGTGATGTTGACTATTACAAATGTTTAAAACTGTTTCTCTTTTCTTTTCCACCTAGGAGATGAAATTTATCAGGACATTTTTCGTGACTTTTCTCAAATGGCATCAAATAATCCAGAGAAGTTAAACCGCTTCCAGCAGTCAGATTCCCAGAAGTCTTAAGTGTCAAGAAGGAAAAGAACCTGAAGCTTATAGTGCAAGTCTTTTTTTACTTTAACAGAATGAATTGTATGCATTTTGTTAGATAGTTTGGATAAAATGACCACTCCAATGTAGCTTTAGATTGTGGTAGCTGGGGAAGTGTATGAGTTGGTTTATGTTCTCCAGTACATATACCTCAGCAGCTGAAGATGTTCCAAGCCCCTGAGTCCCTGCTGGCTGAGTGTAAAGCAGCCCCTGTTCATGGCCAGCGTTGGCAGCTCGGGGGTGACAGAGCTGCAGGGTGCTCACAGCAGCTCTGCTGCCCAGGGCCATCACTGGCATCTGTCCCCCTGTCGCCATAAACAATGTGCCTCTGACAGAAGGTCTGGGTTGCATTTTCTGGGACTGTTTGGAAGGGAATTTGGGCAATGATTTACTGAGTTGTCCTTCCATTTGTGGGACTGCAGCTCAACAGATTCTCTTGTTCCTGCGGTGACTCTGGTTAGAGGTAGGCTGTTCTTCACAGATGTGACAGCTCCTGCTCTTCTGCAAGCTCTTTCCCAGTGGAAGCTCTAGCACCAGGCTGGCCTTTATGCTGGTGACTGCAGGTCAGTCACAAAGGGATATATCCTGGGGACCAAATTCCTAAGAGCAGTCCATTTTCCTTTGTTTTCTTTTCCTCCTAAATTAAACTTTCAGTGCAGCAAGTATCCTTCTAAATGAGCATGTGGAACCTTTCATGAAAAATAAACTTAATCCTTTTGGACATGATGTGGGGTTTGTTTGTAGTATTTTGACATGAAAACTTGAAATTTGAGACATGAACGTCAATATTGAGCCAACAAAGTTTGTGTAGAATAGTTGTACAAAGGCTGTTTCTCCTTTTTGCTGTTCTCACTACAAGCCCTAAGCTCAGTATAAAAGTCTCATGTCTTGCAGCCGCTCGAAGTTTAGGACAATCAATCCCTTCTATCAGGAAGCAGTAGCCCTTGTATGATTTGCAATGATGTGTATGTTTATGTGTTGTCTCAACTAAGATGAGCACAGGAAAAACTAGAATTTCAGTGGATATTTCTGTCAAGTAATGAATGAGCACAGTCTGCAACTGGGTTGTGAGGGCAGCAAGACCATTTGCTTAATGCAGTAGTGAGCCCCACTCTGCCCTTGTGCATATACAAATGCTGTCTCAAGATATATGCTTATATATCAGGATATTTATACCTAGATAATAATCCTCCTAAACCTCAAACCAGCAGATGCAATTCTTTATCCTCTATTTGTCTACCCTATGGAGAGAGCTTAAACAGAGTTTTTAGGTGACATAGTATCAATGTGAGTTTTCAGTAATCCTAATAACTGTGGCATTGTTAACCTGCTGTTTAAGTGTATTTAGGAAATGAATTGGCTTTTCTCCATGGAAAGATAAGCAAAACTGGGATAAAACAAATTGAAATCTGTAAACTATGGTAAAGTTAAACTTTCTGGCATGTAAGAAAGTATTTCAAACATATATAATTCTGCATCCAATGTGTAATAATCTGCATATTATTATTGCTACAAAATTAGTAGTGTTGTAGAATTGTCCAGTGGAATTTATTTCTAGGCAGAATAATCTTACAAGACAGTTCTTGCTTTGTATGTGGTCCAGTTATGGTAGGAAAAGCAGATTTTGCCCATTTAAACTGCACATTTAGTCTGAATAATAAGAAACTTAAGGATATCACCTGTAAGCAGTAATTTTTAGTAAGTTGGTTTTTAAATAGCTGACTATGAAATGATAATATACTTCCTAATCAACAGTATTTACCAGCAAATGGGTGTTTTAGTAGATCTTAGAGAAAGTAAGATTCCTGGCGTACAGATGGGACAATGTAAGATATGACTGCATAATATACACCTTAGACATAGGTTTTTCTAGATGTTTGTCTTTCCCAGCCTGGCGGGCAGGCAGTGTGTAGTGGGATTGGCTGGAATGTAAAGCTGCCTAAAGCTTAGTGGCATAATTGCTGTCTCAGTCCAGGCTGCTGGAGAACAGGTCTGAGAGATTTATTTCAAATCTACACTGGTGATTTCCTCCCTGGCCACAAGATCTCTGTGACAAATTCTGCAGGATGATTTCTCTTGACTTAGAAGTTGTTTCCTGTAGCTCTACACATCCATGTGTTGTGTTCCTGACTCTCATCTGTCTGGGAAGCAGTGTCAGTCTGTCTGTGCTAAAGGATGAACCCCACCTGACTGACAGGTGGTGTGACTTGTCAGGAGCTCTGGAGTTTCAATGGATTAGGGAGTAGGTGTGTCACCTGTGATCCCCAGCCTTGTTCCCCTGTCCTTTTGGTATGATAGGATGTCCATTATGAACTGCACTCAGTTAAAGCCTTTTTCAGGTGCATATAAACTTAAATTTCTGAATGATCATATTGAATTATGCCACTACCTGTGTTAGACAGTTGGAATTTGTTCACAGGCTTTGGGTGAAGGTGAATTTGGATTGCAGAGGTATTTCTTTGCTTTCACAAACAGCCCACATTGCAATCGGATGGATGCGTGTTCCAGGTGCTCATTAGTACATTGTGGACTTCAGCCTCTCTGCCCATTAGGACCTGATCCACGAAATCACTGGTATCAGTGGCAGTCTTTCCACTGATTTTGGAGATTTTGGATTGTACCATTTGTGGCTTCTAATGTTACAGTGCTAAAGGATCCTGTATTAATAATTCATTTTTCACTCTGTGGGGTTTTATATTTTACCTATTTGTATACTGAGCTAAAATAGTTTTAGAAAATGCAACCAGACCTTCCAACTGCTGTCAGCAAATCCCTGTACAAGAGGAAGTTTCTCCTGTTTTGCATTATGACATTAGTACACATATGTTGTCCAAATTACTAGGTCTCCTGGATAGAGCATAAACTTTGTAGCACTAAACTAAAAAGGTGAGAACTAGAACAAGCAGAGGGTTGATGTCATGTTTCCAGGACTTTGGTGCTTCTCTGCAGCCATCTATTTTAAATTGTGGATGTTACCTCTGCTGCTTCATCTTGAGAATCTCAAATAACACAGTGACTTGAAACAACCCTTTGATGAAACTGCAAATAATAATATGTAAGTACAAAGGACGTGATATTTTTACAGTGTCAAAAGGACTTAGCTGATCATTCTGATTCTTCAATACATAAAGTATTTTGAGAATCAATTTTTCAGGCTACAATCTCTGCCCCATTCATTATGGACACTTTTTCCCAAGTTGGAGTTTATGGCTTTTGCATTCTGACAGCCAACACGCCTTGCTCCTGTGCTTACACAAAGGCACAGTTTTAAAACAGGGACAACTCTGGAGAGGCACCACTGGGGAAAAGGATGAGTGTACCACTTTGGTATATACCCTTTCATATGCTTGCTTTATCTTTCTGCATACGGTATTTTCTTGTTTCTCTTCCCATGGAAGGAGATGACAGAGGAGGAAAAATTCCACTCGCTTTTCTGTTAGGAGCCTAAGTTTTCCATGTTTTGACAGAAATCGCCATGAAATCCTCGTTTCCTCAAGCAGAGACGTTACTTTCTCCGAAGTAATGAACTTTTTTTTTCCCCTCTGCGCGTTCCTCTGTACTCGGTGTTTTTTAAGCATTCCAGCAGTAAAATGTAAAAAACCCCTTTTCCCCCTTAAGCTGTAATTGTACAGACTGTATACTCCGCCCTTCTTTCGCGTTATGTACGGCCGTAGAGTTTGTATCTAAAACTTGACTGTAGCGTGTGTGTTGTGTCATTGTCCGCGCCCGGCGCGCTGTCCCCGCCCTGCTGCCGGGGCGGGCCGGGGGCGGTGCCGCCCCGCCATGGCGGCGCTGCGGGGCTCGGCGCGCCGGGGCTGCCTGCGCTGCCCGCAGCCCGCGGCCCTGGCGGCGGCCGCGGCCGTGGCCGTCTGCGCCTTCTACTACCTGGGCGGCGGCGGCGAGACCTTCTCCAGCGCCACCCGCCGCCTGCGCGCCACGCCGCCCGCCCCGGCCGGCCCGGGGCCCCGCGGGCTGCACCTCCTGTTCATGTTCACCAAGGCGGAGCGCAACCCCGCGCTCCGCGACAAGGCGCAGGCGGCGCTGCGCTCGCTGCTGAGGCACGGCCGCCTGGGCGCCGCCGAGGTGCTGCACCTCCACCTCGTCACCGAGGGCGCCAGCCGCGACATCGGCCTCGGGCTGCTGCGGGACCTGCTGCGCGGCGCCGCCTTCCGCCACCAGGTGCGCGGGGGCCGAGGGGCGGGCCGGGCCCGGGGAGCGAGCGGGGGCTGCCGGGGGTCCTGCGGGGCCTTCCCGCGGCGCTCTGGGAACAGCGGGAAGGAGCTCCCTCAGACAGCGGCCCATGTGCGGCTCCCAGCAGAGCGGTTCGCTCCCACTCTGCTGGAGGAGCTCCCACTGCTCCCCGGTCTCGGAAGTCGTGAGGGGCTTGTTCTGAGTCCCCACCGCTGCTGCCTGCGGGGATGTGTCCCGGTAGAGCCCGGTGATTCTCAGCTCGTGGCCTGGGAGCACCTCCGGCACGCCACCTCTGCTGGAGAGGAGCAGTTGCTCTAAGCAGTGCTGCTCTCCTGCAGGCCCTGTTGGTCCTGCTTTTCAGCATCTCGGCACAAGGACCACGTGTGCTTGCATCTCGATGGGTTCCCGATCAGGAGAGAAGGTTGGCCTGCTCCTAGTGGCTCTTGAGAGCAGGAATGGAGAGCTTGCAGGGGCTGGAGTGCATCCACGTGCAATGTTCCTTCTTCCGGGGAAATGGTTCTGCCTCCCGAATCCACAGCCAGTGTAGTTTATGCAAGGTCAGGCTTTCCTTTGCATTAAATGGGTGTCTGAAAACTGGAGGGGTGTTAAGTTCAGAGATTCCAGGTAACCTGACTCTCCTGTCCTGAGGTGCTGCTGCAGAGCATTGCTTGGAAGTGTCCTCTAGTCCTGCTGTAACTTTTATTGCTCATAAGTCCTGTATTTCTTATTAGCTGGATTCTGCCAAGATGAAACTAGAAGTGCAACCTTAACATTTTTCATACAGACACTTCCCTGGTCAATAATTCTACCACTTGTTTTCTTTAAACAAGTCCTGTCCTAGTGCTGGCCTTCAGTCAGGTCGTGTACCCATGATAGGAGACCCACACTATGCAGCTGTCTGGAAGGCATGCACAGCTCCCTCAGGAGGATTCTTGCACTCCACAGCAGGATGGACTGACTGCCCCATGATGGTGCAGTGCTGATGTGGTGCCCAACCCACATTTGTGGTATTATGTCTCCTGGAGTGAGAGGACCCCTGGGACACTCTGGTGTGCACATCCCTTGCAGTCACCCCTTTGTGTGGGTGGCTGCCTTCCTGCCATCTGCCCCTCTGGGAAACAAACTTCTCAGCAGGCACTCTTGCCAGCCTCATTTCTCCAGAGCAACTGGAGTTAGAGTTGGAGGTGGGAAGTGATTTGTCTGTTGTGGGTTGGCCCCTGTCTGTAGGTGCCTGTGGAGTCACAGTGAAACCTGGATCATGGCTTGGTATGTCTGGCACCAGAACTGCTCTCCTGGCTGTAGGCAGGCAGCATGATCTGGAGGCCTCAGGTGAGGTCTCACTGAGATCTCAGTGGCACAGCTGCTTCTCTCTTTCCTGGCAGAGCCTGATGTACCCCGGTTTCACTGGCTAGCCTATGGTTGCCAGTGTGTTTTGGACCAGTCCATTTCTCTGCTTTTAGGTACAGAGTAGAGGCTGTTCTGCTTCACAAGCATGCAGCCTTGTCCTAATCCTGTGCCAGTTTCTGGAACGCCAGCAGGTGACAGCACCTCTTTATTCTTGTTGTAGCCTATCCCATTCCTCTTCTTTACCAGTTGGAAACATGCCTATCTTGGACTTCTGGTGCTCCTGCTAAAATGTTGAAGATGATTGATCCTGATGCTCAGCTGGCTCCAGCAGTAACCCATCTCTGTCCTTGGACCTCTTGTTTCCTGTTCCTCCTGGTGTATGCAGAACACTCTCCTGGTTCTTATGCTCCTTTCCTAGCACAGGCCCAAATATAAGGCTTGATAAAGTGCTCAGGGGGCAGCTGGAGCCACTAAGGCCAGACTGATAAAACACCCTGAACTTTTACCTTTTCTTCATGAGGAAGTGATTCAGGCCCAGCTTTTGGAGCTGTCCTTGCCCTCCCATCCTAGCAAAGCTGGGATCAGTTGGTTTCTCTGTTAGCGTGAATCCCAGAGTCAGACATGGATCGTAACCTTTGGGGGAGGCTGAATCTCTCTCCCTAGGCAGATTCAGCACTTTCAAAGTCTCCTGGAGATGGAAGCAGCTGGCAGGAGCTCGGGGTCAGTGTGCAGAGAGAGAGCAGAGGGGCTGTGGGGTGCAGGCAGTGGGTGTGTGGGAACAGCTTAGGCGCTGGACCCTCCCGGCAGAGCAGGGCAGGGCTGTCCGGGCGGGGGCAGTCGCTGCGTGGCGTCACCGCTCCCGTGGCCGTGCAGATGTGGCCCAGATGTGGCCCAGATGTGCAGCGGGAGCGCAGCCGGGCGGCGGCGGCAGAGGGAGCTCGTGCTCCGCGTGTGCGGCCGGGAGGCGGCGGGCGGAGCCGGCCCGCGGCCGTGCTGCCGAGCGGGGCTCGGTGGGCTCTTAGCGGGGCCTGGTGACAGCAGGGGCAGGCAGCGAGTCCCGCACACGGCTGGCAGGGGGATCTTTGTGGCCTCTCTCGACCCCCGGCCCGCGGGAGGTGCCGGCAGCGAGCCTGGGCCAGCCTCGGCCCGCACCGTGCTTACACAGAGCAGCAGCTCGCCCCGTTTCCTGCCACTCCAGGCTGTGTGCTGCGACTCCTTGTGCGATTCCTGTCTCTTACTGATTCCACTTCCCTGCCATAACCACACGAACTGCGTGTTCGGCTCTCTGCTCATCCCGGTTTCCTGTTCAGATGAGCCCCATGAAGGACGCTGCTGGGGTGGATGTAACTGGGCTGCCTTCACACCATGCTTACAGGGACCTGTGAGGATGATCAACGTGGGAAGGAGGGAAAGTTAAAGGAAAAAGAAATGCAGTTGTTTTTTCTTAGTGAATCACTAGAAAGGATCTCTCATCAGCATGACCTGTGTTTATAAAACTGTGCTTGCACAGGAAACCCCTAGAACTTTTCTTAATGTCCTCAGCAAACGTGGTTGGATTTAGCTACAGGGATTTACTAAGACCTGTTACACAAATAAATAACGAAGTACAAAATTAGCAGCAGATTAACAAGCTGTGCTAAAATCAGCAATGAGGAGGGAAGAAGCCTTCACAGTCCCAGAGAGACTGCCTGGCCTGTGGCTGCATGAGCAAAATTCAGCTGCTCAGGAGTTTGCTTTGCAGAAGTACAAAAGATTGGGCAAAAGACATGTTTTTCCTGTTTTCTTTGGCAGGAGTGGAAAGGCAGATGATGCTGTGTCTCGAGTTTCAGGAGTATTTCTCCTATAAATTTTGTCCACTGGTGCTTGGCAGTGTGCTCACTTCAGAGGTGACTGGAAGTGGTTTGGCATTTTCCCCCCTTTTTTATGTGCTGTACACACCTCAGGCTGCCTTTTCTGGATGCAGAAGGGTGGTGTATTTGTCTTCCATGCTTCTCCAGCCCAGCCAGACCCCAAAGCTGCCCCTGCCAAGCTGGGCTGGGAGCAGAGCATCACACATCCCCATGCTGGCGGTGCTCAGTTTCATGAAGAGGCTGGCAGTGCCTTTGCACCTGGAGAGTAGTGGTGGTTTGCTTGTTTGGTCACCTTTGGCTGCTGTCCTGCTTGGCGTGGCCGCTGTCACTGCGATGGCACAACCGTGCAGGGCCGGGGTGAGGTGTTGCCGAATGGTAACAGAGTTTCCTCCCCTGCAGTGTCTTGGGGACTATGCTGTGCTACCCAAAGCCAGGTGTGGCTGCTGATGAGCTCTCCCAATGCACTTTCCTGGAACGTGTTGTTCTGTGTTTTTCCTGCTGTTCTCTGCAGGCCCTGGCTCCCAGCCCAGCAGCCGGGACAGCAGCACAGGGCCGCCCCGCCGAGGGACTTGCTGGCCACGGAGCCTGCGCGGGGGCTCCTGCACACAGGGCCAGGGTGTGTAGGGTGCCCTCCCCAGCACAGGGCCTCAGCTGTGCCTGTCCTCCAGCACTGCCCTCCCTTGGCTCAGCCATCCTGGCCAGTGCCAGCACAGCCCCATCACCTCAGTGTGTTCAGTACCGTGGGTGCCACAAGCACAGCCCTGTATCCAGCAAGCTCCCCTCTGCCGTGAGAGTGCATTGGTCTGAGCAATGTGTTCTGCAAAAAGCTGTGGAAGGAGAAGCTCCAGACTGC
This sequence comes from Agelaius phoeniceus, assembly GCF_051311805.1. Lineage (NCBI taxonomy): Eukaryota > Metazoa > Chordata > Aves > Passeriformes > Icteridae > Agelaius > Agelaius phoeniceus. Next base: position 15,056,850 of record NC_135274.1, read on the forward strand.
TCACTGCCTCAGTCTCTGCACCAGCTGAGCATCAGTGCAGACCCTTGTGCACCCCATGGAGAGGATGGTCATTGCACCAGCACAGGCTCCAGAGCCACCTCCTCTGAAGCATTTGGCTTGGTTTAGGTTTTCTTTTAATTTAAAAAAAAAAAATTTGAAGCAAGTGCTTTATCTTGCATGTTTTAAGTATATAGTGCAGGGGCCCTTGTTTTTAAGCACATGAAGTTTTAGTAGGGAAAATAAGTGAAACTGTAGACCCGTTGAAATAGTTTAGTTTGAAAGCAAGCCACAAAGATTGTGGTTTGTGTTCCCTGCTGAAGGTGGGGCCAGCTTATGGAAGTGTCTTGGTATCCCTCAAACAAGGGTGATAGGTTCCCCTGCACAAAATTCAAGTACTGCTGCAATGTCATGTCCTTGCTGGACTTTAGTTTCATCAGGGCTTTTCGTGCTTTCCCTGACCTGAAGAAAGCAGCACGACCCCAGGTCTCCACACTCAAGTTCCTGCACTCCCCTTTATCTGCACCAGGGTCATGTCCCTCATCTCTCTTAATTATCCTGAAAATCCCTCTCATTATCTTGTGTGATTCAGTGGCCTGTATCCTTCTGTGGGTATAATGAGCTGCATGAAAGCTTCTGTCCATTGGACTTTGACCAAAATAAATTATAAGCTTGTAAAATGTCAGTAGCTGGCAAGGTGCATTTGGGGTTGCTCCTGTTTCTGGGACACAGCCACGGCTGGCGCAGGCGTGCCAGGCCCCGTGCTGGTGCATGGGCTCCCGCAGGGCTGAGGGATGCAGAGCAGGGCTGGCTGAGCACCAGCAAAACTCCAGCACAGACAGACTGAGATCCATCTACAGAAGTTGCTCTGCTGTGCTGGTGCTCCTGATGTTTGGATTTTCGTCAGCGTGCTGCGGCCTGTCCTCCCTTTCCCCCTGCAGCCCCGCCGGGACGTGCTGCAGAGCTTGCCTCCATGCCGGGCTGAGGAGCAGCAAATCTGGGCTGTGTCCCTGGCCCTGTCACAGCCTGCTTCTGTAGGAGGGAGCAAGCCTTGGTCCTCAGGGTAAGTGATGTGCTCTGGCTTGGCTCTAAACAGCAGCACACCAGAGCCTGGAGCGAGCTGTTGCCTCTTCTGATGGGCTCCATATGGGAGACCAGATATGTGCTTGCATCATGCAGTGGGAAGGGAACAGACCAGAGAAACCAGCCCAAAACATGGAACATACTTGGTTGTGTGAGGGGATTCAAGTCTCTGCCCACCTTACAGTTACAAAATGGCTGTGAGAGTCCTCCTTTCCCTGCACTTGGCCAGTTCTTGCATCAAGAGGATGTGCAGGGGCCAGGGCAGGCAGGCCCCTTTGTGCACTGCAGTGCCAGTAGCACTGTTTGTGCTTTACCAACCTTCCCCCCTCCCCGTGCTGGGGGGGGCTGGGCAGAGGCTGCTGGAGCTGGGCCTGTCCCCAGGAGCAGTGGCTGAGTGGTGTTTCTGGTGTCTCTGCCAGGTAATCGTCCATGATGTGAATGAGCTGACAGAAAAGCTGTTTCCCATCGTTGAGGCCATGCAGAAACACTTCAGTGCTGGATCGGGGACCTACTACAGCGACTCCATCTTCTTCCTGTCAGTTGCAATGCATCGCATCATGCCCAAAGGTAGGTCCCTGCTCTGCTGCCTCCAGCAACACAGGCTCTCTTTCTCTTCTGCACAGAGATGTTAACCGGTGGTATTTGAAATACAAAGCTAATAAACTTTTGGGATGGACTCCTAGGATTCTGCTCCTTTCTGCAGAGTGATGGACTTAGCAGTCCAAGACCTCATCCAGGTCTCCTTATCACATGGCAGCTCGCCCTGCTTTTACGCCCTGAGACGATAAGAGGTGAGACAGGAGCAAGCAGGCCTGTTCTGTGTGTGTTTACAGCCCCTTCCCCTTGTGGTGCCAGCAGAAATAAGTGTCTGTGGTGTAGCTGTGCACTCTTGAGTATCAGCAGGGAGTAGTTGTTGAGTCTTTCCTCTTGGCTTTAGGGAGCTTTTGGAAAGCTTTGCTGATTAGCAGCCACTGATCACTTAAGTTTCCGTATTGTGCCTGTGCTGTTATCAAGTGCAGAAACAAGAAGAGCTTTGCAGGAAAACAAGGCAACTGGCAGAAGGGGCTCAGCTCAGCTGATGCCATTTCCCTCCCCTGGCTGTGTGCAGTTGCCTCTCATGGAACCAGCATGCTCTCTAGTCTTTGGTTGCACAAATAGGGTTTTGTGTCTTTGGGCTCCAAACCCCTTCACTGGAGCTCCTGCAGCCCTGCTTGTCCCTGGGCTCTCCCTGCCAGCTGCCTGGCTGGCCTGATGCACCAGTGATGGCAGCATCCCTTCCTGGGCTGGTCACATGTCCTCCCAGGGCATGGCAGGCTGCAGGTGGCAGTGGTGGCAAGGAGCCCCAGGACCCTGCCTGGCCCTACACCTGCCCCAGGAGGAGGTGACCAGCCTCTCAAAGCTGCTTGTGGATGTCATGCAATGCTGGCCTGTTCCCACATGTGTGCATGTTCCCAGGGCTAGCACTGCTGGCACCAGCAGCTTCCTTGGCATCTGGAGCCTCTGCCCAGCTCTAATACTCCCTCCAGACTTTCTACCATGGATCTCAGGTGCACTGTTGCTGAGATGTGAGCCAGTACACCTCACCTGTGGCCCTGCTGAGTCCTGTCCTAGTTTGGCTCTACTTAAGAGCTCCTTCCTCTACTGTGCTTCATGAGACTTCCTCTGTCCTTTGTGGACTTGCCTCTGTCCTCGTGGCATGGCCTTCCCACACTAGCTCATTAAACAGTGGGGCAGTGGTGGCCCTGAGGGTCCCATCCCAGCTCACTGATCATTACTCTGTGGGCTCCAGTAAATGTGCTCTACATGGCTCTCCCCCAGACTTGGGTAATTTTGTGTGTGTCTGGTGCTGTCTGCACTGTGAGTGCTTTGAAGTACACTGCATACAAATGATGGTATTAATGCTGGCTAATTCACTCCTGATTCCCTACTCTGTCTTTGCTGTGTGCTAAAGATATCCCTGTCATGCTGCCTGCTAGCAAGAAGCTGCTCAGTCTGAAATGCCTTTTCTCAGTTCATCAGCCCTCATCTCTTGGAAAGCTTGTTTGCTGTCCCTCAGCCTGACAGGGCTTTCAATGGTCTGTTCGGGGCACAGGATGTTTAAAGAGGCATTTTTACAGTTTCGTGAGTTTAGTTTTTGTTTCAGAAGCTGCTAGTAAAGCTGATTTATATTTCCCTTGCAAGGGAGGTCAGGTTTGCTGTGCTGGGTGCCTGGTGATTTATGGGGCTGGTGGAGCTCACCAGCCTCCTCCCTGTGCAGCCAGCACTGAAGGAGAGGCACAGGAAAGGCTGCAGCTCTGCTGCCACTCGCAGGCTTGCAGGTGATGTGGGAATGGCACTGGGCTCTTGCTGCCCTCAGGACTCTGACAAGCAGTATCTACTGGGCTGAACAAGCCACTTTGCTAAGTTGGAAGAGAAAGGACCAAACCCTCTTTTTCCGGCAGTATTATCATTTTTCAGGCAGTATTACCATTTTTCCTGGTGTATTTCTTTGCCATTTCTTCTGCCTTGAATGTTGTGTTCTGCCGTGTGTGCTGTGTCTTTTTGTGCACCTCTCCAAGCACGTCTGGCTCCACAGCATTAGCCCCACTTTTTTGTGGAATCCAGATTTGATTGGAAGCTTGAGCATCTTCTAGCAGAAATGAAGGCCCTGATCTGAATACTAAACTCTCTGGTGTGTTCATTTGCATTTGCATTAATCAGTGTATAGGGATTTTTTCAGTAGCAAGCGACCTTTTTACTAAAATTGCCTGGCTTTAGTTTACCAAATATATCATTTTTTGAAGAGAGGCATTTCCACAGTATCATAATTTAGTGATTTATTTGGATTCTATGGATTATGATGGGACATTGACTTTGCAGACTGGTGGCACTAAAAAAGGAAGACCAGGTTATTTTATTTTTTTTTAGGGACTTTTGTGGGACATGCGCTGGCTGCATGCACATTGCACTGAGGTTAAATGGGGTTTGCCACTCAGCTGCTCTGTCGTTTACTGTTGCTTGGGATCTTTGCCCAAAAAACTTCACATCTAAAACCTGCAGCTGCCAAGTTATAATATAACAGCTTCTTAGCTGGTGTAAATCATGGAACACTCTTGCCTTAAATGTCTTACATCAGTGGAGTTAATCTGATTTAAACCAGCTGGGGAGTTGGTATGCAGCACGCAGAAGTGCAGACTGCATAACTCTTGTCTGTGCTCGAGGCTCATAAATCCCGATTAAATGTGGTGTGGCCCGGCCTAGGGAGCTGGAGCAGTGCTTGATCCATCAGAATGGTTCTGATGGAAGGGGGAAGTGAGGGGAAAGTTACACAGAGAGGACAAGCAGGTTCAGGCTTAGAAGGAGCTGCCAAGATGAGGACAATGCCAGCATGAAATGGTCTTGAGACTCACAGAGCAGTGCAAAGAGGAGGAGGGAGAACAAGGACCCAGATCTTTTCACTTTCCTTTTCAGTGGGCCCATCCAGAGGGGACCTCTTCCTTCCTGACTGGCTTTGATCCCTCTATCACTTGTCATTTTAGTTGTGTAAATCAGGCAGCCCAGCAAGCTTTTTATCACCCTTCTGTGGGTACATGAAGTAGTAATGTCTGGGCAAGTCTGTCTGGCAGGCAAGGTCTGGGGACAGGCTCTTGGTGCCACAAGTGAGGGGAGAAGGAGTTAATGTGACAAAAGGGCAGCCTGGGAAGGCTGGGAGCTCCCCAGGGAATTCTTTGTGCCCATTCTTGGCCCAAGGTTGTTTCCAAGAAAAATTTATTTACCAAGCGTTCTTCCTAAGGAGCTGGTTGGCCAAGGGAGAGCCAGCAGCATCCAGCAGCTTGGGTAGAGCTTTGAAAACTCCCATTTGGTGTTCAATTCCATTGGTGTTGCTGATGGTGCTGCAGCAGGATGGCCCTGTGGGAGAGTAAGAAGCGCAGGGAAAATGAGACATGACACAGAAGCAGCTTTGTGGCTTATCTCTGCCAATTTAGACAGAGGAGTGGAGTCCCATTAGTTCAGGGGAGGCTCAGAAACCTGGCTGATGGTACTGTGCTTCACATGGAGTGAGGGTGTTTAGCAGGACTTGACTGAAGATGGTATTTGACAAATTGGAGGTAGCAGAGTTTCCTGGCTGCTGAAACCGGCTGTCTCCTTGGGGAGTAGCAGCATCTCTGGGTGTAGTGATCTCCTCCCCCTGGCAGCATGTGGGGGAGTTCTCAGGGTTTCTCTCTTACTGTCCAGCCCAGCCTGAAGGCAGAAGCTGTGATAAAGGGTGGGAACATGAGCACAGGCTGCAGAGGGCTCCTGGTTAGCCATCATGCAGCATTCTGCATCTTCCAGGTGCTGAAGATGCCTGAGTACTTGCTGCCTGAAAACTCAGGAGCTTGTTCTGCTGGTGGTAAGGCTGTTCACAGGGGGCTTGTAGGGGAACTAGGCACCAGTGGGAGAAGTGGGTAAGTCTCCGTGGGACTAAATAAAGATGTGGAGCTATGAGAAAGGAGAACAAAGTGGAATTAATTGTTATGTATTGCCAAAATTTATGGCATATCAACATGGTCTGTTGGTAAAAAATGAAAGAGGTTTAGAGAGGGCCTTTGCTTCTGCGTCGGACAAGCCTGGCTGACTGGAACCCTCCAGGCCAGGGGGTTATGGTGTGGTCCATGAGACCACAAGCCATGCAAGGCAGACGTTTGTACAGACAATGGGAGACATCAAAATTGGTGAAAAGGATGTTCAAAACAGAGTGTGGTGATCTGTAGAGCTCCTTTCTACAGGATGCTGCAGGTGCTGGGTTGCCTCATGGAGTAGGGAATCACAGCCATCTGTTGTGTGTTGGACAGCAAGCCCAGTGTGTCCTGGAGCTGCCAGCTGTGCAGGAGCATGTCAGGAGGACACAGATGTGGGTGCTGGGGGAAGCAGGGGTGGCTGCTGGGGGTGAATAAGCAGCACTGTGTCTGGGGAAGGGACTGCCAGCAGGGAGCTGTGCCTTTGGCTGCATAGCGAGTGTCCAGACAGCACCTGTGACACATCAGGATCCATGGGAAGTCCAGTGGTCTCCCTGGCTTCAGACTAACAGGGCAATTTCTCCAGCTTATTATCAACAGCTGTACTGATTGTTAAGCACAACCAGATTATAATGATGTTTGTCCAAGCAGCCTGACAATGACCAAGCCCCAGTCGCTTGGGGTTTGGTGCTGCTTGCAGCAGGATCCAGCTGCTGGCTCCAGCTTGGTCTCCCACGAAACTGATATCAGCCTTTGTCTGCTCTGGGATTACCAGCCCGGAGACAGAGGCCTCTGTGAACATCAGCTTATGCCTTTCCCACCAAGCAGAGCTGGAGGCAAGGCAAAGGCCAGCCAGGAGACGTGTTGGAGCAGGCACTGAGCCGTGCTGTGCTTTCTCAGGGCACTTTGCCTGTGCCGAGACCGGGCACCTGGAGCACTCCTGCCTCTGGCTGTGGAGGTGGAGAGCCTGGGAGCTGGGGGAAGGGTTAAGCACAGAGGTACCAGGAAAGCACTCTGTGTACTGGAATAATGCCTCAACCAGTAACTGTCTTCTGCTAGTGTCCCTGAACACATTGTTGATTGCTTTTGTAGGGATTTGTGCATGAGGATTCAGCGTTGCCTCTGCACTGTTTCAATCCACAGCACAGGACTGCCCAGGTCGGACTCTGTTTGCCTGTGGGGTGCCATGTGCCCACATGTGGTGTGTCCCCTCAACAGAGCTGCACTGCACACATCCTGTGTCAAACAGGGCATCAGAGGTCTCTGAGGTGGAGGGAGGTGGGGAGGCATCACTCCCCCTTCTTCCTCCTGTCAGCTGCAGAGCAATTCCTGGTGCACAGGGCAGCTGCCCACAGAACTCAGCAAATCACTGTAATAATTGTAGTAAGTGAGCATTTTGAAAGTGCGTCACTCCTGATCCTTTCCTGCTGGCTGAGCACTGCCATCATTGCTGAGCCCCACCACATCAGGGAGTGCAGAGATGCAGCTGTTGGGAGGGAGAGGGCTGGGAGGAGAGTGCCCATGTTTCACATGCTTCAGGCTTGATTGTGTGCTACCAACGGGGAGATGTTGGGAAAAGGCACAGAAAATTGAGGTCTGTGGCAGAGTCATGGGAGTTGGCCCCACAGCCATGTGCTCCCAAACCACAGCTCCCAAGGGATGCTGCAGTAGCTGAAGGGTTTGCTTTCTGGCAAGAATGTTTCCATCTTTACAGCGATGGAGGGAGCGTTAATAGTTTCTGATAACCTCCCTCCCTGCTTTGTGCCACAAGCACTTGAAAAACAGCCAGATTCCCTTCCCAGCCTGTCTCTGCGCTGCAAGCACTTATGCCAGGTCCTGTGATGGGAAGGGAAGATGTTGGAGTGATCATTTTGCAAGCAATAGGGATAGCTGTGCCAGCCATTGTTCCTCGCTGGGGTGAGCCTGTTGTGCTGGGAGAGTTGTTTTCATGATGCTTTTCAGGAGCAGGCAACAGCAGACCTCTGAGTAAGCCCACCCCAGGTAAACACTGGAGGCTGTGGCCTTGTAGAGGGGTCCACATTTGCTGAGATGAGCTGCTAGTCCCATCTGTGGGATTATGCCTGTGGGACATGCCTGTCCTGGCAGGAGAGCTCCTTGGCCCCAGCCCTGGTGTGGAGGAGGCACCAGGAAGGGCTGCTGTGATGAGGGGGATGTGGCTGCTGCTCAGCAAGTGCCTGGAAGTCTCCAGAGTGCTGCATCACAGCACAGACCCCTTCCCTGTGGCACTGCTGCCTCTGGGGCCGACGTGGCCCACAGCCCCCGGGGGCAGTGTCACTTCTCATCATTTCCACTGCCTGCCCCTTGCTGCAGTGTCACCATCGATTATTTTTGGATGTCCTAGATCTGTCAGGCCAGGGCTGGCTGCTCCCCCCACTCCCACGGAGCAGCAGGGTCTCATCACCCAGTGCTGTGGTGGGTGCTGCCCTCCTCTCTCCCCAGCCAGACCAGCTGCCCCATTCCCAAAGGATTGGAAGCTGCTGGGGGTCACCCAGTGTTGATGCCAAGGCTGCTTTCCCCCACAGCCTCTCCCTGCTCTGCCATAGCTCATTAGAGTTTAGCAGGAAGAAACAAGGACAAAATCTGCCTGCAGCCCTTTCCCCCAGTGTGTGCAGTTCACTGGGATCTGAGCCCAGAAAATTTATTTTCCTGTATCTCTTTTTTGTTTACCTTTCCATCTCACCTGCTCATTACTTTACAGCTTTCCATCCACTCTTATGTAATTTATAGCAACCTGGAATCATACCTTATTTTGTCTGATTAAAAGATTTCCTGCTGCTCTTCCTCCAGCTCCAAAAAGTGTTTTCACACCCCTCCCCCAGCAGTAGCATATATTAAATACAAGGCAAACAGCATTTCCACCTCCATCCTGAAAACTATTGCATGCTTAGCAATGTTGCTGCCTTTGAGTCCAGTTAAGAGCCAAGGTGTTGAGTACTGCTAAATATTAGTCCCTCAGACCGTGATGGATTACAAGGGGACACTTGGATGCACAGGAAAAATTAATTTCCTGGAACAGAACACATCCATCTCCTGCAGAGTCCTCCCCTTCCCTCAGGATATGGCTGTGGGGTGTGGAGCAAGGTGATCAAAGTGATGCTGCTGTCATACCTGGGAACATTGCTGCTGCTCCAGACCCCTGAGCTCATCCAGGTGCCTGCCCTGCGTGGGTGGTAGCAATGATTTGTCATCTATTTCTGGCAGGCAGCCTAATTTTTTAATTAGCTGATAGGCTGATTAGCTGCTGTGCTGCAGCCACTGCTCTGCTCTGCTGGTGCCTACTCAGTGCTGCAGAAAGCTGGTTAGCAGCCAGGCTGCTGGGGCACATCACCCCTGCACTTCCCTGGAGCTCTGTGTGCAGGGAGGGAGGCTGTTTGATGGGGAGGAGGCTGCTGGGCTGTCCCAGGGAGCGGAGGGGACCCTTGGCTGCATGGCAGACAGCAGGACCTGTGTTGAAGCACACAGCTGGAAGGTAAGCTGCTCTGCACCTTGGCAAGCTGTGCTGGTGCAGGGCTTTGTAGCATCATCTTCTCTTGGGAGGGTGGGCTCTGGAGCAGCACCATATCCTGGGAAGGGGGACTGCAGCCCCCCAGCTGCCAGGTCAGTGGCAGCAAGCTCTGAGGAGTGTGTCATGCTTGCACACGTGCACGTTTGCCCCTGCCTTGGCTGCTTCCTCTGGGCGAGGCTCTCTGGTGCTGCCGAGGTCAGCTGGGCAGGCAGCAGTGATTAATGCTGGGCACAGAGGGGAGGCTGTGTGTGGAGAAAACAAGGCCTGGCCAGGGGAGCACACAGCCAGAGAGGAAGCTGCTCACAACCCTGCTGACAGCAGCAGGGAGAGCAGCCAGGGGCAGCTGCCAGTGCAGGGGGTGAGCCAAACCCAGGGAGCCTCTAATGAAGGGCAGGACGGAGAACCCAGCATGTTTGTGTAAATAAAATGTGTGCCTCCACACTGGGCTTGTTGAGGTGCTGGCATCCCTGCCTGGCACTGCAGCTGTTCTCGTGCCCTGCTGCAGCTGAGGCTTTTGGGGACAGCTGGCTGCTGCTGCTGCTGGGCAGTACCTTCTGGGTTGCACAGGGACCTCTGGAGCCTGTCACCCACTCTGCATCCATGCTTGGCCATGGTGCTGGCTGTGGGAGTGGAGTTTTTCTTGGCCACACATCTCTCAGAGGCAGTGAGGGCGGAGGATTCTGGTTTCACAGCCAGCACAGGCAGCTTTGTGGATCCACGTGTTGCTCCTGCAGGCACGCTGCCCGCTGGAGCTGGTGGCTGCTGCCCTGCTCCAGGACGTTTATGGCCCAAGGCAGCCATCTAAAAGTCACTACTGGTCCTTCACAGCCCCTTCCCTTGGGATCTTCTCCTATCATGCTGGGGACAGCTAAAAAGCCTGACTAAAAAAACATTGCTCAAAGTGATTCAGAGAAGTGGAGGGGCAGCTGTCCAGCTATGCCCAGCATTTGTAGACCAGCAGACCAGAGATCCCCAGCCCTTCTGACTCCAACTCAGAGAGCTTTGGTTGCTTGCCTCTCTTCCTTCTGGTGGTCCAAGTCAAGTGGCAAAATGAACAGCCACCCCCTGGCCCTTCCCCACAGCCCACTGCAGCCCTGCAACACCCAGAGCTGCAGCCAGCAGGGGACACTCCTGTCACTTGGCTGCACTGTGTCACCCATGCTGGCTGCTGCTGGCCCTGCAGAAGGTTCATTGAGCTGCTCTGCCTTTATCAGCTCCCTGTCCCAGCCCTGTCCAGGCCATCACCCGGCCACCATCCTGCACTGTCCCCTGAAGGATGGAGTGGGGTCCTCCCTCCCTGTGTTGCAGGACTGGGAGGTGCTGGCTCCGTGGGAAAAGGCAAAGTGGTGTGCTGGGGTCACACAGCTGGGGCAGCAATCCCAGCAATGCCCTCTTGAAGCACCTCTGGTCCCAAAAGTCACTGCTGTGATGCAGGGGAGGTCAAGGTGCTCCCACCTGATATGTGCCAGGTTAACAGCTGGACTCAATGATCTTAAAGGTCTTTTCTAGTCTAAATAATTTCATGATTCTGTGTTGGAGGAGTCTCTCTTTGTTGGCATGAAGCTGCATGACATCCCCAGAGCTCTGGCTAGGTCCACCAAAGCAGCTCACCTCCTCCCTGTGCCCCCTGCTGCCATTCATGATCCTGCCTGACATTTCTGGGAAGAGCAGTTTCATAGAGTCTTACAATGGTTTGGGTTGGAAGGGACCCTGAAGTTCATCTGTGTCCAGCCCCCCTGCCATGGACAGGTGTGTCACTTGATCAATCAGATTGCTCATCTAGACCAAGTTTGCTCCTGTCATTCCAGTGGTGGGGTGGCCTGGGCCACTGCATACCTGCTCTATCCCTGCTGTGCCCTGAGGCAGTTTTTGGGGTCCATTCTTCCTGGGAAGGGCTGTTAGACTTGCTGCAGAAGCTGCCTGCTACCACAGGGGCTCCTGGGTGCCTTTCTGAGCATCCAGACAAGATGCTGTGCCCCTCAGTACACCAAAGGGGTGCCTATCTGTGTGCTGTTGTAGCCCCACTGGGTCCTGGCAGAGAATGTGGGGCAGCAGGGCACAGGGACATGACCTCTGCCTGCCTCTGCCCCCTCAGTGGATGAGGTTGTGGGATGAGGCATCTCTGAACCTGGCCATTCGCCTCTGGGCAGGGCTGGAGAGGTTTTGAGCCAAGCCTGGAGCACAGCCCTGCTGTAGCTGCTGATACAAGGCAGCAGTAAAAGATTATGAGCTTTAAATGGGGCCAACCTGTCCTATAAAGCTGTCACTGCTAATGGAGACCATCTCTGAATTGCACAGCTCCCCTCTCCATGCCGTGGCTGGAAGAGCTGGAGCTGAACAGAGAGGAAGGTTCTACACAGTATGGCAGAGTGAGAAAACTCCCTGCTGAGCAGAGCACTCAGCCTTTTCCCACATTTCCAGCTGGATCCCTGTGAGCAGCTTGTGCCTAAGAGAGCACGCGATCCCTCCACCCCCACATGGCAGCCAGGACAAAGGCTTGGTCGAAGGGTAAAAGAGCATGACACATCAGAAATGTTAGTGCCTGGCCCCTTGCCAGTCCCAGGCAGAGAAATCATCTCAGCCATTAATCTCTGCATGCAAGCTGCATCTGGCAAAGTGATGCTTCATGTCACCCATGCTCGCTTACATCTCAGTGTTGCAGTTCATGCTTGCTTTAACAAAAAAATTTTAAAATTTAAAAAAGGAAAAAAAAGTACTTGGTGCTTTCTGGGTCTAATTTCTTGGGGAGTATTTTCTGTGGGAAGCACAGGGCACAGCATGGACCAGTGTGCTGGGGTGAGCCAAACATGGGGAGCCTCTAAGGAAGGGCAGGATGGAGAAGCCAGGGTGTGTGTGTAAATAAACTGTGTGTCTCCATGCTGGGCTCTTGTGGCACTGGCATCCCTGCCTGGCACTGCAGCTGTGCTCAGCTCAGCTCCCTGCTCAGCTGAGGCTTCTGGGGACAGCTGGCTGGGCTACGGGGACCCTCCAGAGCCTTTCATCCACTGAGGTGCTGGGGCAGGCAGGGTTGCGATTGGAGCTTCCTCCAAGCTCAGCTTTCATTCTCCACTGTGATTAACTGCAGTTGTGTTCAGCTGTAATTTTAGAGAACAATTGGATGACGTGGCTCACAGTTGATTTAATTGAAACCTGATGAGGCTGCTGTGCACCAGGGGAGTAGTGTTGGGAAGCCCCTGGGAATCCCATCCCCTCTTCCCAGTCTCTTGTAGGGCTCAGGCTCCCCACATTTCTCTGGAGCTGAGATTGTGCTGTAAGTCCAAGGTCTTCTTGTCCTGGAGTTTTGTGACCAGTCTGGGTATTCTCAAGTGTGGTAATGTTTTGGATTTGGGGGTTTGCTCCTCTGTAATTTGAGCCACTGGGGAGGTTGGGTGCATGTGGGACACTTGTCTTGTTCCTGACTGCAGAAATCCACTACTCTGCTGATTCATATGCTTGAGTTGCACTGGCCATTTTTGAGGCAGTTCGGAAGGCTGGGGGAAATTGCTTTCAGGTCAAGACCTGCTTTAGCCTGTGGTGATTTACTGTGCCTGGGGTTTAAATCTCTGCAAACAGAGGATTATGGTGATGGTAAACACTAGGTAGGCCTGGGGATTGCCATACTGACAGCTGAAGGGAGCATGGCCTTTCCCTTTAGCAGATAGAGCATGATGGATGTTAAAATAAATTGAGGTATGGCCCAAGTTGTAGTTTAGATACTGTTTCTCCTTGATTTATATTTCTGCTTGGGTGCTTCTCAGTGTAAGCAGTATGTTTCTTGCTTAACCTCACAGGGCCTTTTTGCTCTTAAATGAGGACAATGTGGTAGGTATGACCAATTGCCAAGAGTCCTAGATTAGTGCAAGATCTGCAAAAAATTCAGAGCTGCTGTACAGCCCAGCATCTGCTTGAAACACAAACACAAAGCAATGAACACTTTTGAAAATGCAAAGCTGCACTCCTGTGCTGGGGGATAACTGCTGGTGCCTGGCTGCTCTCAGTGCCTCTGGGTCTCTGGTGGCTTTGGGGGCTGAAAACAGAGCCATTGCCTCCTGCTCTCAGCAGGCAGGAGTAGCCAGCAGCCTGTCCCAAGCACGACAGGGCGAGGAGATCAGGAACCATGGGCGCACTGCCCCAGCAACACCAGGCTGATGGGAAGCCCTGCCCATAGGCACTGCAGAAGGTGAGGGCAGGCAGGGCTTGTCCTCCTGCAGGTACTGGGCAGGAGGAGGATGAAGGCTTGGTTTGCTAATTGCTCTGGAAGTGGTGGTGATAGGCAGGTCTAGCCTGCAGGGAGCTGTAAGGGGACCTGTGCATGATAAGTGGGACCAAAAGACATCGACACAGCCCTACAATCCAATTACTGCTGAGTGCTAAGCAACCTGGCCAATTTGCTCTTGGCTTTTAGAACACATATAAGTAGAGAGGGCATTACATAATGCCCTGGCGATGGCTCCACTCGCAGTCCCTGAGAAGGGCTGAGCTGGCCTGGCCAGAAGATGACCATGGCCTTGCTTGTTGCTGGATGATCCCATCTAATGGCTTGATCTCTTGTACTGTCTGCACTTGCTGCATTGCACTTGGCCTGCTGCAATCCATGCAGCATCCACCTGGGATAAGCAGTCTTGTCAAGGCACATCTCCTGCACACTCTCCCAAGTAGCATCTCCATCTTTCGGTCTTTCTCGTGCTGCAGAGGAGCCTGGGACAAATTCAAGCAGGGGCCTGACCCTGTTAAGTACCTCAGGCTCAGCGTTGAGAATGATGTCCTCTAGCCTTTCCTTGCTCTTGATGTCTCATTGCAAGTGGAAGATGTTTCCATGTCTTTAGAACCCCCCTTGCCTCGAGAGGGTACCACCAGCAGTAATAGTGTTCCAGGCTGCTGCAGATCACCAGCAGTTCTGTGCAGGCAGAGGGCTGTCATCTCTGTGGCCTCTTCCTCAGGGAAGCCCATGGCAAGCTGCTGGGAGCTAATGGGTTTGTGCAGGTGATACTGGAAGTGTCACGTGGTGAACTGATGCTGTCCATGATGGGAATTGCTTTGATATGTTGGGCCAGGATGGATGATGTCTGGGATGGAGGTGGGAAACATTCATGGAGTTGGTAGCTCAAAGTAAACATGGAAGTTTGCAGGGCTGGCACTACAGAAGCACTTCCAGAAACGGAGAGAGGCGAGGTTGAAGCTACTTCTTGCTTTTGTCAGTTATTTGGAAAACCAGTCTTCTGGAAGGAAGGAGGGAGTGGATAGAGGCAGGGGGTCACCAGAAATGATTTCTGAAGTAAACACACAGTGGTAAATGCTTCATGATGGTTGAAGTTTGTTTGCTTTGTGCAGAGGTTGCAGCTGGATTGTGTTAAATGTGAGTTGCCCATGGAGTAGACTACACCAAATCCTCATTGGGTTCAGCTCCTCCAGTAGCTGGTGGTAATCACAGGTTACACTTTTGTCTTATATTGCTGACTTTTCCTCTTTGTGCTTTCAGAAATAACACGGATCATCCAGGTAGACTTGGACCTGAAGTACAAGACCAACATCCGAGAGCTGTTTGATGAGTTTGACAAATTCCCAGAGGGAGCAGTCATTGGGATTGCCAGAGAAATGCAACCAGTGTACAGGTACAGCCCCCTCCCGGGGGGGAGCAGGGAGAGGGCAGCAGGTGGCTGGTGGCATCTCTTCAACTCAGGTTGCTCTTTGGAAAAAAACCCAGAGAGCAGTGGTTTGTGGAGATGGATGGAAATGGTGGAGACCAATCCACCATCCCGGCAGGGGGCCTTAATCTGAAACTTGTAAATTGATATGAGCAAACCATACAGTGTTGCTGTGGTTTGTTTGCTTGTTCTCACACACCATCACAAGACTTTCAGAGGCAAATTCTTGATCATCAGTGCCAAAATCCATGCCTGGACTCTAGTACATCTAGAGTACATCATGTACGTCATGTTTGCCCAGCCATGCCTGCTGAGGTGCTGTAATTGTTTGTGTGTTGGCACTCTGAAGTTTTGGCTGAGAGTATTGCAGAGAGTAGGGATTGAGTTTGGGCAACAGTGAGGTTCTGGGTCCCTGGAGTGCATTTTCTGCTTCCTCCACTGAAGGCTGAATGGGCAGCTCTTGCTGATCTGGGCTTGCAAGCATGAAGGTGGCCTCATGGTCCCTTGCTCTTCAGACCCTTGGTCCACAGCCACTGCCAACTGTGCTGGAAACCACTCACAAAGGGGTGGTCCAGTCCTTCCCACTCATGGGAAATAATGCAAATCCCACCACTGGTGGGATTCAGGGACACAGGGATATTTCCAGGTGCTTAGAGAAATTGGTTTTGTTTAGTCATTGTTCTAAGGACGGACCTCAGGTTTTCTTTTAATCCAGGGTAGATCAGATAATTATCCCAGGATGCCTTAATGGATCTCAGCAGAGCTGAGTTTGAGCATCTCAGATGGCTTGGCTAGATTTGCTAATCCTGATGGAAAAGTTCTTGGGGAAAGATAAAAAAGCCTAAGAGGTCTGTATGTCTTTTCCTTCCCTGCTGGAAGCCTACTTCCCTACTGAGGCTCTTAGGACATGACCAGCAGCACTCTTGGGCACAGGCTGAGCTGCAAAGATCTGGACCAGCCTTTCTTGCTGCTTGTGCATCCAGATGGGAAGAGGGTAGAGACAGAAGTTCATCAACAGGAGATTGATGGTTGTTAGTCACCACCAATTGCTTCCTGGAAGCCTAAACCATATGACAGAATGTGATTGCTCGAACTACAGAAGTCACCACTATTTCAGAGCTGGAAAAAAGACATCTCTCTCTCTGTGGCATAAGTGTTGCCTCTCTCCTGATTTGTACTCTTGGCAGGAAGAGCTGGCACTAGAGGAACACGGATGCTGAGGTCTTGTCTCCATAGGGTGACACCATGCTTGGAGAGTAGAGGGCTCCTGTATCTGCTTTGGGTGTCCTTACAGGATTTGGGTGCCCAGAATGGTAAATCCAGCCCCAGTTAATCATATGCAATTGTTAGAGCTTAAAAGGGGATGGAGGGAAGAGCCCCAGCCAAGAGTGGCTGCAGGCTGTGAGGCTGTGGCCTCGGTGGGCCCAGCAGGGCAGATCCCTGTTGTTAGTGGTGCTGGAACAGGGTAAATGAAGCACTCGTTTGTCTGCAGTTAGTACAGGGTGGAATCACTTTGTTTTTGTCTCTGCAGGGTTTTGCATTATTTCAATGCATAACTAGGGAGTGGGGATGATGATCTGCTGCCTGGATGTGGTTTGTGGGACTGGGTGTGCCTGGAAGGGACTGAATTAAGGTTTGAGGGGCTCCACTGGAGAGCCTTTCAGCATGGCAGGGGACAAGGCAGGGGATCATGGGCTGAGCACTGAATACCTGACCCAAGCCATAGCTGTGTTCTCCCCCTCCTGCCACCCGCGGTGGGGACAAACATGCCAAGCAATAATAGCCCTCACAGGCTGCATTTTTGGGCTGAACTTTCTGTTGTTGCAGTTTTGACATCCTGGGTCACTTTGGGCTATGTTGTGCTTTTCTTCTTGTGTTGTTTTGATCTTCATGTGAAAACAAGTTCTTGATCCTTCTTGTCGCCAGATCACCCGTTGTGGGGCGAGCTGTGCAAACTCCAGCCTGCCCTCCTGCCAAGCCCTGCACCCTGTGGGGCTCGCACCTCACTGCTAAAAGGGTTTCCAGACACAAACATGAGCTGACAAAGCATGGATGTCTTTGTAAAAAAAAAAATTCTTTACTATTTTTATACTTTTAGAAAGATAAAAACATGTTGTAGGTGTGAAACAACAGGTGTCAGCTCAAGCCGCGTTGTTTGCCATGTGTGCAGGCTTGAAGCCTCAGCTGGGGAAAGGGTTGTGGGGAGGGAGGAGGATTACAGGGTGATTGTGGGGTCTCTGTGTTGCCACTCACGTTTTCCTCACCATTTCACACAGCTCTCTGCAGCAATAGCATTGCCCCAAAGCATCAGAGGACCTAGCAGTGAGGGTGAATTAGCAGAGCTGTCCTGAGCTTGCTCATGGAGCTGTGGACTCGGTTCCCTGTGGCAGGGTAAGCCAGTGGCCAGAAAGCGCCTGGCTTCCATCTTTCCTGCTGTGTAGCAATGGGAAAGATGGATGGAGATTAATCCACCATCTGTTTCCATCAGCTGCCCGTTGGCTGCCTGGCTGTGGGCTGCACTTTGTGGGCACAGATTGGGGCTGCAGAGGGCTCAGGCTGCTGCACTGGTGCAATGAGCAGTGCTGGGCACAGACAGACATTCCGGGAAACGGAGGAGTAAGAGAACAGCGAATCGGAAACATCCCGGAGCCTCTCTGCATATCCTGAAGGTAGGGGAAACCTCCAGACAGCAAAACAGGATGGCACGGGAGTGTTTCCACTCGCTTGACTCATGCTGAAACAATGCCCGGCCACTGTTTGTCTTGGACAAACACATTTCTCTGAGCAACAGGATCTCCCGGCCCTCCTGCTAGGCCAGTGCTGGGATTTAACTGTTGCACAGTCTGGTGTTGGTCTGTCCTTTGGGGCCACTCAGGCTGAACTGGAGTGGCCTGTGGAGAGCAGTAGCTCCTGCTGAAGCTGGACATGGATCGCTCTGCAGTGTCTGGCAGGGAGTCCTGGATGCAGAGGGGGAGGTGGCAGGAGCCCACGTCACATGCAGGAAGTGATCTGAGGTCCGAGGCCACTGGCATCACGTCAGGTTTCTGTCTCTCCAGCCGCAGCAGGGAAAAGAGGCATCCTGTCCATGGGTCAGGCATGTTGTCCTTCCTGTGGCTGTTGTATCCATTCTGGGACATGGGCTACAGTCAACACCTCTGTGGACAGGGTTGCAGGCAGAACTTCATCCCACAAGAAGGTGCTACTGTGGTGAGGTTGTTGAGGACACTGGTACTGTGCAGTAGCCTCCTAGATGCCTTTGAGCTTTCTATGGCAGCACTGGATTTGTCCTGCCAGGCTGTTGTTTGAATATTGGCCTGCAGAATAGCCTCTTCCCAGGCTGGCTTATGCCTGCTCATGTGTCTGCCTGCAGAGGGTTCACACCGTGGCCAAGATCAGGAGCTCTGGCTTCAGTAGGAGTGATTTTGATGTAA
The DNA here is from genome assembly GCF_051311805.1 of Agelaius phoeniceus. Classification (NCBI taxonomy): domain Eukaryota; kingdom Metazoa; phylum Chordata; class Aves; order Passeriformes; family Icteridae; genus Agelaius; species Agelaius phoeniceus. The sequence goes on from NC_135274.1 coordinate 15,075,010, forward strand.
AGATTAGACTCTGCATCTAAAGTTTGCATCATCCAAAAGGCTTTCCATGCAAGGAGGTGCTTCTTCAGAGTCATAACCTTAATTAAAAGTCCTGTTGTCCCCTGCAGCATTTCAGCTGCTCATTTGTGCTGGCCAATCCTGCTCACCAGGCTACATAGAGTGAGTGATAATGGTCTGTATAAATATTTATGTTGCACTGAGCCTTCCGTGCCAGATCTTGGTCAAATTGAGATGTCCAGGCTCTCTGGTGCTCTTGAGCCCTGCTAAGAAACCTGCAGAGAAGCTTTGCAGATGCAGCCTGCATGGGAGCGACCAGATGGGCAGCAGGGCACTGTCCTTGGGGGTGTGTGGGTACATGCCTGACCCTGCAGAGCAGCGCAGCTGTGCCATGGCTGGTGATGGAAGCATGGCCTGCTGCCCCTTAGCCTGCTGACCAGGTGTGAGCACTGGGGCTGCACCTGGGGCATAGCAGGGTCTCCATTGGAGCATGACAATGGCTTCCTCATACCAGTGCAGCCCAGACCTACCTGTTCCTCCCTGCCTGCCTGGCTTGGCTTAGCACCTGTTCCCAGACACATGAACTCAGTGCTGCCAGGTGCCAAAGGGATAGGATTCCTCATTTCAAAACGGCCCTGTGATTGAGAGGAACAGGGTGAGGAAATACTGTGGCACTCCCCAAAATGTCCTGAAAGCTCTCAGATTACTGAAGGCAGAGCTTAAACCCCATTCTTCCTGTGTTTCCTGGTTCTAGACCGGTCCGGTCACACTGGTGGCACGTGAGAGGAAGCAGAGCAGTGGTACTGATTGCACAGCTGCCCTCAGCAGCCTCAGCCTGACCCCTGTGCCACGCCGTGCTCCCTGCTCCCATTCCCATCCCAGCCTCTTCTCTGCCTAAGCACTGCTGCTGCTGGCACTGCCAATGGAAGTGGGCTCTGGGTGCCACAGTGTGCCAGCACCACCTGGGGCCCTCAGAACTGCCCCCATCATGCTCCCTTTGGAGGTCTCCTTGGGAAGGAATGGTCTGCTGGCAACAGGGAGGACTTAACCCACAGGTCCTCAGATGGGTGCTTTTACCCCTTCCAGGTAGAAGGAAGATACCTGCTGTGAAGGTGGGCCTCAGGAGAAGTCCCAGAGCTTCACAGGTCCAGGAATGCACACAGCTGGGGCTGGAAGGGTGGCTGCTGCTTCCACTTCTGCTATTTGGTGAGATCTTTACTACTGTCCCCTGTGTCAAGAAGCTAATTAAAGCTTGAGGCATCTTGGGAATCCACAGTGTTGGAAATGATAATTTTGTCCAGTAGGAAAGGATATCTACATCAAAGGGGCAGCTACAGACTACAAAGGGCCGACACTTGGGTCCCTGTGTGGCTGCAAGGCCATTCGCCTTTGCCTCTGCCTAAAACCTGGGAACAACTCAAACAGGACATTATTTTGTAGAAAGGAAAGGCTTTGTTTCTGCTTGTGATCATGTGGGAGCTGCTGTGAGTGTGCTGTGTGTTCAGTGACATGTGTTTTGTTTGTTTGAGAGCTGCTGAAATAAGCCAGAGAAGCCCATTAGCGGGTGGAAGCAGGGCTGTGCAGCTCCGGCCGGGGCCGCGGCGCTTGCAGTGCTGGGTGTTTGTGGGAGCTCAGCAGCACCGGCGCTAAGTCACTTTGTCAGATGTTTGGAAGAGGAAAGGAGTTATCCTGGACTGGGAGCAGGCTAATGCTAAATCCATAACCAGGCCAGGCTGTCAGAGAGTCTGGGCTGAGACAGTACATTCTGTACCTTCTCTTGGGATCTAAAAAAAACCCCAAAGTACGGCTGACAGCTGCAAGCAAGGAGCAGCTGGATTTTCCCTGGCTGAGGCAGCAGTGGTGGTTGTAAGATGTAACACTGCAGGTGGGCTGCTGCCTGCGATGGAGCTTTCCAGAACTGGAGATAACCATCTCCAGCAAGCAGGTTCTCCTGTCGGAGTTTTCCTGGTTTTGTGGACTTTTCATGCAGGCAGGTGGTCCTGACTTGGAGACTTCACTCTTTTCCAAGGGCTTTTGCCCTGAGGAAGCAGGGAGCTGGCTTCCACAAAAGGTTCTGTTCCCCAGGCCCCTCAGGAGTAAAGGCAGGAGAGTTTGTGCCTGCCATTTGTGCCATTGTGATATCAATGCTGCCTGCCCACAGTCCTGCAAGCCCCAAACCTGTGCACTTTGGATTTTAAACCATTTCAAGACTTTGACTTGATTTGTAGCAAGTGCTGCTGTTCGATGCATGGGGAAAACGGTTCTAGGAATTGGTTTGGCAGTGGCTGACAAGAAGCAGCCAAAATTATAGAACAAACAGAACCTGCAAGGAACTGGAAGCAGAATTAATTCGAGGAATTCAGCTTTACCTCTGATTTAAAAAATTATCCAAGAAGGTAAAGGGTTGTGTTGTTTACAGCTGTGAATATCATTAATATATGGGACCTGTCCAATTTATTCCCACTACAATGCAAACTTGAAATGTCATTTAAAAACAATGAATAAATTGCATGAGATCTGACAACCACAACTGTGCATTGATCAGCACAAATAGTAATAATATTAAGCAGCAGGTGAGCTTCTGTGAAGGGAGAGCATCTCCCCTGTTCCTGAGAGTTCCATTGAGAGGCAAGGGTGTCCCAGAGCAGGCAGCCTGTGCTTCCAAGGCATGCACGAGAACGCTGCCAGAGCAGAATTTATTCACAGTTGTTAATAGAAATCTGCTGGTTTAGCAGTAATTAGGGCCACAGTGTTCTACAGTGTCCCTGTGGATGGGTTGCCTGGCTTCCTGTACGGGTGCTGATAGAGGATGGTCTCACACACACAGGTCATTGCTCTGCGCTGCCACCGGTGCTGTTTGCTCTATAGATGGAAGGAAACTGCTGTGACCCAGACAGGGATTTGTGGTCCCACCTGTATTTGGAGGATGATTTTAGCACTGGCATGGGGTGTACAAATGTTTGATGGTAAGGAGGGCCACCCTTGAAAATCTGTCCCAAAGAAAGGTTTTGTTCACAAGCTGTGTTCACAAGTTGTCATTTGTCATCTATTTAAGAGTTCCCACTTTTGGACTAAGTCCACGCAGAAATGTCATCAGTGAGAATCAATTTGCTGCTCTAAATACAGGCCTTTTAAAAGTTTGGCACGTTGGCTGGGCTGTGGTAGAGACCAGCACTGTACAGACATAATTTGTGCATTGCGTGAGACTTTTATTAAGGGATTACTGATGTCCTCATTGAAGAGCTCAGTCTGTTGCTTCATCAGTATTTTCCATGGGGTGGCTGGAGGTCTTGCCTGAGCTGGACCTTTACCCTGAACCCATCAGAGAAGGGTAAGGTGGTCCTGGCGTGCACACCAGCACATCCTGCCCTTTGTCCCAGGATGGAAATTGGCATTGTTTTGCCCCAGTTTGACATTTTTCCCTGCAGGACAAGGGATATTGCTGTGTTGGCGATGCCACTGCACATCACTGGGTACATGGTGCCCCTGAGAAGCGTGGAGCTGGGATTTCCTGGATTGCACAAGCTGTTCAGCCTCAGCTCAGGTGCTGTGGCATGGGCTGGTACTGAACCTGCTGCCCTGGCTCTTTAAGGGGTTTAGCAATTGCACATGGAAAATAAGCAATTAGCAACAAGGGCTGCTTTGTTGTGAAGCCGCTGAGCTCACCAGGCCGAGGTCCGGCTGCCAGGGCAAGAGGAGGGAGCTGGGTTGGATGCTGCCCTGGGTGGTTGCCTCGCTTTGTGTGGCAGAAACTTGGAAGGGCCCACCTGCATTGCTTCATTGCTGCAATGTCTTCTGGAGGAGGGAGGAGAGGGAGGAAGGGGAGCTGGCCTTTGCCTGCAGGTTAATCTCAGTTGAACACAATGATGGTAAGGATCTGACAGCTGCCTGCCCCAGCGAGGATTAGCCACGAGGAGAAGGGTGCAGGGAAGTTTCTTGGCTGTGCTCTTACTTTGTGCTAAGGATGAAGGGGAAAAGCCACCATCACCCCCTGAATGGACCATGCCATCATTCCCATCACTCTCCCCTCGCCACTGCCCACACCCTCCCCTCCAGGCAGGACAGAAGCTGCTATCAGGGTCTCCCCTGTATTCTCTCCCATTTCAAGCACATCCCCTGTCCCCATCAGGACACTGCATACTTCACACTGGGGCTCCCTTCCCATCTGCCTCTTTGAGCAGCCCTGTGGGGGCCCGCAGGTCCCAGGCACCACCAGGTGGGCAGCTCAGCCAGGGATTGCTTGGTGGGACCACAGCCAGGTGCTGTGTCCTCCTGCCACCCTGGGGGAGTCCTGGCAGCACACGGAGCAGGGAGCAAGGTGCACTTGTGCCTCACTGCTCATTGCACAGGAGCAGTAGTGTTTGCCAGCTGGGTAAGTGCCTGCAGCTGGGGATAATGCCGGCAGCCATCCGTGTTCTGGCTCAGGAACTGAACAGCATATTTGGAGGTACGAGAGCGTGCACTTGTTTTAGTTGGCGTTTGGGCTGGCAGGGCTGCTGTTGGAGTGGCTCAGAGAGGCTGGCAGCATGTGCTTCTCTTGTGCTCCAGGAGCCTCATGCCAGGCTCAAGGTCCCCTGACCCCTGTGAGAGAGGCTTGCTCACAAAAGGCATCCTCAAGGTACTGGCCTGCTGCTGCTGCCCATCCTGCTGTCCCAGACAGCCCAAACTCTGGCAGCACTTGGTGAGAGGTAGGAGCAATCAGTGAGCTCCACAAGGAGCTGACTGTTTCTGGGAAGCTTATTGTGTCCAGACTCTTGCAGATTCCCTATTTTTATGGCTTTATTCCATGACTGTTGGTTTGTTTCCCCTTTGGTGAGGGAGAGGCCATGCAGCTGCATAGGCTCATGCAGTGCACACTGGCTGCACCCTGCAACCTTCCAGGAGCATCCTCTAACCACAGACACCCTGGGTCTGGCCTGACATCTCGTTTCACTTCATGTTGTTTTGACTTGGTTCCTTGATTCCCCAGATGCCTGTGGGGGAGGCATTCCTGGAGATGTGGATTCACGGGGAAGGTGCACATCCTCAGCAGCCAGCCCAGTGGCAGCTGCACAGCTGGTGTGGCAGGGTTGTAGCCTCTTGAACATCAGATGAGTATAGGCACACAAGCCCAGTCTGCTGCTTGTGGGGCAAGTGCTTTGAGCTTGCTGCTGGTCTCCCAACTGGCAGTAACGCCTGCATCTTGCCTTTCCTGCCAGCTCAGGCACCCAGCTGCTTTACCAGAGGTTTTCAGCTTATCCCATGAAGTTGTCCCATAACCCAGAGCTGAAGTAAATGAGTGGAAGTTCACAGATTTGAACAGTCTTTCCCCACTTGTTTGCCTCTTGCTGTAGAGAAGGCCCTACAGAGTACAGCTGGTGTTGGAGTGGTCCCTCCTGGCCTGGCAGCTGTCCCCAGCAAGGTGTTTGGAAGGGTGTGATGGCAGCTTTGTGAGCTGGGGCTCGTGACCGCCGGGCTGCGAGGCAGGGAAGGCGCGGCCGCAGCGCCCTGTGCTGGGCCAGCAAGGGAAGTCCTGCTGGAAGCAGCGTTTTTTATCTGGGCTGCCTGGGCCTGGCGTTTGAATGCTTGGAAATGCTCTTCTCCAGATGTTTCCTAGCACACGCCGGCTCTGTTTATAAACAGCTCCTCAAAGCAAAGCCTGTTGGGGCTGCAGGCAGGCGCTCGCGGCAGGCCCCGCACGGCTCCCCTGCGCCATGGCACGGGGTCTGGGGCCACAGGTCACCTCTGTCCCCTCCCATCTAGATGGGTTAGAGCAGTAAACAAAAGCCCCAAATGCCTCCTCTTCCTTTCTCCTCCCTTTCTCCTAGCTAACAGCTTCCTGCTCCAATGCATCCTGGTGGTGCTGCCTTCCTGCCCAGGCTTTTGCTGCTGGGGGCACGGAGAGGAGGGCACACTGCCCTGCCTGAGCTGCTTGTTCCCAGGGAGATCCCGGCCACTCCAGGGGCCTGGGTCAGGGAGACATTTCCATTGCATCTAGCTGGGGTTCAGTTCCTTGATGATTATCTCAAGGGCACATCCTGGCAGCAAGCTCATCCAGCCCCTGGAGTTTTCCCCTTATGTTTTGCCAAAATTTGAGGTGAGTGCCAAGGGGCGATGTGAGGCAGGACAGAGTGGAGTGGGTACAGGCTATGTCAGCTGTTTGGCTGGTTGTTGTGCTTTTCCAGCCCCATCTCCTCTGAAGAGAACAATGCTCTCATAATCATCACTCCTTCCACTTCTAACTGGGTGGAGGTGCCTTTCAGCCATGCTCTTCTCTGTCCTGGCAGGACAGAGACCAAAACCTGCTTGAAATAGAAAAGCCAAGAAAAATCCTGTCTAAACAGCTGCTGCCAGTGGCCCTGCCAGGACACCTTTCCCTTGGTTGGCCTGAGCTCAACAGGGGCAAGGCTGTTGTGCTCAGCCGTGAGCAGGATCCCAAACCATGGGCACTGCAGAGCCACCTGCAGCTCATCACATCCTGGATCTCACCTCAGCATCACTCCCTGAGGATGGCCCTGCCCTCCCTGCCAGCCCCACACCCCACACACGGCCAGGGGAGGACAGCCCTGTCACAGCCAGTGCTGGGAGGAAGGGCTGAACAATTGCTGCTTGTCAGGCTGTCTCCTCTTCCTGTAGAAAAGGGCATGTTATCAGCCATCCACAAGTCATCTGGGGAACAGCACTACTGAAAAACTGAGTCATGTTGTACAAATTTGCTTTAGCCCCACCATGGCCTGGCAATGCCAAGGGCCTGGGTGCTTGCAATTTTTTTATCCTGGCTGCTTGCAGTGGCTGTAATCTTGTCCCTTAGCTTGGGCAGCATGTATTTGGAGGTAAGAATGTGAAAGGAATCACAGCTTCACTGCTGTGGAGCTGGAAATATGCTCCCCTCTGTGGCACTGCTTACCCTCTCCCTCCTGTCAGCTTCCAGCGTAACGTTCTGGGCAGGGGGATGGCTTTCTTGGCACTGCCAGGGAGAAGCAGAGAGCAGAGGATGCAGAGGTGGGCTTGAGCCACTCCCTGGATCTGAGCACTTCAGAAGGCTGATTGGTACATGGCTGGGGCTTGTCTTTGCAGGTTGAGCTTCCCTCTAATGCTGCATGGAGAATGTTTTGCCTCCATTTTCTAAGGAGCAACCCATCCATGAGTTGTCTTTGCCTGTCCTCAAGACACAACTGCTCTTTGCAGAGGCAGAGCCCTTTATCCTTTCCCCACCCTTTAGATCCAATGAGCACTGCTGCCCATGAGCTCTGACAAGGCAGCCTGTCCTCCACTCCCCTTCCCTAGGAAGCTTGGATACGACTGCTTCAAGTCTGAGCCCTCCTTCCATGGAAAACTGGCACTGGGAAAAACCCTTTCCGTTCTGAATCAGGTGGAAGGGAGTGGTGTAAAGACCCTTAATGAAATGGGAAATATCCATGCCTTAATGGAAAGTTTTAAGGAAGTGATGCTGCATGATGCTTGTGGTTCTCCAGATCAGGAAATAAAAAAGATATTCACAGTTGGCATCATTAACAGATCCACATTTCTGCTGGGAAGAAAAAAAAAAAACCAAAACAAAAAAAAAAAAAAAAAACAAACAAACAAACAAAAAAAAAAAAACAGAAAAAAAATAGATCCCATTTCTGCTGGAATAATTCTGCTGGTGGCTGTGTAATCCTGGCTGTCACCTTGGCCAGTCTCACTGTGCTGGGACCCAGAGCATAGGCCAGAAGGATGGATTTGATAGTCTGATCCCTGTACAAGCTGTAGCAAGAGCCTGTGGGAGCTCAACATGGCTTCTTAGAAGAAAAATGTAAATTTAAATGTTTGCAGTGGAGAGCATTGCCTCTGGAGCTGTCCCAGGGGCAAATGTCCCTGCATCTTCTTACATCTGAGGGAGTCCAGCTTCAGCTTCCAAGCATGGGACCACTTTAAACATTTGGGCATTAAATCTACCAAGTTCTTGTTGCCTTGAGCTGCATGGAGACTTGGGTGGTGTCTGACAGGTTTGAAAAGGAACCAGTGGCAGGCTTGCCTTATTCTTTCTAACAGTGTTTCTCCTAGACTATCTTCACAGCAAGGTGTAAAAAACCCCTTCTGTAACTTCACATTAAGTGTGGGGGCTGGAAGGAGAGGGCAGTGCTGGCAGCCCTGGGCTGTGAGACAGTGGTGGAGGTCATGGGTCTCTCCTTCCCTGCTCTGACACAACAGGCTCAGACTGCTGTCAGGTGCTCAGCTTTGCAGCAGAGGATGCTGTTTGAGGGAAGAAGACTTTCAGACTGAATGGGAGCAATTTTGGAGGGCAGATCCAGCTACTTGGGGAATAGCATGGGATTAATTCAATTCCTGCAAGTAGCCAGTGTATGTATGGTGAGGTATATTCTCTGCCACAGGACTGAGGAAGGAGCCAAAGAAATTTCTGGGTTGCTTGATTAGGTAATTGAAATTAGGACACTTGTGGTGGTTCACCCAAGGCTCTGGGGATGTGGTTTTGTCTCTCTGCACAGCCCTGTGAGCAGTCACGCGATCCTGTGTCCACTTGACTCACTAGAATGATGCTGGTACAAACAAAAGAGGCTTTGGGAGATGGTAAAGCAGCGTGGTTTGAAGTCTGAGCAATATCCTGTGCAGGGGGATGGAAAGAAAGGAGGCCTGTGAAGCACTGGCTGTTCTGAGAGGCTGGGTGTCTCCAGAAGAAGACAAGCATGGTGAGATCCCTTGGGTGGGTGGTAGATCCTTGCTGTGATCCAGACCTGCCCAGACTTGAGCTGGCTGCTCTTCAGGCTGCCCTCCCTGACATCCCTGTGCCTGTTCTTCCTCTCTTTCCAGGCACACCTTCTGGCAGTATCGCCGTGAGAACCCCCAAACCAAAGTGGGGGAGCCCCCTCCTGATGGGCTGCCAGGCTTCAACAGTGGTGTCCTGCTCCTGAACCTGGAAGCCATGAGGCAATCCAAGCTCTACAACCAGCTGCTGGAGCCCACCATGGTGCAGAAGCTGACGGAGAAGTACCACTTCAAGGGCCACCTTGGGGACCAGGATTTCTTCACTATGGTGGGGATGGAGCATCCAGAGCTTTTCCATGTGCTTGACTGCACGTGGAACCGGCAGCTTTGCACGTGGTGGAGGGACCATGGATACAGCGATGTGTTTGACCAGTACTTCCAGTGTGAGGGGGAGGTCAGAATTTACCATGGCAACTGCAACACCCCCATCCCTGAAGACTGAGGCACCCACTGCCCCCAGGGGCAGCTCTGACTGCAGCAGGGCCATAGTGGCTGCACTAACAGTCCCTCAGGAAGGGTGACCAGCTCTGATCCAGCATAATCCAGGGGAATCTAGGGATCCCAAGAGCATTCAATATCCCACTGCCTGTAGCCTCACCCTCCAAGAGGAAGGGCAGTTCAGTTGTTGGAACAGGCTTCCACAGCCACTGTACCCAGGGCTCAGCCCTGGCTCTGCTTGGCCAAGTCCATGGTGCCTATCTGGTGCCCACCTGTGCCTCAGCTGCTGGGGCATGGGAACAGCCATGGGCCCATCAGAGACTGCTGCTTTTGCACTAGGCAGGGCCCAGCTCCCTGGGTGCTGTGCAGCTTTGCCTTGTCTGATGGTCAGCAGGAGTGCCCAGTGGGCAGTTTGGTTTCATTTGTCATTCCTTGGTGGCCCATTTCTGCACCTCATGCAGAGAGTTTGTCTGGTACCTCTGGAGAGCAGACACTGTCCTCAGGTCATCTTCCTTTTGAAGCATTCCAGAAAAGTGAGAGGGCTTTAAAGACTGAGAAGCTGCTTTAAATTGGATTATTTACAAAAAAAAAAAAATTGAATGCTAGATAAGCTTTAAAGCCTTCTGTTGGTTCTTCTGAGCAATAAAAGCTTTACTGCCCTATGTTGTTCTAGTGAATGTGTAGCAATAGGTTCATTTTTCTAGCTTTGCCTTTAACCTTTTATACAAGAATAAAGCTGCAGATATCAGACACGCTCGGCAGTTTTTCTGTGGCACAACTGAAGTCCTGTGCAACAGGAGGTTTCCTGCACTTATCATGTTTAAAAAGTAGTTGATGTGTATCTGCTGGGCAGTTGATTGTGGTGCCCCACATAGCTTATCCCACATCTATCCCATGTGAGTAATGCAAATAAACAAGCTGGATATTTAAAGATCATCACCACCATTGCCAGGGTTGATTTGGAGGGTGCTGGGAGCTGCCTGTGCTATGAATGAGTGAGCTTCAGGCTGAGCACACTGTTCTTTGAATAAATGCTGCCTCAGTGAGCCTGGCTGGCTGCACAGGTCTGTGTCAGGGACGTGCATGGCTCACTAACCATCTCCAGCCCATGGCTCATTAACATTAACCACCTCCAGCCCAGCCCAGCTTGTTTCACACCCTGTGTGTGCATCTGTGTGATGTGCACGTGCAAGAGAGGCGTTGGGAGCTGATTGTTTGTTAGCCTGATAACAGAACACCAAATACACCAAATATGTGGCAGGAGTGTCCTGGGCTCCTTCCCCCATGCCCATGAATGAACTTACTGATGTGCAGAGACAACAGGCTGTGGTATGGTCTGCATCCTGAGCCCTGCCCTCTCTGATGTGCTGAATCAATTCATTTCCAAATAGCACAAAACCTTGTCTTCAAGTATTTTCTCATTCCCAGGGAAGGAACAGTAAAGAGGTGATTAAAGGTGAGGGAAAGATGCAGTTCCTTGCTGTGTTAGACTCACATTTTCACCAAAAAACAAGGTGATCCAGCCTCACTGTGCAAGGCAAGGCAGCCAGCCTTGCTGGAGGCTGTAGCGGGGCAGGGTTTGGGGCAGCTGATGCACTGTGATGCTGCACCCTGAAGGATGAAGAGGATTATTATGGTGTTTACTGGTCAGGGCACACTGGTGGCACCAGTGACACATGGGGTTTCACATGCCAGGGCAGGACCTTGCCATCAAGTTTGGAAATGGCCATGCTGGAAATACAGGCCAGGCTGCTTGTGTCACCAGCACTGGGGAGGGGTGGGGTGATGAGCAAACATGGCTTTTACTGGGGACTGAGCAGCTCTGGGGTGGCTGTGGGTGTCATGGCTGGCCCAAAAGGACCATGATGCATGCTGCAGGGTGACACCTTGAGAGACAGGGCTGTGTGGGGCCAGGTGCCCTCCCTGCCCCACAGCCATCCCTGCAGCTGGGCCAGGCATTGTGCTCTCTACCTGCAGCCAGGGGAGGCTCTGTAGGGTTAGGAGCACTTCTCCCTCTCTGGAGTCCCAGTCTATGTGGGGGAACACCTGCATGGGGCCACTATTGCACCAGGCTGAAACCTTTTGCTCAGGTATTTTCCCAGAAATCAATTCCCTTTTTTTATTTTTTGTTCAAAATCAGAGTCCACTGGGAAACTCACTGCGGTTTTTTTCAGCTAGGAAAAGCGTAGTTAAATGAAACATTTAATTGAGCTTTATTGGTTTTCCCCAGGCGGCACAGAGAGCCCCGAGGCCCAGCTCCGCACACGCGCTGCCGGCCCCGGGCCCTGAGGGAGCGCGGCGGGCAGCGAGGGCCACGCCGTGCTATTTATAGAGCCCGCACGTAGCCCAGCCATGCTCGCTGTGTAATTATCTCCCCTTCATGCCCTGCTGATTGCAGGCACTAATGAGCTCAGCTCAGAGAGGCCGTGGCGGCCTGGGGCTGACTCGTGCGGCCTTTGGGAGGGTGCTGCCCCCGGGTGTGCTGTGGGGCAGGAGCAGAGCTTGCTGTGCGTCCCTGAGGGCACCGCCTGCCCAGGAGCCCTCACCCCCACAGGCGGTTCCTGCACTAAGTGCCCAGTCGGCTGCATTTCCCTCAGTTCCTGGAAGAATGGGGACTTTCCTTCCCAACCCTTTTTGACCCTCTTGCACCCTCCTGCTGCAGCCCATCCTCAGACAGGTGTTGCTCCAGGCACACAAATTCAGACCCGAGCATCCCCCATTATGCTGGCCCAAGGCCAGGACAGCCAGCACTTAGCAGCTGCCAGTACAATCATGGTGAAAGATGCCCAAAAACCATCGAACAGCACCAGTTTGCCCTTGGGCACTGGGGATTTGCTGTGGTGACCCTGCAGCAGCAGCAGCACTGGACTGACAGGCAGCTCCTCACCTCCAGGGCTGGCACCGTGTCCTTGGGCCAGCGCTGGTTCCCTGCCTAGCAAAGGGCATCTGCAGACTCCAGAGCCTGCTCATGGACTGGCTGGAGCCCCTCGGAGATGCAGCAGGCTAAAGGCAGCCCTTGGTGAGTGGCAAGTGGGGACATGCTGCTGTGACACACAGCAGTGGGGGGACACAGCTGTGGGGAGCGGGACACCAGTCCCACCTGCACAGGCTGGTGGCAAGGGACGGGGCACAATGTGTTGGAACCCATGGGAGGGCTGCAGTGGGCCCAGCCAGGGTCTCTGCAAGGATGTGGTGGGCTTCATCCTCAAGTTACTCAGCCTGGAGCTCCTCCATCACAGATTCCTGCTCCTTGTCTTCTCACCTGCTGGCTCACAGCAAAGTGCTGCTCATGTCAAGAGCCCCATGTTTTTCCAGGATGGAGAAGGAGATGGGAGAGCAAAGGGGTCTCCTTTGTAGAAGATTGGGCTTTGGAAAATATCTCTTTAGCTTAAGCTTTAGGGGAAAATTCAGTTTCTATGTCATTCAGCATTCATGAGAAATTGCACGTACAGAAAACAGTATTTATGATTTTCTGCCCAGCTTTGCTTCCAGCCCTGTCCTGGAGCTGCATGAGATTTTTGCTCTCCTCTCCCTGTGTTTCGTAACACCATCAGTGTTTATTCTCTTACTCATTTGTACTTCTTTCCCATTTGAAATAATCAATTGTTAGTATAAACTCACCTAGGGAGCAATTAGTGTGAGCCTAACCCAAACAGGCGCTGGGGTGCTCCATTAAGGAATATCCCCGCCCTCCCTCTCCACAGATCCCAGAGGATACAGTATTTACTTTTCAGCTCTGCTATTCAAACTGAGCGCATTTCGACCAGCGTGCCAAGAATAACACAAAGCCTAACAACGGGCTGCAGCGCTAAGATGGAGTTCCTGACTTTACAAACCAAAAAAATAAAAAGCCAACCTATTATTTTGCCTTTGCTGAGAAATGCCTGGCAGCAGCAGAGCAGGCAGGCGCCAGAACCACCCCTCTGCCCTCAACAGAGCCATGGGCAGCGTGAAATCTGTCCTGAGGGACACAGAAAAAGGCAAAAAAGAAAAGAGCAGTAAGCCTGGGACACGGGTCAGCAACTGCCTGCTTTTCCTTTTAATGCAGATGTTATTAGCTTGCTGCAATGTTTTGTGAGCATTTCCTCAAAAGCTTTGCAGAGCCATGGAGGGACACATTCCCCAGCACCTGTAGATATTTCAGCCAGGTTTTCAGTAGCTCTATTTCTGACCATCACGAGCCTCTGCAGATTTAATTGCTAATTGCAAAGAAATTGCTGCCCAGTCCTGTAGCCTTTTCACTGCCAGCAGGGTTTGCTTTGTCCAGTTCTCCTCTGGAAATTATTTATTCACTAATCAGCTGCTAACAAGGGAAGCACTTGGAGCAAATTACCTTCCTGAGGTATTTCATGGGCATTAGCTGCATTGTACCAAAAGTCTCAGTGTTAATTTAGACAATTTGCCTACCTGAAGAAAAAGCTGTAACAAAGCAGAGCCTGGAGCTTCCAGAATGAGCCACAGGTCTGGACCTGCAGGAGGCTTTGGCATTGCCCACCAAAGAGGGAACGCTCAGCCATTTGTGGGGTGTTCCTGAGAGCCAGATGTGTTTTTTTGTGGGGCAGATGTTGCCATTGTGGCAGGTAGGAAACCATGCCCTGGGGTTCCAACTCCCTTCAGAACAGATGGGCACCTTGGAGCTCTTTCTCCTGGTTCATTCCTGGTGGATTTGGCACCATGCAGCCCTGGCAGGGCGTTTGTCCCGGTGTCAGTCTTCACCAGCACAGCTCCAGTGCCAGCTTCTCCTCCTGTTCCTGGTCAGCCATCGTTTAGCAGCAATTTGTGACCCTGCTGGGGACAATCCTGAAGCTGTGCAAGCCACAGGCTGCCAGCAGAGCCCTGTTCTCAGAAGGCACTGCATGAACTCTCTCCATTTATCACCTACAGACCTCTTGCTCTTAGTGCATTGTGCAGCTGTTGAAATGTTTGTGGCCTTTGTCACAACACATCCCCTCCTTGGAGCTGGTCAGGATAAACAGACACCTAAGGACAGGATCAGTTTAGGGAATAAATCACTTGTGGATGCCCTGTAGCACAGGGGGCTCTAGGAAATGTGTCAGAAAAAAAAAGGTGCATTTTTTTCCCCTACATGCTTTTCATGCTTTTTCCTTTCAAACTCATTTCTTTTCTGTGCTAGAGGACTTTTCTGGCTACCTTGGGAACACAGCAAAGACATCTCCTTCAGCATAATCAGCTGAGCTCAAGGGAGAGGGGAGTTTTATACAGAATTCTTAAAAACACCAGCAGCAGTAGGGAAAAAAATGAATGGCATGTGAGACTGGGCCCTCAGCTGTGGAATGGGGGCATGGAGAGCTGGCCAGGTAAAGGATGCTCAGCTGACCTGATGGGTCCTATGGTCCTGCATTAAAAACCATTTTCTGGAAAAGAGGGCATAATGGTGACATGGCAGAATCTGCCACTGATGCTGAGCTGTTCAGGAGAGGGAAATGTTGAGCCTGTGTGAAGAAAATGTGGCTGATAGGGAGCAGTAGGTTATAAAATGGGAACAAAATTCATCACTGGTAGATGCTGGGTAGTGGAGATGTAGAAGGGAATGACCCAAGGGTACAGTGAAGAGCTGAGGAGAGCAGGAAGGTGATCTGGGAGGCAGCACATTCCCCAGTTCCCCTCCTTGCTGAAGCCAAGCACCCACCTGAGAGGGAGACCACGATGGGATCTCCCTCCTTGCTGCTCATGCCAAGCCCTCAGAGGGCTCCCCAGGAGCACCCCCTTCAGCAGCTGTGGGCACAGGGCAGGAGAGCCACTGGTGCAGAGCAGGCAGGGGGGCTGCATGGCCAAATGCCAGGCTGTGCTCTGCCTGACTGCATCCTGCAGGCTGCACCTACTGAGCCACAGCTCTGGCCTTGAACCACCCCTGGTCTGTGCTCCATCAGCCCCCTGGAGCTGGGACAGCTGCTGTGCATCGGCCCTGGGGAATCACCCGGGGATTAAAGCAGCCTTCAGGTTATGGACGAGGGTGATGCAGCTGGGTAGGATCAGCAACGCTCACACCCTCTCCTGGGAACAAAGGAAATCTTGCTACTCTGCAGGATCTGTGCTCAGCAGTTTGGGCAACTCTTGGTGCTACAGAAAAGCAAAGGTGTCCAGCAGCAATTTTTGTCCAGTAATTGGAATAGACATAAAGATGGCATGGCATTGTAAACCACTGCACTCTGCATAAGGGAAACAGCAGTGCCTGGAGTCCAGCAGGACTGGAGTGCATTCCAGTTTCATGATGGGAATTCACTGTAACACCTGTGTAGAAGGCAAGGAGGATGCCAACACTGTGCCAGTGTCAATTGAGAAGGCTGGCAATCCCAAGTTAGCAGCTTGATTCCCAAGTTATGCAAAAGGATAGGAAAACTGGCATAAGATTCACCAGATAATAAATTTTCCAGGTCAAAAAGATTTCATCTGGAAAAGATGCAGGAACAGATCTAGAAGAAAATTCCATGTGGTGGAAGAGAAACTGGAGGCCAGCAAACCTGCCTGTGCTGACACACCTCAGTGTTTCCCATTTTTAAAGCAGCCAATGTTGCAAAAACAGGAAATAGAAGAAGTCAGCATTATTAAAGCAAATGTAATGAAATATCCTATCATGAGTCATTTACTTTTAAACCTCAAATATTTTTCAGCAGATGCCACTAAATTTCTTTCACCAGTCATTGCTCTGGTGAAGTCTTACCAGCAAATAACAAAGAGAATATAAAATGCACAGTGTTTCATCCTCTCCTTCCCTGAAGAGCTGTGTGTAATAGGCTGCACTATCAAATAATCATAATAAGGGAAGATTTTAAATAATGCTGGGCTGAGTAGTGAGTGCCAAGGTAGTCATACATTTGTCATAAAAACACAATACACGGTTCTTAATGAATAAAAGTGTCAGGTGGATTTGGGCTGGTAGCATCATGTACAAATCCTGAAAAATTACTCTCTGGTCTCCAGTATGAAGTTACTGGTGTTTGCAGTTCTGCAGCTCCTCCTACCCAGGAGTTTCTGCAGCCTGTGCTCAGCCAAGCCTCCCTGCAAAGGGACCACATTGTCCTGATTCTAGGAGTGAAAAAGAAGCAAAGGCTGAGAAACCACTCAGAAAGAAACCACTGTCCAATATGGGGCCTAGAAGTATTTCAGTATTTTCTGGCTATCCTTTCAGCCCCCAATCCCAAAAGTGCCAGACTAGAGAGTATGGGAGGCTGGCCTGGAGCCAGGTGTCCAGAGCTGGTGTGTGTCTTTTTCCCAGTTTCACTTCCATGTCCCTCCCAGGGGAGTGATGCCCACGCTGCTCTGCTGGTATGGGCAGCTCAGCAGGAGCCCAGAGCATCCTGTGCAGGCTGGGCAGGATGTGAGGCAGGGTGCTGGGGACATGCCTGTGGCTGCACCAGGCAGGGTGCACATGGGTGCCCAGAGTGGCATGGGAGGGTGGCAGGGCATGGTGGGGGAGACCTCCTGCGGCCAGAATTCCTCCTGGAGGAGCAGCAACACTAGGAAGTGAAGTCACCCTGTCCCCAAAGTCACATCTAGGGCAGGACATGGAGTCTGAAGTGCCACCGTGCTCAGCAGAGCAGGAGGGCTGTGGGCGGACATGAATTAAATATAGTGGTCTGGGCTGCATTTACCCTTCTCAAAATAACTTTGCTTTTTGTGGAACCATTGTCAGAAAACCACAATTGATACTGTCCTAGTGCTCGAGCCCTTTATAGTTGCTTGTAGAATAGAAACCTTCTGGTGCTGCCAGAGCAGGGTGGACCTGACCAGAGCTAAATCAGTGCTGTGGCCAGCAGCAGGGCTGGGCTGAAGGAGGGGATGCTTGTGGCTGACCCACACAGGCCCAGGGAAGGCATTTGTCCCACGGGGCCCACACTGCAGACACCCTCTGCAGCTGTCAGCTGTGGGAGGGCACTGGGATGTCAGTGACACCCTGGGGTCCCAGCACTGCCACCAGGCTGCCCAGAGCACACTGCCCATCACATGGGCATGCACCGAGCTCTCAGGGTTCCTCCTACACACCATCTGGGCTCAGACTGTATAACACAGTAAGGTGCATGCTAATTTCTCCAAATTCCAGAAGCCAGGAGAGCAGCTGAGCCCATTCATTTCACTTGCAGAAGCTCCCTGGGAGCAGCATGATGCTGTGAAGGAGGCCCCTGGCAGAGTGCTGTGCTCTGCTGCTGTCCAGTTTTAGTTAAGAGCCAAGTTTGCCTGTTTTTTTTTTTAATTTTTCCCTTAGATGTCACAGTCTTTTGCATAAGGAAGATCAAACTGCGATATTTTTAACCATCCTTGTAAAAAAGTGCATATAGTGCATTGTGGGGAAAGCTGAGTCATGTATAGAGCCAAGAGGCTCAGCTTGCAAGGGAAGATGCAGGTGCTGGCCCCAGGAGAGGGGAGCCTTTGCCCTGGACACCTGCTTTGTATGGTACAGAGCTGCAAAGCCAGGTGAGAGAGCTGATTTATGCTGAAATGATGAATTGTGCTGGAAAAGATAAATGGGCAAATGATGAGGAGCTCGTGGTGCACAGGAGTGACCCAGTGCCAAGGTGGCACACACAGGGCTCAGCAGCAGTGGGGTGGCTGCAGTGGGCACTGAAGGGAGGAGCTGCTGCCCCACAGCCCCGTGAGCCCCCCTGGGGCAGGGGCACAGGAGCTGCACCTGCCCCGCAGGCTTTGGAGCTGTGTGGAGCTCTGGTGGGTGAATGGGTGTCTGGGCTAGGGGTGATGCCAAAGGCTGCTTTGCTTCCCCTTGCCCAGCCTCTGGAGTGTGCCCAGCAGGGGCTGGGCAGCAGCACCTGTGGGATTCCAGCGCTGGCAGCTTCTCTGCCCAGTCCCACCCTCCCTGCCCTTCCACACGAGGAAACGTCTGAGCTGGGAATCGTGCCCAGGTCAGTGGAGGTGGCAAAGCACACAGATAACTGCCTTGTGCTCCCAGAGCTGAAAAAGTGAATTTTCCCCTGTAATCCCAAAATTCTTTTGATGATGAGAAAAGGCAATTGAAAAGTTTTGTTGCATAACCTTCAAGATCAAATGATGATTTACTCAGAATGTGCTTTGTGGTGTTACACAGTATATGGGCTCAGCAATTAGCTGGAAGCAAATATTCCTCCTCATTTCCTGTGACTGTGTCATTAGGATAGCATTTCACCAGTTCAACATTATCATTATCAGCTGCAAATATTGCTGAAGTTCAAACTATTTACTTGTATTTTACTTTTTATATTATCAAATATTATTAATTCAGTTTCGTTGCTGCCTTGGAAATAATCAGGCAATGTTTTTTTCTCCTTGCAAACTGCTGTAAGAAGCAAGCATTGGAAATACATTGTTATTTCTACAGCTGGAAGTATCAATGGCAAGGAAAATGCCCCTTTCAAGCAAATCTTTAATAGTTTATTTTCTGGATGAAAGAAGATCCAAGGTGTTGTATCCAATGCACATAGCTTCTGTCTGCTCCTCATCTCTGGTGTCTCCTACAACCTTCAGGGAGCTCACAGCCATACTCAGCACTGATACAAAACCAGGCTTCCTGTTACCTTCCAGCCCCTGGATAAACCTCTGTGACATTTTGGGGGGAGGACTGGCAGAGGGGGATTTGGTGGAGACAGATAAATGTTTTTTCCATAGTTATGGATAAACATGGATCTTTGCCTGTTCAGTGTAGCAGGAAAACTGCCAGCAGTGTTTGTGCTGGGCTTGTGTGCAAGGGTTTGGGCCTCCCAGCCCAACTCCTCACACAGTGCAAGGTCCCTGGTGCTGTTTGGGATGGCTCTCCTGCAGTTCTTCTGCTTGCACCAGTTTTGTCCTTGGTCAAACAAAGCAAATTACAGCAGAGGGGTCCCCCACCTTTTCATTCTTTTGCGTGTGGCTGGAATAGAGTGGGGAAGGCTGTGGGGTTGCTTCCTGTCCCTCTGCAATGTCCCACTGCAGGATAGAGGGACAGGGGGTGGGTCACAGCTGTCCCATAGCCCTTGAAAACAACCAGAGCGTGTTTTACTGGTTTAGGAGAAAATTTGATCTCAGGACTCTTAACTCATTCCCAGCCCTCTGGTGCCAGTGCCAAGCCTGTGGGACCTCTCTGAGCTGTTAGCAAAGGGAGTTGGTAGGCTCTTGGTTCCCAGGAACATCACCTGGGAAGGTCCATGATGCCCTCCTGGCCTGGGGAATGCTGCCCCAGGATGAGAACATGCTGGGGAGGTCCTCAGGACTGGAGATCCCTTCTCCTGGAGCTGGGCTTCTCAGGGCTCTGTGGATGAGGATGGAGGGATGCATCACCCCTTATTAAAGGCCCCCACATCCTCCCTTCAGGGCCAACAGCACATCATGTTCCACAGAGTACAGTGGGACAGCAAAAGTGCTCCTCTGGCTGATCTGGAAACTGTAATTTTCTAGCAACATGAAATTTGTATGTGTGGGAGAGTGTTGCATGATGAGTGTTTGATGGGGAAGAAATGCTTTCAGATAGGGCAAAGATCTTTGGTCACAGGCATTTGATAGAAATAAAGATAGAGGAGAGCAGAATGAACAGTGATAAATGTTTCTCACAGAAAGGACAGTTAATCTTGCAGGCCTCAGATATTTTTCTTCTTTCAGATTGATGCCAGGTGAAATACCTACCAACAGTGTTGTATTTAAAGCCTTGAGAGCATGAGAGGAAACAAAACCTGCTGCTGATTGTAATAAATCCAGTAAACATTTCATCCCTGAAGAAACACTTCCCATGTGTGCTGCACAGAAGGCTTTGCATCGAGAGTCTGTGAGTATAAATCAAATTGTAAAATAGATCAAGAAGTGATGCTTTATTCTGCCTGCCCAGGTGAAAGCCCTCAACTTTGGCCATTCCTTGCTCCCAGACCCTGCTGTAGCCAGGGCTCCTCTTCTCCACTGCTTGTTCCACATTAGGAGAACAGCAGTTGGGCTTTCTCTATGGATTTATATTCACACCTTGTGAACCTCTGCCTCCAAGGGAAAAGCAATAGTGTGGAAGACAATTTCTGCTGTCAGCTTATGCACTTGCCAGGAGGAGGCAGGAATTACCTCCAGTCATTATTGGTCATGCTCATAATCCAAGAGGCCTCTTTCAAGATATGGTGGGACACAGGCTTTTTGCACATTGAATGTTAAAAGGTACTGTCAGCTTTCACAGTAATTTAAGGCTGGCACTCCTACCTGCCTTACTCTTGCTTCCAAAGGGCATCTTTCATCTTTCTTGGAAGCTTATCTTTAGCAGACATCATAAACAAAAGCCTTTAAACACTGTCACCATCTCACAGACTGGCTTCATTCAATACCTGGCCAGAAATGTCAGGTGTCCCTTTTGTCTGGGTAATGGAACATTTAACTGAGGGGAACCAGTATCTGAGGGAGGGCAAGTGCATGTGAGTGTGAGTTTGTACATGGGTGCATGGATATGTGAGGTTCTTCATGCCACCCTCTCCAGCCTCTAAATCCTGGGCAGTGTCCCACAGGAGGGTGAGAAGGTGCTTTTCCTGGTACACAGGCACAGGGGGCTGTGCTGCAGACCAGGAGCATGGATGTTTGCTCCATGTTTTGCTGGGATAAGCTGAGGCAGGAGCCTCAGAACAGAGCTGCAGGTGATTTGGGGAAAAAATAACTAAAAAGAAAGACATTAAAACTGAGGAGGGAGGTGCTGGTGGTTACTAAGCACAGGGCAAGGAGAAGCTTACCATGCAGTTGTTGCCCAGCTGTCTTAGTGCACCTTGGAGGAGATTTTTAGGATACTGTGGACTTTGTTTTCCTCCAGCATGTGAGATGCTGATTCAATGTGAGACACAGATGGACATTTGGCTGTGTTTTTTCAAAGCCAGTGGAGTTTAAAAGAGAGCCATGCTTCAGCAGCAGGGCTTTTCCAGCCCTGGCACTGGTACAACCCCTTCTCCCCAAGCATCCACGCACTTAACCAAGGTGTCCCAACCTCCCTCTTCCCAGAGAACAGCCACCCTGACCTCTGTGCTGGGCCCTTCCTGGCAATTAGCAACCTGCCAAGCTAATCAACACCTCCTGGCAGAGCCCTGCCACAGCCAGGAAAAATGACTGTGCTCTTGATCCGGTGCTGGGAAGCACCAGGAACTCCAGCCAAGTGGGCACCTTGCAGAGTGGGCTCCCTGCCTGCTGGGTGTGATGTCCTGAGCTCCCTGAGAGCAGTGGCCCTAGGGAAGGAGGCCCCATGGTCTGCAGCACACCTGCTTCTCACAGGTTACACTCTGGGGAGCAGGGAGCAGGATTGCTACATGGCTTCTGAGAAGCAATAAACAGCCATGGCCAATCTTGCCTAATGCCACAGTCTGATTTCCAGTGCTGCTGAGCTCCTCCATTGGAAAGAGGAGCCACAGAAACTAGGCTGTGGGTCAGTCTGTTCCCTGTTGCTCATGAAGCACAAAGCCTTCTGCCCTTTGACTTTCAAAATACAGCACCCTCCTGCTCCCTCAGGATTGCCCACACCTTCAGGCCTGTCAGTGCTGCTCTTGGCTTTGCTGGAGATGGACATGGAGAGACAGGACAGCTCCATCTGGCCCTGCTTTGCTGTCCCAATGGCTTCATGATGTTGGCACCTTGTAGCCACACACTGCCCAGTGTCCTCTGCAAAACCCATTGCTCAGCTAATATTCCCAAGGTGGCAAAGAAATGTCCTGTATTCCCTGGGTGGGTGTGTGGCTTCCCCCTCTTTGCTTTGCCTGTCTGCCTGTGGCTCACAGCTGGGACGTGCCTCAGCCCCAGCTGGCTCACTGGTGGGATGCTGGGGACGTTTGTCAGCTCCAGTGCCCAGTCTTGGTGGGACAGGGATGCAGGGGATGCTGCAGACTCACTGCAGCCATGGAGCTTGTCTAGGGACCAATCAGTGCCAGCAGCAGCCTATGGATCCGTGTCTGGGATTGCCATGATAACCAAAGCATGGCATGCTTGTGACACCTTCACTGAAGTGAGTGACCATTGCTGCACCACTGAGGGATGGTTTGCAGCTGCCCTGAACCACCAGGGCAGAGGCAGCCACTGGCAGAGGGCTGTTTAGGAGGGGTGTGCTGAGGCTGGCATGGGGGAAAACAGGAAAGGCAGCTGCCTACTGGAAGGGATTAGATGCAGCTCTGAGTGTGGAGAAGGCAGTCCAGCCTGCCAAGCAGTGCCTATTGGGAGAACTGAGGAGGAGTATGAATTAAATAATTGCCCAGCAATTAATTTCTGATCACTACCTCTGCTGCTGAAGGACTCTTGCTCTGTTCTCACAAGCTGGACACAGGGGCCAGCACAGCCTATTCCAGTTCCTTCAGCATCATACCCAGGTACTTCAGAGTGATTTACAAGGAGCTGTCACATCACCAGTGAGAGAAACAACCCAAAATGATGTTCCACCATGCTCCTTAGGGTGAGCTCTGAGTAATTACTCCAATTACACTCCAAATTACAGGGAAGCCAGTGGCCTCCATACAAGGACAGATTGCAGAGTCCATCTTTAATTGTTGCTTGGGCTGTGCTCTGCTGCCTCCAGTTTGAAGTATATGTTCATTTCCCTTGTGGGTCTGTTATCACACTGCTTATCATCACCTTTTTATCTACTCCTCTCTTTCTAGTATGCATGTCAAAAACGACAGTATATTAATCAGCCAAGCTTTCTTCACTGCTTCTTGTCAGCAGCAAACTGCCTTCTAAAATGGAGCAACCAGTCACCTTCACTGGAATTGCCTAGGAGAGGTGTCCATCAAAAGCCAGTAAGTGACAAGCCCATGGAGAGCATGATTTGTTGCTCCAGGTAAATGATGAAGGACAGGGCTTAGCCAGGCAGGGAGAGGTCAGCTGTAAATCCAGATCCCTGCCTGAGACTGTTATTATGTCAATAGTTATGAAAGCCCATCTCCCATTCTTTCTCTGCCTGCAGCCCCAGTGCATTCCACCAAGCAGGGCCTGCACAAGGACAAGGCCCATGGCAGGGGGATGCACTGTCAGCACAGATTTTGTCCATAGCGAAGCTACAGGGCTGTGTCACACTGAGCCTACCCACACCTTGGTCACAGCAGTGCCAGGGATGGGGAACTCACCCAGGCTTTGTCAGGATGTTTCAGAAGGTGCTCACACACTGAATCTGTGCCTTATTTCTAACCACAGCATTCTCTCATCCTTGTCTGCCAAACAGAGGCACTGCCAAACATTTAATCACATCAAAAAGAGCTTTAATAAGCTGGGATCAAGTTAGCCCTTTAACCTTTTTTTCTGGCCCACATTGATGGTGTCCCAGGAATTTCTCTCCATTAAAAGTCTGTCTTCTGATCCCTTCATTGTTCTTTAGCTTCTTTGGGCATTTTTCCAGTTTCCCTGCCTCCTGAGATGCTGCCCCCACACTGGGCTTGGTCCCAGGGAGGCTGCAGATCCCTCCTGGACAGCTCTGATCAGTCCCTTCCCTACCAGAGGCACCTTTTCTTCAGGGGGAATTGTCCCCCAGCCACCCAGGGCGCAGCCCCCTTGCCCTGGTGCTGCCAGTGCACCCTGCTCCTGTGCCCCCTGCTCCTGGTACCTGTGCCAGGATGGCCTCAGCAGAGCCTGGGCAGCCCCCACCTTCACTGAGACACCGAGGAGGTGTTCCATACTGGAGGGCTGAGAATTAATCCCCGCTGGAGGCCCCCGGAAACACCTGGCTGAGGGCGGGGCGGTGCTTGCAGCAGGGCTGGGGCGCTCCGCAGAGCCCGGCTTTCCAGCGCACAAACTCCGCGTTCGCTCCCGGCAGCTGGAGCTGCCAAAAGCCTTACGCAAGCCACTTACATCAGCGCCGTCACCAGCCTGACTGATAGGGACAATCGCAAGAACAGAGATATGCCAAGATCTCTTTTTCATAAAATGGTGCTAATTGACACTAATGATAATTCCCCGTTTCAAACCTTTATCAACCAAATCCGGTCAGGGCCATTCCGGCCCTCGGCACAGGACTGATGTCAGCTGGAGCGGCCTGGGACATCCTGTTTACTCCATGGAGGCACGGGCAGTGTGCCAGCGCTGGGACCCCGGGGGAAGTCCCAGGGACCCGCAGGAGCTAATTAGGTGCTCCTTTCCCAGCTCCTTTATACGCTCACCGATGTGTCAGACCTGCCGATTTAAACATCTAACCCCGGCAGCTATTGTTTAACATCTTCCTGAAGCCCTCCGAGGATGGAAAGTGTTTTATTGTGATTATATTTTATTTTATAGCATGCTGTATTGTTTGGCTTTTGCCTCCCAAACGCTGAACAGAAATATTTATCAAATACCTCTCCTTTTCTGGGTTGCTGCCTACATGATTTGTCACCCTCTGCCTTTCTGGTCTGGGCAGAGATTTTTCCTTGTGCTCACTGCTTCCTTCAACAGTCCTATGATGCTCACGCAGCTTGTCACACTTATGCCTTTTATTCTGATCATTGTTTTTGCAATTGCCTTTACCCTGAGATGTGCAGAGCTGTATCTTGTTCTGGCCACAGTTTTGGGGGATAGGCTGACATGAGCTGGGGCAGTTCTTGGCCTCTGCTTTGGGGTGTCTATTTGCACACCCTGCTCTGGGCAATGATTTCCAGATTTCCACCCCTCTGGCTGCTGCAGTGGGCTGTGGTGCTGTCCTGCTCTGTGTGAGCATGGATCAGCAGGTGCTGCTCCCCTTGGGCTCTCCAGCCATTGCACCAAGGCAGAGCAGAGGTGGAGGTGAGTGGCTGGGCAGGTTCCTGCAGGGTGGGTGCAGTGGCTGCCTTTCATCCTAGGAGGGGCAGATAAGACTTTTGTGCTACCCCCACACATGATTTACAGCACAGGAGCCAACACCCAAAGCACAGGGAGTGGGCTCTCCTGGAGTGGAAATGTGGGCACCCTGCAAGGCAGTGCTCCAAAGGAGCAGCCCCTGAGGCAAATGGCTCCTCACTGCTGTGCTCTGCAGGCATGGGGTCCCTCCATGCACCTCTCCCTGGAGCACATTGGCTCTGCTGATGGCTCTTACACAGAAAACATCTTTGGTTCCAACAGTAATAAGAAAATACAAAGAAACCTGCTTTTGAAGGCGTGCACAGCTCCCTCTTTCCCTAAAAGAAGCACGGCTGGAGTAAGTTGGTGATTGCCCACAGGGGCTGTGGCAGAGCAGGGGACACTCCCACATTTGGCATCTAGGAAGGGTTCTGCCCCTGCTGTAGGGAATGGATGCTGTACCCCGAATATCTGTAACACTGCTGGATGCACACGTGTTCATGGCCAAGGCTGAGGTTGTCAGGTGAGCAGCATCTCCCATGACTGTGCTGCAATCCTGAAGATCCCCCCCCCAATAATTACCCTTCCCAAGGGCTCCTGAGCCAGCAGGTGCCCCAGTCATCACAGCAGGCAGGCAAGACACAGCTAGCAATTAATTTCCTCTCTACAAATTATCAAATTACAAACTCGCTTTTTAATTGTACACTCTTTGAAGGAGGTCACTGCATGGCTGGGACATAGTTCTGCCTGTGGATCACCCAAGAGCTGGGTGGCAGCTATTTTGGGTGTCTGGGAATGATGAGGTCTCCAGCTGGGCTAAATGAAAGCACCCCTGGGCCATGACCCTGCTGCAGCCCCTCACACCTGCCCTGCCTGGCCCCCCTCTCCCCAACAAATGCATGGGTTGCTCTGCATCCCTAATGCCTCTTTCCACTTCCTGAGCAGAGCCACATGCAGAAGCAGAGCTTGCTGCAACCCAAGGGCTGCACATCCACAGAGTGGGGACCAAATTGTGTGGGAGCCCCTGAGCTGTGGGTCCAGCATCACTTGTCTCCCAGCTTGCTGCCCCACACCCCAAAAAGGGTCCCCAGCCATCCCAGCCCTGGGACATTTCCACAGGGATGCAGGCCCTGTGTGAGAACTCCTGTGCCTGGTTTGCTGTCATCATTCTGGGACTGCACAGGAGCTGACTCAGTCACAAGAAGGGGGAAGGAAATAGGAAGATGGCCATGGGAAGGACAACATCCCAGAGCACAGGGAGCTGCTCCCCAGCCCCGGCCCTGCACCCACACCCTAGGAAGATGCAATGACAGGTGACTGTAGGTATGAGCAGCACAAAAAGGCTTATGGAAGGCTGATTCAGCTGGTACAGGGGCTCCTCACAGGTGCATATCAGCTGCCACCTTGGAAGGACAGCTGCATAAGGTTGACAACTCTCCTGGCACCCAGCCCAGTCCCATGGCAAGCACACCTGAACTGGCTTTTGTTATTGGCCATCCACTGACTTCATGCACCCAGATGCTTCTGGTGAGGCTGTTTAGGTGGTTGCAGGTGTTTAGGCTGATACAGGCAGGTACAAATACCCCTCTGCTTATGCTAGAGGGGTGGCTTTTCCTTATGCTTGAGATCTGTAGCAACAGTTGGTTCCTCCAGCTTGCAGTAAGTTTGTCAGTGTCTGCTCTATCTCACTGTAGAAAAACTGCTAATGCTCTTCAAGTGACTTTTGTAAGGTGTTACATTTTAGCCATGAGGTGCTATTTGGTCTCTTCAAGCTGTGATGGAACAAGCATTTCTTCCTCTGACATGTCTGTGTACACCAACTACACCTGGAACATCTGAGCCTTCATCCTCTTCACTCTGAAGCCTTGTTTTATTGGTCAGGCAGCTCTCCCCCATTTTTATGTGCCAGAAAGTGCACAGGTGCAGGCTTGGGCCAGGTCACTGGGGAAGAGGGTGCTGGGCAATGTCTCTGTTCTTAGAGATCTCCAAAACTCAAACGTCTTGATCCAGTGTTTGCAACAGTCTTGATGGGAGCAGAAGTTTGGACCAGAGGCCTCCAGAGATATTTTCTAACCTTTATTTTATTTTTCTCTGGATGCTGTGTCTAGCACAGAACAGTGATTTGTCAGTGGCCTCATCACTGCAGGGCAGCCTGGTTGCTTCCATCAGCTGTGGTCCTTAGGTCACGTCCTCAGCCATTGCTTCCCTGTACAGAGTTTCATCCTTCACAGCACTTGTGCCCTCAGGTCCCTGCTTGCCCTTGTGCTCACAGTTTCAAGGTGTATTTGGGGCTGTTCCCTGGGTGACTCAGATCACTGGCACTGGCAGCATGTGCTCCTTGCTGTTTATGGCACCACCAGCTTGTGTCATCTGCTTGTCTTACCAGGAAAGACTTTTCTAGTCATTTAGTTAATTGGTTAAAGTATTAAATTATGCAACACCAAGAGCTGATCCCCTTGGAGCTGCTTGTAATAGCCAAATGGCATCTCTAATTCTCTGTTGCCCTTCAGACTTGGTCAGAGCATCTGTTTGTATGCAGTGTTTTTAACTCATGTCAGATGGCATTAAAAATCCTTGAGGAAAGTGGATTGCAAGGCATCAACCCAGCCTGTCAGGCAGGACAAGCTGTGGTCTTCTCCAGAAAAGAAGGACAACAACTCTGTTTTCCAAACTCTCTCTCTTGACAATGAGGTGCTTAACTGTGTGCCTTGGCTGTTTGGCTGTTGGGAGGAGGGCCACACAGGGCCACCACTGTGGCACTGGGAGAAGTATCATGAGCATTGATTGTCCACAGCACCTCTGCTCTGGCCCAGGCATGGTCAGCATCCCCTTCCTGATGGTCCTGTAGCTGGACGTGCTTTGCTTGGGTGAAGGCTGGAGGCCCCAGGGATGGGTCAGTGTCATAATTTCTAGGGCTAATAGACTCATTTCCAGGTTAAACAGCTGGCTGGTTGGTGCAGGAATTGCTATTGTGCCCACAAAACTCATCACCTGAGCAGGTGACACCCGCCTACCACACAGGGGAGGAGAGAGGCTGGAGCTGTCCATCCTGCCACTGGTGGGATGAGATGGGCAGCTGCCGGGGGGAGTGGTGGACATCAGTGAAATCCCTCATGCCAAGCACAGGGAGCTGCAGCTCAGGCTGCACTGGGAGTGCAAAGACAGGGCTCCAGGCAGTGCCTGTCCCTGGACAGGCTGAACCTCATCCTCCTGGTGAGAGGAGAAGGAGGAAACACAGCACGCAAGAAGCTTGTCCTGTGGGAGGTGTGGAGCCACCATGGGGGTGCTGGCACCTGGAGCCTCTGCTTGCATTAGCACCTTCATGGAGATGAGCCCTTGCACCACAGTCTCTGCTGCTCTGCACAGATGATTTCTGGCCAGTTTAGCCTGCCTGTGGCTGTGAGTGTGTAACCCTGCTCTGGGAGGGTGCTTGTCCAGCAAACACTGGCTGGCTTGGCTCTACAGCCCACCTTGCAGGTGCTGCCAGTGAGGTTGGCAGTGGTGGGGAGGATTTCACCCACTCACAGCTGCCTTTTTCTTGGGCCTTTGGTCAGCATGGAAGGAAGTGCTGGAAAAGGAGCAGGCTGTCTGGGGAGAGCTCTGCTGATGTACTGGGGTCCTCTCCAACACCCTGAATGAAGTTAGAGCAGCGTGCCAGGGAGATGCCATCTCACAGGTCAGACCATCTCTGCTTGTGCAACTCCTTTTGACTGTGTGCTCAAGGATAGGGGTGTCTCAGACTGTTCTAAACTCTAAAAGCTTTTTCTAAAGTAGTGGCTGTTTGTGGGGTTGCACTTCTTGTCTCTCCATCCTGGCAGCTCAAATACCCAGAAGAATAAACTGCACAAGGACGGCCCCAATCTCGATGTAACATGATAAATTATGTAACACAATGTCACAATTATGTATTTCTGAAAGAGAAGTAGGGCAGGGAGCTGCGAGAGACGGCTCCACTCTCTGGTGAGCAACACCCACGAGCTGCTGCTGAATGAACCGTGAGCTGGTGGGGTCACCTCCCTCCAGATCCTTAATGCCACAGTTCACTGCAGAATCGGTAGGAGCTTTCAAGACCCATTTTTTTATTCCTTCAGAGGCATGGTGTGTGTGTAAACCCTAACAAAGGGAATAAGCAGGTAGTTTGTGCAGCCAGCAGCACATTGCTTGATGCTTGCACAGCCTCTTGGCAGCTCTCAGCAAATCGTTTACCCAGGGCTCTGTGCTGGGTCAGGTCAGAGCTTTTGGAATCCTCTGACCACTGCATTTGCAGAGCCTTTGTTTGTAATTTCTGTACCAGTACACTGAGCATTCGTGCTTCATCTTCCTCACTGCACTGGGAGAAGAAATACATTGTGATCTTTGCAGGGCTTGTCAGAAGTGGGCAGGGAAAGGCAGAGACTGAACGAAGTCGATTGGTTTGGGCAATCCAGAGCCGCAGGAAGAGTCAGCAGCCTGTGTTTCATCTCCGCTTCCTCTGCTCCAAACACAGATGGGAAAAACAGGAGGGGGAGGGAGGAGAGGCAAAGATAAAGTGAGAGACAGGAGGAGTGAGTGCTGCTGCAGTACCAGTGTTGGAGCAAGCAAAATATTTTAGAGCAAAACAGTGGGTCATATTTTTTGGCCACTCTGTACTGAATGTCTTGATCTGAGGGACTGGAGTCAATTGCAAATTAAATAATTAAAATACTTCTTTTTCTTCCTCTTAGAGTAAGAAATGAGCTG
Organism: Agelaius phoeniceus; assembly: GCF_051311805.1. Classification (NCBI taxonomy): domain Eukaryota; kingdom Metazoa; phylum Chordata; class Aves; order Passeriformes; family Icteridae; genus Agelaius; species Agelaius phoeniceus. The sequence goes on from NC_135274.1 coordinate 15,104,605, forward strand.
CCTAGCTGGTGGTGGGCTGGCAAGGAAGCTGTGCTCCTGTGGGTGGGTGCCTGGGTAGCACTAGAGGTGCCAGGAAGCTGTGTGAAGGTGTCTGGAAGAAAGTGGAGCCCGGAGCACACTGCAGCTGTCTGGTGTCCCTGCCAGCAGTGACATCCCCCATGGTCTGTGTGTCTGTGTAATGGACCACAGAAGGTGTACTGCACAAAAGTGTCTGAGGTGAGAAAGGAATGAGTATCTGCATTGGGAGATACTCATTTCCTCTCCTTATTCCCAAGAGCAGAGAAATTCTTTCCCAGCAACTCTGATCTGGGCTTTCATTTTGGACTCACCCAGGCCATTAACATCCATGCCACTGTCCCTGGGAGCTGAGGTCTGGGCCATGCAAGTGTGTATGAGGCAGGAGGAGCAGCACTGAGCACAGCACACAAGCACACACACCATCACATGCCTCCCCCACGGCCTCTGCATGTCTGGAGAGGAGGAAATCCTGCTGAAGCTCACCGGATGCAGAGGGGAAAGACCCAGCAGACGTGACCTGTTCCCATCCCACCACAGCCCAGGGCTGTGCCATGCACATGGGCATCCATGTGATGCCAGGGGAAGAGCAGGGACACCCATGCGTGTGGGTATGTAGGATCAAATCCTGAGAGCATTTGCTCAGGAGGAAGAACCTGAGCCATGCTGCTACTTTTCTGACTCCTCCAAAGGCTGTTGAAGTCCCCCAGGTAAAGCAGGAAGGCAGGATGTGACAGTTCCAATGTCAAACTGCAGCAGGAGGAGGCAGCAGCTTTCAAAAATAACCTTTGCAAGGTCATCCCTGAGCAAGGCAGAGCAGCAGTGGTGGGCTTGAGCACTTTTCTGCAATTCAGCTCAAAAAGACTGGAACTTGCCTTTTCTTTATGGAAAGGAAAGCATGTGATGACAGGTCCCCTGAGCTTTTATTTTGAAGCCAAATGCTTAGAGTGCATGAAGACAGCAAAAGCATTTTCCTTCAGGCAATACAAATCAAATAAATGGAGACAGTGCAGTGCAATTCAGTGCAGGCAGCAGCGAGCACAGGCTGCACTCACAGCTCAGCATCGTGGGGGCATTGGTGACAGAAAGTGCCCAGGACTGGCATTGCCAGCAGTCCCTCTGCCCCAGACATCTCCTCCCCACTGGGGGCCATGTCTCTGCCCTGGTGTGACTTTGCTGGAGCTTTTGCAGTGAGGTTTTTTGCCTTCCTGTCAAGCTGGGTGTGTGAAGCTGTCTGTAAAGTTTAATTAAACCATACAGAGCCAGCTTCAGGAGAAGCTGTCTGCTTTAAGAGACTCTCTGTTCAATGTTGCAAAGCTGAGTGGTGTTCCTATGGGAATGGATGTATTTTTTTATTATCCCTATGGAAGAGGGATTAGCATTAAGATGGGTAGCTGCCCATTCTTCCCACTCCCATTTGCTGTGATAAAATAGTCCAGGCTGCCCTGTACAAGAAAGTAGCTGCCAAGAAGGGACCTGTCCTCATGGGCTGGCTTTTGCAGGGTACTCTGAGCACTGTGATGATGAGGAGCAAAGCCCAGAAGATGATGCTGGGACTCTCCAGAACTGCCTCAGGCAGGCATCTGAGCACCCCTGGCTGGAGGTGGGCTGGAGAGGGACAGCTGCCTGCTGTGACCCAGGGAACTGCTAAGGGACCAGCAAGCAGCACTTGGACCACGTGCACCAGTGCTTGCGGTGGGGAGAGGCTGTGTGCTGGCCCCATCCTGGCAGAGGAGTCATGCAGACAGGTTTTTGGGAGCATGTGACTGTGCCTTGGGAGTGAGTGAGTGCTGGATGCACTTAACTCACCTTTGCTGCATTAACGTCTGCTAAACAAATGATCCTGTGTGAAAATTGAATCGTAAGCAACAATACAGCAAGAAATGAGCCAGTGGATTTTATAACAGCTCTAGAACCCTTATCCTCTCATTAATGGGTTTTACAGCCATCTAAAGTGAGCCATCTCCCTGGAAATAAAACATTTTCTTTACAAACAGCCCTTTAGGTGTTGCAGGCTACTCAAGAGCTGGGGCTTGTTTCTAATTAAAAGAATCAAATTCCCTTCACTTATGTGGTTTGTGGCTGGACTACCAGCCACATCTGCAAGCTGGAGCAGTTCAGTGGAGACCAGCAGGTCTTTTTTAATCCTCCTGGGTGAGGGGGACTGGAGCCCCACCCTCACACGGGTTTGCAGTACTTACCCCAGTCTATTCCCATTTAGCAGAAGGTGCTGTGCAGCACAGATGCTCAGTCTTGCTTTCCCTGTCACTCTGGCCAGGAGTTGGTGCTTTGTTTACCCACATCACAAACAGTGCAGGGAAAAAGCTTTTAATTAAAACCCCTGGAAATGAGTGAGATGAAGCAATGCTCCATGGCATTGGCAGAACACCAGTAAGAAATCAATTTAATCTTACTGTGATGAGTTTGCTGCACCTTCCTGTTTGATTTATAGGGTGAGTGCAATGTAGGCTTTGAAACAACCAGCAGGTCTGAGATCCATTCTGGCCAACTTCTGGAACTTTTTCCAGGGGCTGTAACCCATCTCCCCACATCTCCTGGTCCAGCTGCCTTTGATGGAAGGGTTTGTCTCCTGCTGGCCCCTGCTCTGCTCACACAGGGGTGTATAAGTGGCTGTGACCCTGCCACACTGCCTGGCACTGCCTCCTGGTCTGATGGCAGAGGGCAGCATGCTCTGGGGTGGCCCCTGCCCAAGCTGTTTTACAAGCCCATCTCAGCACCTTGGGACTGAGAGCAACAGGTTTGTTTGCTTCCTTAATGTGTCCTTTCACACTGGGTTGGACCGTGTCCAGGCAGGCGTTTATCTCCCTTCCCACTGGAAGCTGTGCAGGCTCATGCCAGCTGCTGTCTGAGGAACTGCTCTCCATTTCAAAAGAAATCAAGTCAAATTTGTTCCCAAGCCTCTATTAATCATCTTTTCCAACTTCTTGTCTTCTAGCAGCAGGCTCTGCTTGGCTGTTTGAGCTGGAGGATACAGGAACCTTGCCTGGTTTATCCTTGGTGTAGCCCATCTCTCTAAGTTCCCTCCTCCTGACCCTGGTCCTCTGCAGAAAGCCGTGCCAGGCAGGATGCACCAGCCTGGGCAGTTTGCTGGTGGTCAGACTGGGCACCATCTATTAGCCCTGCTTGGAATAATGCTTCCAGGTTAGGAGGTTTCCCACATACATGACCTTGCCACATGAATCACCACTGCACGAGGAGCTGGGGTCCCCAAATCATTCCCAATAATAATTTAAAGGCTACAGTCAACCTCAAATCTATGCCTGGCTATCTGCCACAGCTGCCATGCCCCACTGTGGGTGTGATCTGTTCCCACATGGGGATTGGGAAAGTCATTTAAAAAAGCAGTAGGGACCTTGTTAAGCAGGCCTGGCCCCCTCACCTGTCAGTGCTCACTGCAAGAGCTCAGGTGGCACCTCTGCCAGGTCATCGCAGAGCCATTTGTGCCAGGAGTGCTCCAGACTTGGAAAGTCCCTGGTCCTGCCCATGGAGCTGATGCCCCAGAAAGGCTGATGGAGCTGTCAGGAGCTGATGTTAATCACTGAAGGCACTTGTGGCTCACGTGTCTCTGGGGGAGATGGGACCTGCTCAGCTGCCCCAAGCTTGGCTGCAGAACAGCCCCTGCCATGTCCCATCCTGTACCAACACTTGCAAACCTCTGATCTCTTTGAGCCTCTGCACAGCCCTGTGGCTCCTTCCCTCATGCCCAGCCTGTGGCACCAGGGGTGCTGGTCTCACTGCTGTGGGTCCTGACAGTGCCTGCAGCACCCGCAGTTCCAATGGCAGCCAAGTGCCAGCACTGTGCAGCCAAGCTGGCACCCACATCAAACACCTGAATCCCAGGGGCTGTGAGCACTCCCGAGGATGAGGAACTGGAGTCAAGGAGGATCCAGTCAAGGGTAAATAAAATTATCCTTTCCCAAAGCTGTGGCACACTTTCTACAGTGAAAGTGAGGAAAGGCAGCCTTCAGAAGGGCCTGGCCATGGATATGAAGGGTTAAATCATGGTTGACATCCATCCTGCTGTGATTTGTCAGCCTGGACACATGTAGTCTGTGGAGAAAAACAGGCAGAGTAATTTCCTGATTTAAATGAATTTCAGAGACCACCACAGGAAGGAACTTGGGATGTGTCCAAAGGGTAACCAGGCCATGGAAAAATACCAGGCAGGGGAAGGGGCCAGGGGAATCAGAACTCGGATTTTCCCCTTTGTCACTACAGAGGTGACAGCCACCATTGCATTTTCCAATTATGAGTCCAGTTTAAGAAATTTGGGATACTTTAAATGTCAGATTGTTGAATAGTCCTCTTTTCTGAAGAGGAAAATTCCCTGAGAGCCTCAGCCATACCCAGCTGGCATTTCATGTTATTTACTGAATTGTTTATTGTACCTGTGTCCCAAGTATAAATCAAAAACCTTATTTGCTGCTGCCTGCCTTGTCCATAGACAAGACATGATATTTAGGCAAGGCTTTGTTTGAATCACTGCATTCCCACAGCAGTGGCAGGGTCCTTGTCACTCTTGCAGCAATCCTGACACAAGCTTAGTGACAGACCAGGTGTGGGATATAAATGATAGTTCAGGGAATCTTGAACTTCTAAAAATTATGAAGGTGTGTGAACCTAGAGAAGAGAAATGAAGCTGAACCAGGCAGCAGAGACCAGAGGGCTGGGGTTGTGAATGTGCTCCTTCATGTCCTGGGGACTCGGGTGATATTTCTGTGCAAAAAAAGAACTGGCAAAGCACAGAGTAGTTAGAAATAAAGGCATGTCCCATTTATTTTCATCCCAGGGACCAAAACTTCCCTAGCAGCAAAGCTGCTCAGTCATTAAAAGTCAGTTGAATAGAAAAGCTTCTTGCAAGTACTGTCAGCACCGGCACAGGCTGGATTGCAGAGATGGTATCTGCCAAAAAGAAATAAAATACAAGCTATAAGAAAAAGTGCTATTTGACCATTAGTGAGTGAATTTATCATCCTGCTTGAGATGCTGGAGTTAATAGAATAAAAGCCTTGTAGACAGTATGGAGGTTATTATTTAAGGCTATCATCACCCTTAATTCAAAATTCTCATTCCAAGGATGCCTGAATGATCACTTGGGCTACATTAAGAGCTGAGTAAGCCTGAGCTTTTTTTTTTTTTTTTGATAAGTTCTCTCACTGTTTTCCTGTCTCATGATGTAATGGTATAGTTATAGCATCTTAATAAATTGCTTTTTTAGGTTTAGAAATTGTATGAAAATTAGCACCATGGTAAAAGATTCAGTTTGCTGGACCAGGCTTGGATTTTTTTAAAGAAACTGAGAAGTACATGTGAGAATCCTTCAGCAGAAAGGGCACCTTTGCTGTGCTGGGGATCTGGGGTCTCCCCGACTGTGACTGTGAGCTAGGGAGCAGAGTTGTACACAAGGGAACAGGAGGAATAGGTGGTGTTGCAAGCAGTGTGTTGAAGATCCCTCATTCCTATCCCATCAGTGGGGTTTGTGATATGCAGTGCCTTTTAGGATGAGACCTGCAGGTGTGTCCCCATTCCACAGGGTCTTGGTGCAGCAGCCCAGGAGCATCCCAAGCATGCTGCTGCAGGTTTCTGCTGGGAGGACCTGGAGCCCCTTTAGCACTTGTTCTGCATGCAAAATAAATCTGCATTTGCAAATGTGGAAATGAGTGTTTCTGGGCTCTCCTACCCAGCCCATATTCATGAATGTTCTTTTCATGTTAGTGTCATGCTGCACTCTCCCTATTTCTTCTCAAGTCAATTCCTTCTTTCATATGGAAATTCTCCCCTCCCTCCAAATATGCATGCCAGGTTCCTGGGGCTGGAGCAGGGTTTTCTCAGAGGTCTCTGCCCTTAGCTGGGAGAAGAAAACATCCTCTGGTGACCTGTGGAGTCTGAGGTGACTGCCTGAACACTGGGAACTCTCTGTGTTGATCCACATCAAAGTGCTTGGCTGCATTTTCCACTTTCTTTATGGCTCTGCATTGAGATAAAACTTATGAAAGACCCAACAGTAGATTCTCATGCCTGTCACAGGGCTAAAATGGTGATCCATCACATGCTGGCCATCCATCCATCCATCCATCCATCCATCCATCCATCCATCCATCCATCCATCCATCCATCCATCCATCCATCCTCCCTCCCTCCCTCCCTCCCTCCCTCTCACAGTGCAAGGCTGGGGATGACTGAACTGCAGAGGGAATGGTGCTGATTGTAGCACTGGTCACAACTGGTCCTTGTGTCATCTCCTTGCAAAAGCTGGGAAGGTCACAAGATGTCCTTTATGGGGTCATTTTAGACCAGGACCAGACTGGCCACAGGAGGAGCAGCAGTGCTGTGCACTAGATGGGATGAAGGTGGGAAGGTGAGAAAGTGGCTTGGGCTGGGGAGGATGCTGAAGAGGATGTGTGCAGGTGTCAAACCTCTTGGCTGGATGTGATGTTTCTTGTGTTAAAATAAAACATTGATTTGCTTTGATTTTGCAATGCATGTGTGCTGCAGGTAGTGTGTATCCCAGCACAGTTAAACAGCAAACTGAAAGTTGATGATGTAGGAATAAAATAATTTAGGATGGCAAAGACCTCTAGGACCATCAAGTCTGGTGATTAACAAAGCACAATAAATATTCCTAAACATGAAGAGGTAGATTGAAAGTAAGTCCTGCTCCAAGGCAGGCAGCTCTGAGCAGGGGCACAGTGCTCCTGCTGTGTGGGAGTATGTTTGGAAATGCTACATTGGTGACGCTTCCTGAGTTAACACAGCCTGGGGAGGGAAATGGCTGCAGGTGCAGGATGGAAGCTCAGCTGGTGAGCATTCCACATCCAGGGTCCTCTCTGGGGCAAATGCACAGTTCAAACTGAAAAGCTGAGTTTGTTCCCACACTGAGAATAAACATGTAGGAACACAAGACCTGGGAAGGAGACAAGCAGCAAGGCTTTTCTCATGGTACCTCAGAGGAGAGGCACAGATACCTGCAATAACTTGCAGTATTAAGCTTAAGGGCAGCTTCAGCATCTTGGAAGCAAGTGAAGTAATTTGTGGTATCCCGTTAGTGCAACTACAGTTCTTTGCAACCAGAAGGAACAAGTCATTAGTGACACCAAGAAACCACTTGAGGAAAATCTCTGTGCATTGATCTGCTGTTGTGGATAAAAGATATTCTGCTGTGTCTCTGCAAGAGGACAAGTTTGTGACAGACTCCTATTTAGTGTGTATTAAAGATCCCACTGAAACCTCCAGATTTATTTATGAAAACACTTCTGGGCCACCAGCTATACTCCATGCAATTTCATTCAGGCTTTTCAGGGGTAGAAGCTTGAATTAAGTATGTAACTGCCCACGAAAAAGCATTCATTTCATTACTCTCCTGATGAGAGGTAGCAGAATGCACAGCTGGGATTTGGAGGGCTGCATATCAAAACTACCACTGTCTAGACAGGAAATAAATATGGTGGGAGAGACATGGCAGCCTGAGCCTTTGCTGTGAGGATGTAGCTGGGGGAGGATGGCAGGGACAGAAGGATGGACTTGGGAGAGCAATGCAGCTGAGGAAGGGAGGGCTTGGTGGCCTTTGAGTGCTGCTGTGCTGTGGCAGAGGGTGACTATGCAGAGATGGCTTTTAGCTGGGGACTTCCCTCTGGCCCGGCTGTGACACTGAGGGCTTAGAGCAGTTTAAACATTTACCTGCCTTAAGCTTCTAAGACCTCTTTGATGGCCTCAAGTGCTCATCTGCATGAAGAGCTTAGGGTGTCCTAAGCAGCCTTATGTCCTTTGGGAGGCTCAGAGCTTGGAGCTGCAGCTCAGCGCTGTGGAGCGTTTAATGGGATTTGTGCTTGGTAGCACAGCTCTGCTGCCCCCCTGCCAGACTGAATGGGGAGGCTGGGGCCAGCCAGAGCCACTCTGTGATGCCTGGAGAGCAAGGGGGAGGATGGAGCTGCCCATCAGCTTTGGGGTACATGAAGGTCCCCAGGAAGAGCAGGGAGCACCAGAAGCAAGGGTCAGGGATGCCCTTGAAGGTTTGCATTGGCCTGATGCATGCAGGGACCCAGCCTGGAGACTGCACAATCCCCAGCATCCCTGATTGTCTGCTATCAACAGCTCTGGCCATGCCCCTGCCAGTGCAGCATCCCTGCTGCCAGGGAAATACTTCAGTGGGCAACAGGAAACAGGCAGAGCCAGGCTGGGCTCCCTGCTCAAGCAGCCTCTGGAGCAGCAGCAAGGCCGAGGTTGGTGTGCATTGATGGGGTGCCTGAAAGCGAGCAGGTGTCTGTCCCAAGTTTCACACAAACTACAGCATCTGACAGCCAGCAATTAACAAATTCTCCTGGCCACCCTGCAGCCCCACCTGCAGTCTCCCAGTCAGGCTGATGGTTCCCAGCACCCCTACACACAAGACATGGAGAAAGCTGCCATCTCTCCTGCTCTTTGCTCATCAGAAGTGTGAAGCTGGCTGGTGGACAGCACACATTGTGCTCAGTGCTTCAGTGCAGCCACCAGCAGCACCAGGGATGGGTAAACAAGCAGCAGAGCTCTTGGCACAACCCAACATTTATGGCTGCTTTTGGGAAAAGCAGCCAGCCCTTTCCTTGCAGGCAGGGGTTGCAGTGCAGGACAGCCATTCTTTGGGTGCATCCACAAGGACCAAGCCTGGCCACTGCCAGCCTGCAGAGCTTGGCTTTGCTGCCACAGCAGGACTGTCCTCTCCTTGGGGGACCAAGTAACTGCTCTTTGTCTCCTCCAGCAAGCCCCATCCCTGCTTTCACCTGTTCAGGCAGAAGTAGAGCTGCTGTTGTGCTGGTTTCCTAAGGAAACTAGGGGCTGTGCAACCATGGGTGCCTGCCTGGTCATTTCCTCCCCTTGCAGGCATGGCTGCTGGCATGGCTCTTTTTGGGGCCCCAGAAGCAGCAGGAGCAGGCACTGTGGGGGTCTCTGTACCTGGCAGGGCTGCAGCAGGTGCCCAGCACTCACTCACCATGCAGACTGCCACCAACAGCCCCCACCCAGCAGGTTTGGGGGGCAGGAAGCACCTGAGGGCAATCCACTGGGGGTTTTGTTGCAGCAGTGGAGGGTCTGTGGGGAAGAGGGGTAGCTATTGTGGAGGCATAGGGTGTTTGTCATGTTCATGGGACATGCTTTGAGGCAGAACAAGCAAAATTGTCCTTGGCTCAGCACAGAGGCAGCCTGGTGGATGTCCTGCTTCATGAGGCTGTGCTAGCCCAGGGACCCTGGGGATGCTGACAGTAAAATAAGCAAGTCAGGGTGCTGCCTTCTCATCCCAGAGGCAGCACTCAAGCTGCCTGCAGAGCTGGGAATGTTTGCAGGGAGCTTCACACAGCAGATAACAGGCACAGCAGAGAACATCACAGCCCACTCATGGATGATTTATGCCTGGAAAGAGGCAAAGCTCTGCTCTCAGGGTATGTCATCCACTCGTGGCTTTTTTGTTTCACTGCAAGGCGTATGCTTTGTACTCCTGCTCAGCCAAATGTGAACTGGGTAACTCCTGCTTTGCATGCAGTTGGAACCTTTCTGGCAAGCTTTTAACTCAAAACTTTAGTTTAATAGCTAATTAATAGACTTAACTCTCACATGCACCATAGCAGTTTGGATTTTTTCTGGGGCTCTCAGAAGTACAATAACATGAGAATGCAGGCAGGACTGGGAAAAACAGGATCATCACCTCCTCTTATCCCCTGTCTCCCTGCTCCACCTGAGACAGGGTGGGTACCACTGGGAGGGGAGCAGTGGCAGTGAACTTTCCCTTCCCCATCTGCAACATGCATTGCATGAGAACAGGAGACCCATGACACTGGGAATTGTCCAGGCCTCCTTCCCTTTCCCTGCTGTTGCTGGCACAGATTGCCTTCCCAGCTTGACACTGACATCCCTGGGGACCGAAAGCCTCTGTTAGTGCTGGACCAACCTGTGCCAGCTGAGTGCAGCCCATGCCCTGAGCTCCCTGTTCTTCCTGCCTTCACTGCTGCCTTGCTCCCAGGGCTGCCTGACCATCTTCCAGACCACACTGATCAGCAGAGATTGCCTCAGCTCTAATGGCATATCTCTGCTGCTCAGCACTGAACAAACACCCTGGGAGAAAAAGCATCCCTGTAATGAGAAGTGAGCACCTGCAGGGAGTGTTCTTGCCACCCTGCATGAAACAGAGACACAGCTAAAGGTGGCTCTCGAATAACAGAGTGTCTTCAGCTGTGCTGGAACAGGCTGGCTTGAAATGCCACTCCAGAGTGAAAATGACAGGGTTATTAATAGATGTGGCCCCATCTTTAGCCCTCAGCTGAATGGTATTAGCACTTCTTTTTTAGCACTAAGGCTAAATCTAATTTTATATTGTCTGAGATACTCAGACAAAACTAGAAGGGCCCCAGACCAGCCCTGGACAGCAGCAATGTGCCAGCTGCTCTCAGCACTCTCTGGGTGTCCCCATGCTGACGCCAGTGCTGCATCATGGCAGAGACTGGCAGTGAGGGGCTGCAGCAGTGATGGGCTGGGCTCCTGTGGAACAGCTTGTCCCTCCTTGCTGTGGGGAGAAGTCACTGCCAGGGCTTGAGGTTTGCAAGGCCAGTGCTGATGCTGCTCTTGCTTTAAAGCAAATATTATTTAGTTAAATGCAGTGGTTCTGTGACTGTGATCATGCCAGCATCCTGGCTGCTGTCCTCCCTGCACCAGGGCATCCTCTTGGGCAGAAACCCAGTCTGGCTGCCCTTGTGCCAGGGAGTGCCTCCTCTTCCTCCCCTCCCTGTGTAGGTCCTGGCATTACTCTGCCTCAGCTCACAGCTTTTCTAGCAACAGCTAGATGCCTGGTGCAAGTACTGGGGCTCTGCTGCTTTGCCAGCACTACCACAAATCCCAAAGGCACAACCCTGTTAGAGCTGCAGGTATGAAGCCAGTCTTGCCTGTCCAGATTACCTGCCTGTTTGGCAGGATAAGACCACTCCTGGCAAAAGCACAGAGGAGAAATCACATCCCTGTGCTGGAAGTCAAAAACATTAATTAAACCTGCGGTATCACTGATTGCTATCTCAGGGGAGAGGCAGAAGGTGAGAAAAAGCTGGGGGGAAGGAAACTCAGGGGAGGATTTGCTAGGAGCATTCCTAACCTTTAAAAATAGGTTGACTATTTCTGCAATGTCGGCATCTTCCTATAGGGAGGCACTTAGAGTGGGTCAAGCTCGTGCCAGGGATTTTCAGGGAATGAACTCCTTTAGGGAAGAGGAACACGTGTCCCAAGACCCTTTTCAGCTAAATATTTGGTGGAGCCTTTCTTATGTGGGCATCCTAGCAAGGACAGTTGGATCCTGGGGAAAATCAGCCCATTTTGTATGGGGATGTGAACAGGGCACCCCCTGAGAGCTGGGCCAGGAGCACTGTCACCAGGCACTGAGCTCTCTGTTCCCCATACAAACGATAGTTCAAACCCACTTAGGCTGCCAGTGTTATCAAGCAAATCTGCAATTGATCTAGAAATATTCATCCAACTAAACTCCCTCATAATCCAGCTGAAGCACCTGTGCTTAGACAGAGTCACTAGGTGCTATTTGCACCTAGTGGCTCTACCTAAACACAGTTGTTTCAGCTGGATTAAGCTGTGCCACAGGCTTTTCTCTTGAGCTGCAAATATCCAGCCCTCTACAGCACACAAGGCCTGCAGCTGGTGAACCTCCAGCAGCCTCTCATGGATCCTGTCCCATCTCTCTGCTCACAAAGAGGGTGGGCAAAGGTCCTCTTTCCTCAGTGTTCCATGGGTGCCTGGGGCTGCAGGCACAGCCCTGCCTCCTTGCCCAGGACAGCATCCTGCCTTCCCAGCTGGAACCAGCAACCTGCTTTACTGGCCAACCAGTAAAGCAACCTGCTTTGCCAACACCAGCTGCCACCCCTGCAGGTGGCCCTTGGGGAGGGGATGTTGTCCCCATGCCCCACGCACTCTTGGGGTGCCCAGAGGGGACCTGGGCAGTCCCACACTTGGTAGTGGTGGCCATGGTCCCCATCTCTTCCCCTGGGGACAGGTAGTGATCTGCTGTTTGTGGTGACTGCTTGGCATGCACCATGATCTCCTGTGCCAGGTATTGCACTGCTGCACCTGCTGTCCTTCTCCTTCTTGCTGCCCACTCTGCTGCCCTGCTGCATGCACAAGCAGGGCACCAACAACCCTCAGCCCCTTGCCATCCTGGGCACCAGTGACCTGCTCAGAGGGCTTTGCTGCTTTAGTGGCCATAGAGCCAAAGGAGCAGGATAAGAAGACAGGACCGAGCGTGGGGCTGTGAGCAGCATTGGGTGTTGGGCAATGGGCTGGGTGGCTGCTGGGTGCAGGGCTGAACAGAGCCTAGCAGCTGCTGAGATAGCCAGACAGTACAACTGGTGTCTGCTGTGGGGAGTGCTGCACCTAATGGGAATCTCTTCTGGTGCCACTGGCAGATCAGGTAATGGCCAGGAGCCATGGGAAGGAAGGTTATCTAGCAGAGCCAGCATGGACAGGAGCCCCATTTTCCTCCAGCCCTTTTTCCACGAGCATGGCAAAAGCATGGTGGCACTTGTCGGTGGCATTTGTAGGCTCCTGCCAGCTGATCTTTTCATCCCTGACATGAAACAGTGCAAACAAATGTCCCTGCTTGCTTTGACTGCTTCCCAGGGATTCCTCATTTACATTATAATGAACCCATATTTTGCTGTATAAATAAACCTGAAAGTTGGCATAGAAAGGACTTATCAACTCTAAAGGTATTTGCATGTTCCCCAGATGGAGGGAGAGAGCCACACAGGGATTTAGTGGGGACAAACTTCAAGTGCTGGTGAGTACAGGGAAGATTTACAGCAAGATGAGAACATCTTGCTCGGGCACTTCAAAAGAAAAGTTGTGCCCGGGGCTGAATGAAAAGTTGTGTCATGACACAATGAGGTGGGGGTTACTGCTGGGCTGAATGTCTGGTGTTTCTGCCCTTATCACCTGTCCCCTTTGCTTTCTGCTGCCACTAAGGAGAGCAGAAGGCTCAGATGGGGTCTCAGGTTGCAGGGACTGGGAGGGACCACCTGCCCTTGCCTTGCAGATGTGTGTGCTCATCCCCCCTGAGTCCCAAGTGCAGGTCAGGCTGGTGCTCGGTGGATCAGACAGTCACACCAGCCTGCTCTGCTCCCTGTCCTGGACCCTGTCAGACTCCCAACCAAGCCCACTGACAGCCAGGGGGTTCTGTCAGGCTAAGACATAGTGGTGCATCAACACCCACTAATGCCGTAGCAGTTAGCACTTGCCTGTGCTGAGCCACGTCTGCAAGTGATTTCGGAGTGCCGGGCACGATCTCTAATGGGCAGGCAGCCCCGAGCTCGGGCTGGTGTCTGTGAAAGGCACTTCCCTGACCCACTTACCCTGCAGCCACACCTCTGGCCAGAGACCAGCTCCTGCTGGTGTCAACAAGCCTGTGTTTAATCCAGAAAAGAGCAAAATCTTGACTTTGCTAAAACACTTGACAGGACCATGGTGTTGGAAAGCAATTTGTGAGCCAGTCAGCAAAGCACAGCAGCTGCAGAATCTGACAGTGCACAGGGTGAGGACAGGAGCACGGCTGCAAGTCCAGCCGTCCTGGCCCCTGCTGATGCTGTGCTGGCTGCTGGGAAGCTCTTCCTCTTCTTAATGTCACAGTTTTGCAGACCAGGATTAGGGGTAAATGTATCCCTTGTGTGGGCAGGACACAGTGGGGAGTGTCTTCTCCACTGGGCAGTGGTGAGGCTGCTCCTGGCTGGCGTTGGGATCTTTAACTCAGGAGGAAGCAGGGGAAGTGGATAGCACCCAGAGGAGAGCTGGCATGCTGGGTAGGGCTAGAGGAGAGGTGCAGGACCTGGTCTGCTCCAGGGAAGGGCAGGCTGGGGGAACACAGCAGAGAATTGTGCCAGCTGCTGGCAGCAGCCCCAGACGGGAGCTTTGGAGGTCCAGCGGGGCATTAGGAGAGTGGCTGGGTCATGCCTCCTGTCCACCAGGGACCACTGCCACCTGGCCCCATTTTGAGCTGTGCCCAGCTGACCCACATAGCCCTGCTATGTCTGGGAGAGGCAGCCTGTGCTGGCTGGTACCATTACACAACCCTGCTGCAGCCTGCTGCCTGCACACAACAATAGGCACTATTTTTATTCCCTTTCTGGTTGTCACAGGCAGTTCAAGAGTCCTTGGGGTGGAGGATTTTCTCCCACACGCTGTTATGTAGGGCATTTCAGTCACTTGTCCTTGTGACCTGCTTGTGCCTGTCCCTGCCATCCCAGCATTCCCCTGCCAGGACCAGCAGGAACAGGATGTGGGGTCAGTGTCTGTGAGGAACAAAGCCCCAGGCTTGGGCACTGGTCAGAGCCTGCCCTGCCTGCAGACACCACTCAGAGGAGACACATATTCCTGGGGAGATGCTGGTTGTGCCCCTGCCTCACTACTGTGAAGGCATCACTCCCCAAACCAGCAGTAAAGAGGAGAGCACCAACCTGGCCTGCCCAGCCATGAGCACCTCTGGTCCAGATCTGCAGGTGGACTTCCCACTTTGACCTCATCCTTGGGGCAGCCCAGCAATGGAACTGCACCCTGTGTCCTGCTCTGTCCCACTGTGAGGCCCTGCCCTGCTGTCCCAAGGGGTAAAGCCCCTGGCCCCATAGCACCCTTACACTGCCTGGTGTTCCCAGGAAACTGCTGCCTGACGTGGGGCTGGCCACTGGTGACAGCAAGTTACTCAGAGCAGAAAATCCTCATGTGTCATGGGCATGATGTGGATGGAGCCATTTTCTGCACAATTGCTCCAGTTTATTCAGTGTGATAAACCAATAATAAAGTATGATGAGATGAGGCTTGGGTGCAATGTATCTTCCTTCTGAGTCAATTCATTGCCAAATTACTCAGCATGGGAATTTCCTAATGGAGCTGGAAGAAGTGGGGACCTGCAGCATAGGGATTAGATCAGACTAGAAATAAAATTCCCACACTTCCTCCATTAGTTACGTGTACTGTGGCTTCAGACTTCCTAGGCTTAACACAATGATCTCTCTGCATGATTCATGCAAGTACCAGGTGGGGAAAAAGCAAAAGGTGCTACCACACAAAAAATCTTTGCCAAAGAGGAGGATGGGCAAAAGGAACCTCTCCTGGCAGTTGGCAGTGATGCCACATGGCAAGTGGGAGAAGGTGTCAGGAGATAAAGGTACAGCATGAGCAGGGATGGCAGTCCATGCTCAGAGGGAACAGGCAGTGCAGCCCCTGTTAGTATCAATTGGTGCCCTCCTGTCTGAAAGCCTCCTCCCAGGGATGCAGATCTCCCTCAAGGAAGAGCGGACAGGGCTGAAATTCCACCTGGCTGACACGACATCAAAGCACTTCTCCCCACTGCCTGCCAAGTCATGTTTTGCAAGGTGCAATCCTGCACCACCACATCCACAGGTTCTTGGCAGGTTTGGGGTGCTTTGTGCATCCCCCAGTGCACTGCCAGGTGTGTCCTCTTGGCAGTCCAGTTTCCAAAACCTGAGTTGCAGCACCTCTTGGAATAGTCCTGCACCCTGCAGCGCTTCCCTGCTCCCTATGGAGCTTCATGTGTTCTAACTCCTCTGGCTGGCAGAGCAGTTTCCTGGAGGAGCTCGGGATAAAATGCCCATCAGGGAATTCTGGGAAAGAACATGGCTACAATTTCATTGTCAGCTGGATGGACACCTTTGTTAGTGATGGAGCTCAGCTGAGGATGAGGATGAGGATGAGGATGAGGATGAGGATGAGGATGAGGATGAGGATGAGGATGGGGATGAGGAGGGTTGCTAAAGACAAACCCCAGTGACTTGGTGCCTCATGGCTCCAGAAAGCACAAGTCATATGCTTGGAGGCACACCCCCAGCCTCCTGACTGGCTTTACCACCACTGCCTCCTTGCTTTGTTTCCTTCCTTGGACCATCTTCCCTATTTTTCCTCTGTGAGCCTGGATCTGCCTCACAGCTCCTCTGAGCCTCCCCTCCCTGGGGCAGCGGCTCCCTGGCCTTGCCTTTCCCAGGAGCCTGGGGCAGTCTCTGGTGGCACAGAACCTTGCTGTGCTCAGCAGGAGCTATTCCTCCTTGCCCTTTGATGTGTTGCATCCCTGCTTGGGACCGCTGATGGGGACAAGCCCTGGCTGATGATCAAAGTCTCCCCGCCAAGCTCTGCTGCTGCAGCCTGGCCCAGTCCCTGGGATTTCCAGGTGGGAAATCCCTCCTTGTTGCTCTGGGTGGTGGCACAAAGCATGGTATAATGGATTCTGGGAGCTTCCTGCACACTGCTGGGACCAGAGCCAGCATGGCACAGCACCCAGCTGTGATAACAGGGCACAAAACAGGGTTACTCATAAAAAATCACAAGTCAGTGCAGCCAACTCCAGCCATTGGAAAAATTCCAAATATGTCAGTATGTTGCATAGGCGTTCCTGGTGAACCAGCCAGGCATGGCGTGTGCTGCTTGCCCAGGCAGTGCCAGAGACTTCTGCCAGGACATCTGCAGCCCATGACCTTCTCTGTGAAAGCCAAGTTGAAAAATGACCCTGCTAAATCCACTTCAGCACTGCATTCAGAGACAGCCAGGAGTGACCTGCTCTAGAAAACATATTTAGGGGAAAAACAACTCCTTCACCTGCCCTTGGTGCTGGGCTGGCAGAGGCCAAAGCTGCATGTGGGTCCTGGGTCATGGGCTCTGGGCTTTCCAAGCAGCAAGCACTGAGGGCAGGTGCTCTGGAGAGAGGGCTGCATCTCCCTCCAGCTGCCTTCAAGCCCAGCAGCACCCTGGGTCCCCAAGAGCTGTAAGAAGCAGCACAAGGCAGCTCCAGGCTGCTGGCAGGGCCGGTGGGACCCATGGGTTTCCTCACATCCCACTCAGAATCTCATGTTTTTCCAATGGGAGAAGCCACCTGCCTAATTAAACAGCAGGAACAAGCTTGGCATCACCAGTCATGCCTGAGCACACTGCAAATTCCAATGACACTTACAAGAGGAAATGTGCTGCCTTCTGGGTCTCTCTGCTAATATTTAGAAGGCTGCCTGCTGTGTCCTGAGCCCAGTCGGTGCAAGGTATAATTGGAAAAGCTGCTTGAATAGTGTTGTTATAAAAGTGATGTTAAAATAATGGTGTGGAAGGAAAAGCCAGGGCTGTGTGTTTCTGGGGTGTGTGTGCTACACTAGGCACTGTGCCCAGTGTGCTGCAGTGATACATTTTAGGCAGCCTCTGCTGAGGGAAATTAGCATCTTCGTGCTGTACACCAGGTACACCATGTTCTTCAGATGCAAAGGGAGAGTCATATTTAACACCATCCAATAGAACATTTTCCAATTTTTATTTATCAACAGGCATCTGTGTGTATTCCTCAAGAATGAAATATTTATCTGTAGACACATGCACACAGAATGTGAGAGTGCCAATGTATTATTTATCACTGCTTCCCTCCCAGAGCTTATAAATAACTCATGGAACCTGGCTGCCCAGCAGACCCTCTGGACAGCTACCTAGAACTGCCATAGATGCCAGCCCCAGGCAGAGCATCCCCTGCCTCCAGGCCCTGCCAAGGAGAGGGCTGGCAGAGGGTGCCAGTGCAGGGTGGCATTGGCCTCACTGTCAGATGCCTCCCCCACACACCCCTGCACGTCCTGCTGGCTCTGCACAGGGTGGCTGGTGTGGGTCACCCCAGGCAGGGTGATGGAATCCAGGAGCCAAAGGGAACGTGAATGAGGGGCAGGGTCATTGCTGCAGTCCCCTGGAGGGAGCACAGGGGGATGTGGCTGCTGGCTCTTGGCTTAGCCACCTAGAAGGGAAACTGAGGCAGGCTTAGCAGCGAGCCAAATGTGCCGTGCTGGACTCTGGAAACATTGTCATCTCACTGCAGATGTCAGATGATGAGAGCTGCTGTGTAACTAACACACCCCCAGGCCCCACAGTATGGGATACTTCACCTGTAGGGAGGATATGAGAGCTGTGACTGAGCAAAATGCCCTGTCCTTGAGGGAGAGGTTGGATTGAGGCCACTCAATGAACTCTTGGAATGGGAGGCTGAGGCTGGGAGCCCTGTCATGGAGCTGGAGTGTGGGTCAGAAACCAGGCTGCTCACACACAGCCTTTGTCTGCCCAGCCTCTGGGAGCAATGCAATGGGCCTTGTGGACAGCAAACCAGGCAGGGGGGAGGCTTGGGGCCTCTGGAGATCCCTGGGTGCCAATCGGGCCCCCAGGGTGCTGATCTGGGACATTATTTGAAAGGTGCTGTGGGTGAACAAGAGCAGATGGGCATCAGATACAGTTTATGGCTTTGCACATATAACTCTCATTTCAATCATGTAAAAAGAAAAAAAAATTACCCTTCTGCTGGGCTCCAATAGCACCTTTCTTCAGTGCTTAAGACGGACACAGACAAAACATACCAGGGAGCTTTTTGCTTCCCCTGTAGGGTGACTGCAGAGAAATCAGTGCTGCTGCAGGAGCCCAGAGCCATGAGCTGGAGCAGGTTACAGAGATCAGGCTGTCCTTGCTGCACTGCAGGGGCAGGTCAGGGTCTGGTGTGAAAAGAAGGGCAGGGGATCCCCTCAGCCAGGCCAGGCAGGAGCTAAGGAGCTCATGCATCTTGCAGGCAGTGCTAATACAGTGCACAGCTCTTACTGCCTGGAACAGCATGAGTCAGAGCAGGGGAGCAATTACACAGAACCTAAAAAATATAAAGCACAGTATTAATAACTAAGAATTACACTAAATTACTTCATAAGTGAATTATCCTCCCTACATTACCTGCTGAGAGGAGGAGCATCCCTGCCTTCTCTGCAGAGAGAGAGGATGGATGGATGGATGGATGGATGGATGGATGGATGGATGGATGGATGGATAGGAGAATGGCTTTCTGAACTTTGACCCTCCAGCACTGCAGGTCACTGTGCTGTGCAGAATTGCTGGTGAGCACTGCTCACATGGGCAAGGGCTCACTTTGTTCAGTGGCCACTTGGGAAATGAAGTGCAGCAGCTGTTCAGCTTTGCACAGAGATCCTGCACAGCAGCCAAGAGCAGGGATCTGGCTGCATGGCAGGAAGAACTGGGCAGATTGCAGTTACCTTTGCTGTCCCATATCCTTCTGGCTGAGGCCAGGGCTTCTCCAGGAGCCACCTGCCACTGGATGAAGGAGGATCTGGGATGACTTGGGGGGCAGCACCCTACAGCCAGCTCAGAGTGGCCTCAGTCCCAGGGTATGTAGAGGGCTGGAATGGCCTCAGGTCTCATTGTTGCAGCATCCCTGGCCCCACAGAGTGCAGGGGAGTGTGCAGCCCATGGGTGAGCAGGACATGGTGATACCAGGGAGTGACCAGCTGGCACTGCCGAGCACTGGCATTCTCCCAGCTGGAGGAGGTGACAGAGCTCATTTTCTTCCCAGGGTCACGTCTCCAAAAAGAAAGGGAAACACTATCCTGGCAGCTCTGCATGCTGGATTTGCTCAGGCAGGCAGAGCCCCAGGGGAGGCTAATGTGCCTGCAATGTTTGCAGAACCAAAGATGTTTTAACTCCATCCCAGCTGAGCAAAACTCGGTGCTCATCAGACAAGGGTGCTGCAGGTCCTCAAGGAAGGGCCTGGTGCTGGTGAGCCAAGGGAAGGCAGGAGGCAGCTGCTGGGATGCTGCAGAGAGTCAGCAACATTCATCACTCTCTTGAGAGCATCATCCAGCACAGAACTATTTCTAGGCCAGGGCTGTTACGGGGAGGCATTACGGGACTGTCAGGTACAGCATGTCTCCCAGCTGGAGGTGTGCTCCTATCTTGGGAGCAGCCACACAGCATCCTTTGGGGGCTGGCTGGCTTTTGGCTTCACTCCACTTCAAAGCCCAGCTCCCTGTGTGCATTTTAACGAGGTTCACACATTCCAGGTTTCTAGGCCAAGTGAGGGCTTTCATTCCGTGCTGCACTCAGCAGCTCTGCGTGGGGGCAGCCTGCAGTTCAGTAAGGTGAGAGGCTGAAAGTGGTTCAATTTTGCAACAATAGCTGAGAACAAAGCACAGATTGTACCATTTAAAACTGGGACAAAACAGAGATGGAAGATTTTTGTGGGATTATTTTTTTGTTTTCCTCCTAGCCCCCGGTAGACTTCTGTGAGTTGAATTAAATGTAAGGCATCAGTGGCCTCTGCCTCATGCTGGAGCATTCCCATTTGCATCTGAATGACAAAGCCAGGATGAGGCAGCAGCACCTGGAGAGGGAAAGAATCAGAAGAGAGGAAGGAGAGGGACCTCAGATTGGGCTTACTCTCCCGGCCTGGGCTATTTCTGGTATCTGCTGCTGGTTCCTCTCAGCACTACCTATTTTTGTCTTCTATTTTTTTGTCCTGCACCTAGCACATCCAGCTTATGTCTGGGTCTGAGGTACATAGGGATGACAACAGGACAAGTAATTAATCCTAACTGACCTCTCCTAGTGACTTTTCTTCTCCTTCCATCTTGGGTTGACTTGCAGAGCATCTCTTCACCTTGACAAAGAGTATTTTTATGTTACAGGGCTAAAAGTCATCATCACCATAATGGTTCTTAAAACAACAGAGCAAAATGAGCTCATAAAAGCTCCTCTTGTTTAATGCATCAGTGGGCCTTAGCTCACTTTACCCTGGGAACACAGGCAAGCCCTGAGGCTGAGCCAGGTCCTCTCTGAGCTGGCCCCAAACAAGAGAGGAGAGGAGAGCTCCCCCATGCCCAGGTAGGGCACCTGAATAGGAAACCAAACACAATCACTGCCACCTCAATCAGCCACTGCCACATTCCCTATGGATACCATACAGTCCGGAGCAGGCTCAGAATCATTCCCCTCCTCACAGTGTGGATTTTAAATCACCCCACAACCTCCTCCTGAAAACCTGCAGAGCTGAAGCCACCGCAGGTCATGTTGTGCAATTTGCTGTTGCAAGACAAAGAAAACAAGTTCTTCTTTTTCACAATTACCAAACTACTTCATCGAGCAATTTCCTTGCCTCTGTTCTTTGGTTTCAGTTAACAGCATTCCTCGGGGAGGGAAGGTCTAACTGCACCTCGAGTGCCTTCCTGATGGTTCTGCCATTAAAGACAATTGTGGAAAGTTGCTGAAGTACTGTGACTTCAGTCGAACATCTTCAGTCGCAGCAGCGACTGTGCCTTGCTCTAGAGCTGAACCTGCTCAAGGCTCACAGGGATTGCAGGCAGGTGCTGTCTGGAGGGGCTGCCTCTTCCCCAGGGACAAACCAGCGTGACTCTTGCCAGGAGCTTTGCCCTTGCATGTGATACCCCTGGTCCTGATAAAACAGCTCCTGCTGGAGTCCCAGCACAGCCCCAGGTACTTGGTGAGGCTTGGCACTTGCCTGGGAGAGAGAACGTCACCTCGGCTTTGGGAAGAGGGCAGGGAGTGCTGTCCCCACAGCACACAGGTGTGACAGGGGAGCCTCAAGCCCCCATATGAAGCACCTTACTGTGGCAGCTGCTCAGGACTGTAGTGTCCCCATCAGGCCATGCATGGCACAGTGGGAGCAGCAGGGCTCCCCACACTGCAGCAGGCCCGGGTGCACCCAGCCAGGGACACCAATTTCCTTCCCATCACACCATGGCAGGTGCTGGCACGGGGCTGCTCTGGCTGGCAGGTGCTCCCAGGGCTGTGCTGTGCCAGGGACAGACAGGCCAGCCCACCACCACCAGCCTTTAGGAGCCAGCTGTGATGGGCTGTGGAGTCTGTGTCTCTCCTGCTGCCTTTGCCATGCTTCATGGCTGCCCTGCTGGTGCTTTCCTAGGGAGGGGGACAGCACCAGGACCAGACATGGGGACTGAGGGCCAGGACCTCCCATATCAGCTCTTTTGCAGTGCAAGGGCAGCAGCCCCTCTTTCATGAGGGCAAGACCCTGGGTCTTGGCTCACTGCAGCTCAGCTGCCAGTCCTGTGAAGCCCCTGTGGCCTCAAGGAACCCATGGGGGTGCCCAGGCTCCTGTCTGGCCACAGCTCCAACCCCTTCCAACTTCCTGCATTTGTTTCACTCGAGCTATTTGGGGGAAGTAGGGTGTTGTTATGTCTTCAGCTCAGCATCTATTTAGAGAAGGATAATACCATTGTGGGGGAGGACAATGAGAATATGAAATGCCTAAAATTCTCTGTCTCTCGCTATTTTGACTAATTATTTTTCCTCTTTTTCCTCCAAATGGGGAGGAAAAAATTTCCTCCTTGGAAAATGATAGTGAGATTTAATGGCCTGGTTGAGTGGGATAAAGCATGAACCAAGCCCACCAAGATGAGCTCAGACTGATCTCAGCTATGGCCCCGGTGCAGGATCCATGCTCTGCACAGGGCCAGAGCAAGGGAAGGTCAGGGCACTAAAGAGGAGGGATGGCCCACACAGGATATGACTGCCCTAGGAGACCTCAGTGCACAGGGCAGAAGCCACCTCCTCCTGTCACTTTCCCAGGGCTATGTTTAGCTCTTGGTTTGCTTGGGGAACCCAGATGAGCACCTGGAAGTTCTTATGTCATTGTCCACCAGAGCTGGCTTTAGTAGACTTTTTTTCCTTTGCAGGATATAACTAATTGGTCCTGACATCAGGGAGAGTCATGTTGGGTCCTGAAATAGCCTTCTGCAGAGCTTTACTTTCAGAGGTGCCATGAGGCAGCGTGAGTGCAAGTGTACATGAAACTGCTTTCACAGGGAGACTGCACAGCCATGGAGTGCACCTGAGCTCAGGTCACATCCCAAGTCCTGGAAGCCCAGACTGGGCAGCAGAAATAATGAAAATCAATGGCCTGGCTGATGAACCTCACCTCTAGGTTAGCCTAGAGGTGCAATAAGGACTGTGGGTCTTACTATTGCTGCACACCAGGCCCTTGCAATACCCTTTGCCTGAAGTGGTCCTTGCTCCTCTGCCTCTCTGGTGGCAGCCTAGAGGGTCTGATTTCCTTGGTGTTTCTCTCTTTGATAACAGCAGAGGCAGGGGTTCAGCTTACTTCAAAGCAGCAGTAACTAAAAGGTCTTTATGGGATTGCACTGGGAGTCCAAACAGAGAGAAGGCAGATCTCACAGTGACTTCCAGCTCCAGCAGACCCTGGTGGACCTGATGTCTCCTGCACAGCTGTACCATGCTGTATGCTCTGCTGGAAATTTGCTGAGCCAGCACTGCAGCCAGAGGGTTTTAGCAACAAAGGCATGCATGGGGAATAACTGCTGTACTGGTGTGGGGGTAACTGCTGTACTGGTGTAGAGATAACTGCTGTAGTGGTGTGGGGGTAACTGCTGTACCAGTACATGTGGGATAGCTGCTGTATTAGTGCAGGGACTCCCCTCCTTGCCATGCATTGCCTTTGCATTACAAAACACTCTCTAAAGCCTGGACTTTGCTTAAGAAAGTAAAATTAGATCAGAGCAGCACTAAAGATAAGCAGCTCAGTTCCCAACCCATAACTTGCCAGAGCACTGTGGCAGGACAGGACGCAGTGTCACCAAAGGATGACAAGGATAGTAGCAGATTGCCCTGAGGGATCCTGAACTCATACAGCTGCCCTGGTCCTGCTCTGATCAGAGCTGGATGTGTGGAGGTATTGGGGATGCCTGGGGGGACACTGGGACATGGGATGGAGTTGCTGCTGAGCCAACAGCAGAGCAGTGCTCCGTGTATTGTGTGCTACATCTCAAATGAAGGCAGATGCTGGGATGGGGAAGCATTTCCCATGGCCCTGGGTGTTCCTCAGGTGTCTGTGCACGATGGAGGCAGCACTTACTCAGCTCTCTGTGGCTGCATCCTCCCTTTGCTCATTTGCCTCCTGGCCATGGTGCCTGTTGCTGCCGGGGTGCTGGCAAGACCCCTTCTGGTCAGGCTCTCCTGGGACCCCCAGAGAAGGCAGTGGGCAGGGCACAGACCCCAGGACCTGCCTCTGCTGCTGAGATAGGCATCCATTTCTTCCCAGGGGAGAAAAGGCAGGAGCAGGCTGCAGGGCAAACATGGTCTTGGCCATGTTCAGAAGTCATCACTAACACTCAGCTTTGATGAGCTGCTGTAAATGAACATTCCTGCCAGTAGCTGCCTAGGCCTGGCTCTCTGCTTGCACTGGTCTCATCTTCCAGCAGAAGAGATGATGTTTTCACACCAAAGTGGACTAGTTTCAGACAGTCATATTGCTGTTCCTGGAGCTGAAGTTAAAATCCCTGTGGCAGACAGAGGGGAATGAGGCTTCCCTATGCCCAAAACAAGGTGCTGGGTAAATATCATATTCCTACCTGCTGCCCCTGCTGGCTGGTTCAATGTCCCTGTGGAATTGTTTTAAGCAGCAGAATGAGAGTTACTGGTAGGAAATGCGGGCAGCTGCATTCACACTTGACTCTATTGTTTCACAAGTATTAGCAGGGAGATTGAAAATGTAATTATGATAATTAAGCTAAATTGCAATCTTCCTACAGGAGCTACCAAATTATTTATATCAACTTTTTATCCTAATTCCCTTAACCGTTCCCTGCCCAGTGGAGGAGGAACCCTTACTGCTCTGGGTTGCCTGCACTGTGTTCCAGTGCAGGCAATCCTCAATGGCATTTGTGAAACAGCAGCAAGTGGCAGTTGTTACTCAGCAGGAAATTGGGATGGGAAAAGAGCTTATGAGAAACAGTGGTGCTGAGGGCAGAGCACTTTGGGGGCAAAGAGCCACAATAAGAGGGGAGAGCCAGAGGGAAGTGTGCAGGATTGGGAAAGGCAGTGCTCAGCTGCAGTTAGGGCTGGCTGGAAGGAGCAGAGCAATGCTGGGCAGATGGATTTAGGCACTGCTTCTCCTGTCCCTTGGGGCTGAGAGTGTACCTCCCACTGTGATCTTTGGACCTGAAGTGAGCACAGACCCCAGTGTGGCAAGATTCAAGGGCCATGGCGTGGCCAGGCTAGCCTGGTGCAGAGCCTGGCTCTGCACACAGAGCCAGCAGCAGCAGCTTTGGTGCTGCTGCTCTGCCACTCCCTCCAGGAACACTGTCAGCTCTAATTAATGTCGCAGTTCAGCTTGTTCATGCATCCGAGCAGACCTCGTGCAGCTTCACAGTGCTGTGGGAGGAGTGATGAATCCCATCCCAGAGCCTTTTCCTTGTGTCCCTGTGTTTTCCCCCTGCTTGCCTGGGCCACAGCAGCACACTAAACATGTCACCCCTCTTTGTGGGGTGGCAGCAGGACCAGCTGCAGGAGGCAGGCTGCCCAGCTGCCCTCCATTGAGGAGCAGGAGAGTAAGGGGGGAGGCAAAGCTCTTTACTGTGACCAGTTCTCCAGGGTCCTTCCCACAGAGCAGAGAACATGTGTTTGAGGACATATGCCCTATTTTGGGGCATAGGGGCAGATGATGTATACCACAGTGTGCCACCACTGGGTCCAAGACATCTGGGCAGTGGCATGAAAGCCAAGATGCCTGCAGCTAGCAGACCCTGACCTTCATCAGTCCTGGGCTGTCCTGTCCCAGACCTTGCGCAGTTCCTACCATCAAAGGGGCTTGATTTAAGCCCACAGATGGGAGCTGTGCTCTGGCTTACCAAGTCTGAGCATGCAGATCATTTCCCAGCTTGGGAAAAAGCATTCTGCAGCCTTTCTCCCACCTCCACCCCTCAACAACAGCATGGACTGCAGTGACCAGGGCTGGATCTTGGAGGGTGCTGGGCAGCTGCAGCCTGGAGCTCAGCTGCTTGCAGAGCCACCTTGTTAAGCCAAGAGCTGGATTGGGACCTTGTCCTTCATTATATAACTGTTTCTCTGAGTGTTTTCATAGCGCTCAACCCTCCCACCAGGCAGAGCCCCCACCGGCAAGGGGGAATGTCATGGTTTTCTGAATGCATGGCTTTGATTTCCTTCTGGGCTGTAGCAGAGGACAGTTCTGTTCCCCCCACCCCCTGATCATGCACCTTGCCATGCATTAACCAAAATTCAGGTCCCTACAAGGTACCAAGCAGCAAGCTGAAGGTGTCACCTTGTCTGGGGTGGGTGATGGAGATGTGGAGAGAAGCAGAACCTCAGAGGCCAGGTCAGCTCAGTTCCTCCATGGGGCTCTTTGAGCCCCGCAGATGAACCGACCTGGCCTGGCCTCTGGGACCCCACGCTGTCCCTGCGCTGCCCTGGCTGCCTGCCCTCACATTCCTGTCCTTGCACATCATCTCCTTCCAGCTGCTGAGGAAAACAGCCCCTGCTGCTACCAGCGGCTGGGGTGAGGAGGGGGAGACGCCTTCACAGCACATGAGCTCTGCGGGAGCTGGGGCTGCTGCTGACCTTGGAAATGAAGGGTTTTTTTCTTCCCAGCTCCAGGAGAAGCAGGAGGTGAGGCATAGCTGGCTGGCATTGCACCCTCCTTGCAGCACACCAGTTTTTTTCATCATCAGTGGGACCCTGCCCACCCTCACCCAAGAAAACCAGGGGCTGTGCGGTGCTGTCACCCACAATTCCTTGGACAGTTTGACAGTAGGTTGTCTGCCCTGTGCCTTCCATGCAGGCTGAAACTGGAGAGCTTTTCCCCATTGAATAATAGAGGGTTTGGTGTGATGGCCAATAATTGGGCAATGGGACAGTTGTGATGCCTTGGGAATGACTAACAGCAGTAGGACAGGTCAGCTGCTCTTCTCCAACACACCGCCAAGGAGGAAATCCTGACGCCTTCCTGCTTCTCTGAGAGTCACAGTGTGTGTGCTGAAGGTGACTTGGAACTGTCTCAGGAATCTATTTGATACTGAGTACTGCCTGTAGCCCCCAAAAGGAAGAGTTTTTCACCACTGACCTGGTGCCATTCAACAAGATTTCACATCCAGGAGTCCAAAGCAGCCCCTCAGCCAACAGTTCCCACATCGTCCCCCCTGTTCAGGAAAACTGGATGTGCCCCATACAAGGCACATCTCCAAACTAAACAGCAAATAATTCTGGACCTAAATCAGTACTACAGTCTGGGCTAAAAGTCATTTTATGATTTGGCTCATTCCACTTGACCACTGGCTAATTTTTCTGGTTGCACATGATATTTTTTCCTGTTGTGGATGAGGAAGACCTAAAGATGGGAGAAGGGCATGTTAAGGGCAGAGAAAAACAAGAAGTTGTACATGGGATCCTGCCAACACATTTGTATGGTCCCCCCTCAGGCTCATTTTCAAGAGAAAATCTATAGTACACCAGCAAACACAGAATCAATAAATAGTATTAGCAAAAAGGGCTCTTTTCCCCTTAATATCTTCATATTCTGGGGACAATCATTGTTGCCTGGAATAATAACATGCTCTATTTAGCCAAAGCACACTTGGGGAACCTCAGGCACCTGGTGCAGCACCTAAGCTGACTTGCCAAAGCATCAGCTCCACGTGTCAGGCTCAGAGCAGGATCATTGCCTTTCCTAGTGTTGTTTGTTATGGGTATTTTCTGGCCAATTCATCACACATCTAGGTCAGAGATGTGTGAAGCTCAGTGTTCAACCTTGCTGTGCTGGAAACCTCCTTGGCTGGCCCACCAGGCCTGGGCAGGGCAGTGATTTGCACTAGGGGCAGATAGCATGCCTGCCTGTCCCTGGGAAAGCAGTGGTGGCATGGGGCTGCTGGCTCTTGGGGAGCAGTTTCAGAGCCTGTGCTGCTCCTTGCACAGCCCTCTCGCCTCTGCTGCGTCAGGGGCTGATTCACCATGCCCAGCTGTAAGGCTGACCTAGTGCTGATGGATGGAGCCCAATCGACAGGGAATGTGTCTCTGCTGACAGCCCGAGCTCTGGGACACTGTCAGTGGGCAGCAGCCCTGGCACAGGGGCTGGCAGCAGCCCTGTCAGCCAGCAGAGACCATAGAACAATTTGTCCTCCACATATGGGAACCGGCCTTTCCCAAAGCCCTGATGCACCTCCCCACACCAGTCCATCAGCCAGCAGTAGGCTTTTCAGTTTTGCAAGCAGCTACTTGTTTAAAAGGAAAAAACAGCAGCAGCTCAACCTTTTACTCACATCTGTTGGAGAGAAGGTCTAGCTCTCTCCTCCTCTCCTTTTTCTAGGAAGATGTTCCTTCAAATTTGTTGTGCGGAAAATAAAATGACCTTTTTCTCCTCACATTCACTTGCTCTCATTGCAAGCCCAGGCATGCTGCTATGGGGAGGGCAGGGCAGCTAAGCCCACTTGAATAACCTCACACCAGCACTGCAGACATACATAGGACATTTTTTTCTACGGTTCTAGTACCAAAATATCCCAGGCACAAAGGGATTTGGACTCTACAGCTAACGATCTATGCAGGCCTCTAAGGAAACTGCACAGTAGCCCTGCTAATGGCTTCAAGGGGAAATGCTTCAGGCCCTAGCTGCTGCTACTGCTGCTCAGGGAATTGTGCTTTTAGCTCTGGCATGCGATAAAAACCTTTCCTCACTGCTGCAGACATGATGGCTCTTCTGGAGAGAGGAAAGGCATTGACTAAGCTCAGGCCATTAACCACCTTTAAGCACACAGGGAGGATGTAAAGCAAACACCACCGGTCATTCAACACCCAGGGTTAGTTACCTAACCCCCGTGACTCCTCTCTGCCCTCGCTGCTCCCCGGGTGCTGTACTGCTCCCTGCTCCAAGCACTGCCTGCTCCCTCTGGCCGGGGACAGAGCAGGCAGTGCCAGAGAGCTCTGGGCACAGACCTGGGGCGCTCACCTCAGCCCAGGGCACTTCTGGCAAGCCCCATCTTGGGAGAAGCACTTTGGAATAAGCTCTCCATGGTGTTTCATTTCCTCTTTGTGCCCCTTCCCTCCCTAGGAAAGGCGAAGGGAGCTTTGTCTGAGAAAAAGCAGCAAGACACAACATTTCTTTAGCAAGGTGTGTCTCTGCAGCGCCGGCCTGAGCCTCCTCAAACCCAGCAGTGGCCACCTGCTGCATCTCACAAGGCAAGAAGGTGCCTGGGCAAGAAGGCGACCGCTCTGAGGGGATTCCCCCCTCTCCCCATTACCCACTCCCATGAAAGCCACAGCACTGTGCCTTCCTCCTCTGACTAACTCATACTGAGACAATGGTCTCGCTGGTGTGGTGGCAGATTTTGCAATAGGTTTTAATGAGGTATTTACAAGTTCTGAGGCGGGCTCCTTACACAAGGAGTGTGGCCTGGCCCTGGCAGCTGGTTGGGATTTTCATTGACATTCCAGCAACTCCAGCGATTGCAGCACAGGCACAGTGGAAAACATTTAGACATCAGAAATGCCAGATTAATTATCTCTTAATTGATACCTCCACTTGGGGACAAATGAAACCGGAACATCTCTCCTGCCCTGGGAGCCTGCCACTTACAAACAGATTTACAGCTAAAAATACCGCGGCAGTCCCGTGGCTAATCAACTTCACTGCTTACCCTGAGTGAGGTTAAAAATTGTCTCAGGCTGGCACTGTGAGCAGCAAGGGACCAGCTGCAGCACCTGGATGCAGATGGCATTAACGCTGTGCAGCATCCCCAGTGCCCAGGAGAGGGGCACCTCGCCTCAGGGCAGTGCCAGGGCCCCGCAGTTGGGTTTCTCCAGGCTAGGATCAAGCCAGAGCGCCCTGACGAGAGGTTTCTCGAGACTTTTCTCACATTTTCCTGCCCATCCTTAGAGGCTAATGAGAGGAAACTTCATCCCTGTATCTTTTAAGAGTCCTTAAGTACCCAGTGTGTTTCTCTGTAGCGTAACATTTCCAGCGAGCTTGGAAATCACGTTTTATCCTTGTAACAGCTTTTTTGTGCAGTGCTCTCCTGCACCTACAACACTTCCCAAGGGATCTCTCCCCCACCCAGCTCCTAACAAGAATCCACACACAGAAGCCAAATTGCCACAGTGACCCCATTTAAGTTACCATCATCTTTATTTTCTTCACATATGTGCAAACAGAGGAGATCGCAATGGTGGTGTTCTTAAAAATAACAAAATGTATTTGCATACATTTCCCTATGTACAGGTGAACAGCCACAAGTAGTCTTCTTTTGCACAGCAAAAGATCTAGAGCATTGAGACCGGGGACAGGACCGGGGCCCAAAAAAAGGTCTAACTTAAAAACAATAATAAAAAAAAAAAAAAACCCAACTTCACAACAGTGCAAACCTCTTAGACACGACAGCACGATGGAGTGACTTTAATGGAGAAAACGGCGGGGGGGCCTCTCGGATATGAGATTTCTGACTGTAAACAAGGCGCAACACCTCCCTCCCGCTGCCCTCCCCGGGGAAAGCTATTCCAGGAATTTGGCAGATCTTCAAGGGCTGAGCCGGAGGTAAACAGCCCGCGGCCGCCTCCCCTCCTCGGGCCGCAGCGAGTTGGGGTCCGGCTCCGGCGGCCACCGGCACGGGCACGGGAGGGGCGGCCGCTCCGCGGGGTGCTCTGCGGGACGCGGAGGCACCGCGGGGAACCGGCGGGACCGCGAATTCCCCGAGGGGCCTCGGCGGGGCCGGCGGGGTCCGGTGCGCCCCGCTGGGGCCGTGCACGCCAGGAAGGGACCGTGCATTCCAGGAGAGGCCGGAAGGAACCCGCTGCGCCCCGGCGGGGCCGCTCATTCCCGGAGGGAACCCGGTGCGCCCCTGCGGCGCCGCTCACGCCCGGAAGGGACCGTGCACTCCCGGAGGGAACCCGGTGCGCCCCGCTGGGGCCGTGCACTCCCGGCAAGGACCGGGAACTCCCGGAGGGGTCAGAAGGAACTCGGTGCGCCCCTGCGGGGCCGTGCATTCCCGGAGGGAACAAGGTGCGCCCGGCGGCACCGCGCACGCCCGTACGGGCTCGAGTGCTCAGCCGGTCTCGGGGTCCCCGGGGGGCGGCTGCTCGGCGTCGCTGCCGGGCGGAGCGGCCCCGTCCGTGCCGCCGCTCTCCAGGGAGGACTCGCTGCCCGTGCTTTCCCCAGAAAGCAGGCGGCGGACGCGCAAGTCGGCGCGCAGCGAGCGCAGATCGTTGCCCAGGCTGAGCTCGCCCAGGTCGCGGAGGAGCTGGCCCAGCTCTGGGCTCTCGCCGCGGCC
This sequence comes from Agelaius phoeniceus, assembly GCF_051311805.1. Taxonomy (NCBI): domain Eukaryota; kingdom Metazoa; phylum Chordata; class Aves; order Passeriformes; family Icteridae; genus Agelaius; species Agelaius phoeniceus. The sequence continues at coordinate 15,135,549 of NC_135274.1, forward strand.
GGCGCTGGGGCGCAGCAGCTCGCCCTCGGGCTCGCCCAGCGCTTCCAGGATGTCTTCGCAGTCGCAGTGCATGGCCCGCTCTTCCTGCTCCTCGCCCAGTAGGTCCTCCGTGATGGAGCCCAGCTTGGGCGCGCTGCGGCTCCGCTCTACCGGCGGCTTGTAGCAGCACTGCCCGTTGAGCAGCTTGCGCAGCGGCACCAGCGGGATGCTCTGCTCGCCCACCAGCTGCTGCTGCTGGTGCCGCGCGTCGTCCCGCTTCTTCAGCCGGCGGAACTCGGCCAGTGCCGTGGCTGAAGTCTGGTAGAGCAACAGGGCCATGGCCTTCGCCTTCTCGGGCTTGGAGACCAGCACGGCGTGGCAGCGCAGCATCACCGCCTTGTGCTTCAGCTCGTGGCGGTAGATCCAGGCGAAAACACGGGGCAGGCGCGGGTCGGCCACGCAGTAGGTGACCCGGTGCAGCAGGTAGAGGTGGCCGGGCCGGCGCAGCCCCTTGTCCTCGGCGTGGGCCATGCGGATGCCCTGCGCGCTGATGGTCAGCTTCATCTTGGTGCCCTGCCGGCCCGCCTCGCTCTTGCTCCAAATCTTGCAGACGGCCAGGTCGGTGCAGCCCTCACCTTTAGACTGGATGGTGGTGGCGTTGCCCAGGTAGAGCACAGTGTACGTGGGGTCTTCGCTGGTAACGCGAAATTTCCGCCGCTTGGAGCGGAACATGCTGCCCACGCGGTGCAGGGCGCTCTCGGGACAGGCGCGGGCCAGCGAGGTGAGGGCCGAGTAGTGCACGCTCACCGCGTACCCCTTGGGCTTGCTCTGCCGCCGCGCCTCGCCCGCCGCCAGCTCCACCTTGCTCCGCTTCCAGGGCAGCATGGCCCCGCGGAGCCGCGGCTAGGCGCCGCGCCGACGGCTCCGGGCGCGGGGGGGCATGCCACGGCGGCGGCGGCTGGGCTGCCCGCCCGCCTCACATCCTTGCGGGCGCCGGGCCGCCGCGGCCGTAGATATAGGCGGGCGCCGCGCTCCGCGGGCGCGGAGAGGGGAGGCCCCGCGCACCGAGGGCGGAGCGCCCGCTGCCCGGGCCCGCCGAGCCGGCGGCTCGCTGCTCGCCGCCCGCCCGCCGCCGCCGCTCTGCGCCGCCCGCCGCGGCGCCCCGGCCCCGGCCCCGGCCCCAGCCCCAGCCCCGGCCCCGCCGCGCCGCGGGGCGGGCACGGGGCGGGCACGGGGCGGTGCCAGCCCGGCCGGACGGCCCCTGTCCCCTCCCTGCTCGCAGCGCAGCGCGGCCTCCAGCGGGGGACGGCCGCCGGTGCCGCCGCGCGAGCGGGAGAGCGGGACCCCCGTGCGCCCCGTCCCGCCCCACAGCCCTCGCCACGGCCACGTGCGGAGGGTGGGCGCCACAGCGCTCTCCGGCAGCTTTCGTCAGCACGGGAGAATGGAGAGGGCACCGCGGGGGATCGTCTGCCCCAAATCCCCTTAAACTGATAAAAATCCCAAGGCCACTGCCGGACCCCAGGCTCTGGGAGATCTTACGGCCCCAGCCCCAGCTATCTGCACGGCCAGGGTGTGCCATGGACAAATTCCCCTCTTGCAACATGATCTTTCCTTCGGTTTGGTTAGTCCGGCTCTGAGACCTGAAGGGCCTGCAGCAAATACTAGTTATTATGTATGAGTAATCCTTTGCTCTTTATTTGTATGCAGCAGCTGAAGAACAAGAAGCTGTCTTGTAATTTCTTGTTGGGGTTGCTGCGTATACTCACAGACATAATGAGAAAGTTGGTCTCTGTGTTGTTATATAGCTTCTTGTGTCATGTGTCAGATCCTTGCCAAAAAGAATAGAAATTCCAGCATTGCGGATAATGCCACTGCATCAGGGTTTGGATAAATGCTCGACAAAAGGGTGGCAGTACTTACTCCTGGAGTAAAATATGTAAATACCTGCATAAATTATTACACAAGTAATTTCTAGAGTTTGGATCAATTAAACTGCTATGATATTGTTATTATTATTATTACTATTATTACTATTATTACATAATGCCATCTAGCAGATTATTTGGGAATTGCAAGTAACCACAGTGACCAGCATCAAACTATTAAGCCCATTCGCTTATATTTCCAAAATCCCCCTCACAGGAGGGCAGGTGAGGGGCTGAGGTCTGCCATGACTGCAGTGCCCAGCAGCAGTGCGGGTTCTCTGCTCTGAGCCCTGATGCAGGCTGGGTGTCAGGCACCCACTGGGAGCCCCCATGGTGCTGTTGGTGTGGGGGCAGGAGGGGCTGTGTGCTGTGCTGCAGCCTGTGGCAGACAGCTCCTGCCAGCCTGCAGGACCATCCCACTGCATGGCAGGGAGAGAAAGACTGATTTGTTCAGCTGATTCATCTCCAAGTAGCATTCAATGTACTTTTCTTTTGTCTTCTTTGTCTTGCAAGGTGAAAACAGAAGATGCTGCTGTGCACATATAATAAATCCAATGGCTTGAGGTGACATCTGACACCCACACATGGTGTGGCACTCCCGAAGATCTGCCTCCTCCCTCAAGGTGTCCTGCTGAACCACAGCTCCTCAGACCAACGCCTGCCATGTGCTCAGCAGCTGCCACTGCCTGAGCAGTGCCTGTGAGCTGCAGGGCTGAGAGCAGCCCCGTCTGCTCCTCAGAGATGCGTGGGCATGCCAGTCTCTCCATACGAGGGAGTTGCTTTGCCAAAACCTGCCTGCCTCCAGCTCTGGGCAGAGGAACCTGTTCTGAGCCTTTGGCTGGTGGCTCAACAGGCAGGTGTTTGCTCCAGGTGGGATGGAGCAAGCAAGGACACCCACATACAATCCTGCAGTGCTGCTTCTGGGGGGAGGTTAGAGCTGGGGGGGCTGGTGCTGGTACACAGACACTTCTGATAATGATGCCCACTGAGCTGTTTGCAGAGTCATGCTGGGTTCTGCCATCCTGATTATAGTGATCTGTGTTCAGGAACAGAGACTTCACATTTTCACAGCATGGTTCATGCAGGCTTCTGAGCCCCATGGCTCTCCAGCAGCCCTTGGGCATATTTGTCCGCAAACCTCGGTGGTGTGTAAGGTGAGGGGAGATCTGAGCCCTTTGCCCTCCTCATGGCCTCCCCAGTCCCAAGGCAGCAGCATTGCCATTTCTGCATTGCATTCTCAGGTTCTAGAGGTTTCCTTATCAGCATCTCAGAGACCCATTGGGGGCTCCAGGTTGTGGCTGGGGAGCAGCAGCACCCCAGAATACCTGCCTCTGTACCATTTGAACTGTAGCAGCAAGTAAGGTGTCTTAGGGTCACAGTCCTCGAGAATGGAATCTGTCTCGGCTCAGTTCCTCGCCATGCTTGCTTGCCAGTCTGTGTGCCAGACCATTGTAGCTTTCTTTGCTTCATTAATGGGCCCAGTCAATTCAGGACCATCTCTTTCCTGCTGTGTGGCAACTGCTTCACTTCTGGGCATGGATGATTGCCACATGCTTCAGCGGCTGATAAAGCAAGTTACAAATCATGGTGGTCTGTGACAGCAATTCCTACACAAAATGCTCTGAGTTCTGTGCTGAGCTGAGGAGAAGCCACAGCCTTTGGGTGAAGTCTGGCAGCAGGGAGCAGCCCAGTTAAGTTTGGGACACCTGCTCCATGCTTGAGGCTGTTCCTGTGGTGTTGGATGTCTGTATTTCATTGCCGGGAGGAGAAGCTGAGGCACAGTGAGAAGGGAGCCTGTCCTGTGTGGCCAGGGCGTGCTGCCTGCTTCCCAGGGAGCACGAGGCTCCCTCCTGGCCTACAAGCACCAGTGATGTGTAGGGCTTGCATGCTGGGGGCTTATCTGCATGGCGCTGTAGCCCGAGGGGAGTGCAGCAGCCTGCTCTCTGTTTATGCAATATTCCAGCAGCTGCTGAGCATCACCTGCCTTCGTGCACGAATGGAAATCCAGAGCAAGGCGTGGGAAAATCTGTAAGATACCATCTCTGCCCTGGGGCGCAGAGCCGGCAGCACAGTGAGAGCTGCACTTGGCCCCCGGCAGACCCCACTCCCTGCCACACTCCGTCCCTCTCCTGCCCTGGTCACTGCAGTCTGCACTGGAGCCCGTGGTCAGACCCCACCACGAGCCCCCAGGTTCTGGAGTGCACAGTGTCTCTGAGGCACAGACAGGCAGGCAGCTGTCCAATACCTCTGCTGGAGGGAGCTGCCAGGCTGCCCAGGCTGGCTGCTCTGTGCAGTGTGGAGAGGTGCAAGGGTCTGTCTGACCCTTCTGAAACCCTGCAGGGAGCAGCCCCACTTCAGGGATGGCTTTTGTGCCCAGCAGCTGGAGCTGATGCAGGTTGGGGAGAGTGGTGGGAAAAGGTGCTGGGGAAAGTTGATATGACAAGATCAAAATAATTCATGGGAATGTACTGATTTTGTCAGTGTATGAAAATGTGTCAGGTTTTCTCCCCCCAGGTAGCAGTAGAACTTCTTGCGTCACAGCAGCTGAAATGACACAGTCAAAATGAAACACTGCAAACCGGCATTTCAGTATGTTCCAAAACAAAGTATTTCAGAATCTCTATAACTATGCAACATGTCAAAGTTTTGACTCTTTGTTCCAAACGGGGACAAAGGAAATGCTGAACTGTCAGGTTTTTCCATGAAACGGAAAGACTGAGTGGCTCCTGAGCCTCAAAGGCCATCAGTGGTGACAGACAGGGTGCCATGGCTCCCAGACCTGCCAACGTCAAGCAGGTCTGGCCAGCAGCAAGTGCGGATGGCTGCCTGTCGCCAGGAGTGGGGACAGTGGGGGCAAGGTGGCAGGGCAGGGGACAGCATGACCTGCCCAGGGAGAAGGGCCCTTCACAGCCTTTAATGTGTGCCACATGCCACCCCTGCTGCCCTCCAGCCTCTCTGAAGGGGAGCAGCACCCCATCCTGGAGCGGGTGTGCCCTGGCAGGGCTCGGAGGCTCTGGGCTGGGAGCACAGATGATGCCGGGGCCACATGAACACTGCGGGAGATCTATGCATAGGCAGGCCTGGATCCCCCTGGGGCACCACGGGTGATGCCAGTGCTGCTCAGGGTGCCGAAGACCAGCAGTGCCCCTGGATCAGGGCTGTGCTGCTCGGCGGGGCCCTGGTGGTGTGGGCACACCTCTGCCGTGGTTGTTTTTCAGCCACCGAGAGCGGCACACCCCGCTTCCTGCACAGGCGGCCCCAGCGCTTCCTGCACTGGCTGCTATAATTAGCAGGGCAGCCAGTGTCCAACGGAGCAGAGCCCTCCCTTGGGTGTCATGGCACCCTCGGGGACAGCTTGCTGGCTGGGCTGGTGCTGGACATCCGTCCTCATACAGTGCTGCCAGTCCAGGGGCACAGAAGTGGTGTTGGGGCAATGCTCCATCCTGGGGGCTGCCACCATGGGGCCATGGTGAGGGGCAGCAGTGGGCAGCACGAGTGAGGCTTCCCAGGCAGAGCTGACACAATGGGAGCTGGAGAAATCCCATCGGTTTTCCATCTGGTGCTTTGTGCCTTCAAAGAGGCAGACAGTTCTCTCTAATTAAGTTGCCCCCACCCTGCCAGGCAAGGAGGTGATTTTATCTTCATATCTGGTGGAAGAAACAGAGTCTAAAAATCTCACACAAGGGCCTCAGTAGGGCTGGTGCCTTCTCGGGGATCAGCACTGGCCAGGCAGCCCTGCTTCAGAGTTTCCTCAGCATGCTGCTCTTTCTAAAGAGGAGCAAGACCTTCACCAAGAGATGGGAAGCTTGCGGAACAAGCTCCCACTCTCCTACAGTGCCTGTCCGTTTCTGAGTACAGCTGGAGAGAAGAGGGCTCAAGCAGCTGCAGTTGTGCACAGAGCAAAATTGTCTTGGTGTTCTTTCAGGGCTGTTGTGGGGACAGTTTCTTAATGGGTCTGCTTGTCAGGCTGAGGCTGGCAGTACCGCTGAATTGAGCATTGTGAACCTACATGAATAATGAATAGCCATCACATGAATATTTTAGGGACACAGTCCTGAGATCTCCCAGTGCTGCCTTAAAGAAACATGGAGGGAAAATTGTCCAGAAAGAACGATGTTTCCTTTAGGCAAAAATGCACTGTTATCACAGGCTTTTGAAAAAGAGCTGCTGCTGCTAAATAATTCTCAGGATATGCATCAAAAACTGGAGCAGTGGTTTGGCTCCAAGGCAGAAGAAGTTGAGAGAGAAGCCCAAGACAATGATTACAATGTGCTGGAAGGACAGCAGATTTTACTTTGTCTATGCAATGGTTTTGTGAGAATTCCCAAAGCTGTGGCCACTTTCCAAAGAGCCAACAGTGCTGGGCACTCAGTGCTTTTCAAAGGAGTGGTGAGAAGTTTTGTGCTGCACAGAGGTGCTTTCTCTCCCAGGACAACACCTCAGTCCAGCCCTGTCAAAGAGATGAGTTGTACAAACAAAGCCCCACAGCAAAAATTGTGTTCATTTTGCATGCAGTGGTAGATACTCCATCATATGGGAATGGGCTGCAAATCAACAGCTTTCTCACACTTGACAGCAGCATGCCCCTCTCCTCCAAGCTCTCCTTGCCTGGCTGTGCTCTTGGCACGTACACTCTGGTGCCAAGCTGCCTCTGTGCAGCTCTTGTGACAGCATCTGTACCTCAGTTTCCCTTTGCACTGTGTGAAATGCATGCATAAATGTCTTCTAGAAGCAGCAGGCTGTCGGGTTCAGGTGAGACCAGCAGCAGCCTGTCTTGCTCAGGTAGACACAGCAGAGCAATGGGAGAGGGATGAGAAACATGGCAATTAGAAATAGGCAATTACTACTCCAGCTCTGATGTTTTTGTCACTTGGATGACCCAGTCTGTTTCTCCTTCAGCACTGCTCTGCTCAAAGCAATCTTCGCAGTGCTGCTGGCATCACCAGACAGAAATAATTCCTTGGTGTTTATGAAGTGCCCAGAAATGTATCTGTTGCAACAATGAGGGCAATTTGGGCATTGCTTAAGTAGGTCTCACAAAGGTAGTAGAAAATACCTGCAATTAACTGTTCCCTGAAGCATTTCAGTCTAGAAATGGGGAAAGGTGGGGGGGAAAAGGGCAATGTGTGGGAAAAACATCTCCTAAATGCAGAGATCTTTGTTCTTCAGGTTATTCTCAAACCTCCCTGCCCCAGGATGGGTTGCAGGTGGTGGAGCAAGCCTCCTTTTCCCACTGCACCAGCACTTCTGCCTGTCCTTGAGTGTCTGTTTCCCAGTTCATGCCACTGAACAGAGCTGCAGGTGTCCCATGGAGATCCATTGAGCTCTGCAATCTGTACTGACAGTCTCCAGACCCTGATGGTTCTGGGGCTGTGCTGCCAGGGCTGTGCCAATGGGATTATTAGAGCATTTAGCCTGTGGTTGGGCAGCCTGGGAATGGCACTGCACGTGCCTCAGCCGTGGGGCTAGAAGTGCTGCCAGACCTGAGGCGTGGGGATCAGCCAGGCTGGCTGGCTGCTCTGGCTGGTGATTATGCATTGTAGAGGGAAGGTAACTTTTAACTGAAGTACAAAAGAAAGACAATAATGAGCACTTATATTACTGCTTCAGTGCCCACATAAAGACTTGAGATGGTTTTATTAAAGATTACTCGATTAGAAATTATTTTACTAAATGTCTGCCTGCTGTCTGCAGCCCACCAGCCTTCCATTGAAGCACCTCACCTAAATGAAAAGGTGACTGCTGAGTCCCCTTTCATCTCTCTTATTTGCCTTTAGGAAGCAAAGGAGGGGCCAGACCTGGCTGGTGGTGGCGGCAGAGCCTGGGATGAGCATGGCAAAGGATCAGACGTCCTTGGGAAATTTATGCCATGCAGTTACTGGCTTTGAAAAGAAGAAGAAAATAAAAGCTGTGTCTTCCTAATGGGCGTTTATCATGGAGCAAGAGAAAAGAAAAAAGAAAGAAAAGAGAATAGAGAAGAGAGAAAAGACTGCTCCTGCCCAGGGGGTTGTGCATGCTGCCATGCTGTTGGTTGGTGGCAAACTCCTGAAGTTAAGCTTTTTCTGCTTCTGTTTTCCAGGAATTAGATAGGTTATTCTCCAGTTACAACTGATACACATTACAGAGTTGTAGTGAAAATTGTCTGGCCTTAACCCAACAACCATAAAGGAGAAATGCTTCATAATTCAGTTCAGTGAGCAAGTACAGGTCAAGTTGTTTATTAATTTAACCTGTTCTCCCATCTTGACCCAGACCAGTCACAATGGCTGCTGCCAAAATCCATTCAGTGGTTCCGTGGCTGGTCATGCAATTTCCTCCATCTGGCAAAGATGCCCAGACTCTGTCTAGATTTTGCCAGGAACCTCATAGTGTACCTCCCACATCTGCATCCAGGATCCCACTTTGCCACCATCATTCCTCACATGCACTGTTTGCTGTATTGGGACGGTGGACACTAGGGAAGGAGAACCTGCACTGGCCTGGCTGTGTTGCACAGCGCGGGGTCAGCCTTGGCCACAGGAGCTGGTGGCTTTCCCCAGAGGGAGACACAAACCCCTGCCCCCATGGCTGGCTGCTGGGCAGGGTTTTGCACAGCGTGGTTTGATAGCATCTGCACCAGGCCGAGCCAGCAAGAGAAACTGGCCCCACTGCTGGTGGCACTGCCACGGGCAGGGCTGGGACTGGCAGCCCTGTGTGCCACCCCAGTGCCAGGGCCTCCAGCTGCAGCACCGACCTTGGGGTGGGAGTGAACCGTGCCCTCAGGCTCATTACTGGTGGGGTTGGTGGCTGCTATGGGAGGCAGGAGGTTAGAGCTGAGCCTGAGGAGGGGAGACCCAGAGAGAGGTGTGTCCATACTGAGCACCATAGGGTGGGAGGGATAGAAAGATTGGATGGATGGATGGATGGATGGATGGATGGATGGATGGATGGATGGATGGATGGATGGATGGATGGATGGATGGATGGTCACAGAACCAACTGGGTTGGAAAAGACCTCTGATACTGAGTCCAACACCATATCAACTAGACCATGGCACTAAGTGCCACATTCTTAAACACCTCCAGGGACGGTGACTCTACCAACACACTGCGCAGTCCACTCCAACGCCTAATCACCCTTTCAGTTAAGAAATTCTTCCTAATGTCCAACCTAAACCTCCCCTTATGCAGGTTCAGGCTGTGTCCTATCGCCCTGGCTGGCCGGCGAGGTGCCGGTGCGGTGGCACCGCCTGGTGGCAGACGCCGGGGCACGGCGGGGCGAGCGCAGCTAAGGCTCCGGGCGGCGGAAGGGGCGGTGGAAGGGGCGGACGGCGGAAGGGGCGGTGGAAGGGGCGGTAGAACGCGGCGGTCCGCCCGCCCCTTCCGTCGGCGGGGCGGCAGCGGCGGCACATGGGCAAGAAGCGGAGCGATGGGCTCGGGCGCTGCCTGCAGCGGCAGCGCGGGCTGGAGCGGCGCGGCGCCTCCTCGTGGGTACGCCGGGGGGCCGGGGAGGCGGGAGAGAGGTCGGGGCGGCCCGAGCTGACGGCGGTGTCCTGTCCCGGCAGCTCCACGCCAGCGAGGTGGTGGCCGAGCGCGGCCCGGAGCTGCGGTCGGCGCCCGAGCAGAGCCCGCTGGAGGAGTTCCTGGCCACGGCCGAGCTGGCCGGCACCCGCTTCGTGGCCGGTGAGCAGCTGGGACGGGCCTGGGGCTGAGGAGGGGACCCCGGGCCGGGGCGGCACCGGTTCTGGGCTGAGTGGGTGCCAATGGGAGCTGGCAGTGGGTCTGGCCCGCGGGAACTGGGGCAGGTTGTGAGGCCCTGAGCCAGGGCTGGGGTCTGCAGGGACAGGATGGGGTGGCAGGGGTAGCAGCGCTGGGGACAGGTGGCTTTGGATGACTGTCTCTCCTTTAGAGCGTCTGAATGCCCAGATCGTGTCTGCCCAGAGCTGCACGGGCCTGCTCACAGCACAGGAGGCCCAGCGCGTTCGGCAGCTGCAGCAGGAGAACCAGGAGTTCCTGCGCATCCCACGGAGGTGAGTTCTGCATGGCTGCCTGGGTGCCCCTTGGCTGACTGGGCCTCCGGGGCTGATCCCTCTGGGCTGCAAGCCTGAGGACAGCCCTCGGGTTGGCAATACACTGCTTTTGGAGAAGCCACTAACTAACCTATGTGAGCAGGCTGTAACCCACAGTACAGTGCCAGTCTGCCATGTGAGTGCTGCCAGTGCCAGCCTCTCTGGCCTGATGGTGTGGGTTTCCTGCCCAAAGCTTGGCACTGCTGAGGCAGGTGCATCCAGGGTGCCTGGTAAGCCTTTTCAGAGCTTTGTGAATGGTGAACAGAGAGATTAACCCCCATCTCAATGACCCTACAAAACTTAGCTCAAGAAAACAGCTTTGTAGTATCTGGTGTACGTGCTCTCTGCTAATGGAGTTTGGAAGGAACAAGGAAAGAAGGTGTATTTAAAGCTGCTGAAAACAGTTGTATGCACATCTGAACCATTATTTCAGCATAGCTGAATGTGTGGTTTTTATGTTCTATTTACTGAAGTAATGTTGCTGGACTGACTGCTATTTCTGACCACTCACTCCAAAATATGTTTGTTATAGGCCACACTGGGATAGGACAACCAGTGCAGAGGACTTGAAGCAAGCAGAGAGAGAGAGCTTTCTCGAGTGGAGGCGACAGCTTGCCCAGTGAGTATGCTGCTTGTGGCTGGGTAAGTAGCTGGTGGCATTTAGTGACAGGGGAAGCAGTGGGTTGAACTTATCCTTGTTGGACCAATAAAACTATCATCTACTCAGTACCTCTCTGTACTTGTTCTGGAAGGCTGGACATCCCTGCCACAGTGCAGCATGTCTTTGTGCTCAGCTCTGCAAAGCTCTCTTGTGTGTGCATGTTCTTTTAAATGAATTCAGGATGGCATGTGATGTTCTTAATTCACCTGTGAAGTAGAGGGTTACTGGATGTGTCTTTTAAAAGCAACAGTGCTGCTCTGAATAGAAGGCCATGCTGCCAGCCTGCTGCATCCAGCAGCCTGTGCTGGTCTGGCACTGCATCTGCTGGCTTGGAGACTTGGGTGATATCTGCTCACATCCTGCAAACCCATGCTTGCCCTGAGTAAAGTTGTTCAGGTGCTGTTAACACCAACTTAAAGGTTGTATAGAGGTATTTCAGGTACCATGCCCAAATTTCAGGTTTTTTTCCAAGTGGTACTCAATTAAGAAAAAACTACTGGCACTTGGGATAACTTCTCTCATTTGTTATCATGGCTCTCAAATTTCACAGGCAGACTCTTGATGAGTTCTTGCTCTTTCCATCTTTTACCACTTCTGTATTGACAAGATCAGAAGTCGTTGTGTCACCACTAAACCAGTGCCACTGGTACAGCAGTGTACCTGAGGGCTTGATCTGTTTGAAAAATCATCAGAAATGGTATCTCTGTATGAGTTTGGTTTGATTATTCTGTGCAAAACTAAAGCCTTCTGGATCTAGGGAAGACCTGGGAGTGATCTTACAGCCTGTCATAGACCAAATGTGATGTTTTTTCTGTTTGCCTTAGCCTTGAGGAAGAGAAAAAGTTAATTCTAACCCCATTTGAAAGAAACTTGGAATTTTGGCGTCAGCTTTGGAGAGTCATTGAAAGAAGGTAAAGTATTTTGCTATCCACTTTTTAAAAAGTGATGTTGAATGTATTTTCCTGAATTGCAGCTTTTGAGACAAGCTTCAAGTGTCTCAGCACAGGAAAAATTATTAAGTTAGTAATGTTTTATTATCAGCACTTCAGTGATTTTGTTTTTGTGGTGCCTGCTAGCTCTGAGCAGTGTGATGTGCAGTGCTTCACTGTGAGTCCCCAGTAACTGTGTTGGAGGCCTCCTTTGAGAAAGTGCCTTTGAGGTCTCTTGCCAAGATTAACCCTTCCCCTCCTTCCCAACCAAACTGCAGCAGCTGATGTTCAGGAGCAGGAGGCAAGGACTAAGTAATGTTGGGAAAGAAGGAACTTCTTGGTCCTTGTCTCTTTGCCACACAGAGAAGTTGCAGCAGTGCACAGAAGACAACAGGCTGTCATACCACAGGAATAGCTTTGTTTGCTCTGCTGAGCTGTAATACAATAAGAGTGCTATCTGCTACATTAATCTAACTGGGGCATTTAATTTCACTAGTTATTAGGCTTAAGATCATTTCATTTCACTTTTCTAAAATTGAAAAATGCTTCACCAGTGAGGTCATGGTGAGCTGGTCCTTTCACAGAAGGGCCTTTGTACTGAGTGCTGCTGGGCCCTTGGCTGGGAGAGTGCTGGTCAGGAGCATCCACTCTAGGGTATCATGATGTACACTGTGAGTGTGCAGGGTGTTTGGAGGTGACTGGAATGTGTCATTAATGCCTTTCTGCTCCTGTTGAAGCTTTTTATTTCATGTAGAGTGAGGATGCTGTCTCAGAAGTGAATGGAAAAGTCACTCAGTCCTTTAACCTTTCCAGATAATTTGATCTGTTATCAGCCTTTTCCATGAACTTGCTTCAAACTAGTTCCCAGCAGTGGCCTTCAGTAACTTCTCTGTATCCCATCCCAGTACAATGGTGTCAGCTTTCCCTCATATTGATCTTTGAACGTCTGTAACTGTGCAGTCCTCTTTGTACCCATGGGGCTTATTAAATTATTCTCTTGGGGGGGTTATTGATTTTTTTTTTTAACGCATAACAAACAGCCTAGTGAAACTTGAAATTCTTCCATGTGACCTGTGGTGTTCTGAAGTTGTCCTGACTTAACAGAAATCCCTGTCAAACAAATGGAATTAGTATGTGATAATACCTGGCAGTATTTTAAATTACTTGCTTGGAAAAGTTCTAGTGGAAGAGGCTGTAGTTAAATTTTCCCCTCCTTTTGACAAAAGAACCATGAATGCCTTTGGGATCTGAAGCCATTGCATTTAATTAGTGTGTGGAACTAATGAGTCCTGCTCGTGTATGTGGTGGCAACCTGGTCTCTGGGCTTGGAAGGTGTTTCCTAGAAGTATGTTGCAAGGCCTTGCTTGCATGGGGGAACAACATATTTTACTGAAATCTAAGGCTATTTTTTCATTGTTTTATGCTTTTTGTCACAAAAAGAGCACAGAGGAACTTCTGAAAATATCCAATAGCAAACACTTAGAATCTGTATGTCATTTGTGGGAGGCTTTGTACATCTTGTTCCATGCAAGGACAACAATGTTCCACTCACTGTGTAGGAAAACCACCTCTTCTTTCTCTCTGTAACCACCCTGCCACAGTTGAGGATGAGAACAGACAGAAACAAAGTTGTGTTACCACAGTTTTTAGTACCATTCTAAAAGATGGAGTACCACTACTGTCGTTCTTGCCTGCTGAGTATTTCTGAAGGGTAGATGGGTTGGCAGAATTGGCATGTTTTCTTCCCCCTTGCTGCCTGTACATTTGTGCAGGAGAATGAGCCAAGTGAGGAGGAAACACTGTATGGCAGTACTAGCTTGTAGCACAAGCATGGCTCTGTTGGGCAGGTGGGCTGCTGAGATGCTCTGTTGTTCAGTAAAGATATTTAGTAGGATAATACAATTGAAACTATTAAAATTCCAAGGAAAACCTAAAAATGAATAATTGCTGTGTCTTACTGCTTTCTTTGGGGCAATGTAAGAATGACTACTTCATGGGGCTTTCCTTTCCTTTTGCAGTGATATTGTAGTCCAGATAGTAGATGCCAGAAACCCCCTTCTGTTTAGATGTCAAGACCTGGTAAGTAAACAACTTTCTTGAATCTTGTCTTCATTTTATGTCTTAATGTTTATGTGATATATTTTTTGCTCAATGCATTCAGCCACCTTGAAGCTGTTTTGTTGTAGTGCCTGAGTGGATATCTTATTAATTCATAAAAGTATTCAGGCATGAAATTATTTTTTTTTCTTTTGGTATTTCACACAGAATGTTGTGGATTTAGAGGCTCTTCTGCAGATGTTACATTGCAGATACTATTTTATTTCTCATTACCCATTAGAAGTGTCCTCACCTAAAGGAATTGTCTTTTGTAAAAGCATAGTGGAATAAAAGTGGGTGAGGATTACAAAGGATCAAAAATTATTCAAGTGACAAGTTTGTAATGATAGGCTATAGAACACTGCATCAGGGAGATATGAAATTGCTCAAATAGTTATCTTAGGAGCTCCTGCTGCAGGGTGCTGATTAATATCTTGTCACAGCTCTAGGCAGACAAGGCGTTTGCACACATGGCCAGCAACAAGCTGTATTGTGGTAGTTGCATGCTCCAATTTGTTCTTGTGGCTGTCTGCTGAACAGCACTTCATCAACCTAGGGATGGTAAGCTTGGCTACACTCGTGTGGAGCTGCATGGGTTAATTTGTTTTGGTGATCTTGTGTTGTCTTGGGGTGGAAGGAGTTGAAACCAGAGGGCAAACTGATCCTTCTCTTGTTTTCTTTAGGAAAGTTATGTTAAGGAAGTCAGTAAAGACAAAGAGAACATGATCCTGATCAACAAAGCAGATTTGCTGAGTGAGGAGCAACGTGCTGCTTGGGCACAGTTCTTTGAGAAGGAGGGTGTCAAGGTGGTGTTCTGGTCAGCTCTGGCAGAGTGTGAACGGCTGTGTGGAGAATCAAAGGTACTGCAGGTGACCAGGTCAGACTGGGTCTGTGCTGGCTGCAGCTGGGAATAGATAAGCACTGGGTTGTCAGCTCTTGGGATCTGGCTGATGACAGCTCACTGAGCCAGCAGCAAGGCTTGGGGTTGTCTTTGCATTTCACCTCTGAACTGCTGTTCCCACAGGAACTGGGCTCTGATGGGGGAGCAGAGCACCCCAGCGGTTCTGAGGATGATGGCTCCAGTCAGGAAGATGACAACACAGCACAAGGAAGTGCAGAAAGAGCATCCACAGGCAGCACTTGGCAAAGTGCAAACCAGGCCTTGGGGAGTGATGATAACAGCAGTGATGAATATGAAGACTGTGAAGATGATGAAGAGGAGGACTGGCAAACGTGTTCTGAAGATGAAGCTGGTGACAGCATAAATGCTGTTGGTCCACAGAGGATGGAAAGCAGAACTGATGGTGCTGCAGTGCAGCACAGAGTGCAGGAGCAGAACAGGAACGTCAGGAACTTCAGCCATCTGGTACAGAGAGATGAGCTGCTGGAGATATTCAAAACTATGCACAATGGACCAAGGGTGAAGGATGGGGAAGTAAATGTTGGGCTGGTAAGTTGGACTTAGTGCCTAAATGGAACTTACTTAATCTAAATTCTAATTCCATGTGCCCTCCATGGGAAAAATTCATCCTGTAGTCTGGCTTCCCATAAGGGTATAAAAACTGGCAAGCACAAACCACTGTGGGTTTTGTGCAAAGATTAATACTGAAGCTCCTAGAGGTCAGCGTGCCCCCCTGCTTGCCCTAGTTGGTTTTTTTTAGAACATTTTATTAAAAAACTTTTGTGTCAGAGCTCTGTGAGTCTTTTGGCATCACCCTGCCTAATAACATTTCACTTTGTCATCTAGGTGGGTTACCCTAATGTTGGCAAAAGTTCAACCATCAACACAATCCTTGGAAATAAGAAGGTGTCGGTGTCTGCTACACCAGGCCGTACAAAGCACTTCCAGGTACTGCTAACAAATAACATCAGTCTTTTTGTAATTTCTTCTCCCCAGTGGAAGAGAGCTTCATTATGACCTAGTTGCAACCACATGCACTCACTGAGAACTCTGCCAGCCTGACCTATGGTCAGCAGAGTAGGTTGGAGAGGAGTGGTCTTGATGTGTATAATTTTGGAACTTTAATTCTTGCTTCTAAACTTGTGCTCGATTTTGAGTCGCTCATGAGAGCTGCTGTGCAATGGGGCACGGTTTATATCCTGATTTTATTTAGTTACCTTGTCCCTTTCTTCCAACACCAGTCATGAGGAGAGAAGCTTTTTAACATGAGTGTTCCTCCAAGTAGCTTAAGGTCAAGGCTTCAAACTATCCTTGTCAACATCATGGCTGTGAATAAATGTAGTTTTGCTGATATTTTCATATTGATCAAACTTTGATTTTGAGGTAGCTGCTCCAATGCTATAGTGTGGGACCATTGTGGGATTTGTACTTTTTGAACTCCCAGCTGTTTCAGAAGGTCCAACACACTTAAAGGTTTCTGGAGTGCTTTCTCCTCTCCCATCAGACTGAAGAGCTGAAGATCTTGCTGCCCCCATCTGGACACCTTATTTAGGAACTTTGAAAAATGTTGCTGTCTTCTACATCTGATCTGCTTAATTCATTGGCTGGGACCAGCAGGGCAGATGTCTGTGTTAGTAGAATTTCTCCTTATTGTCATTTGCATCCATGTTTCATCTGTGTGTTTGAATTTATTTTTTTTTTGTTCCTTTTACCTCCGTGGACACTGAGTTGCCATAGTGAACTAATAGGTTATTTATCATGTAGACCCTGTATGTGGAGCCTGGCCTGTGCCTTTGTGATTGCCCCGGTCTGGTGATGCCATCTTTCGTCTCTACCAAGGCAGAAATGATTTGTTCTGGAATTCTGCCTATAGATCAGATGAGGGACCACGTTCCACCTGTTTCTCTAATATCCTTTGCATGGGGTTTGTAAGAGGGCATGCAAGGGTTGGATCTGGAGTATGCCAAGTAGCGTGTTCCAGCCCTGCTAGCAGCACATGTGCTCATGCTTTGAGGGAGGTGGGACATACTGGATAACAGTCCTGCTGTGTTGGTCTTTTCCTATCTCATTTCAACTTAGTTGTGTTTTCAGACCTGTTATTTTTCTGGTTTGCAACAAAATCCAAAAGTCATTCTTTTGTGTGTGCTCCTAGAGTGACAAGGGCAAGATTACTTGTGTAGCTGTAAATGACAAAGTGGTTTCCTTCACTAGCTTATGTTTGCCAGCATATCCCACGAAACATTTTGGAAGCAACCTATGGAATAAATATCATAAGGCCAAGGGAAGATGAGGACCCAGATCGAAAGCCAACAGCTGAAGAGCTGCTAACAGCATATGGATGTGAGTGATGATCCTTTTAAAACCTGTCACCTCCACTGTGTGCATGGTCCTGAACATGGCCTTAGGAGAACATTGTAAAGTTTTCCTAAGCCTGGGGGTTTTGTGCATTGGACCTCTTTGATAGGACTTGCCCTGCTCTCAGGAATGGTCTTTGTTAATGGCTCGTCTCCTGTGGGAGTTGGAGTGGTGCTTTGCCAGTCTTATCTGACAGATGTAGTGATGGTGTGGAAGATACTGGTGGAATGCCCTGCCAGTCTATAGTGTGGTGCTCTTACCCTTTCAGATACCTCCCACCATCTGGGTCTGAATTAGACTTTGAAGAATGCAGTGAATTCTCATTCTCTGCCTTTAAAACAAAAATAAAACCCTAGCAGTTTTCTCCTAGTAGGGAGGTGTCAGCTCTTATAATTTCTTTCAGGTCAGGGTGCTTCTGCAGTACCTTTACAGTCACCAAAGTTCTTCCCTTCTTTTTCCCCCTGCTTTCCCCAAGAGAAGCCTTGTTCTAAGGGAGTATTTTTGAGAAAGAATATGAATGGGTGGTTAGGCAGCAGAGGAGAACACATTAACATTCTCTTGTACTTACAAAGAATATACTTTGGATTTCTCTTCCAGATATGAGGGGCTTTATGACATCTCATGGACAGCCAGACCAGCCGAGATCAGCTCGATATGTGTTAAAAGATTATGTCAATGTAAGTGCTTTCTACATCTGGGTTTTCTTCTCAGAGGTGAATTAAAGGTTGCACTGGAGTACAATAAAGTCAATTCTGTTTCTCTGGATAAAATCACCATGTATCAAAAGACTCTTGAGATTGGCCTGCTTTTGTGTTTTAAAAGAATAAATTGAATTTCTGAAGCTGCCTAATCTTAGAAAGGTGATTGCTTAAAAATATGATGCCAGCTAAAAAAATAATCATATCTCCAAAGTAGCTAGCAGATACTCAAGAAATGAACCCATAATGTACTGCTGGACCAATATTTGGCACTAAGGACTGTTGCTGTGAGTGTTGTAATATTGCATGCTGCTTTAGCACCTCTTGGCAACTTACTGTTGATAATTTCTTAATAGGATCCTCTGGTGCTCCTGAGAGTTTTGCTCTGTGTTGTTTGCATCTGGGCACTGCAGCTGCAAATGTTGCTTTGATGTAGAGGTGCAACAGTACTTAACCTTAGGAGTCAAGCCAGTTGTTGTCTGGGAGAAGAAATAAAGTGTACTGATAGTCTGCCAGTGTGAACCCCTAAACTTCAGGCCCTTCTTAGGTGTGGAGTTGTTTTCTTTCCTCTCTGACTGTCTTTTTAGTAACTAAGTCCCATTGCTTTCACAGGGGAAGCTGTTATATTGCCACCCACCTCCTGGTATTGACCCAAATGATTTTCAGCACCAACATCAAAGATGCCCTGACAGAACAACTTTGCAGGCCACTGGACAGGTGAAGCCTGAGAAAAATACCAAAGCAAAACAAATTGAAAATGTGGTGGACAAAACTTTTTTCCATCAGGTAAATTCTGGAAAAGATTTGTTCTAGGAATTTTTGCTGCAGCACTCATCTGTAGTTACTGGAGGAAAACCACCTTTGAGGATGGAGGTGTGCTGGGTTGAGTTAATGGTGTTTAATGCTGTGGGATTTGCATGTAATTTCTACCCAAGAGCTCTCTGTTCTTTTTATTACCTCCTAAATCACTGGGAATGTCCTCAGTGACAGAAAGATTGCTAGTGAGGTGTGCACAGATGATTTTTCAGAGATCAGCAGGGTGACCCTTGTTGTTAGGAATCAGACATCAATCTTGAGCAAACAGGAGGGTGACTGGGAAGAAAGACAAGGAGGAATGACTTGACAACTGACCCAGAACATGGTTTGGAACTAACAGGTCCTTCCAAGTGACATTCCTTTCCTGAGCTGATGTATTTAGAGGCTGTGATAAGCTTTTTTAAGATAATTTAGTATTACATTGAGGTTTTGACTCAGAACCTGAAATCAGATGAAAAGAATACCAACTGATTTAAAATCCAGTTAAGAAATCTCAAAATTAGGTAGAAAATGGGAATTTTTCTTAACCTGTATGATTTGTGGTAGATCCTACAGGCATTTGTTTTGCCTCTACACGACTGAAAAGAGGCAAAAGTCTATTTCACTTAGAGTGAAATATGAAATCCATAACTGACCAGATCTGCATACCTGACAAGGATTAGAACAGGTTTTTGGCTGTGAACAGGATGGGTGATAGATAGCATGTTCCATTCTGTGTGGTTGGCTGGATGTGAAGACCATTTATTTAGCACAGCTAAGATAATCATGCATTTTGAAAACAAAAACTCAGGCTCTTTACAAAAAAAAAAAAAAAAAAAAAAAAAAAAAAAAAAAAAAAAAGTGAGCTATTTCAGAAAACTGTGACCTGAAAAGCATTTTTGGGATTACCAGACTGTTGCTCTGTCTGCCCAAAGTGCTGGCACAAGCTGCGAGCCCTGTCAGTGCTGCCCACGCTCCAGACTTGAGCAACTTATTTTGGTCTGTGGCTTTCCTGGGCGCCAGATTTATTTGTGAAGACAATTTGTTGTGCACAGAGCAGAGGCTGTGAGGATCCATCCTGGTGCTGGAGCTGGTGCTGGCTGGGACACGGTGTCACGTCAGTGGCAGACGCCGGGGACCCGGCACAGCTTGGCAGCTTCGGCTGCCTGCCGTGACCTTTCTGCAGCTCCGGAGCAGGGGCTGGGCAGGCCCTGCTGGGTTTGAGCTTGCTTGTGTCTGGTTCTACTGGCATACTGCAGTGGTTGAGGATCTTCTCCTTGGTCACTGGAGGTTGTGTCTCCTTTTCCAGGAGAATGTTCGTGCCCTGATGAAAGGGGTCCGGGCTGCCATGGGCTACCGGCCTGGGAGCGGCCTCGTGCCTGCGGCTGCACCCAACCCTGCCAACGTGGTGGGAAAGCCCTGGAAAAAACACGGGAACAGGAACAAGAAGGAGAAAATCCGCAGGATCACCAAGCACCTGGAGGCTTAGCTGTGGCACTGGTATCTTGCCTTTTCAGGGCAGGGACTGCACTGTCTCACAGGCCTTGATTGAGGGGGAAAAAAACAGATAAGTGGGCAACACTAGCTCACCTGGGAGCTCTCTGCACTGGATTGGCCTGGCAGGGGATGAGAGTAGGCTCTGGTGGCTGGAGTTCATCCCTTCTGTGAACAAAAGAGACCTGGCTGTTCCTGTTATCTGGAAGCCAGCCCAGACATTTGACTGCTGTTGAAACATCCTTTCAATGGGAGCAGATGGAGCTGTGCAGGAATGTTTTTTTCCTTCCATAAAGGATGTGTTTTATAGCTGTTGCAATCAAAGCAAGCCCTGGTAAAACTCAGTAAAATCTTTAAACAGTTGAATTTCAATGAGTGATGTTTGTTACATTTTGAGACACTATTGCTCTTTTTCTTTTTTTTTTTTTTTCTGGTCTTTAAGGCTTGTTTGTTGATTTGACAAAATGCTTTAGTGTGTTGACAAATAAGGTAGAATGATCTTTATTGCCCTCTTCCTTCTTGGCTATTCTCAGTCCTATTCTGTAGAATCTGTAACCACTCCCTATTTCCCAGCTTGAGCAGAGCACAGCACACTGTGCAAGGAAAATATTGCTTTTATATCCTTTACACTGAGCTGGTATCAGTTGTTTTCGTGTGACTTCCCACTGGTATTTTAAAACATTGGCTCCATATGACTGCCTAAAAATCTGGTGCTAATTTGTCCTTAAATATACTTGAGATTTTACTTCCTGTATGTGTGTCATGATCTGTCTCATTGTCCTAAGTCAGAGAATTGTCTATTAGCAGATTTTAATTGAGTACCTGAGTATTTGATGCTAAAAAGACTTTACTTACCTGGGGTCAGATTAAAGTGAGATTTACTTCTCAGCTGCCCTACTGAGAAAATGTTTGTGCCCTTGGTCAGAGCTCTTTGTTCCTTGTTCAGCACAGGGAGTAATGATAGGACTGGAAAAGCTCATGAAGACGAGTCATGCTTTGTTTTTAGGGGGTGGAAGGAATAACACATGATGCTGGTCTCTTGATGCTATAAAAAGGGATTGCTGTCTTGTAATTCTGTACTTTCCAGGCTTTAAATGTGGATGGAGAGATGAAAGCAACTGCTGAGCAAAGCCACAGCAAACCAAGCCAGTTTTGGCTTTGTGACCCTTTGTGTGTGTCCTGTACAGGCAGCTTGCACTGTGTATGCAGAGGGTCCCCTGACAGCAGAGCTCTCACCTCAGCTCCTGCTTTCCCTGGAGTGCCTGCTCTCAAGTTCCTAATTGGAGGGGAGATAGTTCCCTGCCATGTGTAAAGGTAAAGTATAATTACCCTGAATTAAAATGGTGAATGGTGTTTTAAATCAGTGTACCGTAGCAGAAAGTAGATTCTCAGGAGAGACTGTTTAATCTAGTTCTCCTGGAGAAGGTGATCTTTGCCTTTGTTTCCTGAAAAGGTTGTGCCTTAGCCAAATCACTCAGATCTTACTTCTCCACCCTCCTTGCAGGAAAGGTATCTGCTTTTGTTCCTTACAGTGCTTTAGGAACTTGATTGCTCAGAAACACTCCTTAGTTTTTGTCCTGTTTTGTGTGAAGCTATTACCTGTCAAACTGAGTATCTTTTATTGAAGGTCTAAAACATTTTTTCCTATTCTGTTTTTCTGCTTTAGAAACATTTTGAATTGTTAGCCTATGTTGCATGTACCCAAGTTCTCTTCTTTTGCATTGTCTGCCCTTTCCTGTTGGCTGGGTCTCCATGAGCCACCTTGCTGGACAGGCTGAGTCCTTATGTAGACCCTCCCAAATCTAGTGAGTGACAGAAATCCCCAGGTCCTGAGACTTGGGGTGACTGCTTGTTGCTTGCAGAAGCCTTTTGCCATGAGACCTGCCAAGCAACTTGCAGTGTTTGCCTGAGTGAGTGGAGGATAATGTAAATATGACCAAGCAAGTACTGTGTGCTCAGGTGTTAAATGCAAACTGCTCCTTGCTGTGCTAAAGGACTCTTGCCTCAACAGAAGAAGGATGTAAAGATCTGTTAATATTTCATGCTGTTACTAGGCAGTGAGCAGAATAGGTAAGAGGCAAATTAATGCTTTCCTGTGGTGGTTTGATATGTTGCTGAACCACATCCCTCACTGGGCAGTGCCAGCTAGGCCTTGCTGACAGCTCAGTACAGCACATGGCAGCAGCTGGCAGGCGTGAGGCCATGTGGGCACTGCTCATTGTCAGAGCCAGCACAAAGGAGACAATGTGCTCTGCCCTGGCCACCTGTGAATGAGCTTCTGCTGCTGCACTGCTGTCTGGAGAAGGCCAGTTTCCATTTTGGAGTGCTGTTTTCTTCAAGTGCCTTGTGTGTGTAGAGGGAGTGTGCAGGCTGCAACTGGTTCCAGTCTCTTCTTTGGGATCCCCAGCACCCCAGTGCTGTCTCCCCTTTCAGGCCACTTTCCTTTTAATGCATGCAGTTTGTTTTCCTGGCTGATGTTTCCTCCTGCACAGATACCTGCAGCAGAAATGCAGAACTGGTTTGGGAATATGTTTTGGAGCTGAACTGGCCTTTGATGGTATGTTGCACTTGCATTGTGACCTACAGCTCTCCCTGCAGGTCCCTGCTGCCAGGTTCAGGGGGTCTCACTCCAGCCTGCAATCTGTCCCACAGCAGGTGGTGTCCCAGAGATCATGGGTGGGTCTGTGCTGGCTGTCACACCTGTGGGGCAGCACTGGCAGCCTGTGGTGGAATCACCAGCTCTGCCCTGGATGTCCAGAGAACTGGTGCTCTGCTTCACACACATTGCATGTGTGAGCTTGTCATTGCATGTCTGAGCTGCCATCTAGGCCATCTAGCTACTACAAAAAAGTGTTTTACAGTCTTGTTTTGAGGAAGAGTAGTTTTACTGTCTTCCTGAAAGCTGAAGCATCATGGGTGAGCAGTTGACAGGTAGGGATGCCAGGATGCAAATCCCTAAGCCACTCTGTTGTGGGTGCTGTGGCTCTTCTAACTGCAGTTGGTAGCAAGTGATGTAGGAGCTTCGTTCCCCTCAGCTTGGCAGAGCCAGCAGTACATAAATCCTCTGCCCATCACCCCACTGCAGACTGTGGGGCTGTCAGGGTCAGGTGTCTGATCTTTTCCCAACGTCTCAGGTCAAGGATCAAAGGGATGATGGCTTTTTGCACCAGGGAGTCTGCAGCAAGGGATGGCCATGTGGCATCTCGCTGGTTTTCTGCAGTCTCCACGTAGCCCAAAGCTCCTCGGTTGTGTGTCTGGAGGAGGCTGAACTGCCCCTCTCCTGCCGTTAGGGGCCGGCCTTTCCCAGGCAGAGGAGCAGCCCGGGTGCCCCCAGCAGCAGTGTCGGCTCCTGCTCCAGGTCAGGATCCCAGCTGAGGTGTGGCTCCCCGAGGACTCCCAGCCCAGCCCTGCAGAGTGGCTCATGAGCTGCCCTTCCCAGCCACCCCAGCAAGGAGGTGGCCGAGGGGACCACCATGGGGAGTGTGGCTCTGGCCACAGCAAGGCAGCAGCTGAGTCCAGGGCCTCTCAAGCTGTTCCTACAAAATTGAAGCAACTCTTTTCTAATTCTCCTGAGACACTGTTGCTTTAAAGTAAGAAGCAACCTTTCTTCTTTCCTCTCTGGTCACAGCTCCTTCCCTCCTGTGAGGAGCTTCAGGCCATTGCCTGGCCCCTGCAGGAGGGATCCTTTACCCCATTTGTCTGTGAGGAGCAGTTTTGTGCTGGACCCCTTCCCTGTGTGGTGGCTCTAGTCCAGCTTTTTTACTAAGTTTTTTCATTTTTTGCTGCAGAAGGAAAAAAATATATATTGGGGAAAATTATCCTGGGGCAGCTGGGAGAGGAGCAGGGAGCAGCTCTCCAGAAAATAATGTCTCCAAGCTAAATGCCTGAGGTGCCCAGGACATCTTGAGACCCAAAGAGAGGTCATGGTGAGGACAAGAGGAAAAGAAACCGCTACTGAGTCAGAGGAACTCTGCCCCAGTGTTCTTTCTTGCTGTGGCTGTGGGAAAAGGGTCTGTCCCATGGGTGGTGTCAGGGCAGGAGGAGGGTGGGTGTGCTGGGTGGAGCACACTTGGGTTTGCCCTTCTGGAAATGTCACCAGCCCTTCATCACTTGGGAGCTGAGGCAAAGAACCAGAAACATCATCCATGAGGGAAGGTCCTGCAGTCCAGCCAGGCTTTTTCTGCCTGCCCAAAGCAAAGGAAGCTGGAAGCATCTACAGAGCCCCTTTGTTTTGGTCAGCATTGATAGACCAGTGCAGGCTTGTCTGGGATTTCACAGGGTTTTCAGCAAGAGTGTCTCTGCTTGGAGCTTCTCAGAACTGGCTGTGCTCAGGGCAGTGCAGGGGGGGATGCTCAGGAATCACTGCTGTGTGGTCTCAGGGAAAAGGGATTCTCTTACTCTTGACACCACATCTTGCCTGGCCTCTCTGTGTGCTCCTGAGCCCTCTCCTCACACTGGATAGCAAGGGAAGTGTGTGAGAAAAATGGAAACCAGCACTGTTCTGCTTTGCCATGGAGAAAGGGAGAACCAAAAACTTTATAGTTTCAAATGCAGCCAGTTCCCCTTTCTGGAAGGAGGCAGTGCAGGTCCTTTGCTGCCCAGGGAGCTGCCTGGGGCTCCCTGGCACCCATCTAGGGCACTTCCTGCCCCTTTCTCTTCACAGTGGGACTTGGAGGATGTGATGGTGCAATGGAGCCAGCCCAGCCCTGCTGCTCACCCTTGCTCTGTGCTGTGCCCAGGCACCTTCAGACAAGCTACAGCCCCTCCAGGATATCCAAGCACCTCAGCCAAACAAGCAATAAGCAGCAGAAGGTACTTCTTTGGGGCGCTCTGGGGTGCCACCACAGGCTGCCATGCCATGTTGTGCCTGAAGCACTGCCTAGTGGAGCAGGGACAGTTCCCAGCATCTTTCATGCTTGTCCTGCTGAGATAAGGCATGGGGGTTCCCCCTTTCTTACCACTGATGGCTTCCTTCTCTGGATCTGGGGCTTTGGGAGAGGTGCAGCCTCACAGCTGGATTCAAACCCATCAGTCTCCTCTTGTGATTGTGCTGCTGTTTCCCCCTGCATTTAGGCTTACAAGCCATGCCCAGTGGAATTGAAGCCAGCTGATGCACTCAGCAAGGCAGGAGAAAGGGACAGTCCTCACTGTGGCTCACTGCTGGTGGCCACCACATTTCCTGGTAATCCCTGGCTCCTAATTTTAGCACCAAGAACCATGGACCAGTGAGATGGAAACCCATCCAGCAGGCTGAGTATGTCCTCAGTGCTCTGTGTGGAGGGCTGACCCATGATTCATTGTTGGCATGGAAGGAAGAAAGAAATGGAAAACCATAGTGTTTCAATGCCTTGGTCAATTCTCATCGAGCTCTGCTGCCTGGCACTGCCATCCCTCTGAATGAACTGCTGAGCTGGCACCTGCCTTGGGCAGTGGAAAATGCACAGCTCATGAATGGGGTGAGGATGGGGCCTGGGGCCACCAGACCCTGCCTGGTTTGCCTGCAGCAGCAAAAAAAGCGTTTGCAGAGCTCCTGCTGATAAGAAGGGCCTGCATTCATATTTCCAAAGGCCTGAGCACATTGGTGAGTGGCAAGGCTCAGAAATCCAGACGCCAGACAATGGAAAGGCTGGAAGCATAAAGGAAAGGAAATTCTTCTGCTGTATTGCCTTTCCTATGGCGATAAGATAACCTCAAGTGAAACAAAAGTCCCTGCTGCAGACGCTGGGGTGGGCACCTCAGCTGCTCTCTGAAGCTCAGGAGGATGTATGTCTGTGTGAGCTGGGATCTCCTGGCCAGAGGCTCTGGCTCTCACAGCTGTGCAGTGGGCACAGGGGGCTCCCAGTGCTTCAGTGAGCCTTGGACCAGCAGCCTTGGCCTGCTCCTGCTCCATGCCATGGGAGCATCTGTGTCCTTCATTTACACTCCTGCAAGGGAAGTCGTAGGATAGTTTGGGTTGAAGGGGACTTTCAATCACCATCTAGTCCATCACCCCTGCAAGGAGCATCTTCAATTAGATCAGGTTCAGAGCTCCATCTAACCCTGCTGTGAATGTTCCTTAGGATGAGGCAACAACCACCTCTCTGGCTAACCTGTTCCAGTGTTTCCCCTCATTGTAAAGAATTTCTTTCTCAAACCTAAATCTAAATTAATCTTCCTTCACCTTAAATCCATTACCCCTTGTCATATCACAACAGGCCTGACTAAAATGTTTGTCCTCATCTTTCTGGTAGGTCCCTTTCAAGTACTGAAAGGCAAGTCTAAGGTCAGCCCCAAGCCTTCTCCTCTCCAGGCTGAACAGCCACAACTTTCTCAGCCTTTCCTCATAGGAGAGCTGTTCCAGCACTCTGATAATCTTTGTGGCCTCCTCTGGCCCTGCTCCATGTCCTTCTTATGCTGAGGACCCCATGGCTGGGTGCAGTCCTGCAGGTGGGGTCTCACCACAGCAGAGGGGCAGAATCTCCTCCCTCGCTTGTTGCCCATGCTGCTTTAGATGCAGCCCAGGACAGCTTTGGCTTTCTGAGCTGCCAGTGCACATTGCTGGCCCATATCCACCAGCACCCCCAAGTCCTTGGCAGGGCTGCTCTCAGTCTGTTCTGTATTGATATCAGGGCTTGCCTCAACCCAGGTGCAGGACCTTGCATTTGCCTTTGTTCAACCTCATGGAGTTCCCATGAACCCAGTTCTAGGGCTTGTAAAGGTCCCTCTGGATGGCATCCCATCCTTCAAGGGTGTCAGTTGCATCACATAGCTTGGTGTCTCACTTTAAATCTTACTTTAAACACTTTGGAAGAGCTAAGAAAAATGAGGCCACAACATTTGCTAGTGATACATTTCTATTGGGTATGTGAACATCCCAAAGCTAGTGGCAGATGTTGAAAGCATTGCTGAGTGGCTGAGGAACAGTGTGACATGTTCTATGTGTTATAGGTTATTTTTCAGAGTGGGGGGACAGGGACAGAGTGGTGTCCACGTAGGCAGGAATGGGAGCACGATCAGGTGCTACCAAAGAGAAGGCTGTCATGGGAGCAGTGCTGAGTGGGAGCTGGTTGGGAAAGGGCTGGAAGACAATCTAATGTCTTCCCCAGTGCCCAGAGCTAAACAGGCCACGAGAAGAGGTGCAAGGGGCACAGGTGGCATCTCAGTAAGGATAGAGGTGAGCCTCTGCAGCACTGTCCTGTCCCAAAGAGGGGATGTGATGGGATGGGTACCCTTGGGATAGCAGAGAAAAGGAAAGGAGGAGCGCCTTTGCTGTGTCTCAGAGTAAGGGGACAGGGAAGTCTGAAATGGAGCTGGCTAGAGCCAAATTCAGATTATAGCCTGCAGGCTCAGAGCAGGCCCAGATTAACTGCGGAAATCATTGCAGGCTATTTTGGGCAGCAAGACTGGGATGAATGATGAGAGGAGTTCAGGGAGGCAGGCCAGGGCTGGCTCTTTGGCTCAGGAAGGCCCCAGGCTGTGGCACTGGGAGCGGCAGGGTGGCTGCAGGAGGTCACCCTGTGCTGACCTGCTCTGTGCTGGCCCCAGAGGTGGGTCCCAAGGGCTGCCTTGGTGTTCCATCATTGACAGCTGCTCTTCAGAAAGCAGTGGGATGGGTGCTGTGCCCAGCAAGCAGTGCCTGCTCCCTTCTTGTGGGGGACCCAGGATGGGAGCCATGAAGATGCACACTGGTGTTTGGTCAGGCTGAAGGAAGGGACATTTCAGGGATCTGGCAAAGGGAGGGGCTATGCAGCAGAGGCTGGAGCACATCACACACTCCTGTGGTTTGCAATTTTCCAGTAGCTGCACTTGTCCTCTGCCCTGAGGTGCAGCAGGTGGAGATCAGTGGCCTCAGCCCTTTCAGATCTTGTATTCAGTTCACCTGGATTCAGCAGAGCTGAGCTGTTGGCATAGGGGGACATGCAGGAGTCAGCAGCAGCTTTGCTGGGATGGCTGTGACACTTGCAGCACTGTCAGTGTCTCCCTTCATCCAGCCCTGGGAAGCAGGAGCCAGCAGTACAGCAAAAAAAGGGCACAAAGCACCAAAACACCAGGTAGGTGTTGTACAGCTGTGCAGCATGGTTTGCTGTAACTTCTGCCTGCTCCCAGTAGCTGTCACTGGCTGCTTCTGCTGGGGTATTTAGGGAGATAGCTCTGGCACCAGCACCTCTGATGGAGATCACCCCAGGAGCAGCCACAGTTGTGCTTAGCGGGATGAAGAGCTGCCCAATGCATTGCACCAGAGTGAGGTTGGCTGCAGCTTCCATCATGGTCCCAGTGCTATTCCCTCTCCCAGGTGAGCTCAGCAGGTTGGGCAGGGGTCCCCCGTGGATCATTGCAGGGTCATGCTGGCTGTCCCATGGCCATCAGTCACCCTGTGGTCTTCTCCTGCCCTGGGCTTGCAGCAGATGTGAGCCAAGCACCTGCTGCTCCCTGCTCTGCCAGGGAATGTGGTTTGTGGACTCACTGAACAGGCTTTTGGTCCTCATGACCCTGCTGGGGAGGGGCCCCAGGTGGCCTTGCAGCAGCAAGGAGCAGAGAGGTCACAGGGTGCTCTGCTCTCCTGTCTGCATGGATGCTTTGCAGGCAGAGATGGGTTCGTGGGTGGCTCTTAGTCTTCCTGATGAGATGATGTAAGCTCTCCAGGTGATGATCTTCTTTGCCCTGGGACTGGGAACAATGTGTGTCCTGTTGTAACCGGTATTGCAGGGGCCAGGCTGTCCCTGGGGTCAGGATGGCCACTGGCCACGCTGGGTCCCCATGTGGTGACAGCGCTAGGCTGAGTGCCTTTGAAGTGCCCTGCTGTGCTCTCTGCTCCGCTGTTGGACAGGATCTGAGCAGCCATTGTGCAAAGCAAAACAAACCCTTCCTATCTGTCCCAGGCTCAGAGCTCAGCTCTGCTTCCAGCTGTGAGGCTCCAGAGCCAGCACAGCCCTGCCAGAGACTGCTGATAACCATCTCCCCTTGCAAAAGAGTTCAAGTCCCTGCTCCAGGCAGGCGATGTCACCTTATCAGCCCTTGAAGGCTCCTGATAAAGGGATCAATCTGACTTCAGCTGCATGCCCACCTGCAAACACAATGTTCTGGGTGCAGCCAAGGTGAGGGTGGCCAGGCCCACTGCTCCTTTCCTTTTGGGAGGGTCACGGCTGCCCAGACTCCGCAGGGCTCAGCCAGGGCTGGGAACAATAGTGGCCACTGGCGACCACAGGGGGGGCAATTACCGAGAATCATGTGCTCACCGGGCCGCTGCGGAGGCAATTTGTCAAAGTCCCGTTTTCCTTTCCCTGATAAGATAGGGCTCGAGGAATACAATAATGCTTTTCTGAGATACAATCGTGGCTCTTCTACCCGGCACACACGCAGGGGAAGCTAATTTTGGCCATGCTGGACTGGCAGGGGCCGAGAGGAGGCTTCTGTCTGCTGGGGCTGCAGTCCAAGGGACAGGGAGACTCCCTAAGCCCCGAGGACTAGGACAGCCCTGGGGCTGGCACACTTCCTGCTCCCTGGGGCACTCCTGGAAGATGCTATAGCTGCAGGAGGAGCTGTTGCTGCTGGCTTCATGGTAGGAGCTGATATAATGTGGCCCAGTGCTGCAGCTCTGCCAACACCTGCCAAGCCCTGTCCGAGACTGGGCAGCCGTGGGCAGCAGTGCTTCCCTTGCAGGCACACAGCACATGTAGCTGCACCTCACACCCTCTTCCCCCCTGCCCCATGCTTTGAACATTATCCCACCCCAAAGGCGGCACCAGGATGCCAGGCCAGTGTTCATGGCCTGGCCAAGGAAAGCTGCCCTCTCCCGGCTCTCTGCTCCATGGCAAGCTGGCCGAGCAGGGGGGGAAAGTGATCTTGGTTGCCTGTGGCAAGCCAGTCCCTCCACAGGCTGCTCCTGTGCCACCAGAGTCTCAAGGGGAAAGGAGTAAAAGACACCATTGGCAAAGGCAGACATTGCACAATTCCAGCCTCCCTGGGAACCAGACCCTTTTAATAACATATACAGTATTTGTAGGTGGTGGATCTGGCTTTCCTCGGGAGGATAATGAGAAGCACACCCATCTGGCAGAGCTGACGTTTCCATTTTGGCATGTTGCTTGGGATGCACTTTCTGCACAGTTTGAAATCTGAGCATAATCCTATCTTCATGAACCACATTCACTAGTCTGATAATGTGACCCCACAAAAGGTCAATGGAAAAGTTAATATAATTTATTGGCTGATTTAAAAAAAAAAATCTAATCATCTCTTTTTCCTTTTTCCTGACCCCCCCACCCGCACCCAGTGCCCTGCTGACATTTTCCAGTCGTTCCCAAAACAATGGCAAGGGTGGGAATGCTCTGAGCGGGTGCAGCTTTAGAGGAGGCTTTTCCTGAGGGGCTGCAGATGCATCTGCCTGCTCAGGCCTCCCTCTCCAAGAGGTGTGTTGGGAGTGATGTGCTCAGCCAAGGTCACCAGCCCGGCCAGGGACAGGGCTGGCACCAGGTCAGGTTTGGGCAGGCCTGGTGGTTTCAGTGTTTGCTGGGTATCTTCTGCTCTGTGGGGTGACTGGAGTTCAGCTGCTGTGGACTGTGAGGAGACACACCTCTGTTGTTGATCATCTCTGCCAGTTCTGTAGCTGTGGAGAGTAGAGGAGGAGGATCCAGCCAATTCCTGGGAGTCAGGCCGTCTTGGATGAAGCCATCAAGGGCCCCAAGAACCTTTCTAGGGACACAGTGCCCTGGGAGGTGCCATGCTGCTTCTAGGCAGGGCTGCAAGAAGCTGCAGTGCACACGGGTGAGTTCCTATGCACAGCTGTGTGCCAAAGGGGACCTGCACTTGTTTTCCTCTCACTGTCCTCCCTTTGGGTTTCCCAGGCACCAGGAGCACCCACAGCATGCCCAGCCCGGGCTGTCTGCAGAGCCCCAAGTGCTGTTTGGAGCAATTAAAGCAGCCAGGTGTTTGTCAGGGCATGACCTGTCCTGGGGAAGCAGACGAGCTTGCTTGTTAGGGTGGAGCTGCAAAGTAATTACGAGCTGCAAAAATAATTAGACCTTTCTTACTCTGAAACCTCAGGGATAGAGAAGAAAGGACCCCAGAGGGCAAGGAAGGGTGAAATGGATCCAGCGGCTTCTCTTTCAGCATTAGAAAAAGCCACTTTTGCTATTTCAAAGTCGTGGCTTTGGAGCTGCCACACTGCAGAGCTGAAGAAGAGGGCACTGGGAAAACATCTTCTGGCAAGAGCAGGGGAAGGAGAATCCCAGAACTGCCCATCACTGTCAGGCTCCAGCACTGCAAGGTCTATCAGGTGCTGCCACGGCTGTGCATGCAAAGCCTGGCTCCTGTCAGCAGCTGACTGCCCTTCCTGGCTTTTTCAGAGCACTGCTCCAGGCTGGCTCTTGCCAAGGAAAGACTGGAGAGATGGAGGGAGCCTGAGCAGTGTGGCTTGGAGGGCAGAGGGCAAAGGAAACACAGGTAACTTCTAAAGTCGGTAGTTTCAGAAAAGCAAAATGATGTTCTAATGTGGTGTAAATGATGTTCTCACCTTGTGCTTTGTAAAGCTGGGCTGGCCTGGCCGTGCAGCTCTGCCTGCTGCCCACCCTGCCTGGCACTGCCCACCAGCAAACCCAGCCTCCCCAGTGCAGGGAAACTGGGCTCCCACACTGTGAGTGCTCCCCTGCCTTGCTTTCCAGTGTCTTGAAGGTGAGCTGACCTTCTCCAGCCCTTGCATAAGATGTTCTTTATCCATCAGCACATTCAGCTCCTGCTCTGTTCCAGCTGGTGCTGGGCCCTGTGGGCAGGGAATGCCAGTCCTGATGGCAGCAATGCTGCCAGTCTGGGGGCGGGTGGGGAGACACGGGGGCATCAGAGGGCACTGCAGAAGCACAGTGTCTCAGATCATCATAAACTCATGGACTTTGCCCACTTAGTTGAAATAACAGAGATGAAAAAGTTATTGAGGATGACTGATGGTGGGTCAAATGACCAGACAGCGTAACCTGCTTCATTCTCTGAGGCGCCATGCCAGGGAGAGGAGCTGCACACAGGCTTTGGTTCCAGCTTTGGAGAGCACAAAGCAGAAGAAAGGCTTCCCAGCCCTCTGCTTTGTTGTAACAGCACCGACTGCCAGTCTGCCAAGCACTTTCCCAGGAGATGCTGTGAGAACAAGGTTGCAGAGGTCAGTTTAGCAATAACTGCTTGATCTGCCCTGGACCATGCTAAAATTGTGTCCAGTTTCCAGATACAGCAAGAGTTACAAGTTGTTCCTTAACCTGGCTGGATGGAGGTATCTTGGTTTGGGATCTGTGATGAAGTCCTGGAGAAGTGGATGTGAAATGCCCCTGTTCCTGCCCCTGTTGCAGTCCCTGGTGGCATGGCTGTAACAGAGAGATTTGTGTTTGTCTACTTGGTGACAGGGTGTGCAAGGTGTCTCCTCACCTGGAGTTCAGAGCACTTCAGCTCCTTACTGCCGTCAGAGATGGCTGGGACAGTGGCCTGTGTGGAGCTCCAGCCTGGCCCAGAACAGCTGCAAGATCTGCTGCTTCTCTGCAAATGATGATGGAGGACAGAAGGTGAAATCAAGGGTTTCATATGCTATCAAATCAAGTCCAGGGCTTGGTTTGCTTTTTTTTTTTTTTTTTTTTTTTTGTTTAGTAGGGTAACTTTGCTGTGATAAATATGTCTCAGAAAGTGGGAACCCAAATAGCAATAGTTCAAAGACATTTTTCCAGTGCCACACATTTAAGCTGCTCATCACAGCACAGCTTTGTTGGGTGAAGTGTAACAGGGATTGTGTCCTCTCTTCATGCCAAGGGTGTAAGAGCAAGGCACCAATTCACAGATCCTGAAGAATGTGACAGTGGTATTTCAGCAGCTCTAATGCTCTGCAGCCTGTGAAGGCTGCACAGTAACTGAAAGGAAATATCTTTGGTTTTATTCACTTGGCTTTATTCCCAATTCACTCTTTGATGCCATCAGCCTGGGATAATGAGTTTTCAGAGATATGCTGGAAATTAAGGAAATGAGTCTGATTAAGTCCTTTATACATACTTTGAGAGAGAAATGTGTAACAATAGAGGTATTAAAGGTCCTATTTTCAAGCAATTCTAATATGAAATCAAAACATTGAGCTGCTAGATGGTGAGATCCATTAGTAGTGTGTGTGCATTCTTCAGCTGGAGAGGGTATCACCTTCTTCAGCTAGGAGAGTTGCCAGAGAGCTTGAATCTGTCCTCTGTGCTGGGTGGGCAGTGATCAGCAGATTCATTTCACAGTAAAATACTTGCAGCTAAATAATAAAAGCACAGACTCTTGTCCTTTGCCTGTTGTATTTTGCTGGGTAGAAGTGATGGTTTCTCAAGAGTCTCATGTTCAAGGTTTGTATACAGGGGTCTTTTAGCTCTGTTTAGCTAGTTGCTTTCTTTTTCTTAGCAGTCCTGGGGTAATTGAGCTGTAAATAGGTTACCTAGTATGGGGTTTATGCTGTCCATTGGTCAGGGTGGAACTCCCCCCCATTTACTGGGATACTTCCCAGTGAAGTCAGCAGTGTTGCAGGTACCTCCTGGGTCCCCTTGGCAACTTTTCCCTGTGGCTGGGACCACTGCTACCAAACTCAACCCTCTGTCACAGTGTGGCAGC
This sequence comes from Agelaius phoeniceus, assembly GCF_051311805.1. Classification (NCBI taxonomy): domain Eukaryota; kingdom Metazoa; phylum Chordata; class Aves; order Passeriformes; family Icteridae; genus Agelaius; species Agelaius phoeniceus. The sequence continues at coordinate 15,169,015 of NC_135274.1, forward strand.
CTTTGCTCTGCCGTTTCCAGCCCCAGTGCTGATGTGGTGCCCCAGGATTTCAGCCCAGTCTGCAGGCTGGATGGGACAAACCCTGTGCAAGCCATCAGGAAAGTGGTGTCCTTGGTGGAGACAATCCCTCAGGGAGCTTCTGTGCATGTGCTGCAGGGCAGCTCTCTGAAATGCTGTGGTGGAGGTGTGAAAGCTGATAACAGCACTCAGATCCCACTTCCTTGGGTATGATGTGATCTAGGCAAAGGCTGGCAGTCCCACTGACTGAAAGACTTCTGCCTTATTTTAAAAATAGAAGGGAGAGGGAAAGGGACAAGTACCAACAAAAAGGATAAGCCAAGTAGCTCTACAGTGATTCCATTAAGGCTGTGTAGTAGCAGGGAACCAGGAGAGGAGAGTGGAAGGTAAATTCTGTGGAGGGAACAGTCTTCAAAGGATCTGAGAAGTAATCTGGAGACAGGAGTGACCTCCTTTACTGCTTCCCATGGCAGTCATGGGCTAGCAAGAAGAATAGGAAAGCACAGTATTATTTTTTTAATTTACTATAAAAAGTGACTTTTTAAGGTCTTGTTCAAGTAAATGGAGCAATGAATTCTCCTTTGCCTCTGACTGCTGTTGAAGACATGCAACTTATTAGATAGGCTGCTATTGTAGTGGAAATAACCAGCCAGGCTATTTTAAACCATGAAGAACTGGATGTCTGGGAAATGGGGGAAAATGGATTGGGTGGCACAAGAGAAAAGAAACTTAATCTGTGACAGTCTTGGGCACTTTGTACAATTTCCTCTTAAAGCGGTTTCACAAGCTCATCTGGCAGAGAAGTGATAAATTGTTCAACAACTCAGGCTTGCCAGAGTAGTTTAAGAGCTTTCAAAGGAAACTTTTAAGGACTTGTGGCTTTCAACTGCATGTGAATCATTTTGAAGAGTGAAACTATAATTGCTAACCTCCATTTAATGAGTTACCATGTACCTGTCTGTGTTCATGAGCTCTGGCACTCAGTTCAAGAGTCATGTTCCCATGCAGATCCCATGCCTGTGTCCGAGAGCCCAGAGGGATGCCACTGCTGTTGCCAACCTACTGAACTTGAAAATCTAAGCTGGCAGAGCCTGCAAGCCACTGAGGTCAGAGAAGACACATGAAGGTAGTAGGAGGAGTGTCATGTGTACACACACAGCCAAGGCACAGAGCCATGTCCTTTCTCAGCCCCTTTTCTTATGAGCCTCTTTTTGTTTGCCTAAGGATGTATGGGGATTAGAGAGAGTGAGCTATGGGGATTTTATCCCCTGTGTAACACCCTTGCCAGGAAAATCAAACAAACAGGGCCAGAGGTGTCCCACAGGAGGCCCCACAGCTGTACTCAGGGAAGGCTTGTTGGTACAGGGCTAGCAGAGGTGTGCTTGCAGCATCTGGGACCAGATGTGGCCAGCTGGCTGCTGCTGCACTGCAGAGGTGGGTCCCATAACCTCCTCTGAGCTAAGGCACATATTTATACAGCCCTACCAGAAAAGGCAGGGTGGAACACGCTAATATATACACATTAAAGAGACTGAATAAATAAACAGTAGGTTCTGATTTATTTTCTCTGCTACTTGGATATCTTAGTTTTGGCACAAAATAGATTTCATACACAAATGTGATCCCCAGATAGGTTTTTGTCCTGCCTGATTTAGAAACCATGTGCAAAGGAGAAAAACTTCACAAATGTTCTTAAGGCATAATGATATTTATTCTGTTTGTTGCCAAAGCACATAAAATCCTTGGCCCCTTTCAGCTAGGTAATATACAGCAGGTAATTGTGCTGATCTCTGCCCTGGAGGATTTACAGTTACAGATGAGAGATAACAGTGGGTACAGTCAGACTGGGAAAGCACATAGAATGTGATTAGTCAGACTGAGACTCACTAAATGCTGTGCACTTAATTGGCATTGTTCAGCTCATTTGTGCCTCACCTGGGAGAGAGTGCAGGGCTCGGTGGGGCAAAGCCAGACAAGGAAAACAGCAAACGCCCTCGACACTGGGGGAAAGGTGATGGGAGGGAGCAGTTGAGAAATGTCATGTGTAAGAATCGTTCTGGTCACAGAAAGCTGTAAAGGACTTGTAAGTTTTATTATTAAGTGGGACTTGTACCCAGTTTTCAGGTGGAATATGTGTAACAATGCAATCAGAATCGTGATGGGCAGCCCATTAAGAAAGGCTGCAGGGTTTACCACTCCTGTCCTCAAGCCCCAGGCTGCTTATCTCCTCCTGAGCAAAGTCTGGAGGAATTACGCTGTCTGTGAATGCCCATAACATTTCCAGAAGCACTGACAATGCTGGATTGTATTCTCTGGCTCATTTCCTCCTGCTAACCAATCCCTCAAAGGTGAACAGAATGGAGAAAAATTGTTGTTTTTCTTGCACTTTCTCTTGTAATTTACTTTATTTCTTCTACCAGGTTAAACACCTGATGTTTTAAAAGCACTGAATGCTCTGATTTGTGCCTGGAAATAACTTGTGATGCCCTGTGAGCCCTCTCTTCCCTAGGGAAGCTGCAGCCAGGAATGCTGCAGGAGAGCTGAGGTTGCCAGGCACTTCCAGCAGTACAAACCAGAGCAATGCCAAGAGAGCTGGAAAGCAGGGAGTGTGCCAACCACAAAATTAATCTCTGAGTTAATAAAAGCTTGCATGGTTTGAGGTTTGTGAAGCAATAAACGAGTTCAAATTTGCCAGTGACTGAAAAAGAAAAGCAATTAGGTGTTAAGGGAAACCTTCTAATGGGGATAAAGATAATACATTAGAATATACAATGCATTGAAAAATGTGATGAGGAATTAATCTTTAATTGAAAATTACTAAAGGAATTTTCATGAAGAACATAGAAATGTATATATCAAAGCAAACCTTTTAACTCCTTTTACTAATAGGGAATGATAGAGTAAGAGCTTCTGTTTAATAGCACTAATAATTTCATAATATTTTTCCTCTGAGTCATATGATAGACTCTTTTTACCAGTCAGTACTTCATCCAAAAAAAAAAAAAAATCTCCTTGGCTTCTCCTCATCATAGCAGTTTCTAGGTCTGCATGACCTAGAAAGCTGTTTGTACTAATGTGTTTTACCTCTGTTTTTCCAACACCCAGGCAGAAGGGTACCCACTTCAGTCTCCCCACAATCCTATGACTCTGCTAGCAAGTTTGCAAGGCTAAAAGAGGTTATGAGAAAAAGTGAACCAGAGGAAATACCTCAGTGTGATCCAGATGGACCTGGGGGAGTCCTTCATCAATGTGTTGTTAGATGACTCAAATGTGCACCATTTCAGTGGCATCAAAGGAGGCTTTTCTGGTTTTAAAACAAAACATCTTGCTCAAAAGGGAAGACTAGGCAACAATAAAGACATACATAGATGGGAATTTTGCAAGCTGATAGCAATGGGTAGTTTAGCAGTTTGCAAAAAGGGTAACTAGCTAGGGAAAGCCAGTTGGCCAATACCATTGATCACCAGTGCATTTCCTTGAGGCACAAATAAAATTCTAGCAGTGATTTAGGTTGGATGTTGGACGACAAAAATTGCAATTCAATGAAAAAATCCCCAAATTACTCAGTAATTTTTCAGTTCTTTGTTTAAAAAATTGACAGATTAGTGTCACCCTATTGGAGGTATTTCACATGGTCTTTCACATGTAACCAGAGTGAATGAAAACCACTGGTTTATACCCATCTTAAAAACTTTCATGCAAAAGTATTTTAAGAATTGCCTGAGAAGATCAGAAACTCTTAGTACTGATTTCTCAGTAAAAACTGTATCTCTGAATTTCCAGAGAACCAGCGGAAGTAACTGCTGAGTCATTACACAAAACCCAGTAACTGGTGTGTGCCGGGTGAGCAGGGACAGAAGCTTGGCCAGGCTGACACCAGCCTTGGCAGGAGTGGTGAGGTGTGCAGTCAACAGAGAATCAAACTGTGACAGCAGAGTTAGCACATTAAGAGAAAATAGATGCTTTTGGGGTTTTTTTGAGTAGAGGAAGGCGTCCATCAGTCAGAGCAGCTCAGCGTTTTGTGTGGGTGGCTGCCAGAAGGGGCAGTTTTCTCATTTTGTTCTCCTCTTATTCCCTTAAACAGTGGTCACATGAGTGAATCAACTCACCCGGGCCAACAAAAAACTGTGTCTTTTCTTTCTATCACTGTCAGAATTTCCTGCTGGATTCCCATGCTCACCCCAGAGCTGTGGGGTCACTGGAGCTGCCAGGAAGCCCAGAGTGGTGCTGGGGTGATGTGATGTTCTGCCAGATGGATGTAACCCCTGTTCAGTCACTGCTGGGGTTGCATGCAATGAGATTAACAGTCAAGGGCTCCCTTCATCTGCAATGGAGAAGAACTACTAGAAAAAATAGTATGTGAAAATACACATAGATCCTATTGTGGTTTACAAATCCTCTAAATGGTTTGCAGTGCTCTTCAAAATTGAGCAGTTGACAGAAGCAGGGATGGGTTATTAAAAGCAGGTGTAGATAGGACAATGGGAAAGATCCCTGATCCCTTCTGTCAGGCTGAGGGGAAGAGCTGAGTGAGTGACCCACTGTGGGGCTGGGCTTGTGTCCAGCACCTGAGCTGGGGTCTGTGATGGAGCCCCTCAGTGGTCACTCATGCCTTACAGGGATTCCCCTGAGGTGATCCCCACCCTCTGTCACCTCTGCCTAACATTCCCCGTGGTCACACTGAGTGGGATGTGCAGAGCTGCTCAACTGGTGCCTGTCAGTGTTCACCAGTGCTGGATGGAGCCAAATCCCCCAACAGCAGCCATAAAGCTCTTGGCCTGGCGTTGTTCCCTGTCCTGTGACAATGGATGAGGATGCTGGAGGGTAACTGGCAGAGCTGGACCTGAGAGGAGGTCCATGGAGACGTTTGCTGTCTGGGTTTTAGGGGCAGCACCAGCCCTCACTGCCACCCCTGTCCCAAGGGGACCCCTTGTCCTGCCCCACAGAGCCCTGCACAGCCATGTCCCCCCATATCCATGGCCCCCACATCCATGTCCCCCCACCCGTCTCCCCACGTGCTCCCTTGCCCCGCCCCCTGCCCCGCCCCTCTCACCGAAGCCCCGCCCCCAGGCCCCGCCCCCCGGCCCGCGCGGCACCCTCTCTTCCGGCGCCGAGCGGCGCTGGCGCGTGCCGCGCCGCCGTCACTTCCGCGCCCGCCCCGCCCCGCCCCGCTCAGCGCGGTCGGCGCGTGCAGCCGGTTGGCGGCCGATCCGCTCGCGCCTCGCGAGGCAGCCGCGCGCGGCGGGCGGGGTGGGGGGGGGAGCGCCGGTCCCGCGCCGGTCCCGCGCCCGCCCCGCCGGCGATGGGGCTGCGCTGAGGCCGCCGGTGAGTGGGGCCGTGGGACCGCGGGCACGGCACGGCACGGCACGGCCCGGCAGGTGAGGGAGGGTCCGCGGGCCTCCAGTGGCGCCCGCAATCTCCGCCGCGCCGGGCGCGGCACGGCCGCCCGCAGCGCCCTTCAGCCGCGCCGGCCGCTGCTCCGCCCGCGGCAGCCCCCACGGGGCGGCCCGGCGCGGGCGCGGGGGTTGTGGCGGGGCCGGTGCCGTGGAGCGGGGCCCGGGGCCGGGGCGCGCGTGGCCGGGAGCGCGGTGCCCGGCGTGTGGCGGCCGCCGGTGTCCGGACACGTGCGGCGCCGGCCCGGAGGCCAGGCCGCCCCCCGCCTTATCCAGGGGCCAGCCCGGGCTGTCGGGGCCCCTCGGGCAGCCCTCCCGTGCCGCTCCCTCTGCCCTCTCAGCCCGGCCCGCGGTTCTGCCGGCGGCCCCGGTTCCCGAAGAGCGCGCGTTCCGCCGCCGGGGCACACGTCAGCGCGTTCTGCAGTGGCGGGGTCGGTGGCGAGTGCTGCTGGTCGTGTGCCAAAGAGAAACTTTCGCAGCCCGAGATGAGGACTTAGTGCGTCTCATCCTTTTTTCAGCACATGAGTCAGTGCATGCTGCAGCTGCAGCTGCTGCTGCTGCTGCTGACAAAGGTTCCAGAGCACGTTTCCCTCAGCTGAGCCATGGAGCCGGGGATCTCGCACTGCGAGCACCTCTGACGGCCACTGCGTCATCCCTAAGGGGAGGCCTGTTTATGCCTGTGCAGGGATAAACAGCTGCTAGGTGAATTAAACACTGAGAACCTTCACAGCATTGCTGCTGAAGGTGAAGATAAACTTGAGTATCGACAGTACTGGCTCTGAAAGCTTGCTGCTGCCATCAGGCTCTGGCTTGCCTGCTGGGATCAGTGTATCCCTTCAGGTGCTCTAGTTGGAAGAGACTTTTGGAGCCCTTCAGGAAGCTGAGATAGCATAGCCTCCAGCAGTGGGAGATGTTAACTCTCAACTGTTCTAACATGAGTGCTGATGGTTTTCTGGCCACGCTGGCTGGCTGCTTCCTCCTCTGAGGTTGCTGAGATAGAATTCGTTAATGTGTTTTCTTTGCAGTTTGCACTCACTGCAATTGTATGGTGTTAGCAGGGGCAATCAAGATTATGTTTCATTTAGCCTATTCATTACTCTTTTTTTTTTGTTGTAGGTGACTCAGCTGTTGTATGTATGAGATTTGTCCGCACACTGGCTCTTCAGACAGGTTAGCAATATTTTTCAGCCATCAGTTCCATCATGTTTGAAAGAATTCCTACTTTTACCCTTTCTTCACATTTTGTACAACACCATTACATCCTGTAGAATATTGATTTTCTTGATCTTGTGAGAAACAGTTTTTTTTGGCATTATTTAAATTTACTCTGTTGTGGTCCTTACTCTGTAAGTGTGGTCCTCATAAACTTAATGTCCCTGTATCAGTGTCATGAGTGACAGCAGTGTATCTTTATTACACCTATACTGAGGAAATGTTTGTCCTGGTATTTGGCATGACACTGATGGCTGCATACTGCTGCTTTTGTTAGCTGCATTTTCTGGTTAATTACAAGTACAATTTCACAAAGTTTAAAGAAAATATGCTGTGTAAACTTTGAACTGTACAATTGAGTTGGAAATTGATTGGTACTGATCTAACCCTCCTGACTTCTAAGAAGCATATCATTAACATGATGTAGTGAAACAAAAATGCCATCTCTTGTTGGTGTAGTCACCTGTGGGAAAGAACACTGGCTTCTGGCTACATGGAGTGTTCCAGTGTGAACACCTAGGTCAGCTGTGAAAAACTGATGTGCTCCAAGGTTATCAGTTTTTAAAGTGCTTCAGAAAATGAGCAAGAGAGATCTATTTGTTAACTGGTTTTGGCCAAGGCTGACTGTCTGTGACACAAGGAGGTGCAAGCAGTGAAGGGGGTCTGAGCAGTTCTGCAGACTCCAGCAGAGCTGCTGGGCAGCAGCTGCTGCTTTCCCAAATAGCTCCCGGGAGCAGTGGGGCTGTTCCAAGCTCTGTTTCTGTCTTCCTGTAGTGCTGTCTAGACTTTGAGCTTGTTTTGCTCTCCCCACTTAATTTTTTGTTAGTTGTCTTCTAGGATCAGGCATCTGTTCCTGTATTTGTTTTTCATTTGTTGCTAGTCTGTGGAGGACCTCATGGCATTGGTAGGCACTAATTCATCCCTAACTGCCTGGTCAGGAAGCTGCAGTGCCTCCAAGGGAGCCTGGGGGCTGCCTAGCAGGAAGGGAAGTTGCATCATGAAGTCTGAGTGATTGAGAAACTTTGTGATTCAGTCCTCTTCTGCTCCTCTGCCATGTGACAGGCATGGCACATCAGACAAGCTGTTTTGCTGTGTTCCTAATCAATTATTTAAAAAGAAGGAAATATTTCTGTATTGACATGGAACCCTAAGATTATATTTTCTCATTTGCCTTGAGGACTGTCCTATTGTTTTCTGTGTGGAGTAGAAAACAGCCAACAGGACATTGATTTTCTGTGGGATGAAGACAAATTCCATTTATTCTGTGGAAGTAAAATACCTTTATATTGTTAAAGCCAGGTCCAAGTGGAGTGTCCAGGTCATAGAGGAAATCTGTACTAGAGCTGGGAGCTGACATGGAAAGGTCAGGTTTTCATCAAGCTTTTTGACCATTGCACCCTTGTTTTCCTGGAAACATTCAGATAACATTTGCTTTATTTCTGTAAACAACAGAAATCTGCAGCAGGGGATTACTTTGACTTAGCTTGTCCCAGGTCTGGTGTAGAAATTATTACTTCTGTTGTGATAAATGTCTCTATTGAGTGCTGTGCCCAGGCATCTTCAACTGCAGAGCAGGGAGCATGGTTGTAGCACCTTCCTTATTTACCCTCTGTGTGGTAGACAGAGGATGGATGCCAGCATCATAAAGTCACCCCAGGACAGAACCTGATGGCAGCTGGCATGGAGAGAAGATGTGTCATTCCTTTATTGCCTTGTGAAACAAAGTCCTTTAGTTAAATCTTCTAAAACTCCTGAGTTCTGGAAATTAGAAAAAAGGGGTTTCCTTAGATTTAATTTACTCAGTGCCCAAACCTTATCAATGTAATGTGAACATAAATGTTCTGGCATTCCTGTTCAGGCTCATCTCTTGAATGTCTGCAAGAATTGCCTTGGAGAACACACCTTGTATTTAAGTGCAGGTTTTTTTGGGCAGGGATTACTGGTCTCCACAGCATGGTATGTACTATGGTCAAACCTGCTTTGGGTCTGGAGTGGTGTTGTTGTGCAGATGAGTAGTTTTTGTGGGCTTTCAGTGGTGAAAAACCTCCCAATGTTCTGACTAGTGCTTGGATATGGTTTCGATTAGCATGAGAAAGTTCATACAAGACAAATCCTAGTTCAACAATCCTAATTTTACAAGAAAACATTGAAAAAAGTGTTTTAAATAACAGTAATGCTAAAATGTTTCCCTTTCACTGTTACACAATGAGCTAAAAATAGTTTTCATTCATAAAAAAGCTGCTTCCTTTGTTAAATAATCTGCATAGCAGAGAACAAAAGTTCATTTTGTAGTAAACTGTAGCTGTATTATAGCTCCAAGTCTGACACCTTTTATTCCTGATTGAAATAAGACTGTAAACTTTAATTTTTGGTAGCTGAAAAGCAGGCTTAAATAAAAAGGATGGGTGTTCACAATTTCTGTTCAGGAGCTATGGATGTGATCTGCACAGAAAGCTGAAGTTCTGTGTCTTGCAGCTCCTTTTCTAAAATGTATCATTTCTGCACCATCTTCATGGAGTGCTGTGCAGGGGTTGGGATTTTCATTTTTTCATTGTGTGTTTTTCATTTGAAAGAATTTAGCCCCTTTTTAAATGGTTCTACTTTATTAGAATTGTGTTATTGCATTGTTCATCTTAAAACAGCTCTTTGGATGTGGTAGTAGAACTGGTGGCAAGTCCATTACTTTTTAGTTGGCTTGAGATTTTTTATGTGGCATTTAAGACTAAAAGATCATCCTTCAAAATCAAAATACACAACTCTCTTTTTTTGACCTTTAGCAAAGTTAGATGGCAGTGATATTTTCAGTTTAGAGGCTACATGCAGTAACAAAAATGGCAGCTCCTTCAGGTTTTATTCTAGCTAGAAGATGTCAAAATGAAAGGTGATAAATGGCAATGGCTGTGAAATCACAGCTGATTCTTTTAAAGGATAGGAGAACAGTGTAATGAGAAGGGTTTTGAGAAACAGGAGTAAGAGCAGCTTAACTGGCTTGGGATGCAAGAAGAAAATATCTATAGAATGTGAAATTGACTCACATTGTGAAGAACATGTGAAAAAGACAAGTAGGGGCAGATATCACAAAGGCTGACAGTGCAAATGGAATGGCAAGTAGCAAGAGACGTAAAAGTCTCAAGCTACCTGTAAAAGTATCTTAGTAAGATTGGGAAATGCTCACTTGATTTGGTGGGGAGAGCACAGTCTGCAGGAGGTGCAGAACATCTGAATGGTTTAGTGCCTATTTTGCTTGTCTTTCACATAGTGTCATGCAGGTGCTTAATCTTGTGAATATTTGTGACAAGGTAATATTTTACACTACAGCATACTTCCACTAGATGTTTCTGTATCAACTGGCCCTGATAAGTTTCACTGTACAATTCTTAAAACTGCTCAAAAATATTATCTGGAACTACTCAGAAGTACTAGAAGGTTGGCACAGGATGAGTCTTCAGACAGTTACAAAGGAGAAGAGCTGAGGAAGATGAGTTACAGCCTGACAGTTCAGTTTGTCCCAGTTTTTTCCATCAGTTGAGATTAATGAGCAAACATTCTGTTTTCAAGTGCTTGGAAGATACAGCAGCATGAACTGATTTGTGGGAAAAGTAATTGTGTCTGAAGTCTTGATACCTTTTAACTGCAGAGCAGAAGGCTCAGTGGCTATAGCAGAAGCAGTGGAGGTTTAGTCTCCTGAATTGATTGATTTAAAAAGGTTGTTCCTCATTTTAATGGCCTCATAAGTAAATGGAGGCATGATCTGGGGGTAGATGATCCTATCTGAAGAACTGTAATTAGCAATTTGGTGTTAAATTGAGAAGTTATGTTGAAGGATTCTGTCCTGGGTCCTGGCCTTTAATGAAAATATTAGTCAGCTGGCTGATTAAATGTGCTTATTAAATTCACAGGGACTGTGTTGTAGGACATGATGAGAGTTCAAAATAACGTGAAAAAATCACACAACATTCAGTTGTTCAAATGCAGGTACTGCACTTAGGCAGGAATTGCCAGCTGTTGAAATGCAGGGTGAAGAATAACTGGTTAGCTACTAGAAAAAGGACCTGGGGGTGTACTGGATCACAAGTTGAACATGAGTCAGTGTCATGCTGTTTTGCAGAAAAGGCAAATATCTTACTGGGATGTTCAAACAGAAGTATTGTCTGAGAGACATAAAGTTTGAATCCATTGGCTTTATTTGCTGTTGATGTACAGTCTGTGCAGACAGCATCAGTTTTGGGTGCCAAGATTCAAGAAGAATTTGGACCACTTGGAAGGAGTTCAGAGTAGAGAAATGAGAGTAATCAGAGTTCGAGGAAACAACTTCATAAATGTGGAAGAAAATCCAAGTTATTTTGGCAAGAGATGAGGAGTTTAGGGGGAATGTAAGAGATTTCAAGTATTTAAAAGATTTGTAAGAAGGGAATGCTATTTTCAGTGGCCATGATGGGCACATTGAAGTGGGATTAACTTTTGTTGCAGAAAACACCAATTAAGTTTTCAACATTTCTCACAGTTAACGTAGAACTTTAAGAAGTCTTTCCTTGTGGCCATGAAGAACAAGTTTGTGTGTTTAGAAGGAGTGGTATATGGTTTAGGTTGAAGAATAGACTAAACTCACAATTAATGTCCCTTTACAAAATGTCCCATTTTGTAAGATTCTAGTTTTGGTTGATGTTGTGTTTGAGCCAGTGAGGGAGAAATAGACAGGATTCTTTTTGTCAATCTCTTGGTCATATCATGTGGGTGTAGATCTTGTACAAGTTCAGATGGTTAGAGCTGTGGTGCTTGTATTGGTTTGGAAATACACAGTGTTTGGGATTACTTTCTTCCCTTGGATGCTGCCTCCTGTGAATGGAGTGAGGTTTCTTGTGCTGTCAGGGTGTTCTAAACCTCCATGGTGGAGGTACTGCATGTTAGCAATGTCTGTGTGAGTTAAACCTAGCAGAGCACTGATGAATTTACATTCATTTTAGTAGTCTTGGTAGCTTTCAGATTACTGCTTTGTCTTCAGGTGATAATTTTATGATGTTTGTTATCCATAGTTAAAAGGTCCACCTTTGGCTTTGAGGATCTCTTTGCAGTTCCCATACTGTGGTATATTTGCCACTGCAGGGATCCTCACTGTGATGGACTCATGGCAAAGTGGAAGGTCCAGCTGTGAGTATAGCCATGCTATTTTATATATCATTGTTTTTATGCACTGTTATCATTGCTTTTGATTGTCTGCAGTAGACTGCGTGGCAAAACAAAGGATCCAGCTCATCCTTCTATTTCAGCAATCGATTTGTAATGTAACTGCAATGTGTGAAAACACTTCAATTAATCCTCTGCATTTTGCTGCCATATCATGTCTCCAAATCATTGAAGAAAAGTACAGTTACCCTCATGACCTCTGCCCTTAAGATCTGCTATGGTGTTTCACATCAACAATAGCAAGAGCTTATTTTCTGGAGGCTGCATTTAGTGCAGCAGCAGATAGCAGTAGCTGAAAGGTCAATGACAGGGATAATGGTTGGCCTCTGGTGGGGAGATTGTACAGTTGAGTTGCATTACCTGCCTGACTTTACCTTTACCCTGTAATATTTACTGAACTGTTTAACTTTTGGGTACAGGTTAATTTCCTGAAAAGTCCTATTACTGTTGGCTAGAGATTTTTTTCTCTGGGGTGGGGGTAGTTTTTCTTACCTTTGTTTCTCAAACAGGGATCTATTTTTATCATACAGGCATGGAAGGTTCTTAACATTATCTGCTGTTGTCACCAAGTTGTGAAAGCTGGATCCAACGTCCAGTGAATTCAAAGGGTTGTTCCACTGGCTTGAGTGGCCTTTGGCTGAGGGTGCTGCTGTCTGAAAGTGGTGCCTCTGTCACTAGAGCAGTACTCCAGATCTGACAAGCCAGGAAAAAGTTCTTTTCAGACCAACTGGTAATTCAAATGGAAACATAAAAGGGCTGTTAAATGTGCAGTCTTGCAGAGTGCATTCTTTAGATTAACCCTATCTTCAGTTCATCCATCTAGTGAGGACCTCAAAACCTTAAGTAGTGCTTTGAGAGAGGGTCCTGACATTATTTTCCTGCGTCATAGCCCTGCTTTATTGCTAGAGGCAGCCTACTGAGCCTTAATATTGGCAATACTGAAGACTTGTGTTGGGGGTAATGGTGTTGAGTCCAATTCAGACAGCCAGACTTTAAATGCCAGCAGTGTATGGATGAAACACAGCTTCTGCTGTGTTACAGTTGTACTGTTGTGCTGGCCTTCAACTGCTTGGGTAGATCAACCTGTGGTGAAGGGCATGTGTCTGGGGAAGAGGCAGATGTAATGTGTCTGAGTGAACTCGAGCACTTGGAAAACCATTGTTGTGCAGTCTAAGTTGGTCAAAAGTCTACTTGTGCTCCTAACTTCTTAATTTTCCTTAATTCATCTACAAATTTTAATTTTTGATAGCAATATGATTTGCATTTGTTTATGAATTTGTCTTCTCCAGCAGTAATAACTTCAGTAATGAACAGGCAAAAATAAGAACACACAAATTTCACCACACAAATTGCATGCCTTTTGTAGGGTGAGAGCACAATGGAAAATAACTTAGGGTCTTGTCAGCCTGACAAAGTCCTTACTCAGTAGTGTGCAGATGGATTTGTTCTTATAGCACCCTTCCTTCTGCCACCCTTTCCATTACCCAGCAAAATCCCTTCCCCAGAGACAGGTTTTTTAAGAAGGGAGACTGTTGGCATGATTGCATTCTGAGCATGTATTGTGGAGGACTTCTATGCCTTAAGCTGGTACTGCTGTGCTGGTAGCATTTGTAACCCCAGTTCTTATGCTGTGGTCATTTCAGTACTGACTGTCTGGTGTGTTTAGTAGTGGCTGTCTCTGATGGAGATGCTGTTCCACATAAGTCCATTGCTGGAACAGGTCATGGAAGTCCTTGGCTCTGGTTTCAGAGCAGAGTATTTTGAATTAGTGCAGTCTGCACCTTGCATTTGGAACAAATGTATAGTCTCAGTTTCCTGCTTGCTGTCATCCTCTGCTGGCATAAATGTCTGTGAAGAAACAGTATCTTAAATGCCAGAATTGTCTGTGTGGCTGAAATCTGATAACACTTGTATGTACCATTGGTGGGTGTGGTGGCAGAACTCATGCAGCCTTGTAGTCAAGTCAGTGTTGCTGGTTGATGAGGTACTGTCAACAGAAGAATGTATTGGGTTGAGAATATTTTGGTGTGCACTCTCAGAAAATACTTTTTGTTGGCCTAGCTTAATGGAAGTAGTTCACCTTTTGTAAAGCTCATTTATTTTGGAGGCTAATTTTTGGTAGTGCAGACATTGTGCTATAGTGCAGACAGTTTGCTAGGTTTGATGGGCAGTATATTATGGTGAATCATCTGTGTAGTGTTTTGCTCTATCCTGACATCTTACCTTTGCTGGATTCCTGAAGAGTGTATTTTATATCTGTGTGTCTCTCTATCAGAGAACATCCTCATTCTTTGGTTACTAATTTTGATTTTAGCTAGGTTAGTGTTTTTCAATTTCAAAAGTGTGGTAGTATATACAGGTAGTATATACAGGTAGTATATACAGGTAGTATATAACATCAGCTTGAAAGATAGTAAAAACATAGTAACTGGTGGTTGATTCCTTTCTTAATGCCCCATAGAAAGGAGGTATGTTCAGAGCTTCAGTCTTTTTCAAACATTTTTGATTATTTTGCTTATATTCAGATGAAGTAGTTGTTTGGCAGTTTGCCTTTCTGAATGCTGTAGGCAAGGAGAATCCAGAGTGCATGTTCATAGAGCTAATAGATTGAGGGTTAGAATAAGGGCAAAATGAATCCTCTGTGAATTCAGGAATTCTTTGCAGGATGATGGCAAGCTTAAAATGTGCCACAAAATAATTTTTAAAACCCCAGGAAAAATCCAGTTAGTAATAAATAAGGTGATAGGGTATTTGGCTCTTGAGACTCTTGAACTGCAAGTCCCTGGGACTGGAGATTGTGCACTGGGGAGCATCATTATGTGACTCTCTCTGTGCTGTCTCCTTGACTGCAGGGGAAATGCACATTTGATCTGACCTTTCTGGACCATTGTTTTGTTGCTCTATTAGCCTTTCTGTTCTTCCATGCCACTGATACAAAGAGTATGAAGTTAAAGCTACTGGGGCATTTAGTATAAGTGAAATGGTGGCAGTCCTCAGTGGTACTTGAGGAAGCTGACCTCTGTTTTCACCTAACATTTATGAAAAAGCAAGGCTGAAGGGGGAAAGCTGGGTCGAGCATCTGGACTAGAGCTGTCTGGGAAGAGGCTACTTCTGAATATATGGCTAGACAGTGGTGATATTTCAGTTAGAGAGGTCAGTGCTTGAGGAAAAAGCACTCCTTGATACACTTCACTTACTCGAAGCATTTCAGTCTTGCTTTTAAGGAAACTTTCCTCCTCAGGGAGGAGAAGATGGATACAGTTACACCTCTTAATACTGTTATAACAATTTTTATAGCTAGGAAAGAAAGAAGAGTTCTAAAAAAGGTATTTCAAACAGAGATAAAAATGTTGCTCTAGACAAGATATGTTAAAGCAGAATTTCTCCTTTAAGGTAAGTGTGCAGGATAAAAGTTAACTATAAATGGACTGATAGCAAAAGCTATTACTTGTGGTAGAAGTAAGATTCAAGACCTTTGCTGATGGTCATTAGGACTGAGAAGATTGCAGCAGTTGAAGGGATATCCCTTGTCAGATTTTTGCAGTCTGTTTCCATTATACAGGAGATGTCTCCCACTGCTGATGGTGTGGAAGTCGTTCCCAAGGGGCACAGAAGCCCTGAATAGTGTCATTTAAACAGAGCTATTTAAGGCAGTGATGAAATGTATTGTAGTAGGATGTGGGGAGTTAATTTAATTTCATGGATTGTAGAAGTCCTTCTCTGAAATACAACTGTTTACTAAATCTCTGAAGCTCTTCTGGGTTTGTAGGGCTGTTCTGAATGACTGGGACATAGTAGCTAGGTGGATGTGGGCCAGGGTTTAAGTTACAGGCAGGGAGGTAAATGTTACAGTCCTGTATGTCTGTTCTCTTCTTGTCTTTGTCAAACTTCTTTTCGTGGAAGTAGAGTGTGCAACTTTTCCCCCTTGATTTTTTCATCTTGCTGTAGTTCTGAGTGTAAATTAATCAATTTCAGGAGTTAAGCGGTCAGGTTCTATAAATTCCTGTGCATAAAAAATTGTCCTGTACAGCAGTTCAGTCTTGGGATGGAACTCATTTTCAGATTTTTGTGTTAATTATTTCAGTTACTGTAATTTGAGATCAAAACAAATAATTTGTCATATGTAATATCTTAAATTGAATCTATACAGTCTTTTAACATTAATATTTAGTGTTGGTATATGATATTTAGAGTTTTAACAGTATCTGTGATGCACAGTATTTCTATTGATTGACAAGTTTGCAGACAAGAGCTTTTTCCTTGAAGTGTTTCTGATTTAAGTTAAGTGAATGTATCACATACACTGTGGTACATTCAAACTTTGCGTCAATTTATTATGACTAGTTTAAAAAATTGTGCTTTCAGTAAACAGTAGAACCCACTGGTTTAATGTATACATTTTCTTACAGAATACATTTTTAGAAATTAGTACAATTTGGTGTGTAATTAGTACAATCTTATTCAGGAATATATTCTTGTGTTCTGTACTTTTAGTAGTTACATGGTTGAACTTTAGAATATCTAAGTTTTGCATTTTGAGTTCAGGAAACTGAAGAAATACTGTTGCTTTGTCTGAGAATGCTTTGCTGAAAGCAGTGAAGTCATAATTAGGATGGGAAAGGAAGATGTGAAAGCCAGTTGCTTGCTTATGATGAGTGTGACTGCTGTAGTTGTAGCTGTATGCCACTATATGTGCTTCTGAGGAAGCAAAAGTTAAATGTCTAAACTTCAGAGGCAAGTTCATCTTTTGTGATTAGTCTGGTTGTGCTTGATGATCTCCTTGCAGACGAAGGGAAATTTGATTCAAATGTTCTTATGTTAACCTCAAAAATATTTTCCAAGAATTTAAGAGGAAGAGGAAAAAAAGTCATTGCCTCCTTTTATTGAGCATCCATACTACAAAAGCAAATATATCCCAGGAAGCAGATACTCTACATTGCACAATAAGGCGGCAGCCACACAGGAAAGGTTGGGCTCTTGGCACAGCCCCTAAGGGGAAATGCTTCCTTGAAAGGACCCATTGTTGCTGGGTCTGGGTCTTCAGACTCCCAGTTCTCCACTGGAATGGC
Source organism: Agelaius phoeniceus (assembly GCF_051311805.1). NCBI lineage: Eukaryota > Metazoa > Chordata > Aves > Passeriformes > Icteridae > Agelaius > Agelaius phoeniceus. The sequence goes on from NC_135274.1 coordinate 15,185,891, forward strand.
TGTGGGTCTCTTGGTGCTGGGATGGGGCATCTTTGCCATCCCCATTATCTAACCAGAATAGTCTTGGTTATTTAATCACATAGAAGGGCTGAGTAAAGTTCACACCTCATGTGAGAAAAAACCATTTCTTTGGAAGCAGCCTCAGTACTCAGCTGTGCAGAGCTCATGCTGGGTGTTATGGCGCCATGCCTTACCCAAGGTATTTGGAACAGTTTAACTTTCTCTTCCAAGAACAAACAAAACATAGTCTGTGAATTCTAACCCAAATGTCTGGTATACTCTTCCAAGAGACAAAAGAACTAATAAGCATCCAAAATAAATGCATGCTTTGTTGGATTCCCTGACTGTGGGACAGGTCTTCTTTCTCTCATGTCAGTTAGGTAAGAGACCCAGAAATCTGAAAAGAAATGGGTAAAGACTCTGTTTCTGCGAGCCTGAGAGTGGGAAACAAGCTTTGGGTGATTGTGAGTTTTGGTGCTTGGTTTCCAGTTGAAAATTTTCATTAATGTGAATAGCTGCTGCTTGAAGTAAGATAAATGAGATGGTGGGAAGGTTAGGTGGTAAAATGCTTGACTAATTGTCCTTGAGATGACCAACAGCTTTCCTAAATTCTCTTCCAACATATCTTCAACTTCTTCATTGCTGCTATATTAATAACAAATTTCTAAGTGATCTGAAAATAATGATCTGAAGACCAGTTAGAAAGTAAGTTTTGAGTGTAGTATTGGCTATAGTACTTCGTTATCATGATGAATTGACATACTGAGTTTATTGTTAGATGTAGAATTATCTTTCCTTAATGTAGCCTGTACTCTACTATAAACATTGCAATTGCTCTTACAGCCTGCAAAAAGTATACTTTACAAAGAATACACTCTACAAATGTAAATACAATTTTGGTTTGGTGATTGTTGGATACAATGGTCTTCCTTAGGCCTAAACACAGAAACAAAAGCTTGTATTATAACAGAAAGCCTAAGATGGGAAGTGATAAAATAGGTATTGAGTGGAGGGCTTTGTTAAAATTTAGCTCGTGTACTTGTAAAATTTCCATGTATTCATTAAACTATTATGTCATTCTTATTGTTAGAGCTTGGTTAGTTGACTAAAGTGTTAAGCTTTGTTTGTAGTACAAATTATAACCTTAACTCCTTTCAAAATGCAGTTGAAGGATTTTTGATCTTCAGTTATTTTAGTTTGTGTGTCTTACCCGAGCATCTGTTGTGCATTATGTGAATAAGTTAGCATTTAAGGGTTCAGCTGCAAGGTACTGGAGAGCTGTAAATGCATCAGCTCCCATTTCTGTAGGGTGCATTTCTTCTGTGAGGCTGCCTCTCAAGCTGAGCATCTCTTGTGTTTGTAAACCACATGCTTGTAAAAATACAGATATATTCAAATACTGAAAGCTTTACAAGTGCATTATGTGTGTGTAAGCTCATGGCAATGCATATTGAAGCAAAAGTCATAACCTTTTAGTCACAAAAATGTGATAGCCCCAGGCCTTTGAGTGGCATGGGTTTTGTGTTTTGGGGACAGGCAAAGAGGCTCTCTCATGTGGGATCAGGCTTGCCAGGTGGTGTGAGATGTCTCTGGCATTGTGCTGCTGCTCATACATGGATCCTTCCAAATCCAGGGTGCAGCAAAATCCATCTGGCACACACCATGGCTCTGGTCCTGGCTACCTGCAACACTGAGGCAGAATCAGAGGAGCAAAAATGTAGAGTGCAGGCGCACCTGTGTACAGAAGCTCCTTGGAGACTGAGAATCCAAAAAGAACAGCTCAGAAACTCTTTCCTTAAAGGATGCACAGAGACTAATAGTGAATCTTGATTACAGACTGGTGACAAGATGTCATGAGGTGCATTTTAGCAGGACTTTCATATAGAAAGAAAGTCCTGTTTGAATAGATTTCAAGGTTTTTAATTGCAAATGTATTAAAGTGGTCCTTCTTTCATTCTCAGTGGCTGCAGATTCTGCCTGTCTTGTTTCAAAAGCTGCCAGTGGAGAAATTTTAGGAAATATAACATTATTTTTATAGATGCTAAAGTAGGATATCTTATGTAAAAGAGAAGGACTGGAAAGTAAATACAGGACTTATGTCCAAGACACTGTGGGCAGAAATCTTGATTCCATCCCTTGCAAGCTGGAAATGTTGTGTCCAAATTTGCTTTTTTGGTGATTGATTTTTAGCATGTGCAGCATATTATGAAATATGCTTTGAGAAGAACGTCCTTGTAAGCATTTTATAATCTTTTTTCTCAGCCTTGTGTCAAGAAAAATATTTATTTCCTCACGTCAAGTAAAATGAATGGCCATCACTTTCTCCTAACGGTCAACTGTCTCCCAGGCTGAGTTTTCATCTTTCCTAAGAAGTCAGATGTATTTTCAGATGGAATATTTTCTTAGAAGATACATTCATTCCTCTTCCTGGCCCATTACAGCTCTTCCAGTCTGAGCATTTCTTCAGTTTTAATTTCATTACTGCTGGTATGGCAGAGATTGAGCATTAGCTGGTGTTTTGTGTATGTGTAGCAATTCTTTTACCTCTATTTTGGGCCCATTGCATGAATCCCAAAAACTTTCACTATAATGTTTGGAAAAAATGGACTTTTTGGTAAATTATCTCAGTGTGTGTGAATCTTATGGTACTGTAACAAGAATAAGCCCTAGTGGTAAACATTGCCTTTGTAAGGTCTATTCCCTTGTAGGGTTGTTTTCTTCTTGGAGTAAATTGTTAAAAGTATGGCTCTAAAGTGCAGAATTTTTGAATTTCTGAGTGACTTGGCTAACCAAATATTTGGCTTTCGAGCTGCAAAAAAAACCCCTTTTTTCCCTTGTGTTTTGGCAACTAGTTGGGATACAGTTCAAGGTGATGACTTTCAAGGTGTTTTTTATTCAGAAATATGAAAGGCTTTTCATGACATTGAGCTATTTAGAAACTTAATTTTTAATAACAGAGGTGTAAGGTGGCTCTTAGTGGAGGATGTACTTGTTGTAAATAAGTTCTGAAAGAGGAGTATTAGTCCTTTAGTAGCCTATTTGGACCCAGGAGAGCATGGTGAGTCACTTACTAGGACAGTAGCTCAGATGTCAGGAATAGGAATTGTGTTTGATTGTTTTCTAGACAGCTCAGTCTAGGTTTTTTTGTTGTTAATTTTCTTCCTGTATTAGTTTACTTTGTTTGATTTATTTATTGAGAGTAATTACATAGGGTGCTGAGGAAGATTTACTTGTATTAATCTTTGCACAGAGGTGAATTTGAAGTTTGACCTCTCATGTGTCTCTTGCATTTATTGTCTGCCTTGCTACATCTCTTGGTTTGCCTTTTGTATTCTTACCAAAGCAGAGCTGGTTGAGCCTTGCCTTGTAAGAAAATTTCCTTGTTTCTGTGATGTTCAGGTAGTGACAAAGTCTACTTTCTTAGCTGTACAGCACTCAGTCTCTAAAGGTTGTCTGATCTGGTGTGTGTGATTGCTTCATTATGCTGTGTGATAAAGTGCAAAATGCTGAGAGTGAGAAATGTGTGCATTTCTGACCCGCTGCCTTTAGCTCCTCAACGTGAACGTTGTTGTCTTCACTCAGAAGCGCTGTAAATACAAGGAAGGGTTTGGTCAGAAGCATAGATGCTTTTAGCTGGGCAGATAGTATCAGGGCTTGTGCATAGCCCTGCGAGTGTCTGCAGGCTCCTGGGGAGGCATTTGTTGTTTGAATAGAAGGAGCTGGACCGGGCGGCCGATGCCTGGAAGCGCAGCCTCCGCGCCAGCCCGGCCACAGTCTTGCAATTGTTCGGCCACTCTGGAGGGAAGAGGAAAAAAAAAAGCATTCCAAGCAGTGCCAAATTTTCTTTGATATGTTAATCTTTTGATAACAGTTTGAAAAGCCCTTGGAGACTTTTTTTAGATTTTAGACAAAATAGTTCATTTGTCAGGACTTCCCTTGTAGATAGGGTCTCCGTTATTAAGAACTGCGTCGCTAACTCATGGTAACAAAAGCAAGTGCAGAGGACAGCTGCTGGACTGCTCGTTGGTAAGAGAAACTATTAGTTACTGCAGGACTTTTTACAAAAATCTGAAAAGAATAAAGTAGGGAGCGTTTAAGATACAAATGTGGAAGTTTACTCATGTACTTTAAGCAGACAGATGATGAGAGCATAAGCAAAATTAATAACTTGTTAATTTTTATATGTGTCCATACATGGATTTTTTTAAAGACTTCAGCTTTAAAAAAATGTTTTTTAATCTGAGAAATTTGGGGTTTAAATTACCCTGTCATTGCAGGAGATATCAAAAGTTTCTTCTTTTGGAGCTGTAATTTGTCCAGACTTTTAAAATTTTCTCTTGAAGCTATGAAACTGCCACTTATATTGAAAAACTGGAAGAGTAAACAGTGTATTATTTAGTTTTTAAGGATTGTGGAATTCAGACAAATGTTGAAGGCAATAGAGGGAAGATTGTCTTTGCTTCCCACCAAATCAATCTCTGAGGGTAAAATCAAACTCTAATGGTAAAATTTGCACTGAAGTAGTTTACTAATTATGCCAGTTGTTAGAAAACTACCTTGAGGTAAGCCCGTAGTCCTTTGAAAGTGTGGCTTGCAGGAATCTTCAGGTGTACTGATGGAGACTTGCTCTGGTGTTTTTAGAACAATTTCCTTAATAAATACGCCATGACTTCACTTGCATCTATTATACTGTTGCTACAAATGTTTGTTACTTTCAAATATTTTGGTACAATTGCTTGGTATCCTGATTTAGTCAGGATAGATGAACAAATATGGAGTGGTGTAGTAATTGAGAAAAAGTGCAGCATTTTCTTCATTGTGAGGGATGCATATAGTTTTAAGCTCTGTACACTGCTGTAATTTCTTTAGTGATCCAATTTTTGATTTATTTTAGCTCCAAAATAAGCATCTTATTTGGACTTAAGTATCAACTTAGGTCTGAGGCTGCAGGTGCTGCTGTCCTGGTCACAGCTGCACACTCTTCAGGACAGTTACAAATTAGAAATGCTGTTCAACTAAATTTTTATATACTGTGTTTTGCAGAGTTGCAGTTTTACTGTTTAAGCTTGTGACTCAAATGTATGCTCTTAGAAATACTTAGCGTTCAGACACTGTTCAGCTGATCTCTAGACCATTTGTTAAATTTATTCCTACATTGTTACAAAATGTTGCAAGAGATTTCATTCTCTGAGTCTCGGTGGCAAGCCGCCTTTTCTTTTACAGACCTTTTTGATATTTTGTACTATTCTGATTCTAGAATATGCTTAGCTATACAGTAACAATGAAATAAGTAAGAATTATGAGTGGAGTGATAGTAACTTTCAGCATTTCCATTGGTTAGAAGTCTTTTTTCTTTAAAAGGTTGCTATTTTCAATTTGTTACAAGGGGCAGAGGATTTCTCTGGCTTTTCACTCCAGGGCCAGAGAGAGGCTGCATGACAGCCTGTAATGTGCATCAGAGGCACATTGTATTTGGATATTTCCATGTTCATTTTGCTTATTGCAAGTAGATTTCCACCTCACTTCAATTTGAGTACTAATAAAATGTCATACTTTCTTACTTGGTCTGGAAAGACCAAGGTTTATATTTAAATCTTTAATTAAAGGTTTAAAGTAATGTTTAATTCCCCATCATATTATAGAAGGAAGGAAGTAAAACTCAAATGCAGATTGCTAAAGTCTCTTCTGAACTGGTAAGGTTTTTTCAGTCTGACCCAGCAGCCTGAAGTCACCCAAGGAGGCAGCACCATGTGGTGGTGTTCAATCCCAGCTTTCAGCAGGGCAGTGGGACACAAACCCCAGAATTTACCCATTTGAACTCGTGGTGACATGCTTGGGCTGATGGTGTGCCAGAAGAGAAATGATAGGAGAGAAAGTGCAGTTCTTTCTTGTGGAATAGGAATAACTTTCATGACCCATCAATGAAGAAAATATTTCTATAATGCTTTTTAAGTTTAGAGATTTGAATTGGACTTCAATATGGAAAATTACCAGCAGTATGTGCCATGTTGAGAACTTGTGTTAGTTGAAGGTTGTTCAGTAAATGAGTCTGTATAAAATAATGCAGACGGAGCTAATGATGTGAGTCAGAAATAGCCTCCTCATTCTCCTCATGTATTCCCTGTCTGATTCTACCCAGCTGTTCAAAGAGCTTACTGAATCACAGGAATTATTGCTAGTGTTGAGATTTCCTTTCATACTTCTTCAGACCCACAACTTGATGTTCCTTCCCATTGCCTAAATGAAGGCAATTGCACTTCTCTCTCACACTGCCATGGTGTCCCATAAGGTCTCTGTGCTGACATATTGGCCAAATGAAAATCTCAGTTGAGATCCATTGATCTGGAAGCTATTTACATTTATTTTTCTTCCTGGTACTTTCCTGTATCAAGCTCCTCCTTGATATGTCCATCAAGGTTGGAGAGTTGCCTGCAGGACCCTTTTTGATGTTACTGTACATGATAGTGGGGAAGTGTGTGTTTGTTAAAGAGCAAACTAGCTCAAGTATGATTAACCTAATAATTCTCTCCTGGACCTGTGAACTCTATTAGGAGTATAATTCTGTCAATACACAGAACATTTTCTGGCTGCATGACTTCTGGGTTGAAAATGTGATTTGTATGGTGTACATAAAGTTGTTTGATGTAATTAATTCAGAGATTGTCCTCAGGAGCTTTCTTAGCAGTCCTGTGTAGATGTAGGACAGCTTTTAACTGGTTCTATGTGTTACCTACATCTTTCCCAGGATAGAAAGCTCCTTAGTTAAGAAAAGTGGCAATTTAAATGAAAGTGTGGTTTAGAACTTTAATGACTTGTGTGGCTTAATTTCCAAGTAAATCTGCAGTAATATAGTATAGCAATAGAAAATTTTCAGCTTAACAAGTCAAGGAAAGTGTGAGCTGGTGTTCCCATCCAATGTTGGCAAGTTCTCTCCATTCAGAACAAAATGCCAACTGTATCAATTTATGAAGAACTGAGCTGCTTCTCACCTGAGACTCAGCTTTGTGCTGTGATGCAGTTCTCTCCTTTGAGTGTGTGCTTGTACTAGGACCTTATTCAGCAGTGGGAATAGATTTCTGAGGAGATCCAGTTTTGGGTAGCAAAAGAAACCTTTGCTGTTGGGGTCCTGCTTCATTTATTGGGTTAAGTGGGAAGGAGATGGTAGGTGGCAGAAAACACGTGTGGCTGTGATGCTGTAGATAAGCTGCAGGAGGTGGGAACAGGGACCCTTTGAAGCTGGCCTTGCTGGTGAATGTAAGTGCATGGATCCAGGGGCTGGCTTTGAGAGGATCTGACTTGTAGTCTGGAGATTTGGTTTGTGAAAATGTTGGGGACTTAATGGCAGAGAAGTTGGTAGTGATTGTACTAATTAACATTACTTATTAATAATAACATGTACTTATTAATAATAACAGCCTGAAAAAGGACAATTAGGGTAGCTGCTTGTGCTGTGACTTAATACTTTAGAGGATTGGTTATAAGCTGTGGTAGTAAGTGCTGTCTTCTGAGAGATTTATGTATGTGCAGTAAATGAAACTGAAGTGCAGAGAATTACAGTTAATCTGTGTCTTGGCAGGTGAGCACTGGCTATATCGTGATTTTAATTGTTGTGGTTTTTTTGTTCCTGTGCATTAATTATAAATTGTATACAATTAACATGTACAGGGGTCCCCAAATGAAGGTTAGATGCAGTTTTAATTTCAAAAATTTGGTGGTTTGACACGGTACTTTTGATTTTTCTTGCTTCTGCAATGAGGAAAATTCTGACAAGCCTCACTGTATTTAACCTTTGTTAGTAGCTCTCCCCTTTTGGAGTAGGGATCTGTGTGCACTACATTCATCTTGTAGACAGTGCCATATTTTTTCCATGCCTTTTCTTATTCATGAAAATTGTGATCATAATCTGTTCTCAAAGCACTTCTCAAGATTAGCAACTGTGAGAGATTTTGATGCAAATTGAATAGTAGAGGAATTGGAAAGAGGGGGAAAGATGGACCAAAAAGCATGTCTTGATTTAGAAATAATGAACTGGGGACTAAATATTTTTGAGCAACTATTCATTCTGCTCAGATGAGAAGTGTAGCTCTCAGGGGTACTGTGCCTTTCCTCTTGAAGGATAGCCTGACTTGTGAAAGCATCTGATTGGAGCTATTACATACAGAGTGATACAAATGTGTAATACTAACCTACTTCTTTTAAGCTTTTTTTTTATTTACATTTCCATCATGAAGCTTGCAGAATGTACCAAAAACTGCTTGCTGCATGTAGAATGCAGCTGAGTTAAATTGGTACAAGCTTCTTCCTCCTCTTTTAGAGCCTGGTGTTTATGCAGGATTTCACTTGTATTTATCTGATGTTCTATCATAAAGTTTTATAGACCTCCTTGGATAGCTACTTCTAGAAACTAGTAACAGTGCAAATTGAAGATAAATATTAACATTTTGCCAGTGTTGTGTTTTATATATGTACTTACTGAAAGTAACTTGAAACAATAAAACTTAGGTGTAAAATCACTAATGTTGTTTCAGTTTTTAATTCTTGTCTTGTTGAAGGTCTTCCATATCTCAAGTTGAGAAGTTTCATATCATACTAAACATGGAGAAAGAAGAAAAGAAATATGTCAATAAAGCAGAGGAAGATGAGATGGTAATGAATTCTGTTAATCTTTTTTATACAATGAAAGAAACACATTTACAGGGTTTTCTGCTTAAAGGGGGCATATTACACTGGGAAGTGGATTGTTTAATCAATTTAGCAATTATATAAGAGTATCATTGGCAATATTTTTTGGTATTAAGAAATTAGTCTTGGGATAGGAAAGGTTTTTATTAAGGTCAGTAGTCCAGTAAATAACACATTTTGGTGTTTAACATTTCCACTTTTACAGATGAAAATGGAAACAAAGTGAGTTGTGTTTTGTTTTTTTTTATTATTACCATTATTTTGTTGTTCTTTGCTTAGTTGGGGTTTCTTCTCTCCAGATCCTGGAGATTTTTTGTTGTATTTTAAAACAGGTTAATGCTTCATAATGTGATTCAAAGCAGGAAGCTTTGACTGGAAAGTACTAGGAGCTAATCTTTCAATTTCTAGTCCACTTGGGGTTCATAGGGATTTTTCTTGTCCATTTGGTATATATAGGGATTTTTGCTTCCAAAAATGATAGGTTTCTGTGACTGTTCTGTCCTTGTCCACACTGCTAGGAAAAGTAGTTCTTCACTAAATAGCTCCAATACAGAAAGTAAGCAAATGCATCCTAGAACAGGAGGTGCTTATGGCCTGATCACTAACATAAATAATTTTTTTTAGGAAATTATTTTATTTTCTCCTGAAAAGAAGCACTGATTTCTCTCACCATCTTTCATTCACCTATTTTTATTGCTGAAGAGTGTTTTGGGGGTAGGAGAAAATAGGCTTTACTTCTGCTTTTTGTCATCAGAGAAGGTGGCAAACCAAACTTTTGAAAAGCGTTTTCTTAGGAAAGGACTTTAAACAATTTCTAACACTGTTTAATGAAAAGTGAAAAAAAAATCCAAGAAGTTCATGTCAGTGTGAACAATGGGTGGGACTCAATGGGAAACTTCATTACCCTTTTACAGCAGGAAATATAATGTAATGATGTAATGTGAAACTCAGGAATGTAACACAGTGTCTAGTAAATCACTAAATTATTTTCTGTTCCTGGCTGTCATCAAGTTAACTTGGTGCTTGCATACTGAATACTTGGGAGTTTTTTCATGGGAAAAGGATTTTTCTAACTGGTGCAAGTTACAGAACCTTAGAGCTTGGCTTGGAGTTTGTAAAGTAGCATTTCTTTTTAAATGGCAGGCAAACTAAGCAAAATTCTCTAGTAGAAAGTGATGTTTGATATATTTTGGGGCTTTTTTAGAATGTATAAAATTCAGCCTGCAATAGTAATTCAAAACTGTGAATGCTAGCTGATCAAATGCTTTGTCATAAAATCAGCATTTGACAAAGCCACACACTTTTGCTCTTAAGTGTTCAGCTGACTGTGCTGTGTCATGGTCAAAAATGTTGTTGTTCACTGAGAGTTAAGGCAGGTTGTGTTGCAGCCTCAGTCCTTAGGGAGCAGTGCAGAGAGGAGACAGTCTTGCAATGAAATGTTTTACACAGTGTGGATGATCTGCCTCTGTCAGGCTTTTATTGATGTTTATATTTCTGACTAAGCAAAACAGTGTTCCTTTTTGCTTCCACTCCACCATGTATTAAGTATTCCAAATCTTTCCTTCCCCCAGAAAAGAAAAAAGAGGAAATGGCTTTGAAATTTGATTTGCTTTAAATACTGCACATTATGAAAAATGAATGTTGGCATCCCAAGCACAGTAATTAAGAGAGTCATCATTACCTGTTTTACTGCCATGCAGGAGATCTATGGCTATGATCTGTGTCGCTGGAAGCTGGTGCTGGTTGCTGTGGGAGTGATCTGTTCTGGTGGCTTTCTTCTCCTCCTCCTCTACTGGATGCCCCAGTGGCGTGTGAAAGCAACGTGCAGAAGGGCTGCTCTGAGGGACTGCCAGGTGGTTCTGCTGAGAACGACTGTAAGTGTGCAGGGGATGTGCTTCTCCCTGTGTGCAGCTCCTCCTGGGTGCTGGAGTAGAGCAGTCCCTGCCTGCAGTGTAGACATGACTGTGCTTTACAGCAGTGCAGGACGGTGCTCCTGGGAATGACTGTGTGGGAAGGCTGACAGCTGTTTGCAGTGGGCATAGCGAGTCCTCTGTCTTGCAGTTTAATCAAATACAGCAGTGGTGTTGTCATCAGCACTTACAGAACAAATACCTTGTTCCTATAAGCTGAAACATGGTTTCCCCTCCCTTGTTCAGGAAAGATAATATTTGCTGAAGTAAGGTGTAACTGCTGACCCGAGTGCAAAAATGTGCTTTTAGAATTGTGGAGAGAAAATTATTCCTAAGGTAGCTGATATTAACATGGAGATATGTTCTGTAATTCTGTATGGGCTCTACTAATCTATGATCTGTGATTTTGCTACAGCTGTTGTAGTAAAATGCTGTTCAAATGCTCTTTCAGCTAAGTCATTTCCCCCCCTCTTTTGAAGGATGAATTCAAGATATGGTTTTGTGCAAAGGTTCGCATTATGCCTTCCTTGGGAGCCAATCCTTTACAGAATCCTAACCCCATCATGCACAAGGTTTCAAATGGCCATGCTGTTCATTTCTCTGAATCTGCTGCAGAAGAGAATAAAAACGATTCGAGAAAACATTTGCCTGTAAGTAAACTTGGAATACTGTGCTGGCTGATTCTCAAGTACTATTGAGAATAAACACACACAGTACAGTACATGTGAGCTGCTACTTTTGTTTGAAAGGCTAACTCATTTTTGAGTGGAACAGAAATCTCCTCAATCACCTGTTACTGAAAATTGTGGAAAGCTTGAAAGATTATGTTGAAAGAAAAGTATTCATTTTTCAGTGAAGCTTTTCTAAATTCAATTTCTATCACCTCTCAGAATAAAGTCAGTCAGAAGAAAGGTGTTAAGTGGCACCAGTTTGACATCTATGTTTTGTTGCCCTTACAGATTCGTTACTTCACACATCACAGTGTGAAGTATTTTTGGAATGATTCAGTTCAAAGTTTTGATGTTGTACGGTAAGAACACTTTTTTCTTATGTGTTGTGCTTCAAACTGTATTAAAAAAAGTGAAATAGCATGCCTAAGAACATGCTGAAAATTGGTGTTATTTTCTGAGCAGCTGTTTTAGCTCATGGAGTCTTTGTTTGAACCATAGTGAGGGCAGGGAGAATGTGGAAGGAAGGTGTTTGTTTAATCTGCCTTTATCAAGTGTGATTTGTGTAGGGTGACAGGCTGCATGCTTCTGCAGACTTCTTTGCCTGTTCTTGGAGTGTTACTTCAGAATCAGAGCACCTGTTCATAGACAGTAGTACTTCTATAAACACTCAAAAACTTTGCTTATGATAGAATAACTTCGTTTTTTGTGTTGCTGAGCTAGACCTAAAAGGAGTATCTAGGAAGAAGAGGAATTCACCAAGTACCTATTTTGCTCATGTTTGTGTAGGTCTATTTCTATATTTTAGTGCAGTTGGGCTGGATCTGAGCCATCTTTTGTTACTCTTTAGTAACAAAAACAGGTCTATTGCACTGATAAAAAATGTCTTAGTGACCAGCACTAGCTTGTGATGCACTGTATTGTCTTTTATCCAGCAACACTGTTGCATGATGTTAGGGTTGAAGAAGAAAGTTTTTCTTCCTGTGATAAGGCCATCTCATAGTGCCACAAGTTAAATGAGCACAAGCTTCTCCATTTTTGGCAACTGCCCATTAAAACAATAAATTCAGATCACAAATAAAATCTACTTTAAGCTTGAATTAGGAGTGTTCACTGCATTGAACCATCATATGGAGATGGGGTTTTTTTCCCAAAAAGGTGTGTGCAAATAATATGAAAAGTTATCAGTAATGAAAACAATATTAAGAAATTGCTGTAACACAAGCAATTACAAAACTGAGCAGTCCTTATCTGGGAGGGTGGAAATGTCTCACTTCTCAGGAGTAAGTAATTTAAAGTTTTGTATGCATTTTTTGTGTTAAGTCTCCCATGAAATACAGTCGTGCAGGTAGTGACACTCATCATTTTGCATTGCAGTTTTCATGCCTATAGTGCTCCTAATTTAAACTGTTCAAAGGGAATAGTTCCCACAGATGAGATTAAGAAACTGTACTTGTATGTTAAAAATAAGTATTGGAAAAAAAATCATATGACTCCATGTGTTTAGAAAAAAATATTGTTCCTTAGCATTAAAGCAGTGACTTGAAACTTGGCATTTGTGGCTATTTGACTGTGCCTTTTGATGTTCTTGTGATAACTCAGCCAATTTATAAGCCCTGGAAGAATCTCAGATATGCCTGTGAAGTTATGGGAGCATTTATTCAATCACATTCTTGCTGATAAGCCAAACTTGCCTTTGTTTGATGTATTAGCCATGACTGAGCCTGGCCACTTGTTTAGTCAGGTACAGTAGCTGAGCTGGACATGATTATTTAGCTATTGAATAAAAAAGAGGAGAAAGAAGTGGATTTGAGACATACTGGATACTGTTAGAGCACTAAGTCACTTTTCCACAAGGTCAGATAAAAATGCCAGTTTGTTACAACTTTCTTCTAAAGTGTATGGTTGTGCAGTGAAGTACTAGATACCATGTGCAAAATAATATCTGAGCTTGTGAATGATAAATATTCTGAAAAGAAGTCTTGAAAAATTTGTCCTTCTCTAAGATACGTCTTCTTATTCTGCCCGTCAGTTTATATGTATAAACCAAAACTTGATATTACCTGATAACGTGGTAGAGAATCAAGTTAATATTTATAAAGAGACAGACTGTGAGACAGAGGCCTTTTTATAGTAAAACCCTTAAAGCAGGCAGCACATTTGTAGTTGTAATCTAAGCACGACCCTGCATCATGAGGAGCATTCACTTTGGGCTGCCAGTTATGCCAGCACTCAGAGACAGAGCAGTTTGATCACATCATGAAAGGCTTACTGCAACACAGAAGGGGGGCAAATTAAGATTTCTTGGGCAACTAATTCAGTTATGAGAGCTTGAGTTTCATATCATTGTTCTTTTTATATTACCATAATATTAAGATCACTGTTTTAAACACAGGAAATGCAAGTGTAATTGTTCTTGGACTAAGTCAGACTTGGTCACATAGCCAGAGAGGATGCAACTCTGACCTTGGATGTCTGTTTTGTTTTAGCTGCTGTCAACTGAATTTCTGAGTGGGTTGATGAGTGCTTTATATAATAAACTCTGCACACAGGGATTTTAATGCCCTGGGAATTCAGTCTGTAGCAGTAGTGTAAAAAGCAGAGAGCACTGTGCTAGAAGCTCTGTCCTTGCATGGACATTGCACACATAAGGATGCATATTTGCATATAGAGAACTTAAATTTAGGGACCCTCCTTAACTCCACTGTTACATTTCTTTTCCTACAGAAAAAGAAAAGTTGTTCGTGGTAGAGTGGGAGGAAAGACACAGCTATTAACAGAATTTTGTGTATTTTTAAATTTAAAATAGTATTTCTAAAATCCTTAAACTTAAAAAGGTTTAGAGAAACCTGCCAAACTTAGGGCCAGGTTAACACATAATTTTCATCTTCTGTTCTTGTACAAGCAGTTGGTGGAAATGTGATCCTAGGCTTCGCAGTAGTGAGGATATTTAAAGCTTTCCCTGTGTTCCTAGAGAATGAAAGTAATTGTTACAAAATATGCACGTAAAGAGTTGGATTTTTTCTTTTTTTCTAGTCGGACAACTCTGAATCCTTTTTGACAGATAACTTAACAGATATCCAATATAAAAAACATTAGTGTTGGTTTTGTCATGATGACTGTGAAAGCCTTTTGGAAGGTGATATCTTCCTGTGCATCCAAAGTATGTCCACAAGAAAATGCCTGGATATTGGGCAGCATACAAGTGATTTACTGCATTTGATAGTTAATACAATCCCATAGCTGTAAATATAACAATGTTTTAGATGTTTCTGCATATCTGTAGATTTCCTAAAGCACAGCTTTCGCAGCATGTGGAGAAGTCCTGTGAAAATGAATCTTCTGGTGATAAGAAAAACTGAAAATGTAGGATGCATTTTTCCTCATCATGGATAACACTGTGATAGTAAGATGCTGTAAAATAGCTGTGGTATAGATTTATTTAATAAATTGATTAATAATTATTTTTAAAAAACTTCCATTACTACCTATAGTCAAACAAAGATAATTTGAAGAAATGTTAATTCACATTGATTTCATATAACATTTTATAAAACTTGCTCACTTTTTAGAAGCCTTTGAATACGAGTTATGCTAGTATTGTACTTCATTTTTGAAGTGTCTCCATTTTGATTGGAATGGGTATGACTATCCTACACAGTAAGATATATCAACAAGAAGATTGCTTTTAATGTGTCACTGGTATCTGCAGTTGTGACAAAACCAGCTAAGAACACATTTATCCATAGATTTTGTTGTTTTATAAAATGGTGGATACCTCTTGGCAAAGACCTAGCTCTTTTGAGTCACTGAAGACTTCATTTTAAATATGAGATTTCTTAAATAACTCATTGACTTTTCCTTTATTTAGAGGCCTAGATGAATCTACTTTCTGCTCTGCAATTCATAACGAACACAGCACAGGACTGACAAAGGGAATGCATGATTACAGGTAATATTGCAGTAGTACTTGAGGGAAGAGTTGTTGATGTTTCATTACCTGTGCTCAGAGTGTTAAAAAGCCCAGAAGACAATTGAGTGATCAGTGTCTGATTTTTTTGAAAATGAGACCTTCATACAGGTTGAAATATGGGAGCATCTGCTTGCTTATCAATTCATCTTCTGGCAATTTGTGTCTAAAATAAAAGCCTTTCCCCTCAGATAATTTTAAGGGCTTTTTCATGTCACTGCCATTTAATCAGCTCTGATCCCATCAGAGCTTGGTTTCTTGAAGCTCCCTTTTTCATGATTTGCCTTTTTTTCATGCTGAGAATAAAACTAAGATACAGGACCTTGAAAAGATTGTCTTACTTGCAGGGTAAGAGTTAACACTGGTTTAAGCTTAAGGTAATGAGAATCACATACTGGATTTCAGAATGACATATTTAATAACATTGGACTCATACACAGTTTACAGAGAAATCTTGTTATGAAAGAATCTTAAAAATAAGGTACAGTTTAAATTGAAGTATAAAAGAATTATCTTTGTATTGAAACATCTCAGTAGGTAACTGTTTTCTGAAAAGCACTTTTTGAAACTATGGTAAATAAGAAGAGAGTCACAGATTTGGGGACATGTTATACTTTATCAGATTAGTGGAATTACTTTGACATCAATAAGACTCCTAAAAAATCTTAACTTTTTTTTTTGTATTTTTCTTTTTTAATACAGAAAAGCATTCTATGGAGTAAATGAAATTGCTGTGAAAGTGCCTTCCATTTTTAAGCTTCTGGTTAAGGAGGTAAAATCTTTAACAAATCAGAGTAAAAAGGTATATAATTGAAAGTTGTTTCAAGTGCAATGACCATTGGCTGTTGGAAACCTTCCCCTAGAGCCCAACTTTCTAAAACAAAATGGTATGGACAATCTTTTTGAGCTCTCCAGCTCTCCTTAGAGCTAAAGATGCCTCAGCTATAAGCTCTCCAGAGTTCACAGCCTGGTGCCTTAGTAAGGACATTAGAAACATATCAGAATTCTTTGAAAGGGTCAGCATCTTATTTATTTTTTGTAATTAATTTAAAACATAAAATGACTTGCGTTCTCCATGAGCATGCCAGGGATTACATATTACAATGTATTTATTTTTATGAACAAATGAAATGTACTATTGTTGGATTTGTTCCGTTTTCCTTGTATCAGGTGGATTTGAATAAGTGGTTTGTTATCTTGTGTTATAATAATGCACAGTAGAACTTCTCAACAAAGACATTCTCCAACCTGATCTAACAGAGTAAGAACTTGAGGTACCAGGGCATTATTAAGAATAAATAGAAAATAACATCCAAATTTGTTTAAGAATTATAACTTGAGGGTGCATCAGATATTGCCATTACCTTGTTTTGAGGTGTAGGGGAAAATGCATGCAGTCTTTGAAGTCTGTATTTGTGTATATTTGAGTGAGAACTGTGCTTTTGAGGGGCTGAGGAGGTAGTGAAAAAAAGGATAATTTTGGCAAATCAAAAAGTATGTTTAAAGAACTGAAATTGTCTTCCCCCGGAGGAGGATAATTTCAGCTTTGTTTTGATGGAGAACCCATGCGACCTTTTGGTGTAACTTGAATGTTCTGTCACTCTTCTAGGTTCTCAACCCTTTTTACATTTTCCAGTTGTTCAGTGTGATATTGTGGATCACTGATGAGTATCACTACTATGCATTAGCAATTGTGATTATGTCTGTAATATCCATTGTTAGCTCACTCTACACCATTAGAAAGGTAAGTTCAAAGAAAATGGATGCATCTTTTTGGCTTTTTACTCATTGCCTTATTTTGTTAGGAAATTGCCTGCAAATCTTTAAGAATTTTTCAGAGTTATACAGATAGAATATTGCTATGCATTTTCCCTCTTTGAGCTGAAAGAATTTGGATTTGTAGTTTTCTTTGAGGCCTTTGCAGCCTTTCCACGCTGATGAATCAATAAGTTGGCCTCAGACAGCAGAAACACTCCCTTGCTTAAATAAAACCCGGACACGAGTTTATGTACCAAGTTTTATTGACAGTAATGATTCCATCTTGTGTTGTTTCCTTGTTTGAAAAGGCCCTGCAGAACTGAGCACCAGTGAAGCATATGGATTATTAAACTGGTGATTCAGTTTGCTCTGTAGACTTAGCTGATGGGAATCAAAGTAGTAATTATCCTTAAATTGCAATCTCTGAATTCAGACCAGAGACAAAAAACCCCAAACAACTTCTACCTTAATTCAAGTTCATACAAATACTGCAGCTGTTACTTTTGTAAATGACCACATGATTTTATAAGATTTTTACAGGACAGTGTATGTTTGCTTCCAGGATGCTGTTAAAATAGGAGCCTGTACAGGTTGATGCACTCAAACTTTATTTGCCCATAAGTTTTCTAAACTATGTTCAAGAGAATGTTTTGAGTAGCATTTTGTTGTTAGAGTGTTAGAGAATCTCATCACTTCTACTGCAGAATGTGCATTTAGAAGAAGACAAGCTGTGCTTTTGAATAATGAATTTTTCTCCCTTTTGCAGCAATATGTTATGTTACATGACATGGTAGCAGCTCACAGCATTGTAAGGGTTTCTGTCTGCAGAGGAAACCAAGGTAAATTTCACAGGTGGCTTGGAAGGTTGAATTTAAATTGCTCATGGAGTGTGAGTGTAAAGTGGATCTGCATCTGTTCTTTCTTTAACCAGCTTGAAATGCTTGCATTCCTTAGCAAAATTGCATGTGAAAAGAAGTTCAAAGTGGAATTTAGATAGTGGAATGTGTTCAGGGTTAACCTTCTAGATGCAATTTTCAGTGAGTGTCAGGTTTGTTCTAGATTAGGTGCTTGTTCTCTTGCTGTTTAGGTGCTGTTTCTCATTCTCTACCATTCCACTTACGTAATTATCATTCTGGTTTCTTTCCTGACTTAAAGATGTGCATGTGTTGGGTCTCCATTACAATTTATTACCCAACAAGGGCTGCAAGATGATTTCTGAACTTCCCCTCATTTGGATATCACAGCAGTTAAAGGTGTGGTGTCCAAAAGGTTATGATGCATGATATTGTTTTTAAGACATACATTGGATTGGATTCATGTCTTTATACTGAAGTTAAACTGTAGCTAATCATAAATATCTTTTGTATAAGCTCAATTCCTTTCATGTGTCATGATGCACTCTATCCATGTGCTCTGGAGTTTAATCTGTGGTGGAATTGGGGTTTATCAATGGCCTTTTCTTTATATTTTTAAAATCTCTTCATGCCATTAATTAGATCAAGTTGTACATTTTATTAATAGTTATATTTGTCACCACCTGGATCTTGAGTGTGAGGATCTTTATCAGGTTTTCTAGGTGGTGGCTATTTTCAAGTAAACTTGTTTGTGTTCTAATATTCAGAAATAGAAGAAATCCTTTCCACTGACCTCGTGCCTGGAGACACCATGTTGATTCCATCCAACGGGACAATTATGCCCTGTGATGCAGTACTGCTCAGTGGTACTTGCATTGTAAATGAAAGTATGCTAACAGGTAAAGTAAATTTGATACCCAGTGCTGCAGGGCTAAAAGTATTAGCTTATACCTGTGTGCATGCTTACTTGCAGTATGTTTTAGCAGAAGTGGATATGTTTATTTTGTTTGAAATGTGTATGTTCTTACAGTTAGACATGTTGTGAAGTACTTAGGTACTTGTGCCCTGCTTATCTGCAACAGCTACCTAATACTGCTTGGAAACTCCAAAAATGAGTGATTGTTTCTTGTTAAAAAAATTTCTTCTTGATAGTTTGTCTTTCTGCCTCTTAACTTGATGTTCTCAGTGCAGGTCAGAAGCCTGTTTCTTCAGAAATTTTTTTTCCAAACTTTTTAGCTTCTTCCAAAAATGAAGGTAGTGAGTAGAATGTTCTACTGTATTTAAAACCACAAATTATTATCTCAAAATGTGCCTGCATACTGTGAAATCAGGTGTCTGATGTATTTAAAGGACAGCTTCAGTGACTAGGATGGACTTTTTGTTATTCCTAGGATAATCTGTCCAAATTGACAGCCTTTAGGAAATTTTAGTTCAGAGATTGTGTGTTCTGTTGTGTTCAGTTTTTCTGAATATACTTGATCCTCTTGCTGTTGCTGGCAACTGAGTAAAAGTGATTGTTTCCCTAGCTTGAGTACACTTGGTCACCAAAGGAGCTGAGAAAAATCTTCTTTAGCTTCTAGTTTTTCTGAGTAAAGATGGGGGGGATGCTTTTCAGCAAGAGAGGGAAGCTTGTCCTGTTTTTTGTTTTAATGAACTGTGTTTTATATCACAAACTGTGATTTGAAGTAAGGGGCACAGAAGCTCTATAAGGAAGTGAAAGCAATATAAGGAGTTAAATAGCATTTGGGTAAGGTGAGAGACTACCTAATATGCTAAAAGGAAGAAGACTTCCATAAGTCTGCCTGTGCTGGTGAAGTCAGATTATGTTATTCTCCTTGTAGTTGTGAATGAAAAAATGCCTGTTCTTCTCTGATCTTGCTTAGAGACTTTCTTTCCTTTAAGGTGAAAGTGTTCCTGTGACAAAGATTAATCTGCCAAATCCTTCAGAATATCCAAAAGCAGTGGGAGATGAGATCTACAGTCCCGAGGTGCACAAGCGGCACACGCTGTTCTGTGGGACCAATGTCATCCAGACCCGCTTCTACACTGGGGAGTTGGTCAAAGCTCTGGTAGTGAGGACAGGTGCTGATTGTTACATTTATCCCATGTTAATGTACTACTCCTCTCTGTAGGTGTGTGTCAACTGGCTGATACTGCTAAACTTGGTAAAGGAATGTACCCCAAATAGCTTGATAAAAGTCTTAAAACAATGATAAAACTAGATGATAGTCTGAAGATTAACAGTTGGCATGGAAAAAAGTGAATCAGTCTTCAGCATCAATTTAAAACTTATTTGAATGTGTTTTCATGTCCTTTAGAGGTTTTTTTTATAGTGTGTTGGTTGAACTGCATGTGCCTCTTGGAAAAGGTTTGTGTGGATAGTGGAGAGCAGCTGATTTTAGCAGAGTCATTCACAATGCCAAATGTCTTTCTTTACCTATAGTTATTTCAAAATGCATAACATTTACTTAAAAAATAAGTTTGATCTATCTACAGAAATGCTAATTCATATGTTAGAGATCTGGTGTTAAATGTCTATGAAAACCAATTGCACAAGCTAGTATAATTGTGGGATTCTGCTTTACAAAGATCATCTTGAGAAAATTGCCACAAAATAAATGAATGCAAGCTATAATCCAAGGTACAATAAAACAAGTTAGAAGAAATCGGACTGAATTGACTAGACTGCTACTTAAAGCAATATTTCCAACAAATAACTTCATCCTAATTAGCTGTTTCTTACTCTGGTGTATTCTTTTCACCTTCTGTTAGTCTGCTTTAGCAGTAAAAGTTCTGATTTTTTGTTTTATTCTCTTTCTTGAGGCTTTTATTAGTCTTTTCTTTCAAATAGATATTTTCCTTCCGTTGAACATATCTGCGCTTTAATTATATACATCTGAACTTTTGTTTCTTAAATAAATTCCATGTGCCCAGCAGGTGTGCATGTACAGCAGGGTGAGCCCAAACAGTGACAGAAATGAACTGCTGAAGGCAAGGCCCTGAGCAGGGGCTCAGCCTTTGTGGTGGTGGCTTGCACACTGAAAAGCTGTCAGGGAGCTGTCACTAATGCCAGAAGACCTGGCACTGACATTGAGGTTGTAGTAATAGACTTTGAAGTGTAGGCAGATGAAAAATGTTTTGGGCACACAAAATTGGGCATTAATGTTGGCCTCTTTAAATGTTGAGGCAAAAGTTCAAGGAGGGCCTTGGGATATCTGTTGGTTGTTCAACTGTGAGACCTTTAGAGGGTTAGTCTCCTAGTTTAATTGTCAAAATGCCATCAGGAGGTGCCCTTCTCAGAAGATGACTCCCTGCACTGCAGTTTTTTCTGAATCTTTCATTCTGGCTCTCAAGGGAACTTAAGTAGACCTGCCATTTAAGTATTTGATGTTGGATTCTGAATATCTTAATTTTCTTTTCTGCAAGGACTGGCTTAATTAGACAATAAATATACCCACTAGCTCTGCACTGTGAGGGACAAAATGCAGTACAACAAACTCTGCCAGGCCAAACCATGTGAGGATTTGCTGCTGCTGCAGAGGAGGGGTTTGTTTGCATCAGCTGCATGTCCTTACTGTAGGAGAGAAGCCCTTAGTATGATGTGCACATATAAGTACCTTAATTACAGTATTGCAAAACATCTGCTGTGGATATTGAGAAACAGCTGTAATGAAATTAGTAGCTTAAGGGTTTTATTGAGGTTTTTAATGTATTTTAATAGCTTTGCTTCTGTTTGTATTTTTAATAACTTAGTCCTTTTTTATTTCTAGGCTTTAGTACTGCTAAAGGACAGCTTGTTCGTTCCATACTGTATCCAAAGCCAACTGATTTTAAGCTCTACAGAGATGCCTATTTGTTTCTCCTGTCTCTGGTGGTGGTAGCAGGCTTTGGATTTCTTTACACAATTGTCAATAGCATCTTAAATGAGGTATGTTTTAATTTCTGGTCCAAAACTGCCTTACTTTAGAAAAGGGGTGACCATGACTTCCTTCACACTTCAGATGATGAGAAAGTATTGGATTTAAAGTGGAAATTTTTTTGCTCTATTTTATATCAATAAAATGAGACAAGGTTACTGAGAATAAAATTCAGCACAGAAACAGAATTTGAATATCTTACGGAGAAATTTGAGTTTACCTTGGTTTCTCTTGACCCAACTACTAGATTTTTATCTTTGTTATATGTGAGATTACCATGTGACTTAGAGTTGGGAGAAATAGGATACAGCCCATCTAAACATGCTGCAGGAAAAAAAATCCTTTTCAAGGAATAACCTTATAACTGTTAAGTTTTTTGATTTTTTTTTTTTTTCTCTCAAAAATTTTTGCATTATTCAGCTAATGTTTTAAAGTAATACATTGCCAGGGAGAAAAGTGCAAATTTGAAGTTATGGGTTGTGGACAATTTAGGACTAGATTATTGTGGTTGCTGATGGTGGGTGAAGATTGTGCTAAATTTCTGGGCAATCCAGAACACACTGTACTGGGAAAAACAATGTGTGGGTTTTGCTCTTGGTAGCACATCAGTGGGATAGTGAATGTGTAAGCAGTGAGCTCTTGCTCATTAACTCTGACCTCTGTTGCAGGTTCCAGCTCGTACCATCATCATCGAGTCTCTTGACATTATCACCATCACGGTGCCTCCAGCACTCCCTGCTGCTATGACTGCTGGCATCGTTTATGCACAAAGAAGGTTGAAAAAAATTGGCATCTTCTGCATCAGCCCACAAAGGATAAATATTTGTGGCCAGCTGAATCTTGTGTGTTTTGATAAGGTTAGGTGAATTTTGAACCCTTGCTACCTGAAGGAGCATTGTCTTTGAAAAGGGAGGTTGTACAGATAAAAAGGGAAAACTCATTATTTTTCATGTAAGTTAGATGATTTGTGATCTATTAGCTTCCAGGTATTCGGTGTTTACTATCTGTCAATTCTCCTAATTTAATCTGCTCTAAAAAGTTGTTGTAATTTAGCTGTTTTCTTATCTCAAGAATCCCAAATCCCAACTTACTACTGGCACCTCAGAAATGTGTGAGTGAAGGCTTACTAAAAACTTTATTTAGCACACAAGCTTCTGAAAAACTCAGGTGTGAAGTCAGACTTTTTCTCATTTTCATTCATTTCAATGAAAAGCTGAGTGAGTGTATTTTGTTGTTATTTATTAACCAAACATGAATGAAAGACAGTAATGCTGCTAGCCAGAGTTCTTTGCTTTTGGCTATTTCCTAGATAAAGTTTATTTTCCTCATTTGATTTTATCTCAAATAATAAGTATAATAATACTAACTGTATTATTTCAACTGTAAATACATTTCAGTTATTGTTTTAACTATGTAAGATAGTACTTATGGTTTAGTGCCCATTTTCCATTGTCCTCAGTCTCTGAATATTGAGATGATGTGCTATCGTCTTTGGATTTTAAGGGTCTGTTTAATTTGTCCTGTCTCCAGTGAGGAGCATGACTGCTTTGAATATTTTTGAAAGTTATTTACCAGGTTTGGAACTTAATTACTAGCAAAAAGCAAGGGAGATATACTGTATTTTCTGTCCCCAAGTCTTGATTTGTATGTGAAAACAAAAGAAAATTTTTTAAAATAGCTGTTAATTTTTGCTTTGCTGGAAGATAATTTGCTTCTGAAGGCTTTTTCTTTATGCCATGCCCTTGGTCTCTTTTGCAGACTGGCACACTTACTGAGGATGGCTTGGATCTTTGGGGAATTCAGCGGGTGGAAAATGCTCGGTAAGGATGAGCTCGGGGCTGATAGCAAACGTGATACTCATGTTGTACTGTAACAGCTTCAGCAGAATAGAATAGAAAATTCAGTGTGAGCTCATATATGTTTACATTTCTGTAATGTGCTGTAGGAATGCCACTTAAACTGTGGCTTAGGTCTAATGCAAGTTACAGCTCCCAGCAAAGCTGGGGTAGAATTTTATTCATTAGAGTCTGAGACCTCATCATGGTCATACTGCAGAACTGTTGCAGGTACTGTTGCATATTTCTTTAATCCTGTCCTCCTAAGCAATGACTTTTCAGGCTGCTAAAATGAATTAGCTTAGCTAATTAAATTAAATACTAAGTGATAAGAGGGCTTTGTATGAGAGATCAAACTTGACAGGGAAGGAATGAGCACTGAGTGTTTGAAGGAGGAAAAAGTTGTGATAGTTTCTGAAGATTCCAACCCAGAGTCTTAATTTGTTTTCTGTGATGTGTGAAAACACAAGTTAAGGGACTTGTGCAGTCAATTTTCTTCTGTTAATCTAAACAAACCTTTTGAAGTGGCTCATAATAAATAATTATAGTGCTAAGTATATTATTACTTCATTGTTTCAGTTTCCTTTTGCCGGAAGAGAGGGCTTGCAGTGAGAGCTTGCTGAAGTCTGAGTTTGTTGCTTGCATGGCAACTTGTCATTCCCTTACAAAAATTGAAGGGGTGCTTTCTGGGGATCCACTTGATTTGAAGATGTTTGAAGCAATAGGATGGGTAAGTGCCTTTTTCCCCCTGAATATTGCATTATGAGCAAGTCAAAGTTAATGAATGTATAAATTAGCTGATTTTTTTTAATACAGATTTTAGAAGAAGCAACTGAAGAGGAAACAGCCCTTCATAATCGAATCATGCCAACAGTGGTTCGACCTTCAAAACAACTTTCCCCAGAATCCAAGCAAGCAACAGATCAAGAAATGGTATAAAAATTCAAAACAATTGATTTGAGTTAAAGAAACACATTTTACTGTATGCTGAGGTTCTGGCTGATAAAATTGAAATTGGATCAGAACTGTGAGGGTTTTGATGGCAAAAATACAACAAACATGTTTAAACCATTGTTGAAGGTAGTGATTCAGTATATGCCCCTTTCAAGGTGAGCAAAGTGAGTGTCAGCATTATTGCCTTTACTGATTGGTTAAAAGGTACAGTAATGCTTTTTGAGCTTATGCCTTTTAATATTGGTATGTTACCAAATTCTTACGTTTTAATGAAATGCTTAGGTGTGCTCACCTTGCAGTTTCAGTTAAAACAATAATTTGTTAATGTCACTGTGTGGCGTGGAATTCTTGCCACTCTGGTACCTTAGAGATAATATTAAGTGCTGAGTAAAAAAACAAAATGTACTTAGCAAATGTAAAAGTTTCTTCTAGCTGTATTTTGAAGTATTTTTAAATATTTCACAAAGGGAAATTTTAAGCATGTGAGTGTATATCCAGATTATCACAGAGTAGGGTAGTGGGAGGGTATAACAAGTCAGTACATTTGTATGAGTTGTATTTTGTAGTAGATAGAACTGTCTTTCTTTTGTTCAGAGCTCCGTGTACGTGCACAGTAATTTCTGTGCAGTAGTTGACATCTGAACATTCTTGCAACTTAGTACATTATTTTTTGGAGGGAGATACTTAATAATAATGTGGCCTCATTCTGAAACACCATAGTACTTCAGTCATTTACAAAGGCTAAACAGACACTTGGAACTGTGAAAAATCTTGGAAATTCTAATCAAGAAATCAAGCTCTACAATTCTACTATGTCTCACTTAAAGGATACTAAACAGATGCAGTATATTTATATTCAGCTTTTATGAAATCCATTAAAAATACAATATGACTTGATATGAAGAATGCTGTGCAGTTTCATTTACTGATTTGTGTTGAAATAGTTTGTAGCAGAAGAAATACTCAAAGTTGATATTTAGAGTGACTGTATATTTTTTGTTTTTCAGGAGTTGTTTGAGCTGTCGGTAAGTATACTTTTTCATTTGGCACATGCCTATTTTTCTGAATATGCATGTGGATGTAACCCTTCTGTTCCTTCCTTCCTGTCTGACACAGACTGGGTATGAAATTGGAATCGTGCGCCAGTTTCCATTTTCCTCAGTGCTGCAGCGCATGTGTGTGATAGCCAGGGTTCTAGGGGAAAAGAGAATGGATGCTTACATGAAAGGTGCCCCAGAAGTGATTGCCAGCTTGTGTAAGCAGGAAACAGGTAAAGGAGCAAATCGTTTTTATTTCTTCTAAAGCTCAGCTGAAATATGAATATTTTAATAACTCAAAACTTGATCTTTTAAAGTTCCTGTTGACTTTGAGCGTGTCCTGGAAGAATACACTAAGCAGGGCTTCCGAGTTATTGCTCTTGCTCACAGAAAACTGGAGTCTAAGCTTACGTGGCACAAAGTCCAGACTATTAGCAGGTAAGACTGACTTTACTCTTTTAATAAGAGACTTTAAAAGCTGCATGCTTTGAATTAATATGTAATGCGTATTTTTGTTTAAATCAATTACTACTCTTCTTTAGCTTTTTTCTGTCTTGGCATACATAGCTCTGTACATCCTTTAGCTGTGCCCTGGACACACAAGATAAGGAAGCTTTTTTCTGCAATGAAGTGAATTCCGAGGATGAGCTTTAAGCTGGAAATGAACTGGAATATAATTTTCATTATGTCTGATTTACATTATTGTGGCAGAAATCCTCATCTGATTTCTTTACTTGCACATACTTATCTCTTCTATGTTTATTGAGGATAATGGCAAGTAGTGGAAATCCTCCTATGCATGTTTGATGCAGTTTCTTGGTCTCCTAAAGGCAGCATGTCCATTTTCTCATTGCAGAGGTTTGAAAGGTAGAAAGGTTTCTTCCTTCAAAGAGTAGCACCTCCTGTGAATTATTTATCAGCTGAGTCTAGTTTTGTGGGTAATGTCATCTTTCCCACAGTGCTTGAATGTGTAGCACAGCTATGAAAATGCCAACTTTGGCTGTGTTCTTCTGTATCAGCCCTATGTGCAAGGTGAACATTTGGCAAAGCAGAGAAATGAGTTTTCCTGTTTCAGTTGTCAAAGTCTACAATAGTAGTAGAATACCCAAGACCTGTAAATGTAAACCAAAGGGAATTAGTTTCTCTGCCTAATTAGCTAGTGCCCATAATCTTACACGCCTTTGTAATGATGTGGTAGCTTTTATCTTAAGGTTCAGTTAAATTGGAAAATAGAGATGTATACTCTAAACATATCTTAATATTTGGCCTGTGAATGCAGTTAGTTTCAGAGCAGGTTTTCTAGCTATAACCTATTTGAGACTAATTTCCTTTAGAAAGCATTCTCATGGAAGAAACTGAAAATTGTGCTTGACAGGAAGCAACATTTTCTCACACTGGTTTTCAAATAAAACAAGGGAAATAAGTATAAATTATTGTGATGATATCTTTCACATCACTTTTTATAAAGCAAATTACTTTATGGTTAAAAATACACATTCCTCTTTACTTTGATAAGCAGAAAATCGGGCTTTTAAAGCTGCATCTAATAATTGTAAATCTTAAAATCTTCTCTTCCTTGTCTCTTTTTCATCAGAGATGCTATTGAAAGCAACATGGATTTTATGGGGTTAATTATAATGCAAAACAAGTTAAAGCAAGAAACCCCTGCTGTACTTGAAGATTTGCATAAAGCCAACATTCGCACTGTCATGGTTACAGGTTAGCATGTAAACATTGGTACTCAAAGATCCATCTCTTTCTTGTTTTAATTATGTGTATGAAGTCAAATGTTAGTGTCAGTGGGTTTACACTGTGTTTATAGCAACGGGAAGTTTAGAAACTTGTGAAAATATTCAGACTCCAAATTTTTCTTTTTGGGTGCAAGTTGCTTTGGTAAGTCGGAGAAACCAGAAGAGGCTTTAATTGAACTTTGTAGTTTCTTCTCCCTAGCTCCAAGTATACAGTACTCAATACTGAATTGGAGGATGAAACCCCTTAAAAGTCTTCCAAATCAGGCTAAGTGGAAGTCCTAGTCTAATTTTATGACTGAATTTGCTTTGAGCAGGAGGTTGGACTGGATGTCCTGATGTTCCCTACCATTTTGATTTATACTATGAAAAGTCACTTTGTATTGGATTTTTTCTGGGAGCATGACTTAGGTCCTTGTAAGCATTCTAGATGTCTGTGCTCAGTGTTTTTTATACATTATGTGTTTGCTTTTTAAATCACAGGTGTTGTGATTTTGGAATGTTTTGCTAGGCTAACAATACAGCTCTGTGTTTGCATGTTCTGTGACTGTAAAATCAGTATTTTAAATGGCTGCCTGTTTTCTGCCTGATTTTCCATATACACTAAGATTTGGTCAATCGGAGATCTTTATAGCTCCAAGCAGCAGAAAAAATTTCTAGAGGAGGGGGTTTACCTGGGGGTTTGAATGTTGTCTGTAGGCTTGGTTTGCTCTGAGGTTGGCACTGGTATGTGGGGCAGTCCTCATAGTTCTGTACAGGCTTTGTTAGCTTTTCTCTTACAGAGAATATCAACTTATGATTGTGATTCTTTTCTGACTGAAACCCTTTAAAATACAATTGTTTAACAGGGGATAACATGTTAACTGCTATCTCTGTGGCCAGAGACTGTGGAATGATTCTACCTCAGGATAAGGTCATTATTGCTGAAGCACTACCTCCAAAGGATGGGCAGGCTGCCAGGATCAACTGGCATTATGCAGATACCCTCGCAAAATGCACTAGTTCATCACCAGCCATAAACTCAGAGGTAATGGTCATATTATGCATATATATTAGAATGTAAGCTGTTAGTTTTACTGTTCTTTTTTTGTTATTCCATTAAATAGTAAATCTGCTGTTAAATGTCAGTTCAGCATTGATATACTGGTTAACTTTCAGATCTTCAAATATCAAAGACTAGTAAAGCAGCTGGGGGAGGTAGTTTTTCAACTGTGATAGGGCATTCGACATTTCACTTGACAGGGTTTTTTTCCCCAACATTTCAATCTGTGATGAAAACTTCTCTAGCTGCTTGTAGTTGAAACATTAAGCTACATTTTCTTAGTAATACGTAAGTGTTTTTATTCTATGAGGTTTTTTTTTTCAAATGACCTTCTTATAAACCTACTCATCTCTAGGAATACCCCTCTGAGTATTAGCTTGAAATGGCAAGGTATCTGTGTAAATCCATTACAGCTAGAGTATTAAACTACTTTTGATAGGATATTCCAGTTAAATTGGTCCATGAAAGCCTTGAGGATCTCCAGATGACAAAATACCATTTTGCAATGAATGGGAAGTCATTTGCAGTGATTTTGGAGCATTTTCAGGACCTGGTACCCAAGGTGAGCATTTCACTTGAGTATGGGCACTTTCAGTGGTGAGGAGCCTTTGCCCTGTGAGCATTAAGCATCTCCTGTCTTGCAGCTCGTGCTACATGGCACTGTGTTTGCTCGCATGGCACCTGATCAGAAAACTCAGCTGGTGGAAGCTTTACAAAATGTAGAGTAAGTATTTACTTAAGCATAGAAATCAAGAGGGTTCAATGTGTCTGGTTTGATAGGAGACAAAAATTATGCATGCTGCTAGCTGTTTTGCCTAAAGAAAAATGCTGGGCTGAGAGAACTCCTTGTGTTGATAAATCAGCCTATTAGCTGATCTAAGAGAATGAGAGTAGTACCATCTGCTGGCTATTTGGGAAAGTTTCAGACTTTTAACGAAGTTTTAAATGAGGAATATGTGCATAAACTCACTGACATATTTTATAAATGCAGTTGCTTGGTTTATGAAACAAGCCCATCAAATGTCTTCTGTGTATTACAGAAGTATTATCAGGATGACTTCTGTTTACATTGGTCAATATGTGACTGGTGTCAGGCCTTGCAGCTTTACAAAATATTACAGAAGAGTCATTGCCTAGAGCAAAGATTCTTTAGACCACATGATAGAGATGGGATGATAGAGAGTTAGTTAACCATTATTGCTTTGATTGACCTGTCATTGTCATGTTACTTTTCTATCTACTTCCTTATATGTGTAACAGCTACAGAAATTGATTTCAGCGTTAATGATCACCCGTTGTTATGCAAACCCTGAATAACTCAAAGTAATATAGAAGTAATTAATGAAATAAGCTAAATGGATCATGGTTGGAGAATGGTCCAGAATGCTGATATCTGTTTGCTTTTTATAGTTACTATGTGGGCATGTGTGGAGATGGAGCAAATGACTGTGGGGTAAGTATATTTTTATTTTCCATACAGAACCATTCAGTTACATGGTACAGCTGAAGGCAAGTTCTAAAATGGTCTCTATTTCAATGTTACCTGGCAGGCACTGAAGAGGGCACACGGTGGTATATCTCTGTCTGAGCTTGAGGCTTCTGTGGCATCACCATTCACTTCCAGGACACCCAGTATTTCCTGTGTGCCAAAGCTGATCAGGTAATGCCACTGACTGTGGACTTAAAAGTGTCTGTGTAACTCATTTTGCATGCTCTATTTTAGTATATATTTGATGCTGCAGGAAACCAGTGTGAATTACAGAACAATACATACATTTTAGTGGTTCTGTTTCTTTACTGAAGGTACTCCGGGCAAAACCCTGCCATAGCATGATTTACTATTTTGTTGTAAAATCCTTTGCCCATGTAAAGTTAATTTTTCAAAGCATGACCAAGCTTCTACACATTAGTCTTTAATTTTGTCTTAGTCACTTTGCTAGTTTCCATAAAGGCTGTGTGTAATTGCAAGCAGTAAAAATCTTCAGATAATTGCCCCGCACCATACAAAGTAGAAGACAAATTCTCTAAATAGGGTTTGACCAATATTTTGACTCTAGAATTAGAAATTAGGTAATGATTTTGATAAAGGTCAGCCAAAGAAGAATCTAGGGGTCTGTGGGGAACTAATGAAGTAATGCATTATCAGAAACATTTCTGAAGTCAGCAGCTTTGTGGCTAACTGTGTTTATTCAGTCCATGCAGTAAACTAATGCTTCATAGATGCTTGTGTAAAAAGACATTCTTTAAAAACCTCTGTTGAAAAACCACATGAAATCCACAGAGGACTGAAGTTAGGTGGTGGCTGAGTTCAGAAGACATACCCACAACTTGATGTTGGGGGAAGTGTACCATTCTGGCTCCTGTTTTTCTCATGTCTGTAGCCTAATGTCCCTCAAGGGGTTTGCTGGTGTGTTTAATTGCAGCTAACATTTTGGTAGGCAGAACTGAACTGCTTGCATAGAAAGCTTTGTAGTTACATGATTGCATCTGTTTTGACAGGGAAGGCCGTGCTGCTTTAGTAACTTCCTTCTGTGTGTTCAAATTCATGGCATTATACAGCATCATCCAGTACATCACTGTTACTTTGCTGTATTCTGTAAGTATTCTGTCAATACCTATGCAGTCTCAGCATAATTCAGAGATTTGAAAGTTGATAGATATTTAATACAAATTATTGCAAGTCCCTTTGAGTACAACATATGCATTCAAAAATACATTTAGACTGAAAGTGTTGTTAGTATTATAGGGGTTTTTTTTCATATTAACTGTACGAAATACATGGTAGTATCTGTTTGGAAAAGGCAATAACCAGTGGTTGAGAAAAGAAAGTCTCTACAGTAGGAAGACCAAATAAGCATATATACAAAGCAAAAAATACAGGTTTCAATTCTTTAAAAATTTTCAGCATTTTGAAATAGCCTAACTTATTTTAAAGGACAATGAATTCATTTTATGTTAGAATTTAAAGAAACTGGAAGTACTGATTCAGCTGGGTGGGAGGGCGGAAGCAAAATGGAATGTTTCCTGTTAATATGATTGGTTTCACAATAGTGGCATGTGGTAGAAATCCTGTATTTTAATTTGTATTCTGAGCAAGTTAAAGGTGCAGAGTATTAAAGGACCTTTGAGGTGGAAATTTTCACAGCTGTATGAGTACATAGTAAGGCCATGGTGTTTAAAGAGCTTTAGGCCTAAGCTGTGATTGCATTGGAATGTAAGATTCAATAATATCATTTTGATTAGGAACAAATTTCAATTACAAGTAGCTTGTCCATCTTGAAAAGGAAATTGTTTCATACTGTGATACTTCAGGAATTATTTTGTGAATTGTAGAGTATTCAGGACTCCTGCAGGTCAAGGAGGCCAGTTTGACAGGACACTCTCTTGTTTATAGAGGGAAATTCAAAGAATGAATATGTAAAAGTGTCAGTATAAATTTTTTGTGGTGTGAAGAAATTACCAATCTTTCATTTGTTGTTTCTCTCCAGATCCTGAGCAATTTGGGAGATTTCCAGTTTCTCTTCATTGATTTGGCAATCATTTTGGTGGTTGTCTTCACTAGTAAGTTCTGTACTGAATTACCATTGTGGCTTCTGTGAACCACTTTTTGCTTGGTCAGATTTTCTTTAATATCTAATTACATATGGTTTTGAGAAAACACTGTGACATACAGTGAAGATGTTATTACTATTACATCTATGCATTAAGAAACCCAAACCACACTGTGTACTGAATTAGATTCATCTGAAATTTGTGAAATGTCCTAAAACAAGAAGCAGGTCATGGGCATGATCTTGGGGAAGTAATTCTTCACAGTACAGGAAGCCGGTTTTGGAATCAAAGCAGGAGCCATTGCAATATCATCTTGCTCAAATATTTTGATTCCTTGCATTCTTACTTTGAACTTCTGTCCACAAAATGTTACACTCAAAGTATTGCCTGGTGAAACATTTGATTTCACATACATGCCTAGCATTTAATTCACTGGCTAACAGTAGAATTCCATGTTCAAATTTAATAGAAACATCTTAATTGAAGCAATGGCAGTCCAAAAGTGAGGAGGCAAGCTGTAAGTCCTTGCAGACAAAGGGAATTTGGCCAGACACTACTAATTCCTTAAGTCTGATGGCTGCTGCTGTCCCCTGCTATGCTGTGCTGCTGGGGAACCAGCCTGTAGAAGGCACTGTGGTGTTGTTCTAGGGTTCTATGGTTTTTGCAAAGTGGTTTCACATTTGCAGTTCTGGACTAAATTTTAAAGTGATGTCATGAGCAAGCCATTCTAATCCCACAGAATGTGAACAGGATAACTCTTGAAAACCATAATGATGCAATGTGTCATTTGTTTTTTGTTCTCTCTGCAGTGAGTCTGAACCCTGCTTGGACAGAGCTTGTTGCACGAAGGCCTCCATCAGGTCTTATCTCAGGTCCACTTCTGTGTTCCGTGTTGTCTCAGATCATCATCTGCCTTGCTTTCCAAACCTTGGGGTTCTTTTGGGTCAAACAGCAGTCCTGGTACGAGCCCTGGACACCAGACTCTGAGTAAGTGTTTCAGTGGCTCTGTGATTGGAAAGCTATAGGCAATAATGCTCTCTTCTTTCTTAACCCCCCCTCCCCGTAGGCACTTTGAAAATAAAGCTTTTGTATTGCAGCTTGTAAGTCTGCTGTTTTTCTGTGAAAAAATATATGGGGCTACCCACTGGCTGAAAAACAAAAATTGGGTCAGAGTCAGATGGCTTGGTCTAATGACTCTTCAGCTTTGAGACAGTTGAGGTAGAAATTTGAAATTTATGGTTCAGATCTATTCTATCTCTTTCATATTATAAAGCTTTGCTTTTCTGTTAGAGTTACAGTAAATCAAATTCATATTTTTGAAAATAAAGAGGTGTTTTAATTTTATTTTTTTAGATTGCAGTATTTCCTTACCTGTCTCTTAAGTCTGTCTACAATGATAGTTTTTAAACAGTTTATGTAGAAAATTTACAAACTGGCAGCATAAAAGAACTTGTAGCTTTGAATTCACAAAAATTGCCACCTCCCTGCCACAGTTTTGAGTTACTTCTTACTACCTGTAATATGGTCTCAAGTTTAAGCTTTTTTACTACTGTAGCAATTTGTTCTGTCATTATTTTTTGTAGATAAGTGGGCCCTATTTGCCTCTTCTCCATAACTCAGTGTTCAATGTTTTTGTGTTGCAGTGCATGTAATGTGTTGGACGCCCAGAACACCAGCTCTGCACACCATGGGAATGAGACTATTCACGATGAACATTACATTAAAAATTATGAAAACACAACTTTGTTTTTTATATCCAGCTTTCAGTACCTCATAGTGGCAATTGTCTTTTCTAAAGGAAAGCCCTTTAGACAACCATGCTACAAAAATTGTAAGTCCTTTCTTAGTATATACAGTTCCAAATAAAATTCCCAAGTGACTGTGCACTTGTTGACAATTCTGTTGTGCCACTTCAGAAGCAATAGTGTTGCTAGCACATCATAGTGGAGTTATCCTCTCATACTCACAGCTAGAAATAAGGAAATATTAAAGTGTATAGAGAAATTTGTGTTAATAGTTGCTTAATTTGTAGACGTGTATGTGTGTGTATATTTCAACTCCACAAGTGAGCCACTGAGGAGTCAGGCCTTCTCTCTTTATGGCTATCAGCACTAGTATTGCCCCAATATCAGCAACTAGTATTGCCCCAATTTGCCTGGAAGGGGTTTAGGGGGAGAAGAGAGGTTGTTTCCAGGCAGTAATGAACTCATGATACATGTTAAAACTGTGTAAAACTCTCGATTGTGAGATGGTCCAATTAAAATATTTTTTTCTTTTTTTACAGTTCTGTTTGTTTTATCTGTTATAGTTCTTTATGTCTTCATATTTTTCATCATGTTGCATCCTATTGAACCTATCGATGAATTTCTTGAGGTAAGAGTCAGCAGATCTCGAGTGTGTCAGCTTCCTCAGGGAACTGGTGGGGGCTGCCTTTGGGGCAAGCATGAGCCCTGCAGAGCTTTAGCTTCACATCACTGGGTGGGGAAGGGAGAATTTATAATGCTGAGTCTGTTTTGGATGTGTGTTTGCTTCACACGTGTGTTTCTAACCTCTGGGAACTTGTTTCCACAGCTTGTGTGTGTGCCACCAGAGTGGCGCCTAAGAATTGTCATCATTGTTATTCTAAATGCACTTGTGTCTGTGCTGACAGAGGTAAGAAATCCACATGGGAAAAATACTTCTTTTTTAAATGCTTCTTTTTGCAGGGTTTGTCTTTTATTTAGATCACTCTTCACAGCATGCCAGTATGAGTGGCTGCTGTTTTCTTGTTAAGTGTGTATTTCTACAAATGTCCATGTAAGCTAGATTTAAGGTGTCAAGACTTTCTGTGTCTAAAGTGTAACTTTAAAATCTTTTTTATTAAAAAATTGGGGCAGGGAGGAAGTTAAAAGATTTAATAATTCAACTATATTGTATTCAAATACTCCATTTTTATTGTCTGTGTTACTTAGAATAACAACATACAAGAGAACTATCTAAAATCCTTAGGGGAGCCACCCTTCCTTCATTTGGATCGTACACATAGCTTGTTGTTCAGAATTATGCAGGTCTGTGTAATACAGGTCTGTCTGATGTGATCAAAGTCCAGAAGTAGAGATGCTCATGCAAATCTGCTTTTTCCATCACTGAGTTTGTCTGAAGTCAGTCACTCTGGATGTTGGCCTCTTCTGCTATAATTCCAGAGTTAACGTATGCAGAAACACACCCTACCTTTTATCCAGGTGCCTTGTTTTTGTTTCCAAGAATCAAAGTTGGACAAATAAATCTTCCAGAAGAAATCTGTATTCACAGTCAGTTATTTATTTCTGTGGTTAGTTTTTCTCCCTGTTAACTGACGTGTGATTTCCAACCTGAATATGTTTGGGTTTTGGTTGCAGTCATGAGTCACTTTTTTTCCAGCAAGATGAAAAGGCCTTCCAGCATTATCTAGTGTACACTACAATTATCTGTTTTTACTGTGTAACATTTTCTACAGCTTCTAATCAGTATTTCCATTACAATGTGAGGGATTGCTACCAATGTAACCAGCATAATACTTCCTTGGATCATATAATTTTGGTCTTCAAAGAATACTACAGCATTAATATTCTGTCCAATTGACATGTTTTTTCCCTTTATTAGTGACCTAGTAAAAAATAACTCAAACAAAGGGTTTTTTTAGATACTTGAATCAAAATTACCAAGGTTTTGTGTTTAAAATGTTGTTCCAAATAGAATTTGCAAAATATGCTCTTATGTTGCTGCCTATTGGAACATGGTTTTGTGTTTTCACATGGCAGGCAACAACTTTTCCAAAACGTGTCAGTAGATACTAATTTTCTTGGCCTCTTGTCTTGTTGTTAACAAGTTTATCCACTATTAAAGCTCCTGTGCCTTTCTTACATTGTCCTGTCTGTACTCTAGCTCTTCCTCTGATGATTTTTCTTTATGGTCTTGAATTCTTTTGGTTTTTTGTATTAGTGAATGATTAGTAGTTTGGGTTTCTTTGGCTTTCTTTTATTTGTGAAAAGTAAATTTTTATGTATTTTGCTGTCTTTACCACTGAAACAAAACAGTTATTCTGAAGCTTCAGAATCATGGCTTTTTTTGTCTTCTGATAAAATTAAAACAAACCTCCTAGACAGAAATATTTTTTCTAATTCAATTTCAATTTTCAGTCCAGTGATAAAGATTACTGAGTGAAATACATTTACCATCTGCTTGAAAATGTCTTTGTTCTGCAGGTGATCTTGTAACTTTTATAGAATCTGGTGCTGTTTCTGTTCTGGATGTGTAAGGGCTCCAGTAGGAATTCTGTCCAGTGTGCAATCCATGTATCAGCACGTGGCTCTTGAGGACAAATGGTTCTCCTCTGGTTTAAATACGTGTTCATCAAGTTCCACTTCTGGGCCTTGTTGGTTGTCACATCAGCCTGAAAACTTGTGAATTTCTACTAAACATCACCTAAGCTCTATAATTACCTGCAGACTGTGTTCTTTCACATAGTATTTCAAACCTCACCCCACTCTTTTTCCTATGGAGGTTGAGTTAGAATCTTTGTACACTTCAGTCATTTAACTTTCATTACCAAAACTGCAGGGGTGATTTGACACGTTTCTTCTAAACAGCCTTCCCTATTTATCTTGTTGCTTGTACTTTGGTAATAAAATAGAAGTACCTACTTCTTGCCAGTAATTTTGTGGGCTGTTATGCTCTCTCTTAAACCAAATGTCTCCCACTTTGTAAGTGTAAGTTGAATGCTTTGTTTTGGCAGATGAGTTGTTTTACTGTTCAGCAGGTGTCCCAACAGCACTGTTGTGTAGCAATCCTCAAATCCCAAACCTTGTTTTACAATATACACCTTACCTTCCATATCTGGTGCCCACCTCTTGAGCTGCATTTGCCCAGTTCGAGCAGTGTTACTCTACACTCTCTAAAGCTTTGTCACGTGGTGCCAGCTCCTTGGGTCCAGTGTGTTGTGTAGAAATCCCAGGCTATTTATTTCCTTCACTTCAAGTATAGCTCATTGTCTTTCTCTCCTTGTGTGCCTGGCTGGATTTTCTGCTCCCTCCACTTTTCACTGCAGACCTGTGCCACAGGTCACATTCTGAGTATCTGGGAGCGGCCACTGGTGGCAGCTCCTTCCATCTTATAACAAGGTGTCCTGTATTTCACCTGGAGTTTGTTCTGCTGGGAGAAATGCCTCTTTAAGTGTCTCACAATTATGAGATACATGAGGATGGGATCTTCCTTAGTCACACTTGACAGTGTGACACTTTTGTGTCATGCTATGATCATATGTAGTTTTGTCATTGCTTCTACAACAGGAATAGTTTCTGACTGTGTTGTTTTCTATTTGTTTTCTGAAATGCCCTGAAAAGCTTTTGCTCCTTCCATGTGGGTGCCAGACTAGGAGCACAAAGCATGCAGATTCTTTCTACCATATGATAGAAAATATTGCACAACAAAGGCAGATCCTAGCAGCTGTTCCTCCTCACCCCTGATGCCTGGTATAGACATGCTTAAACCAGACTGGCTTCAAAAATGAACATCTACAAGCTGAAGATTTGTTAGCAGATGCTTTATAAAAGCACTGTCAAATTGTGGTACATTATAAAATCATAAGCACTATAAAAATTTGTTACAAAAGTCTGACTAATCAGCTCCCCATTTTCAATGGCAGCAGTTAGTCAGATGTTAGAAATGGAATCTGTCCAAGGATCAGAGTTGTAGGCTCGAGGCCATGGAAGGTACAAGTTCACACCTGTGTTGTGAGATTTGCTCAAAGCTCCTAAATCTGCCCATGCAGCTGTATGAGGGTAACCAGATGTGCTCAACATACTATTCAAATTCTGCCCTCTTTTAAAAACATGGAATTACACATACCAAATTCCTTTATTCCTACTGGTGGCCCAGCTCTGCCACGCCACTGCTACTTTTCTGAGAATGTCACTAGTTTAGAACAGGCTATGTAAAAAGGATAGCTCCAAGATGGTTTATGGGGAAACTGCTCTAAGCACTCATGTCTTCATGTGGTGCTTTCACAGGTTTTTAGAGTATTGAAACACATGTGTATTTATGTTTTTTACCCATGGAGATGGATGCAGATTTGGTCATTGTTGCTGTTGATTTTAGAGTACTTGTTCATATTCTTAAATTTTGTGTGAGCACTTTAAGAATGGAAATGTTTATCACAAAAGTACCAACAAAAGTAGCACAGACTCTCCGTTTTGCTCACCACTGAATTAGTTATGGCTAACCCACTGTTTCAGGTTTTATTTGTAATGTGCACACTAACAACAATTGATCATTAGTTTCTTTAACTCTTCCCACTCACTGTAATGTCTCACAGAATGTCCTCCTTGATATGATCCTTTGGAAGGTTGTGTTCAATCGAGACAAACAAGGAGAATCTCGCCTCACCATACCCCAGCCGCCTCAGGTTGGAGACGAGTATTTTGCTGTCCTCATTTGAGTGCATGTGGATTAATTTGGTTTTGTCTCTTATCTCTAAGTGTCTGTTGCCTTATCTTTAGCTTAAGTCTGCTTAAATTAGATTTCATTAAAAGCAAAGGCTTCTGGGTTTATATTTTTTTTCTGTATTGGCACTTAAAGAGTTTAGTGTGTGTGCAAGAACAGTGAAACAAACCTAGAGTATTGCTTTAAGACTTTTCTCACTTCATCTTTAGTTTCCACATTAGCAAATTGTTTTGGTGTCACAAGTTAGTACACTAGGACTGGGAACATCTTGATTTGCTTAGAAGCAATTAAAATAAATTATTTGGTTTAGAGTTCTGGGTCCTTGTCTGAGAGCAGTAATTTTCAGCATGTACAAATAAAACAGAACAAGATGGCAAATGAAAATACACTATTACTGCTTCAGATGGTTTAGGACACTGAAAGGTTTTTCAGGTGACCATGAATTTTGGTCTGGTCTGCCCCTCTGCTGTTAATACATGAAGGAAATCTATGTGAATCCCATAAAAAACAGCTTTAAGCTTGCTGCCTTACTACTTTTGGCTGATTATACATTTGTGCTTGCTAGAATTATAGTGGTTTATTTCTCAGCACTAAATTTTATTAAATATATTCACTTCAGATTTACATTTGTCCTTTTGAGGCTGTTGTAGAACAAATTGTTTTGTGGTTGCTGAAGAATGGAAACTGTGCTCAAGGCTCACATTTGCTTCAGTTCACCAATTGATAGACATTTAGAGTATAATGAAAACTATAGAATATATTACTATTAAAATGTCAGCCCTGTAGACTATAGGTGCTCTCTGAGACATGAGAGGGATTCATTCTTAAGAATGTGGAATGGTGTTTCTCCTCCCAGCTAATTTAATTACATGCTTTTAAGACTGGGAGAGGAAACATAGGAAGGAAGTCTTAAGTTTAATAATTTGTGTCCTTTTTAATAGCTATTAATACCTGCAGTATTTAGATTTCACCAGCAAGTTAAATTCTGCTACTTTTGTCTGACTGGCTGCCTTCAGTTTAACAATTCATGACTTAAAAAGTGTTTTGGGATTTTAGGAATTTGATTTTTCTAGACCAGGCTTTTATTCTCCAACAGTAAAATAATTTATTGTTCCCTGTTCTATCTGTAATTATTGAAATTATTGTAGAATATGCATAAAAACTGTTGGTGGTCTTAGATGTTATGATAATGTGAAATGGTTTGTTTTTTTCTTAATAATGTTTTTTGAATGTCATTACGACCATAGTATAGAAGACACAACAGAAGGGTTTCTGTACCACAGGTCCAATCCAATGTGATAATGAAATAGTAAATT
Organism: Agelaius phoeniceus; assembly: GCF_051311805.1. Taxonomy (NCBI): domain Eukaryota; kingdom Metazoa; phylum Chordata; class Aves; order Passeriformes; family Icteridae; genus Agelaius; species Agelaius phoeniceus. The sequence continues at coordinate 15,225,593 of NC_135274.1, forward strand.
AAAGACTGAAATAAGTTTTTCTTCTAGTGATTTACTGTATTGTTACTGACTTTTGTTTTTGTTATGGTAATCCAATTTTCAAATTTGTTCACTTCTGCAGGAGGCTGGGGACCGCTGTGGAGTCTGTTTCCTTTCTTCCCTGTTTGGTTGTAGAGAGAAGACACCAAAAGCCAAGTATATGCACCTAGCTCAGGAACTGCTGGTTGATCCAGAATGGCCACCAAAACCCAGGACAACAACAGAAGCAAAAGTACCATCCCAAGAAAATGGTTCATATCAAATCATCACTGTAACGTAGCAGTGGATCCTGGTGGCATGTATCTTTAGTAGTATTCAGAAGAATGTAATTTTAAGGCTTTATTTGAAACTGCAGTGTGCTAAATGTCAAATTCTAATGCAGATATTTCCAACTATTTTGTCTCTCTGAATACAAAATTCAGAGCCAGGTGTCCTATGGCTATACATTTTAAAAATGTAAGTTACCTTAGGCAGAACAAAAATTATTGTGTTTCCTTCCACCTTCTTTCAGATTTCATTGTTCCTAAATGAGATGCATTTGAAGGTTTAAACTGCAGGGCAGTTAAAACAGGTTCACATTATTTGCCTGGAGTACTTTAATAGTTGTTCTAATCTGCTTATCTGGGCATGTGTTCATGTAAACCCTATGATGTGATGGTTTCATGGCTGTACTAGAGGTGCATAATAACCTTGTCATGGTTTGGGGTTTTTTTGTGTCTGTCTTTTGGTTGGTTGGGGTTATTTTGTTTGTTTAGTTGGTTTTTATTTGACTGATGAAAAGTTTTGTGCCTCAGAACGGTTCTGAAGTTTGTGTGTGTACCTCTTAAGTTTGTCCCTATTAATAAGGAGTGTTTCCAGGTGTAATGTTTGGGTTCTAATTTCAATTCTTTAGTCTGCCACAGCAGGAATTGGGAATGCTGTAGTAGCAATGTGCTCTGTCCTTAAGAAATAAGCACATTGCTTTCATGTGGATTCTTGACTTCTCTTCTAGCTAACCACAGAGAAGGCTTAGGTGGCCTCCAGGGGAGGAGCCATTTGGCTACACTCTAAAGTTTTTGGAGAAAGAAGGATGGAGAATCTAAACACTCTTTTCTGTGTCATGTTTTATTACATTTAGCTATGCATTTCTCCACAAACCTTGCTTTTTCCAGCAGAAGGGTTGGATTATCCTTTTGTGGACCATGTTTTATTTGTAAATCTAAAGATAATTTTCCTATATACCTTGAAGTAGTAAGGCCAGAGTTACTGCTGCAAGGGATATGGGCTTGGAGGGAGGTATTGTCACATGCCCACGTGTGGGGTCTGTGCACGTGAAGAGCACAGGCATTTCAGAGCCTGCCAGTGTCTTCAGCGCTACATGTAGCTGTACAAAACAAAATTAAGAGAAAATTGGGCTAAAGTCTGTCTTGCTGCAGAACTATAAGGCTTATGCAGATTTTATTTATTAAAAAAAAAAAAAGATGAAAAAAATTAAAGCTTGTATCACCACTAATGCTGCTTAAGCACTAGGGGTAGCCATACATCATTTTGCCATGAGGCAGTATCAGAACACAAGACCACTAGAAAAACAGGTCTACAAAGAAGTAGAGGCAGACAGCACTTTGACTTGCAAGGCTTAAAACTTTTTTTTTTTTTTAAACTACAAATTACTTATCTGGAAACCATTGTCAACTTTGTAAATGTCTTTGACTTTGGAAAATGTAAATTACTTCGGAAAAGTCTTCCTTAGTGTCTTAGGGAAGATGATAAATATTAAGTCTTGATCAGTCTGTTTTTGACCAGAGGCAACTAACTGGTCCAGACACTTCCAAGCTTTGGGAGGAGATCTGGGGTCTGAAGAAGTCATGATTCTGTAGAGATCCTTTAGAGAAGGAAGTGGGGTCCTTTAGAGTAGTTGTGGAATGAGGGCCCCAGGCACACTGGCTGGCTGGGATTGTTTTGAAGTGTGTATATTCTGATTATGGAATTTGAGGTTTTGATGTTAGGGATTTTTTTCTTTCTTTTTTCCTTTTTTCCTTTTTTTTTTTTTTTCTGGGTTGTCTTGTTTTGTTTTCTTCTTTTAAATTCCTGTGGAGACAATTCCATTCCAGCCTTGTTTTAATAAGCAGAATTTTTCAGATCAGGCCTAATTCCCTTGTGCTGTTCTGTAGGACAGTATGGACAGTGTGCCCTGCTGCTCATAGAATCATTAAGGTTGGAAAAGACCTTCAAAATCATCAACCATTAACCATGTTAATGTCAATCATGTTGTGGTTTCTGCAGTGTTGAATATACGGTGCCAACAGGGAATTTAAAAGTGGTGCTAAATGGTTTGGAAGACCTTTTCCTAGAACTGGGTTGTTGAAGTTATTGCTCCTCCTAAATAGTATGCATATGGGTGTACTATCTTCCAGTCCAGCTGTCAACTCTTTTCCTGATTTCTGTTGTTGTTGTTGTTTGTTTTTGAGGAGTGGAGCAGGGGGAAAGGGGGAAGTGGTTTTCTTAGCATTCATTCAACAGAGCAATGTTCTTTATTATCCTGGCTTCGTAAGGTCATAAACATTGAACAACATTGGTGGCTTTTAAAGGGTCTGCAAACATTGGATACATTAATTAGTCATGAACCTGAGTCAGTTGGCTAATTTCTGCCGATGTTGATTTTACAAAATCTTTGTAGCATGGAATAACTGATGAAGAATAATTCTTAGCTGCGTAAGTAGTATTCAAATCTAAACAAAAATAATAATTTAGTTGAAAAATATTGTGAAGCTATGCATCTTGGACCTGGGAGCTGTGACTTATCCTTAAACGCATAAGCTTCTGCTTTCCATTTTACTGACCATTTTAGATTTGCTGTTTCATGAGAACTGAAAGAAAATATTTGTGTCTTTCCCTTTTATATGCTTTTGCTTAATACTTTCCTAGACTGATAATTTCTCTTGGCTTGTTTGGTTTCTGAAGCTACTTTTTCAGTCTTATTCTAGTTTATTAGACTTACCTAGAAAGTGAGGAGGAAAACAGCTCTTTAGGGCGGGCTTGTCTTCAGAGAACATTTTAGGGAACTGTTACTAAAACAGAAATGGCCAAGTGTCTCCACTTAACTGAGTGACTAATGGCTCATGAGCGAGTAAACTTGAATGTTTTGCAAATGGGAGCTTGTTTCCTCCAGGTCTGCGTTCAGGGTTGGTAAATGTTCCTGAGGTTGCATGCTTGAGCTCTGACGCTTAGTCAAGAATAATAAATCAGCTTTTCTGAGAATCCATCTTGTTCTTGCAAGTTCAGCCACAAAATAAGCTTTTGCATTTTCTGCAATTATTGGGATTTATGCCTTCCTGCCCAAGAGCTGAATTTGACCACCTATAATTTTTCTCATTTTGAGCAGTTTAGTTTTTCTGGTTTTCAGAAATGCAGCAAACTAGATCTGCACTAGTGTATTCAGTTTCTGTTTTGAAGTAAGATGAAATTCATTTTGTAGTGAAAAAAAATCTTTTTCAGTGTTCATCTTGGAAATCTAAATTCAGGTGAACAGACCAAGTTAGTGAGCTCCACTAGATACTGGGTAGACATTTTCTTCCTGCTGTATATTTTGGCCTTATGTTGAGGAGTTTGATTTATTATTAAATTATTTGTGTATGCAGACTTCAATCTGTACGTATTTTATTTTGATGTATTAGGATTTGTAAATATTACTGATTTTTAAATATTATTTATGCACATACTTAAAGGACTGGTCTATCCAGAAAAGCAGTTGCTAAATAATAAATGTTACTTTTTAGAAATAAATTACAAGATCATGAAATTGTATATCCCTCAGGGTTATTTTTAAAGTTTTTTTCCTTCCTTTCCCTTCAGATTCAATTAGCAGTAACTCTAGTTTCATGTACTATAGAAATAAATCTACTGTAAAAAGAAAATGCTGCAAATAATGCTTGAATAGAAGCGGCTGAAAAAACCCACAGAACTGACTGTCCATATTCATCCTAACTTTAAATTGGAAACTCTTACTGTTGCACTTTTTAAAAAGTTGTTGGATTTTTAATTCTATTTATTTTTTTCTTTCTTCATGAAGGTTGTGCTGAACAGTCATCCCAAATTGGGTAAATAATCCTGTACTGTATATGTGTATATGCAGTATAATACTAAGCAGATGTGGAGTCCTTTTTATGCTGCAAATTTGTAATGCTTATGTTGGTCATCACAAAATGAGAGAGCTCAAGTCCTGTTGGATTTCTCCCATGAAACTCTGAATTGTAAACTTAGGGTTTTGTATGTCTAAGGGAAAGCTGTGGGTTTTTGACAATTTTTAGAGTCTTGAATATGTTGATTTTATATACAGTAAAGCTTCAGGTTTTTAAAACTATTTTCAACAAACTGCAGGTTGTTTAATAATTATGTGAACCAGAAACTACTTAGTTTGTCATTAATTCCTCGAGCCTAACACAGATTAAAATGTTCATCATTACAGCACTCTCTAGAAGCTCAGCTTCCTTTTATTTTTAAATCTGAAATGATACTACATCTTTGTATTTAAAATATGTATTGCTGCTCTAGAATGGTACCCTGTTGTCAAGAGGCATACATAAATAACTGTACAATAGAATTGTAAATAGACTTGTAAATCATTTTTGTGACTGAAGCTCTTTGAAAATAAAATTAAAATGAATGGATATTTTAACTCTTCTCATTAGTTTCATGAAATTGTTTTAATTATTCTTTATAGAACTAGGTGGAAAGCTTGTTGAAGAACACAGGCTTACTCCCTCTGATGTCATGGATATGTTGTTCAGTGCCTCTGATTCTGCAGATGGGGTGGGAGGGATGCCTGCTGTGTTACTGTTCTGCAGGGGATCACACTGACTGCAGCTTTTCCTGGTGGCCTAGGAGAGCCATTCTAATGCCTTGTACACGTGATAGCAGCTTGTTTCCACCTTTGGTTATTCAGATGTTCCTTCTGTTTGGACATGTGGGAGGCATGATCTGAGCTGTCACCATTGTCACAGTCATCTTCAGCAAAATCATGTGGAAATGAAGACATCTTTTCTGTCTTGTGCCTCACCTTCCATTGAAACAGTCATTGGCAGAGCACATTCTTTTAAACTTGAAGACAAGATACCTAAGAAACCTTTTTACTTAATAACAAAAACTTAATCTTTCAATTTCAAGCTTCTATTTTTACAACTTAGCTTTTCTCTTTCAGAATCTTACAGGTTTTAGGTTTTGTTGGCTTGCCACACTGGAAGACTTTGAGGAAAAACAGAAACTAAATGTTTCAACCTTGGAATGTTTAGCCAAAGCATTAAGTAAAAAGCCCCTTCATGCCTTACTGAAATTGCTTTGACTCCAATCCTGCAAGAAATTAAAAGTCAGAGCAGTTTTGTGAAGGTAGGAGCACCTGGTTTAAAGTGGATGTGTTCACTCCTTCAAAACCTATTTAGAAGACTGGTGACAAATTTGAAATTTCTGATCCCATCTCACATTGAAATGTAGATTCCTGACTTCACTCTGATGTGCTTTGGGTTGGCTGAAGCACATACCCCAATATCACTGCCAAAGAAGCTACAAGTGGGTTTTCTGCTGTTGGGTGTGTGACTTAAAACTTTCTCCTGTTATGTGAGTGGTTTCAAGCCCTACTTTTGGAGTTACATACCACCTGTGGAAGTTGGTTGCTTGAATTACAAGTAAAAATCTGCTCTGAAGCTTCAAATATTGTTTGGCCTTTGGCCTGTCTCAGTAACTGGACAAATACGGGTGAAAGTGTTATCTAGAGGATGCCTTTTGCTGTTTTACTTCCCATTTAAAGTGCAGTGTCATGGTGAAGCCTGATTGCCTGCTCTGCTCCTAGTAAGTTCCTTTAAAAGCAGATAAGTTTCTAAGGTACAGCTCAAAATTTCTTTGTCATGCTTGTATGAGTATAGGAACTTGCAAGACAGTGAAAGAGGTAAGCACCACTGTAAGCAATACATGTGCTCAGTGTTCTGTAAGTTCAAAACTGATTTGAGACTTCTGATATAGTAACAATATTAATGTATTGCCTCTGGTATCCTTTTGTAGTCTTGAGAAATATTGGGGTGGTGGGGAAGGGGGGCTGAAAGGGAACGACGCTGTAGACCAGACTTTGGTAAGTGACCAGCCAGGCTGGTGTCTTTTCTGGAATGCCAGGTGTCTCATGTGAGGGTTTGAGAGAATTTTAAGGCATGGGAATGTCTAATTATCTTTATTGTGGGTATTACTGTATTCTGTACTGTTGAAATATTTAAAAAATTTTTTAAATAGTGTTAGCAGCTCTAGTTGTTTGAGACCCATAGGCTTTTCCAGTTCTTGTGACAGCACTTACAGCCTTCATATCTTGCAGAGAATTTCTACCATTTTGCTGTTTGTCAAAACTAGTGCTTTCTAGCATTTCTGAGCATCTGCTTGTCTTCTTGTATGCTCTCTTATCTTTTGCTATAAGACCAGGAAAAGAGTCATCACGAACCTACAGCCTAGTGTTAGTCTGTTTCTGATTTTCCAGAGTAGCCTGTAGTCATACCTTCCAAGGGACCTGCATTTACAGTTTTTAGCATAACAAACTGGGGGTTTTTCCATCCATTTGGTTCAAGTCAGGGCTCGAAACAGAAATTTCTTATTGTGTTTCTGGATGGAGGGTTCTGCTCGTGGAGATACATAGGATCAGGGATGGGCTGAGTTACAAATTCATTGAGGTAAAAGCATCACTGGCTTATGACAAAGTTTTGGGGTAGGATTACTAGGAGGGTGAGATTCTGTGAAAGATTCTTGTTTGACATGTAAAAGACCTTTGGAAGAGTGGAATCTCGTGCTATTTTTTGGTGATGCCTATGTCTCATTCAATGAGTTGTGAAAAGCCCAATGAGATCTTGTTTTGTGGCACCATTTTGCTGGTTGTTGATAGCCCTAAATACCACATCCTTCCCTTCCCGAGGGATAGTTAGACATTTTACCAGACTTCACTACTCCGAAGCTCAATAAAATTTAAATTTTTAAAGCACTCCCTTTTGCTCTTCTGGCTTCTTTTTATAATGCAGTAGCTGGTTTGGACATGCAGCTGTTTTGGATCTGTTGTGGTATGTTCTTGTCAGCAGTTCAGGTGCCTCAGAAGCTCTGCTGTCCTTCCTGATTTCCCTTCCAGTGAAGGGGGTTGTACCCAGCAGTCTGTCAGTGGGATTGGTATGGGAGGGCTTCATCTTCACCCCTGAGAAAGAGCATGTGGGGATGGAGCCTTCCTCTCCCCCATGTTCCTGGTGCAGAGGGCTGACATTGTGTCAGCTATCCCAGTTACATCTGTGGAAGTTTTGTAGCTTTTCCAGTGGTCCCAGCTGCTGCTTATTCTGCTGCTCAGCCAGGTGCTTGACATCCAGGTTTCTGATACACTTGGACTTGTTGATTTCATTGAGGAAGTATTTCTGTGGGTTTCTGTTTGACTTGCTCTTTTAAATATTACCATTTATACCTACAATGATTGCTTTCCTGTTTGGAAATGTATGCAACTTTCCAACTTTGTGGTGTGTTTCATGCAGATGTACCTTTATTGCTACAACTTCCCATCTAATTTCGTGCACTTCTTTCCTCTCATTTTGCTGTACTTCCAATTCCACTGCTGATAGCTTGGTATTGTGTTAAGCTGTTGAAATGAGGCTTGGTGGTTATCAGAGGCTCACTACTGTCCTGTGCCATATGGGGTCTTCTGTGTTATTTCAGGCTGTGTCAAAAATAGCCTGTTCCTTCTTGTGTGTTCCTGGGCTGTTCCAAGAAGCCATCACTTGAAAATGCTGAGACAGGATTTAACTGGACAGTGCTGTTTTGCTTTTCACCACTTAAAGTACAGGACAACCTTTTTACCTCCATTGTCTATTTTTGCAGGCTAAACTTTATTTTTTAACCTCAGATAACTTACAATGAAAAACACAGTGAGTGCAGGACCTTTTGATAATTTTTGAAAATATTTTTGGCATGTAATTTAGTATAATACACTTAACCTTGTCTAGTGGAAGATGTCCCTGTCAGATGGAAAGAGATGATCATTAAGGTCCCTTCCAACCCAAGCCCTTCTGTAATTCTGTAATGCTTTTCTGTTCAAGTAAATATACGTCTTTTGACTAGTTAAGTGTTTCATCATGATTTTTGTATACTTTTATTATAGTTAATTGGTACAAATATAATACAAATATAAACAAGGAGTACTTGAATTACAAAAATTAATTTACCTGTACTTCTCAGTGTAAGCTGAGCACTTCAGAAATATTGGCAGTCAACAATAAAAGAGATTTTGAAGTTTGTTTTCAAGGCAAGGGAAATTTTGCACACATATGCAGGTTTATGATATCACACATCTTTGTGAGCTGCTAAGTTACCTATGATCAAATCCTGATTCTCTCTTATCTCTTGTAACAGCTAATGTTTCTGGAACTTCAACAAGGATGTTGGTGTTTCGTTTGTCAGTGATGATCAAGCTTTTCTTCCAGTTGGATGCATCTGTTTGTCCTGAGAAGTGTGACTGCTCTTCAAAAAATGCAATTTATTGCTCTGGTCCCCACATAAAAGACCTGGAATTGTTAAATCTGCCTTGCAACATGACAGAAATTCACATAACAAACGCTAACATATCGTACTTGCAGGATGTTTTTGCTAGGATGGAGGAACTGCAGCATCTCATCCTGTCTTCAAACAACATCGCTCTGGTTTCACCAATGGCTTTTAAAGGCTTGGGAAGGCTAAAAGTCCTCAAACTGCTGGATAATAAGCTGGTTGAACTTCCCCCAGAGGTATTTGATGACATGGTGCAGCTTCAGCAATTGATCATTGAAAGTAACAGGTTGAAATCTATTGAGGAAAATCTGTTTGACAAACTGGCTGGTTTGCAGGAGCTTTACTTGAACAAAAACCAACTAACAGCACTTCCCAGTGGTGTGATGAAGAAACTCACCAAACTCAGAATACTGAACTTGTCAAGAAATTACTTAGCAGCACTGCCTAGAAATATATTTAGTGCATTAGCCAGGCTTGAGAGGCTGATGCTGTATATTAATAGGCTGTCTTCAATAGAGTCTGGGATGTTTGATAGCCTGAAGGAGCTGCAGGAGCTTTTCCTGCATTCCAATAATATCCATTCCATTGCCCCTGATGCATTTCACTGTCTTCCTAAACTAAGAACGCTGACGCTTTCCAGGAACAGGCTTCAGGTTTTGCCTTCTGGGCTTTTTTTGCACTTGCACGACCTGTCTAAACTGACCTTGTACAGGAACCCACTGAAGGCTCTTCCAGAGGTACTGTTTGGAGAGATGAGGCACCTTGGTAGCCTATGGCTGTATCATACAAAGCTCTCAACAATACCAGATTTTGTGTTCAGTAACTTGACAAATTTAGAGCTTCTTGTGCTGAGTTTTAACCCAGAGCTTACGGTTCTTCCTAGGAATGTGTTCAGTGGCCTGAATGAACTGCGGAGCCTTTCTCTCCATACAAGTAATATTTCCAGTTTGCCAGAGGGAATCTTTCTGAGCCTTCAGAAACTGCAGAACATTTCCCTCTTTGATACAAGGCTTGAGGTTCTTCCTAGAAACCTCTTTCATAATCTCAAGCACCTCCAGAAAGTTTACCTGAATAGTACTAACCTGCAGTCTCTTCCTGCAGACTTCTTTACCACTTTACCTGAGCTGGAAGAAGTTGTCCTTGACGACAACCCTTGGAAATGTGATTGCCAAATTCTTGGTTTCCGAGAATGGCTCCAAAAGAGCACAGCAATAGTTAAAAATGTGCCATCTCTGATGTGCCACAGCCCAATGGCACTGCAGAATATTTCTCTTGTGTCTCTAAGCATCGATGACCCGGAGTGCCTGCCAACCACAGCTATGACCTATCAGACATTCAGCTCAACTCTGACATCTCCTGTGACAGAACACTTCACATCATCTCAGGAGACAGTGCTGTCTGACGTGGAAATCACCAGCATACCCACATCAATTCCTCCTGCAGCTCCAGGTTTTACCTACTCCCATGTTGAAGATGTTGGACAACCTGGGCTACATTTCTCAGATGTTCCAGTCCAAACTTCTCCCAGCATCATAGCACGAACCAGCAGTGTTAAAGGGACAGATTTAACTACTCTTGTCTGGTGGGATGAGTTTCCAGCCCACAGCAGTGCTAAACCCTATTTTAATACCAGAGTTACTTATTGCCAGCTATTCTTGTGTGTTCACAGTTTGATTTTAACACTCCAGACTGTAGTTATTGTGCTCAGTCTGTATGTGGTGGGCAACACCAGGCAACTCTTCCTCTCTGGAAATATTCCTGCTCAGCCTGTAGTTCTGAGAAGAATATTAAGAAGATAAGAGAAATCTAGCCCAAGAAAGAACTGGAAGTGTTGCTTTGGATGCTTTTGGAACATTTGAGCAGTTAATACTCGATTAAGATGTGGATTACAGGTCTTCATAGAAAAGACCATAAGGACCTTGTCTTTATAACATAATGGAAATTAGTTTTATGCACCTTGCAGCATTTCCCAAGAGTGGCTGTAATCACTGTAAATTGCTACAGCACTTAGTGCATGAACCCAGAGGGCAAGATGGAAGTACTGTGGTCACCTCCACACATGTGCTGTGGGTTTCCTGCCTTGGAGTGCTGCCCTGTCCTCTGCCAGAGGCTGCTGCCTGCTGAGTGTTCACTGCTCAGATGGAGTGCCATCAATGGAGGAACTCTTACATAGGAACATGGCTTCAGCTGTGCTTTAGAGATCGCCCAAAGAACTCCAATAATATTATTTCCTCTACTGCCTGCAGTCTTTTCTCTCCTTACTGAGAAAAAAATGGTGGTTTTGGGAGGAGATGCTGGGAAGGACCTTTAAACAATGGGGATGTGTGCAGAATGGTGTGGTGCAAGTGTCTTAACTTCTGCTTTCTGTCCTCAGCCCCTTTCCAGGACGTGGCATGAGGAAGGGGTACCAATTAAAGCTAACAGCAGGGGAAGATGCTGAGCTAGGAAGTATAATCATGATATATTTTATTGTTTGATTGGAGGTTTTCTGAAAACTTTGTAAAGTTCCTACAACTCTGTGAATTTTAAGTAAACACTTTCATCCTTAAACTTTGGCCAGTGGTCTGAAAAAACAAGGTGTTCCTGGCTGCATGATGCAGGGAATCTTGAAACCAGAGTACCAGGAGGATGCCCAGGACTGAGGAGGGGCTCCACAGGCACGAATTGGTTTGAGAGCTGATCTTGACTGAGCTGGGAGAGAAAAAAATGGTCTCTCCTGGGCTTGGCTAGCAAAACAGCAGCATGCAGCCGAGGGGCAGGGAACCTGCCTGAACTGAGGGCCACAAAGTGTCACCTCCATTTCAAAGTTGGCTGGGGAACATATACAACTTCAACTTGGCGTGTCCAGTCACATTTTCAGTCTCACTATTTTTTACCTTATTACATCCTGCTATTCCATGACTTCCTGTCCTTTCACGTGTTGATGTACAAAGGCAACTACTAGGCAATAGTGTGGGTTTTGGTCTTTATACTAACATTTTATTAATATTTTGAATTGTATGAATATTTTAGTTCATAGGTAGACTGGTGGCTGTCAGACTGCCTGTGCTTTAGTAGCTCTTGGATTTAACTATCAGCTTTTATCTACATTATGGGACTTAGTTTGCTCTTAAAAGCTCTGATGTGCTTAAAAACCTCTGGGTGTGAATCCCTGGCTTCTTGGGCCAGAGAGCCTCTACTCTAGGAGTCATTTTGTAACCTTAGTGATTTTCTCAATATTAGGGACTTTCCTGGATGGCCTTTAAATGCATAACAGACTTGAGGTGAAGAAAACTTGCATTTCCTGCAGGTTGGTTATGGTTGGTTCCCTGCAGTGAGAATAAACTGTGACTTTGTTTCAGGGTGCTCTGCTGCTGGGCCTAAATTCCTCTTTGAAAAGAGAGAATGTGCTTCTATAGTTTTAAATGATCATTGTCTTGTTAGTGAGGTCTAACAAAATTTAGCAAACCTGGCTAAATGGGAGTTAGAGCTATCTCTAAAGAAGCAGAAACGCAAGTCACTGCAAGTGGTGCAAAGCAGGCTGTGACTGGAATCATAAACAGATGCTCTAGAATATTTCCTGCAATATAATTGAGAGAAGCACAAAACCAACAGTGAGCTTTCTCAGTGGTGGTTCTGGGTGGTTGCATGTAGTATTTAAGAAGAGAGAGTTGTTGCAAATTTAGTTTCTTGGTTGGACAGCTGTAACAACCCCTTGGTGCTGTGCCAGCTCCAGCGCTGTCACACGGTGCCACGCAGGCAGCTGCTCACAGCAGGCAGGTCAGGAAAATCAGGGCTAGTGAGAAAATTCTGTCTTTGACTTCTACAAACCATGCTGGGGGTTGTTACCTCAGTGAAGGAAGTGTGCTCCGGGTGCTTGGATGCACAGTGTCTGATTTGTGAGGAAAAGCCCCTGTTTGCCCATGCTATGGGTATGACACCTTGCTGCCCACCCCGAGGGCAGCAGGGCAGCACCGGCTGCGCCTCTGTGAGCCCTCTCTGGCTGCCCTGGCCCTGCAGTGCAGCCAGCTGGGCCCCCACGCTGCTCGTTGGCTCCTGCTGCAGTCGCTGAGCTCCAGCTCTGGCACGTGGGGGCTCTGGCACAGAGCTGAGTACAGGCAATGTACAACAAAAGGATGATTCCTCTTCCAGGATGATTCCTCTTCACATGCTGTCATCGGGCTTTCCCCACGCTCGAGGAGCCAGACGGGGGAAGTGAAGTCATCAGACAACAAAAGGCTGGAGCAATGAGTGCCTGGGGTGGTTTACTAACTTTCCTCTGAGGTGTACTGTTTTGAGCTGCCTCTGATTCATTGTTTCTTGCTCAGCGGAGCTCAACCCTTCCTGAAAAATTCCCTGGCCTGACAAATCCAAGGATATCCTTGTGCATACCCCATTTCTGTTTTTCCTGGAGAAGGGATAGTTGCCCAGCATGATGCAGCTGTGGCCAGAGGAAGGCAGCAGGCTGGTCCCTCAAAGCACTGTTCCCTTGTGTGCAAGGATTTTCTCAGTCCCTGCAGCCCACACTTGCATCATCTACTGCCCAGCCTTTGCCACCAGGCTGGAAGGGAACACAGTAGGCTGGAGGTAAGAATCTGGAGGTACCTAATCCCTGATCCACCGGGTCCTGATATTGGGGAAGAGGTGAATGCAAAGCACATCTGCATACACTGGCTGAAGGGGTTGGTTCTGCTCTCTTGGCTCCTGATGGGGGTGCAGAGTCATGGTTAACAGCCCTGCACATTATCCAGACCTCCAGGTCAAGGACCTGCTTCCAGGACCACATCCTGGCTGGGAGTGCCTGGGTAGCTCCCCAGCAGGCCAGCTGTGCCAGCCCAGTCATAGCTTGCTCTGTCCCTTCAGATGCTTGCTGCTGTAGCAGTTGCTCCTGCTCTCTCTGTTGAGGAAATCCTGGAGCAGTGGGAGCTCTGACCTACTCTGTGCCAAGCCATGGGACTATTCATTGTGTTTCCAGCTTGATGTCACTACAAATGTCATTCCCCTTTGCTTGTTGGGAGTTGAATCCAGAGAGTCCCCAAAGCACAGGTTGCTGAAGGGGGAATTGAATGAACTGCTGCCACAAACCCTGGCAGTTCTGCCTGTTTCACAGCCACTGCAGCAAGCATTTCCAAGCCACCAGCACACACATTCTTTCCTGGTGTCCCTGATGTCCTGGTCCTTTCCATCCCACACCTCTGCCTCCTGAGACCAGGAACTGCAGCAGGGCCCTTGTCACTGCTTGCAGAGGGCAGTGAGCATGGGCAGCTGCCTGTGAATGCAGTTCAGTCCTCCAGGGCACAGCAGCAAGATCAGAGCCTGCACCTCAGATCTTCCCTGTCCTGATGTCAAAGAGAAGTAGGGTGATGGCAGATGTGCTTGGAGCAGGCCCCAGCAGTGGCTCAGGAGGATGCAGCTGCTGGCTGTGAGGCAGGAGCCCTGGGAGCCTCTGCCTGACATTATGGAGCATTGGCTGTGTCTCCTCTAGGCCTCCAACCAGCAGGGCTGGCCTAGGGCTGCTGATTTGGCAGCCCTGATATCGGAGCATTTCCTAGGGATGTCAGAAGAGCTGGGAGGAGACGCAGCCCAAGGCACGTTCCCAGTGGACAAGGCCATGAGAATTTACAGACTCACGGTGAGCAGAAGGCCTGAAGCTCCTGCTTTGTCCCAGCTAGGGAGTGGCAAACTAGGGAGGTGTTATGACTCCATTTTTTTAACCAAAATCTGGGTTTATACTCACTTGTGGGTGGATAAGTCCTGGTATAGTCTCTTACTTGGGCCAAGGGGGGTGAGTCCCAGTTCACTACAGGGTGGGAGCTTCTGTTCCAGCAGCACCCAGACCCATCCACCATTGGGCTCAGCAATTGCTGCTGTAGGACTGGCATGCCAGACTTCCAGCTGTGCCTTTGTGTCTTTCTGCATGGAAAAGCTCGGGGCAGAGAGCCAGCAATGGCTGGCAGCAGCTCTGCAGTCTGCTGTTCACTCTTCTGCTGGCTTCTCCTGCGAACAAACGAGGCCCCCTTCCCCCTTCGTGTGCTGGGGAGAGGTCCCTGGGCCACTTCGTGGTGCCAGAGGTAGCTTTACAGAGATGGAGCTGATCCAGGGAACATTTCTCAGAGTGTGAGCCCCTGCCATCGCCTCCCGCTCCAGCTGGTCCTTCCCCCCTCTCCCAGGACAAGCTCTTTCCGCTCCGGATTATCCCTGCGGGCGGAGCTGGCCGCGGCCCCGCATTCCTTCCAGCCTAGCGCTGCCCGGAGCCGGGGCCAAGCCCCGCTGCTGCTGCTGCTGCTGCTGCTGCTGCTGCTATCGCTCGGGCCGGGGCCGAGCCTGGAGGAGACGGTTCTGCTGCTGGGGCCAACCCCACTGGAGCCCGAGATCCTAAATGCCATTTTCCTGGAGCTCCAGGAGGGTTGTGGTGGGCCTGGGGCTGGTGCTGGGATGGAGGTCAGCCTGATGGCCCTCCCTGCTAAGAAAGCTGCTGCTGCTCCCTCCCAGAGATCCTTCTCTCTTTGCATAAGCACTTTCCCAGGGAAGGCAGGCATGTCCCTGTCCCTCGGGGCAGATGATGGCATGAGCAGTGAGGCAGCCCTGGCCCTGCATTCCACAAGCAGGGTGGGAAAATGTCACTAGGGCTGGATCACTGGTCCTATGGAGGAGCTCTCTCATTTGGGCTCCTCAAAGGATCAGGGTGGGCCCGTGGTGAGGCAGGAGCTGCTGGTGCTTCTCCAAGGGTGGAGGTGTTCCCCAGCACCAGTCCCCGAGGGACTGATGTCCCTTCCTTCACCCCTCAGCTGTGGTGTGAGCCTGGGGACCCTGCTGCAGGGCTCGGGCCCAGCGGTGTCCCCCTGTGCTGGAACACGGGGAGCACTCCCTCTGTGGCCCCAGCCCAGCCCTCCGCCCTCCTCCTCCCCTCTCCTCCCCTTCAGCAGAGTTTGGCCTGGTGCCTGGGACCAGCTGCGTGCACTGGGGGCCACCAGGGTGGGGGTTCACGGCAGGGTGGGCACTTTGCAGCAGCACAGAGTGACTGGGGGGTCCCAGCACTGCCCTGCCGGCCATGGGGAGGGCTCACCCTGCCCAGGGTGCCCGTTCAGGCAGGAGTGGAGGTGTGCAGGAGCAGGGGCTGAGGGGGGAGCTGCGTCTGCATGGCGTGGGTGAGCACGCTCAGCTGCTTGGCAGATGAACAATGTGCTCTCCCAGCCAAGCCCACAAGCTGCTAATTTTAGAGATTACATGAGTTTTTCCAAGCAGTCTTGAGTCCCTTGGTGATTCAGAGCCACTCAGCTTTGCTGCATCCGCCACCCTGGCCGTGGGGATGTGCTGGAGATGTGCCAGCATGGACAGACAAACACGGGACTGTCGTGCTGTCCTGTAGCAAGGCAGGCAGCTCCAGCAGTAAGTGACAGTGCTGTTCTGGGGCTCCACTGTCTCTTTGAAGGTGCAGGGCTTGGTCAGGGGGGCTGTAGCCTCTGGCTGGTGCAGCTGGAGGTGGGAAAGGTCCCCCAGGCAATGCTGAACCTGGGGCTTTCCTGCAGCATGAGACCCATGCCATCCAGCACCGTGTGAGTTCCTGGCTATGTGGAACAGCCTCTCCCTGCAAAATGCTCATCTCACCCTCAATCATATCCGTTTGCTCTCTCAGGAGCTGCCTCTCCCCTCCAAATGTGTGGGATGAGTCCATGCTGCTGTCCCAAGCTGTCACACCCTCTGTTCCTCTCCCTTGTAAGTAGCCTGGGGCAACCCCCCATGTGCTCACCTCTGGGAGTGGCTGCAGAAGTGGCGCACGGGCGTGTGCCATTTGTTACTCAGCCCTGCTTTATTTTTAGCCATGTCTTGAAAACAATCCTCTTTTCCGGCTGGAAGCCAGAGGCAGTTTCCTGAGGCCTGGGTAGAGGCAGGCAGGTTTTTGTCAGGGCTGTTACCTGCACTGCTCTGAAACTTTGCATGGTGGTAGGGACCATAATCTGATGACCCCCCGAGTTGGGGCACGGTGTTTGAGGTCCCCATCACTGCATTCCTGTCTGCCCTGGGGCAGCACTGCTTGGAAGGAGGCGACTCCAACATTCCTGGGATGAGCTGGGCTTGGGGCAGTGATTTATTGGAAGTGCTGAGGTTTGGTTTCTGTGTTGCCTGGCTGAAAAGCTGTGAGCTTCTGGATGAGTCAGAGTGGGCAGAAGCCCAGCAGCACTGGCAGTGGGCAGACAGAGCCTCGATAAGGCTGTGATAAGGCTGTGAGAGCCCAGCTCTTGTGTCAGGGCTGCAGGGAGCAGGCAGCTCCCAAGCCCTGTGCCTGACCTCCAGCTGCAGTGCTGTCACAGAATTGGGGAGATTGTTTTGGGAAGTGTGGTTCTACGAAACTGCTGTGTCACTAGAGTGTGGACTAGAGCACTTGGTGGATGGTGTTTTCAAAATGCCCATTCTCTGTGCCCAAATGCCTGGGTGTTGCCCCAGAGCAGGCAGGAACATGGCCAGGGGTAGTTTCACCCACTTTCCAGCCAGAGGGGTCTGCGGCCATCCAGCATGTGCTATGGCAGAGGGCCTCTCATGTGATGTGACATCATGGTGGCCGTGTCCTCCAGCTGAGGTCCCACTCCCTGCCATGTTCCCACGGTCCCTGTCTCCTTCCCTTGAGACTGTCTGGGAGCTCTGCTCTCCATCCCTGCAGTTTGCTGTTTGTCCTGGCCTGGTCCCCTCTCTGTCCCCTCCACGGCCCTGCAGGCTCCCAGCCCTCACAGCATGACACATTTCCTCCCTTCCCCGGCAGCAGCCCCAGCTGTTCCCGTCCTGAGCAGCTCCTCGGTGCCACCGGAACCTGAGCAGAGGCTGCTGCAACGGCGGAGGCACGGGTGGGGTGGGGTGAGAGCGGATCAGAGGCAGGCAGGGAAGTTCCAGCTGCCCTGTGCTTAGCAAGGGACTGCAGCGTCTCTCCAGGAAGCCCAAAGGGGCCACCCACGTGCACTGACTCTCCTCACCTCCTTCCTCCCGAATATCCATTCCCGGCAGCGGCTGGACCGGGATTGCCCGGAGGAGGTGGGCGAGGTGGGGAGACCTGGGCTGGGTGATGGGACCCAAGGGCTCCCCAGTGCACCCCTGTGCTCTGGAGGGGCAGGGGAGGGCTGGAAGCAGGTGCCCCTGAACAAGTCAATGGATGCTTTCCAAACACCCCTGAGTACCAGGCTCCATCACCTGTGTGTCAGGACTGCTGAGGGGGCAGAGCAGGGGTGCAGTGGGGGTTTCTCAGTGCCAAGGTGTTCCTCATGGCTTGTGGGCAATGCTCTGGCTTTCTGAGGGCTCTCTGAAGCAGCCTGGCCCATGGCTGGCACCCACACAGCTGCTGACCCTGTCACAGTTCTCACTTCCTGGCAGTGCTGGTTGTGGTGCCCACAGGACAGAGCCTGCAGTGGGTGCTCATGGGTTTGTGGCCCCTTGGCATCTGTGGCTGTGGGGGCAATGAGAGCTGTGACCTGGGCGGGGTCCGTGTGCCAGGGGTCTGCCTGCACTGGTGGCCCTGGGCTGGGGCACAGTCCGAGGTCCTGACACAGGAGCCATAGATGGGGAAACAAGGGCTGTGCCTGTGCCAAGGAAGTGCCATGGAGCAGCCCTGGTGTGGACTTGTGCCAGGGAAGGACAGGGTTGTGCCCAGGGGTCCGGCTTTGCTTGTCTGCCCCCATGGGTCAGTGGCTGTGTCCCACTGGGGACCAGGGGGACTCTGAGGGCCAAGCCACTGCCTGGGCACTGGCTGACATGAGCAGCATGGTCACGGAGCCCTCTGCTTGTCTTCTTACAAGAGCATGGGGTTCAGGAGGGGGAAACCCAAAAGTAATCCTTGAAATGCTTGCTCTGCTGAGGAAATAGGAGTTGGAAGCAGCTCTGCTCCAGTGCTTTCCCTAACCCCGCCACTGCCCCTGTGCTGATTCATTGATTTGGACGGGTTTTATACTGGGAGGGGAAGAATGAACCACACTCTGCTCTCCTGCCAGCACGGAGCTGTGCTCGCTCGCTGCTCGTGGCTGCAGGACACTCGGGTAAGTCTCCTTCTCCTGCTGCCCCTCTGAGTGGACACGGACTCCAGGGACTGCCAGGGCAGCTCTGAGGGGTGGTGGTGGAGTGGTGGGATCTGCATGTTCAGCACCTTTTCATTTGATGGAGATGTTTATCTTGCAAGGGTTCTTCGAAAAAGTGAGACCACTTAGATGCTATGGGAGCTGTAAGAGTTATGTAGGCAATGTATCCCAGACAATGATCAAGAGAGAAAATTCAAGGGGGCAAAGTAATATTTTGGGGGGGCTGATGTTAGGAGCAGTGGGATGCTGAGGGGCTGAGCAGCAGAGAATGTTCAGCCTCTTGGTCTGTAAGTTTTTTATCCCTAGAAGAAAAAGAGATATCAATTGTTTCCAGCTGCTTTTCCTGAAGGTTGCTCCAGTGTGTGTGCTCTCAGTGCTGCCTTACCAGGGAGTGACATGAGCAGAGCTTTTGATGTGCCGAGCTTTTGGGGAAGTTTATAAATGTCTTGCTATAAACATAGCTGTTCTTGGATGCAGATTGTTTCCATATGGGAAACAAACCATGCTGGCTTGTGGAGGGCTCCTCCCTCCCTGCCTGAGAGGAAGAGTGTTCCCTGTGGGGAGGGCAGGGAGGAGGGCAGGGGCTGTGCCCCAGTACCGTGGATGCCCCTGGGGCACTGTGGCCAGACCCTTGTGCTGCCTGAGTCGCCTGTCTGGCTGAGCTGTGCTCAGAGCAGGAGCTGCAGGCTTTCTCCCTCCCTTGTGCCACATGAAGCTGTTAATGGGGGGCTGCTCCATGCCAGCCTGGCACAAGGCTGCTGCTTCAATCTAGGGAGGGAGAAAGGTCACAGGCCAGAGAAGAGAGGAGAAGGTGTCCATGGTGTCTGTGCTCAGGGGTAATGGAGAGCTTTGCTGGGCACCACCCCTGGGACCAGCCTGCAGGCACGTGCCCACATCAGACACCCCACTCATGGCAAAAACAGGCCAGGCTGAGACCTCCTGCTAGGGATGGGGGAACAGGTCCCGCCTGTACCCAGCCTGTGCTGGGTTCTGTTGACCCAGGCTCCTGCAGGACTGGGACTTAAGCATCTCTAGGCACTGCTCTTGGATTTGCAACAGGAGCTCAGAGGGTGCTGGGGGCGCTGTGGCAAAGCTGGGACCCGCTGCAGGTGCCATGAGCCAGCTCTGGTGGAGGTCTGGGCTCTTTGGTGGTGCTGGGAGGCCAGTGCTGCTGGCAGCAGCTCGCCACACTCTGTAAAACAGGAAACCACACTCCTGGCTGCCAGAAGAGCCCAGAGAGCTGGGACGCCAGGGATGCCACTAATAGCTGTGGTATGGCAGCCAGGCACTGTGGCCTTCAGCTCTGTCTTGCTCTGAGCTCCTGCCTGGGCTGAGTCAAGCCTTGCCTGCCCCAAGCCTTCCTTGTCTGCCTTTTTCTGCCTCATTGCCATGCTGGGAGCAGGATGGCCACAGCCTTGGTGGCTTTTTCCAGGGGGAAAGCAGCACCCATCCCTTGCAGCGACTCTGGGAGCTGGGAACCCCCAGAGTTGAACTCCCCTCCTTTGTTTTTTCTGCAGGCCCAATGGAGCAGGGAGGCTGGCAGCGGTGGCTGCTGCTGCTGGTGGGCATCCAGCTGGCCAGCAGCCAGTGCCCAGAGCAGTGCCAGTGTGTCCGCAGTGCCCAGGTGGAGTGCTTTGGTGCCGACATCAGCACGGTGCCCAGCCCCATCCCTGCCAACGCCATGACCCTGCAGATCATCAACACGCGCATCGCCGAGCTGGGCGACGCCGCCTTCGGCAACGCCTCCCTGCTGATCGGGCTGCGCGTGGAGAAGAACCTCCTGTCTCGCATCAGCCCCAGGGCCTTCCAGAACCTGCCCGACCTGCGCTACCTCAGCCTGGCCAGCAACAAGCTGCAGGAGCTCCCTGTGCAGGTCTTTGAGCCTCTGGACAAGCTGGAGTCTCTGCTCCTCTCCAGCAACCAGATCCTCCAGGTTGAGCCTTCCCACTTCACCCATCTGAGCAACCTCAAGGAGCTGCAGCTGCACGGGAACAACCTGAAGGAGCTGCAGGAGGGGGTGTTTGACCAGCTCACCAGCCTCACCAAGCTCAACCTGGCCAGGAACAACATCGACCGCCTGCCGCCCCGGGCCTTCGAGCGGCTGGCGCGGCTGCAGGTGCTGCGGCTCTACGAGAACCGGCTCCGGCACATCTCAGTGGGCACCTTCGATGGGCTGCCGGAGCTGCAGGAGCTGGGGCTGCACCAGAACCAGCTGGAGACGCTGTCCCCGGAGCTCTTTGTGCACAATACCAACCTGCAGAAGCTCTACCTGTCCAACAACTTCCTCACCACTCTGCCGAGCGGCATCTTCTTGCCCCTGCACGCTCTCGCCAAGATCACCCTGCATGTCAACCACCTGCGGGACATCTCCCCCAGTGCCTTTGGGCCCACGCCCAACCTGAAGGAGCTCTGGCTTTATGAGAATGAGCTTTCCACCCTCCCCACTGCCGTCTTCAGCAACCTGACCCAGCTGCAGCTCTTGGTTCTCAGCAAGAACCGGCTGCGGTCGGTGCCACCGGGGGCTTTCCAGGGCTTGGGGGAGCTGCTGGAGCTGTCGCTGCACTCCAATGCCCTGCGCCGCCTGGATGCCCGGGCGCTGGAGGGGATGCCCAAGCTGCAGAACATCTCTCTGCACCACAACCAGCTGCAGGCACTGCCACGGGGCCTCTTCAGGGCCACCCCTGGGCTGCAGCACCTGCAGCTGCACTCCAATGCCCTGGAGTACCTGCCCGCCGGCATCTTCTCCCCGCTGACTGCCCTGCGAGAGGTGAGGCTGCACAACAACTCCTGGCGCTGTGACAAGGGCATCCTGCCCCTGCAGGGCTGGCTGGAGGAGAACCCTCACAAGGTGGGTGAGATACCCCCACTGTGTGCCCAGCCTCCCGCCCTGCAGGGCATCCCCATCGCTGGGCTGCCACAGGACCAGTTCATCAACCCCCAGCCCCCCACTGCTGTTCCTCGTCATCCCAGCACCCTGCTCCCTGCTGACACCTCTGAGGCAGCCTCAGATGATGCCTCAGCAGCAGAAGATGCCTCGATGGAGCCTCCCACGGGGCTGCCAGCCTCCCCACAGGAGGATGAGGAGGAGAAGAAGGAGGAGGAAGAGAGGGGGCAGTGGGGGCTGACACGCCTGCAGAGTGGGGTGGTGGTAGCAGTCATCGTGCTGGTGAGTGTGGCCCTGCTGGCTGCTCTGGTGGCACTGGTGGTCTATGGCTGTAGGAAGAAGAGCCACGTTGTGCTCATGAGGATGAAGGCTCCGAATGAAGCCTGAGTATCTGGCAGACCCTGAGGGCAGAAGTGCCTGTGGGGTCAAAGGACATGACAGAGGCTCTGCATCAGCTGCCCCTGCTGACTGGGATGGGAGAACATCACCGTGTGCGCTGTGTGTACCACTGTCCTGCTCTGCTTTGCCCTGTCCCTGCGCTGCAGCAGGGCTTCCCCATGGCTGCCCACTGTCCCCAGCCCTTCCTGCCTCCAGTGCAGTCTCTGTGCTTGTTCCCTGCCTGGGTCCAGCAGCTGAGGTGTGGGATGCAGAGAGGGACCCCTCGAGCCAGGAGCCACAGCCTGGCCATGATGGTGCTTTACCCCAAATAACAGGACTTCCCCATCCTTCACCTTGCCTCATTCCCTGCAGTGCTGCTGCCCTCATGCTGCCTGCTGCTCTCACCCCTGCCCAGCCCCTCTTCCCCACCTTCTGTCCCCACCATGCCTCCCCCCTTGCCCCTGCCTGGGCAGGCAGTGTGAGCCATCATGCTGGGCCACCTTTGCCCCAGGGAGCTGCTTTACCTGTGCTGCTCCATCACTCACCGGTGCCTGGGCAGGGCTCCCCGCAGGGCTCCAGGCTGGCTGGCACACCCTGAGTGCCTCAGCTGCGTCCCAGCTGCCCTCCCTGCCTGCAGGCAGGGCAGGCCAGAGCACAGCCAGCACCCTCTCCTGCTCCTGGCTCCTGCCTCCTTCCCTCCTGCTCCTCCGGCCAGGAGAGGCACGGGACAGTGTGCTGGCATCAGGGATGAGCAGGAGCAGCCCCCCAGCCCTCACTGCACGCTGGTGCTGACCCTGCTGTGGCTGTGCCCCTGCCTGCAGCACCCTGCCTCAGCCCCAGAGGGTGCAGGGGCTTGCACTGTGAGGGTAGAGCGGGACAATGGGTGTGAAGCGTCTGCAGGGGATGGGAGAAGCTCCTGTGCTTGTGCTCCTGGACTGCTGGAGTGTGTTGGAGTTGCTTCCACTACACTCCATTCCTGGTCCTCATTTCCTTAAGACCCTCCACCAGCTAGTGAGCCACCTGGTCCTGCTCTGCTTGACAAAGCTTCTTCATCCTCTTCTTACTCCCTTGAGTGCCCTCCTGTGTGTGCCCAGTGTCCCTGCCTGGTGGCAGCCCTTGGCCAGGGGGGATGCTGGCAGCACAGCATCCTGGCTGCTTTGCAGATTGCAAATGGGTGCCAGTGCCATGCCATCCCCCCTGTACCCAGCTGCCTTCTCCAGCTGTAGCACGACCATGAGGGATTGAGCTCACCTCCATGGGTGCTGCAGTGGCGCCGCTGCCTGAGGACTGCTGCTGTGGGACAAGGTGTCCACCCTGCAGTGCTGGCTGCTCACAGCACCTCAGCAGCCAGTGCTGGTACAGGCAGCTCCACCCTGGTGCATGTGAGGGGTCACCCCTCTGGGCTGAGTCCTGCATGGTAATAGGAGACTCATGACTGTGTCACGGGGCTGTTGGGTGCTGATGTGTGACCTTCTCATTAAAGTGCCACTGTCCACTCCAAGTGCCAAGAGCTGTTTATTCACTCCTTTATGATGGGCAGCAGGGGAATGGCCCAGCAGGGACAGGGGCTGCACTTGATTTCCACTCCTCAGAGATTTTTACAGTGTTGAGGAAAAGCCTGTACGAGTTGGTGAGGCTGGGAGAGGGTTGTGGGCTGTGTTTGCAGAGCCCTTGCTGGTTCCTGGACTCCAAGCTGGCATGATGGACCAAGGAGGGCTAAGCCATACAAGAGCAGTGGGTGGGCTTTTGGTGAGTAAGCTGAGACCTCAGCAAGCTTCTCTATGGAGACACGGACTGTCTCCTGCACAGTCCACTGCTGGGGTGGTGGGAGCTTGCTCGGCTCCCTTCAGAGCTGGCTGCCACTGCATTGTGTCAGCTGTGTTTTTCCATGTGTCACCATCTGCTCCATGAGACTGAGTGCAGTGAAATATCCCTCCTCCTGCCCCTGGGGGTGTCTCCATGGCTGCTGCCAGCCCAGCCTGTGCCAACACAGGCCCTTGCAATGCAGCTTTTATGGTTGCGTGGGCTGCTCCTCTGGGCAGGCTGAAACTCTTAGGGAGTTCAGCTGATCCATGGCTCCCTCGCCATCCCACTGCTGGCTGGGATGCAAAACCCCATGATGGTCCCACAGTGGTCCCCTCCCCAGAGAATCATAAGGTTGGAAAAGACCTCTAACCTCATGTACAGCCTTCATCTGCCTTGCTCAGCTGCACCTGGTCTCTTCTCTCATGGCAGAGATATTTTGAGCACCATTTCCCAGTGAGATTTGATAAAATTCTGGGGCTCTCTTAGGAGGTTTCTGGAAGCAAGTATGCTGACCTTGGTGTGGGACTGGAGCCACCTGTGACAGCAGCACCCTGCCACCACCATCCCTGCCCCAGTGGATGTCCAGGGCCAGAACCCCACTTCCTTGCCAGGATGCTCACAGGCAGCTGCCTCTGGCCTCACCTCCAGTGCCCTGGAGGCCGGGTTATTTTTCAGAGTGCTCCAAGGACACGGGTTGTTGTTGCTGATAAGCAGCGAGGGGCAGCTCCGCCCCAGCAGGAACAGCTTGTCCCTGGCTTCCCATCCGCCCCAGAAAACAATGTCCCATCCCAGCCAGCAGCATCCCTGCACATCTGCCACACGTTTTGTGACCGACCCCGTGATGCCATGCTTGGTAAGTGGTGCCCACACTGCTTGGGTAGTTTGGGAGCCTGGGATGGGTGGGAGCCTCTGTTGGCTCTGTGAGCACAAGCAAGAGGGAGGAAAGGAAATGGCAAAGCCAGTGCTGCTCTCAAGTGCCAGTGTAAGTCCAGGGGAGCTCCACTGATGCGGGGTGTCTGTAGGTGGGCCTTGCTCTGGGGTGGGCAATGTCCCCCATCATGAGGCAGCACTGGCATGTATCCCAACTAGGGAGGGACTGGCAGAGGTGTGGCGGCCACCACCTCAAAAAGAGCTTCTGTGGGCTGGGAATAGGCATTTGGTCAGGCTGAATATCCCTCCAGCAGGTTGACGCTGCTCTGATTCCCTGTAGAAAAAGAAGTACCTGACAGGCAATTAGAAATACAAGTGGTGGAGCCCACAGCTACTGCCACTGAGCTCAGAGCAGCCCTGCAGGGCTGTCCCCATCACCCACTGTGCTCCCACTGGCTTTGTGCCTGTGGAGACATCTGATGAGGGTATAG
This sequence comes from Agelaius phoeniceus, assembly GCF_051311805.1. Taxonomy (NCBI): domain Eukaryota; kingdom Metazoa; phylum Chordata; class Aves; order Passeriformes; family Icteridae; genus Agelaius; species Agelaius phoeniceus. The sequence continues at coordinate 15,250,600 of NC_135274.1, forward strand.
GTTTCCCCCAAGACTTCCACAGACCCACACAAGTCCCAGCTCAGCAGCTGCTCTGCAGGATGTGGCTGCTCACCACCTCTGGTGAGGGTGGCATCACCCTGGCTGTCACAGGGTGGGCTGGGGCACAGAGTAGAAACCCTGGGGAGACAGCTGGGAGGGAAGTGCTCCCCGTTCCTGCGAGGGGAGTGCTGGGGAGGTGCTGGCAGCAGGGGCTGGAGGGATCCCCATGGCCAGGGCAGCTGCCTATGCTGGTGGTGTCTCAGAGGGTGATCCTGCTGCATTTCTGGCTCCAGAAGCCCTTTCCCCAGCAGTGCCTGTGGGTGCATGGGGTAAGGCTTGGTTCCTTCTCCAGTGCAGGCTACTGATCTACGTGCTGCTGGGGCTGGGGTCCCTGCTGGTGGGGGCACTGTCCCCATCCTGCCCCCCTGCCTGCCAGTGCTATGACACCTCCAAAGTCTTCTGCTCAAATGAAAGGATACGGGAGATCCCGGAGGGCCTGCCAGGAAGTGCCACCCACCTCTTCTTCGTGGAGACAGCCCTGAGCAGCATCCGCAGCGGGGATTTGGGCTCCAGCACCACGCTCACCAAGCTGGTCTTCATCAATAACAACATCCAGGAGCTGCAGGCTGGTGCCTTTCAAGGGCTGCCCAGCCTCACTGAGCTGGAGGTGTCAGGCAACCCCTTGCCAGCTGTCAGCCCTGGGCTGCTGGCAGGGCTGACCAGCCTCAGCAAGCTCTCCCTCAGTGCCAACACCATCCGCACCCTGCAGCCGGGGCTCTTCACTGCCTCTTGCCGCCTGCAGGACCTGAGCTTGGCAGGGAACAGGATCGAGGCACTGCCCCCTGGCATCTTCCGCCCACTCCGGCGGCTCCGGGCCCTGGACCTGTCACAGAATGCTCTGTCCGAGCTGCCGGATGGGCTGCTGGCCCCACTTGTCGCCCTTCGTGTCCTCAAGCTCAGTGACAACCTGCTGGCACAGGTGCCTCCTGGCGCTTTCAGGGCACTTGGCCAGCTGACCGAGCTCCACCTGGATGGCAACCGGCTGGAGGAGCTGCCCTCGGGCATCTTCTCCAGGCTGGGGGCGCTGCGGCGGCTGCAGCTGCAGCACAATGCCCTGGGCAGCCTGGCCCCTGACATCTTCACGGGTCTCCTCAACCTCACTGTCCTCAGCCTGGAGGGCAACAACCTGGCCACCGTGCCTGCCATGCTGTTCACTGGCACCCCTGGCCTCCTCCACCTCTCGCTGGCTCGCAACCGGCTGGAGACACTGCCCCAGGAGCTCTTTGCGAACCTGTCAGTGCTGGAAACCCTGGAGCTCTCACACAATGCCATAGATCACCTGCCCACCGGGGCTTTCCAGGGTCTGGAAGGGCTCACAGAGCTCCAGCTGAGCCACAACAACCTCTCCAGGCTGCCGGTGGGGCTGCTGGCCGGGCTGCCCCTCCTCACCGCCCTGGTGCTGGACCACAACCGCCTGGCCCGCCTGCCTGCGGGGCTCTTCGATGCCAACGATGAGCTGGTGCGTGTGGGGCTGGCTGGCAACCCCTGGCTCTGCGACTGCCACCTCTCCTACCTCCTGCACTGGCTCCAGAGCTTTGCTGAGCCCCTCATCCACGGCCAAGCCTTCTGTGCCAATCCCGCTGCTCTCCAGGGCCGCTCCCTGCTGGAGGTCTCCAGCGGGCAGCTGCAGTGCCCGGGAGCCCACGATGTCCCGCCGGAGGAGGGCTGGGACACAGATGCCCCGGGGCAGTGCACCTACAGCGACGCCGAGGGCACGGTAAGCGTGGCCTGCAATGCCACATCGTGCCAGCAGCTGAACCTGCGCCTCCCTCCTCCCGGGCCGGAGCGGGGCCTGGGGCCGGCCTACCGGCGGGCCTGGCTGCTGCGCTCCCGCTGCGGCACGCTGCAGGTCAGCGTCCTTGTCACAGCACACGGAGGGAACGAGGTCACACCACCAGCTCCCCCCGCCGTGCCCTAAGGCTTGGGCAAATGTTTGCTTCTGCTCTGGCAACCTCTGGACCAACCTGGGAAGCAAACAGCTCTCCACAGTCTCGCTCTGCTACCGCTGCCATGGTCCCCAGCTGTCCCCGAGCTCTCCACAACAGCTGGCCTGGGGATATTTATCCTCTCAGCTATGTGTTTCCTGTGTATTTCAAATATAATTAAAATTTATCTATTATTTCTGTGCTCCTAGTTCCCATGGCAGAGAGAGGAGTCATTCTGTTCTCCCCACCACTGTCGGTGTGTCTGGGAGAGACAGCGAAGGTCCATGTGGTACACTGGGATCTTGCCAGGAGCTGGGCATGGTGGGGCATAGTGCAGGTGCCTGGGGGTGAGTAGGGGCCACTCTGGTGGCACATTCTCATGGTGTGTTCGTGCCTCCCCACGGCAGCCACCTCCCCTTGGCACTGCAGAGGGAAGAGAGGCCCAGCGGCAGCCTGGCAAAACCTGAGGACACGGATTTGTGCCATCCAAGGGAGGTGTGGGTGAGGGCTGCTGATTGCCCAGCAAGGGCCATGAGCTGCCTGGCTGCAGGGTGAGCTCCAGACCAGGTGAACACAGGCAGGTCCCACTCCTACCATGTCAGGGCTTGGTCTGCAGCCCTGCAGCCTGAGCATGGAAAGTGGCAAGTTTCATGTAAATGAGAGGAAGAACTTTGCTGTGAGGGTGAGTGGAACAGATTACCCAGTGAAGTCGTAGAGTCTCCTTCTCTGAATATACTAAAAAGCCATCTGAACAGAGCCATGGGTACCCAGGGAACCTCTCTTCAACAGAGAGGTTGGACTAGATGGCTTCCACTGGTCCCTTCCAACCTCTCCATCCTGGGATTCTGATTCTGTGATCTGTGGAGATGAGGCACAAAGTCCCAGCAGTGCTGCCCACCTGGGGGTGACAGGTAAGGCGTGTGCTCCCCTGGGAGGGTGAGCATGGGTGTAGTAAGAGCACAAGTGTCTGTGTGTGTCTGTGTGAGTGTGTCCCTGTGTCTGTGCGTGTCAGGGCGGGCCTGTCTGTGTGTGTCTGCCCGTGTCTGCGAGTGTGTGCGAGTGGCCCCGTGTCTGTCTGTCCGTGCCTGGCGGTGCTGCGGCACCATCTCGTGGCCATCGGGACCGGGCTCCGCGGGCAGAGCCGGCAGTGGGGGGAACCCCGGTGGGGACATGGGTGGAAACGACGCTGACGTTGGAAAGGGGTAAGGCTGTTTAAAAAGTGCAGTAGTTTGTTTTTAAGTTTGCCAAGAAAAGCGCAATGAAACCCACCAAGCAGAACCTGAGCTTTTACAGGAGCAGATGAAAATGAAGAAGTTTAAATGCAATCGGTGCAATTACCCATTGGGAAGCAATGGATATCCTGGCAGTTTGCCTCAAAATGAACATCCCACAGGATGCCCTGCACTGGCCAGGAGCTCTGGGTGTCACCATGGGAGGGTCTTTGGCTTGCACTGGAGTGCAGCACACAACACTGGGGTCAGCAAGGTGGAGCTGTGGGGCTGAGCACAGAGCCCGGGTGGTGTTCTATCTGTCGAGCTCATAGATGCTCAAAATGTTTCACTGTTTATAAGCATTAAGAAACGGCTTCAGAACTGCACTTTTAGCTACATGAGGCAAATGCTGAGGAATGAAACAGCTGTCTGTTGTGGTGGTGTTTGTGAAACTGGTGAGTTACCCTGCTGGAGATACGGCACCACAGACACCATGGCTGCAAACAGGCTGGCCTGGAGATCTTCAGCTTTCCCTGGATGTGACGAGTCAAGTGGTGCCAGCAGATAACGCCTGGGGAGTACGTGACTGTGTCCCCTCCAAGGGGTTTCTGCCGTGGCCTCCTGCACCGGGGGCACAGCTCCCCGGCCGTCCCTTATCTCCCCACACAGACTGGTGTCCTGACCTCACGTGAAACTGAGCCCCGTGTCTGGGACGTGGATAAAGAGCTGGACAGGTGATGAGACCCCCATCCGGTGTCCTCACTCCTCCATGGCATGGCTCCCGTGGCTGAACTCGTTTGCAAGTGCTCAGCCAAGTAAGTGATGCAAAATGCTTCTTTTGTGCTCTTTAAAATGTGCTGGGAGGGGCGGTGTGGAGCGCTGTTGGTGTTTCCTTGCAGCAAGGAGCAGGGGAGGCTTCAGTGCCTTGAGCTGGGACCATCTCTCCACGACTCTGCCTGGCTGGAGTGGGGGACAAGCACGGGACCACAGTAAATGTTTTAAAAGGGTGCTGTGGTTCAAAACTGTCAATTTTCATCCCCATACCCTCAGATGTTTCCACATTTCACCCACTGCATTGCCCCTGCAGCAGAAGTGAAGCAGGCACTTCCACAGCCACAGCCACAGCCCCAGCTCTTCCACCTGAGTCTCCCTGGGGAGAGGATGGGCAGGGACCAGCAGCGGCTTCAGCCCTGGGGGACAGCCTGCACAACCAGTGTCACCTCCCATCCATTTATCTTCAAACCTAGTGGCTTTCAGTCTCCTGTATTTGCTGATGTCTCTATGTTCTTTAAAAAAAATAACTTCATAGAAGATTTACCCTCCCAGAATAAGTTTTTTTGCATGGCCAGCTTTGATGGTCACCCAAGAAGAAACTTGTACCTCTTTTCCCTGCTCCCACCCAGGGCTGTGAATTAAAAGTTGGAAATATGGTCCCAGTGAGGTGCTCATGGCAGTTAAACCCAGTTAATGTGTTAGCTGAGTGTTTCCAAATGTTTCCATGGAAGAAGTGGGCTCTACTAGTAGGTGTGCATCAGTGATTTCACTTCCTACCTGCAAGGTCAGAGCCCCAAATGTTAGGTGTTAAATAGTTCATCTGTGGACATTCCAAGGTTTTAATGAGCCTTGCTGTAAAGCTTGGTTGCTGTTCTCAGGTTAACTACTTCTGTCTGTCAGAGCTTCATGACCAAGGCCAAAATATGGTACAATTAGCAAGAATCCTGAAGAAGAGGTGCTTAGAAACCATGTTTTTAATCAGCCCCCTGAACTGAGAGAAGCAGCAATGAAATAGCAAGTCTGCCCAGCACAGTGTGGAAATTCTAAGCACACGAGGTCCTGTGGTCTTGGCTGGCTCCTGGGAGCCCTGCTGATCCCTCATTAGCAAGTGCAGGGCTGACTGCTTCTGTTGTTGCATGAATGGGCCGTTGCCCTGCTGACTAACTGGACCCACTGGGGCAGCACTAATGGGCAGCAGCACTTTGCCTTCTTCACCCTGGCAGGCTGAGCCTACAGTTCAAACATGTGAGAAGGGCCAGAGAACAGACTGTCCAGCCCTTGTCCCTCCTGCAACATCTCCCAGTGCAAGCCACGAGCTGGCTTGCCTTCCCTCTCCATCCCTTGGTACCAGCAGCAGTGAACTTGTGTAAATGCAGTGGGTTTGCTTGTCCAGTCTCTCTTTCTCATGAAGTGAGTCATGGTATGTGAATAGAAGAGTCCTGAGAGCTGAACAACAGTATGATACCATAGTTCATGAGCTGTGGACAGAGATTTATTGCTCTTCATAACTGATTTTTGAAACTTTTTTTCCAGAACAATGTGCCAGCATTTCCTTTTCCTTTTCCTTTTCCTCTTGTCCTTCAATCCCCATAAATGCCAAGATCAAATCCTGGGTGAAGATCCATATGAAATGCCCAAAGACTATCAGGAGGTCTACAGAGGGACAAAAAATGATGTTAAAGAGATCCCAAAGATTGCAAAGCCCTTTGTTTCTGAGATGATCTTTGTGCAAACCAGCATCACTTCTATAAGTAAAGGTGCCTTCAGGTACATGCCCAACCTGACCAAGATTTTGTTCATTGGCAACAAGATCAAGACTGTTGAACCTGGAGCCTTTGATAATTTGGACAAGTTGAGAGACTTGGACATCTCTGGTGCCTCATTAGAAAAACTACCTGTGGGCACTTTCCAAAACCTCCCAAGTTTACAGAGGCTGGAACTGAGAGACAGCCAGCTCAGATCCATCCCCAAAGGCCTGTTTGATGGGCTGGAAAGTTTGGGAGAGCTCTCCCTGCACATCAATGCAATCCCTTCTCTTCCAGAAGGCATTTTTGATTCTCTTGTCAATCTAACTTTTTTGGATCTGTCTAGAAACAGGATCACAGCTCTTCCTGTGAATGCCTTTAGCAAACTCACCCAGCTGCAAGTCCTCCGGCTGTATGAGAACGAGTTGCAGGACCTCCCAGAGGGACTGCTAGACAGTCAGCTGGAGCTGCTGGAGCTCAGCCTCCAGAGGAACAAGCTCAGGGCACTGCCACCCATGCTTCTGAGGAGCCTGCCTCACCTGGAGAAACTCCTCTTGGACAACAACCTCATCAGGGTTCTCCCACCTCAGGGCTTTTTTGGTTTAAACAAACTAAAGTTGCTGACTCTGGGCTCAAACCATATTATGGAGCTCCCCTGCTGCCTTTTTGACACCATGCCACACTTGAGGGAGCTGGATCTGGGCAGGAACAGTTTGGCCACACTTCCAGAGGGCATCTTTGTCAACCTCACATCCCTTGGCAAACTCATCTTGTCCCACAACCAGCTATCAGCCCTGCCAAGAGGGGTCTTCACTGGGCTCAGCAAGCTCTTGGACCTCCAGCTGGACACAAATCAGCTCTCTGCTCTGGATGAAGAGGTCTTTGTGTCTCTCCCAAATCTGAAAACCCTCAATCTTCGAAAGAACCAGCTGGAGAGTGTTCCCCAAGGGCTCCTAGATCCTCTGAAGAAGCTCAGCTCGGTGTATCTGAGTGGTAACCCGTGGAGATGTGACTGCAACCTCTGCTACCTGCACCGCTGGATCCTGGGCAACAGGGAGAAGGTCAAATTGTCCACCCAAGTCTCCTGCAAGAGCCCACCCCACCTGGCAGGGCAAGAAGTAACATTGCTGAGGGATGAACACCTGATTTGCCCAGGTACTCTGCCATTTAACTCCACACCATCACAAAGAACATCAACATTCCTGTCACGTGGAGCCGTGTCCACAGCAGCACCAACCATGCTGTCACTGGCATCCTTTCCCATCAGGACACTGCCAACCACTCTTCCACCTGTGGTCACCCCTGCTGTGTTGCCAACCGTGCCCATGGAGGCTGCCTTCACTGCTCTGTCCCCAGCCAAGCCATCTGAGGTCTTTGTCACCATCCCAACACCAGCTGTGCTGCAGAAGGCCTTCAGCACCAGCCCATCAACAACCAATAAGCTCAAGACCTCCATCACCACGCCATCAACAACCACTGTGCCCAGGTCCTTCATCACCACACCATCACCAAAAGCCTTCATCACCACCTCATCACCCACTGTGCTGCCAAAGGCCTCCACTGCCACACCATCATCATCAGCTGAGATGCCCAAGGCTTCCATCACCACCCCATCATCAGCTGTTTCAACTTCAGCCATCGTAAGGCTGCAGACTCCTGGGGCCACCCACCCAGAACCTGTGCCACCCACTCCAGCTTCTCCCACCTCACGGGTGCCAACAAGCTCACTGGCAGGCACCACCAGAGCGGAGCCTCCTGCTCTCTCAGTGCCCAGGGAGAGGCCAGCCACCATCCCACAGGGAACACCCACAACCCCCCTTGTCTCAGCTCCCTCCATGGCCCTCTGGCCATTCTCCAGGACTGCTGCTCCGGGCACAGTCCCGCTGGCCTCACGTTCACCATCACACCATGCTCCTGCACCAGGCAGGGAATGGGGCTATTCCACCACCTGTGACTCGTCCACAGCTGGTGCCCAGCCCACCCCCACTGCTCCCCAGCAGGCTCCTGCCCTGGCAGGCACCGTCCTGCTCCCAACACCTCCCATCCCCGCACTATCAGACAGCACCAGCCCCTCTCCAGCCTCCCCACTCCTGACCCCCAGCAGTCATCGTGCCTGGGGATTGCCCCTGTGGACCAGCCCATGGCAGTGCCAGGTGTCCCTGGCCTTGGGGCTGGCCATGCTGGCACTGCAGGCTGTCTGCACACTGCTGGGGGGAGTGGTCACCTTCCGTCTTCACCAGGACACCCGCCACCACCCCGGGCCACCCGTGAGGCTGCTGAGCCTTCAGGCTCTGGCTGCTCCGGGGACCCCCGAGCCAGCCCCGGTGCCACCTTGAGCTTTGCTGCCCTGTATGACCCGGGTAGTGCCAGCTGTCCCCTTGTGGGGTTTGCAGCCGTGCTGGCCGCAGGGTGCGCTGTCCCTGGGATGGGGATCCCAGGCCGATCCCAGCGCAGGGGGTCCCCAGCAGCCAGGCTGTTTCGGGATGACTCCTGGCGATGCCGGGAGCCTGCAGGCCCAATCTCGGTGTCCCTGCCTGACGGCCCTTCTGCCGAGGGACACTAGATGGCATCCCGACACTAGATGGCATCCCGACACAGGCAGTGGCTGCCACCACCTGCCCGCGGCCACCGGAACGCCGGAGCCTCCGCACCCGCCGCCGGGACCCCGCGGTCGGTCAGGAGCCATGGAGGGTCAGGAGCCCCCACCCGGATTCCTCCCATCCCCGGAAGGTGCTTGCAGTCCTTGGAGGAAGATATCACAAGGCTTCCTGCCCCACACCGCGTCTTGTTCCCTGTGCCACGTTACAGGATGTGTCAGTACCACCGTCACACACAGATCTCTTCCCCTCTCCCTCTCCCTTTCCTCCTCCCTGATATTAAAGCTTCCTCTCCATGTCTGATGGGCTGGTGAGAAGACTGTTTTCATCCTGGGGTTTTTCTTGCCCTGACCTGTTGCTTGCTGGAGTGTGGGGCCCCCAGTCAGTGCTGAGGTAGGAGCAGGGCTGACCCTCCACAGGCAGTGGCACTGTGAGACAATAGATTAGCTTTTCTTCCCACTCTTAAATCTCATGTCCTCCAAAATCCCTTTGTGGTGCTGCCTGCCCAGCCCCTCTGGAAGACTGATGTTTCAGCATGGCTGGCATGTGCTTCTTTACCATAACCTCACCTGGTGCTGAGCCCTGGCTGCAGGATGGGAACAGCTCTCTTGGGAAACTTGGCAGGAAGGGTTGGTGAGAGCCTTCACCTCTGCAGTCCTGGGTTCCTGCCAGGCCTAGGGAAGTGCCAAACTTAAACAAAAGTGGCTGTTCCTCTGTGGTTTCTGCCATCACAGAAAGTGTTGAAACCTTTCCTGGGAAGCTTTATTCCAGGAGAATTTGAGCTGATGAACACAGGGGTTGTTCCCTTGATTTGGGTCACTGGGTACCTTTTTTTTTGCTCTAGGTTCAGCATTGATTTTGCCCTGTGCAAGGTAATCTGCTCCCAAATTTGATCACAGTTTCTACCGGGTTGCAGGTGTCTGTCTTCAACTCCTTGCCATTGCTGCTGGCACCTGCTCCATCTTGTCCTGCCTTTGGGTGGCCTTTCCCAATTGTGTGGCATGGGGGCTACTTGGCTTGGAGGTGTCCCAGGGAAAGAGTCCCTGAAAAGCAATAGTCTGGATGTGTGCTTCACAAGGAAAAGTGGGGAAAGCAGCTCAGAAACCTCCTGGCCAGTGAGCCCTGAGCACCCCAGTTCCCCTGCAAGGCCAGCGAGGGGGAAGGGGCTTTGTGCTGGAGTGCATGCCTGCAGCTATGCATTAGGGACCTGGATATACATCCTTGCTAAGAACCTGTGCAGTGTTACAGGCCCTTCAGCTGCTCCTTGAAGTGCTGCTGACGGCTGTGAAATACGGGAGGCGAGCGGGGCAGCACATCTGGGCGGGATGGAGCGAGCGGCTCCGGGGCCGGGGCTGGCACAGCAGGTAATGAGATACAGATGAGGGGGAGGGAGTGTTTTTTCTGGCAATCCAGATGGACTCAGCTTAATACTTGATTTAGAGGGTTTGAAAGCGGGGCCTGACTGCTGGGGAACAGACCCCGAGCACTTCCCGAGGTGATGAGGGGGGGTCTCTGCTGGCTTTTCAGATATTTAATGGCCCAGCGCAGTCTAAACAGGGAAGTACTTCGGGGTGAGATTAGCACAACATAATCACATCTTAAAAGGTCTTCAGAGACACAAGGCACGTCCGCTCTCATATTAATTACTGGTTATTAATAAAGCTGGGGTCAGGCACGAGGTGTTGGCTCCGGAGAGTGCTGGGTCCCTCTTTGCAGGGCGGTGCTGTATCCAAAAGCAGCACAAAGCCCTGCAGCCTCCACCTGTGCCCATCTGGCTCTGGAAGCCAAATGGCCAACATTCCTACGGCTGATTTTAAAACTAATTTGCCCCATAATACCCTGAAAGGGCCATATCTTTCTAAGTGCCTAGAACACCTCTAAGTGCTTCAGAGTGCTGTAAAATAATAACAGCCAAGGGTATTCTCAGCACGGGAATTTGCTGCTATGATCGATTTGTAATTTGCAATGAAAACACAGCGTGCATGTTCCTGGGGCCAGGCTGGTGCAGCTGGCTCTCAGGCAAGACTCAGCTCCGTCCACCACTTTAGGGCCAGTCCTTGGAGGGTTAGGGCTGGGCTGGGCTGGGCTGGGAGGAATTAGCAGCTGTTCCCATTTGCCCCTGTTGGGGCCAACAGTGTACTCCAGGAGGGAAGGAGCTTAGAGGGATGCAGGGTGTCCTGGAGGCGATGTGCCTGAGCAGCCCGTGGGGCAACACCCTGGGGTTTGCTGCTTGCTGAGCAAGAGCAGCCAGAGATCACATGGAGATGGGGCAGAGCAGGGGGATCTGCACCAGGGAGATCAGTGTTTGCTGCTTCAGGGCTGCAGCTCACTGCAATGAAGGTGCATGGCTGGGGCAGGGCTGTGCAGTGCAGGGTCCCCAGCACAGCCTCTCCACTCTGTGCAGTGCAGGGTCCCCAGCACACGCTCTCCCCTCTGCTGTGGACAGCCCAGGCATTCCCTTTGCAGCATGCCACTGCACTGGGTAGTGGTTGATAGTTTTTAATCTCTGAACTTCTCTGGTTTCCCTGAACTTAGGTAAGATTTTAGCATTCACAGCACTATGTATGTGCTGGGGGCTGCCCAGGATTGCCCATGCACTGAATGAGACATCACGTTGCTTTGCTCTTCCTCTGCTTGCTGCTACTTGCACAGGATGCCCCTGGTTCTCGCTTTGGGAAACAAAAGTTGAGCATCCCCTGTGGCATCTCCAGGCTGCTTGTGACACTCTCCACCTCTTCCCAGTTGCTGTGACTGCCTGAGTCCCTCACAGCCTCAGGTGACCAACTGTTAGAAGCAGAGACAGGACACCACACATGTGTGTCATTGAGTGGTGCTGGGACCAGGGGTGTCCAGCATGGCCTGGGACTCCTGCAGCTGCTGCTGGCTCTCCTCCTGCCCTGTGCAGGTGAGAAGTGGTTCCCACAGCACTGTCACTCATGCTGCAGCACTGACTGTAGCTCTCTGCATGTCAGCCCTGCCGGGAGCCACCCATGCTGTGGGTGTGGTGGCCTGTCCCTGCCACCTGCCTCAGTTCCCTTTCCTGTCCCTGGGGCATCCTGTCCCATGGGCAGGAAGGGGACTCACAAGCAAAACTCTTTATTGTGGCTCATGGGAAGGGGAGGCAATGAACACCTGCATGAGGGGATTTGCACAACAACCCACACAAGGAGCAAGCCTGGGCCTCTGGTGGGGAAGTCTCACTGCTGGCTTGTGATGAGAACCTGTCCCAGCTTGTGGCCACACTGCCACAGCTTCCACCCTGCATGCCCGCCTCGTGTGCTGGTGCCAGACATGTGCCAAGCTCTGCTGGAGCAGTGTCTCAAAAGCTGCTGGTGGTGCTGACAGGCATGGGGAGCTGTGGGCAGAGCAAGAAGGAGCTGGTTTGTCACTTGTTCCTGTGGGAGCAGAGAGATGCTGGCAATGCCACTGGAGAGGTGGGATGGGCAACATGGGATCTTCAGGTTGAGGACACGAGCTGGGGCAGCTCCCTGGCAGAGGGGGCAGCTGCTGGGATCAGCCTCAGGTCTGGCTGCACAGGCACGTGCAGCACTCATCCATCCCCTATTTCAGCCAGCAGAGATGGCCTGTGGGCTGCCAGTCATTTCTTAGTGTGCTGATGTGCTTCCTCGATGCTGGTGATGGTTTTGAACACCAGCACCACTCCTCTGTGTATCTTCTGGATGGTTTGTCTCCCCCTCTCCATCCTTCCCATTCAGCATCCCTCTCCACACCCACTCACAGTACCCAACCAGCCATGCAAGGAGCCCTGTGAGACACGTGGGGCAAGAGCTGAACTGGGACATTTCTGCATTTGCTTTGCCCTTGGCATCTCACAACCCTACTGCAGCAGGGGCCTGGCTTCCCCAGGGCCAGGTGGGGCAGCAAGAGGACACACAGATTAGGGACGAGGCTCAAGCAGATGGGGGGCTGACACCCCTGGCATTCTCATCCTGTCTGCCTCCTGCCTTGGGCTGTCCAGGCTTTTATCCAGAGTTTGGGCAGGGCATGAGAGCGAGGGCAAGAAAAACAAGCTGGTGCATCCTCCCTTGGGCAGTGAGAGAGCCCGGAGGGGCGGAAGTTCCTGTTTGTTTAAGGTGCAAACAAGTGCTGTTAATCTGCTGCCTGTTTGTATTTCTTTAGAGCCCCTGAGTGTGGGGGGAGCGGAGATGGGGTCTCCCCTTTGTGCGGGGGCAGGGTCAGGCTATTGGAAGTGGAGGTGAGAAAACACAGAGGGGCAGCTGGAACCTGCTTTGGGAGGGAAAGATTTTTTTCGGCTATTTATGATAATTAGTGGGAAACGTTCCTCAAGCATTTCAGATGATTCTGTAATGAAGTTGGGTCGAATGTTTCCGCTTTGTTCCCCTGGAACCATTAAAAATCCCCCTTCTTTGGCTGCCTTAATGCAATGCTGAAAAGGCACAATGGCATAAAAGTGGCTCTGGGCAGGGCGGCACGCCTCCCACCCCGCCAGATAGAGCCCTTCAGAGCCCAGATTTTCTGGGTTATAAACCCCAGCACTTGTCATGTTCATGCAGAAGCTGTTGTGGATCCTGTGCCCAGGGCTCCTTCATCCCCCTAATGCTGGTCAGGGTGTGTGAGCACCACTGAGCTTGGTGTGCTCTGGGGGAGCAATGGCCAGCACAAACACAGCAGAGTGACAAAGGGCAGGAGCAGCCAGAGATGCCATCACTCCACTGTTACAGAAAAGCTACTTTCTGCACATGGTTGTGCTGGGAATTTGCTGGGGTGAAATGTTGCACTGGGAGAGGACCAGTCTTCATTCAGGGGAAAATGGGGGGTCCAACCCAAAGGAAAATCCTTCTGGTTCTAGGCCAGATCCTGCCCTGCCTGCCGGGCCAGGCAGCACCCAGGCACCAGAGCAGAGCAAGGGGCCTGAAATCCAGCCAGGACTCTCCAGGTGAATCATTAGCAGTCTGCAAGAGCTGGCTCAGTCTCCTCCTGCTTTTAGCAGTGGAAGGCTTTTCCAGCATATGTGATGAAAAGAAAATCCACCTGCCTGATCTCACACATCTATCAGCACTATTTCCCCCGGGATGATGTGTAAAGCTAATGGGAGTTCTCCTGCTAAAGCTGTGATAAAAAGAGAAAATGGCAAGAGCTTTTAGCATACTGGTGGGGGCTGAATGTGATGGATTTTGGCCTCCCCATCAATATTCTCATGTGAGCTCCAGTCAAGTTCAGTGTCCTAGGCTGAGCACAGGGCTGCAGCAGGCAGGAGGGAGCTGCTCCCCTCCTACTCCACTTTTGGCTGGGCAAGGGCAGCTGGGGAGTGCTTGGGCAGTGTTGGCACCCAACATTGGCACAGTCCTGCAGCTCTGTGGGGCAGGAGGGAGCCATGCCTGCTGGCCAGGCACCTTCCCTCCCCAGTCACAGGCAGTGATTGCTAACTTGGACCACATCTCCCTTAATGCCCAACCCCTGCCCCATGGCTGGAGGCAGCACACCCCACTAAGGTACTAAATCATCAAGTTTGTGGAGCAGAGGTTAAGGACTAGGAGCACACCTCCCCAGGAGCTGCCTCATCCCTCTGCCTTGCCTGCCCTGGCCATAATCAAGCAGTCATATCAGTCTCTTCACTCCTTTCAATGGGGGAAAATTTGCAAACAAATTCCTGCCAGCAGGACTTTTGAGCTCTCCTGCATGGTGGGATAAAGATACCTGTCACCTCTGCCCTGTTCCCAACACCAGCTCCTGCTGGGAGCACGGCTGGGGAGCTCCATGCTCTCCACAGGGCTGGTGACTCCAGGCAGTGTGGGAATGGGCTGGGAGGGCTCTCAGGAAGAGCAGAAGGGCTTTAGTTTTCCTGGAGATAATGCATAGCCTGCAGTGATGGGGTGACACAATGAGCCCTGCTGTGAATTAGCTGGATCCTTACCTCGGGTTTCTGTTACAGCAGGTCCTGAAGCAGCACTTGAATCATGATGCCTTTGCCAGTTCCCATGTCTGTACCGCCAACCTTTTTTGTGGAAAAATCTCAAGATGCACAGTGAAGTTTCTGTGGGAGCTGAGGCAGAGGTACTGGCACTGAGATGAGTGTTTGGATGGTGCATGTCTGCAGGCAAGGGTAACGGGTCCTGGGCTAATTGCAGAGCGTTGGGTCTCGGAGATGGGGATTTCAGTGCAGGTTGCTGCCTGCACCGTGCTTTAAACCTCCACACACAAATGGCTCTCTTGGCACAGTTTGCAGTGGGAAAGCAGCTATCCTGGTGTATAGGAGTGATGATATGAAGCCTGATGGAATGTGGCAAGCCCGTGGCTTCCTGAGCACACCACAGCTGTGGCCAAGACCCTGGCAAGCGTGTTTGATGGAGCAGGTACCTCTGGTACCACCCTGCCAGCACATCTCCACCCCTTCCCTCTGTTCCCCCGCTAGCGATTGCTTCCCAATGAATTATTTACATAAGTTCTCGGCAGCGGCTGCAGACAAAGGCTCAGGTACAGAGCGGCAGCGTGCTCCTGACCTTTCCCAGCGCCGCACAAACGCAGGCAGCAGCACGGGGCGGGCGCACAAAGGCGCTGCGCCGGCCGGAGCGCTGACCCCGCTGTGCCACAGCTACCTGCTGCTCGGCCACAATGGCCCCGCGGCCCCCGCCGGCCTGCCGGGCCCGTGAAAAAGGGCCCGAGATAATAATGAGCCTGACTACCACTGCTCTCTTCAGAGAACTGAGTCAACTCCTTGGGAAGAAAGGGGAAAAAAAAAAAAAAAAAAGAAGCGGAAAAAAAAAAAAGAAAAACTCCTCTTGGATAATAAAGAAGTAACAAATGAAGACTGAAAGCCTATAGAAGGCGTCTTAACCCAGTGAAGAAAAAAAATGTCAACATCTGTGGAGCTGTCTGCAAAAACAGACCAAACCCCTAATGAATACCCTCTAGAAAAGACATTCACTCGAGGAAAGGCAAAAGGCTACATTTTTCTATGGAGGTATAAAGATTTTGATGAATCTGCCCTTTCCCTTTCCAGTGCAGTTGAACCAAGCACTAATGTTCATCTTCAGCTGTATTAAAGAGTATGGAGGGGGGCAGAGGGGGGAAGAGTCTTGATCTGAAAGCTTATGGGGAGGGTGGATTTAGGGAGCTTGGATAGACGTCTGAGCACTAAAGCAAGGAAGAAAAGCAACAGGCATTAGAGAAAATACTGTTTAACAAGAGTTTCCTTAGTCAACCCATTTGAGCAGAGATTGGTGCACCATAAACGTAATCCTCTTAGTGCTGACTTAAACGTGTTTGTACAAAACAGGGAAATATAATATGAATGTAATAGTCTCGTTTGCTAAAATGCTTAATAAAAAGACAAAAGTCCTTTATTTTGATCTTCAGATCCGGTGTGGGCTTGGGG
Source organism: Agelaius phoeniceus (assembly GCF_051311805.1). NCBI lineage: Eukaryota > Metazoa > Chordata > Aves > Passeriformes > Icteridae > Agelaius > Agelaius phoeniceus. The sequence continues at coordinate 15,266,269 of NC_135274.1, forward strand.
CACAGCAGCTGTTTTCTCAGAAATCTGTTTGAAAAAAAGAGAAAGAAATAGAGAATATGGTTGTGTCCCGGCTGGCTGTGTCACACGGCACCTCAGCAGCTTCCTGGGTTGGTCTCTGGAGAAGGCAGCCCCTGCCTGAGGAGCCCCCAGGCTCTCCAGTGTGCAAGGGGAACCACTGGGGGTTGAACCTAAAAACACTTGGTGGGGAGCGCTTGGTAAGGCAGGTTTCAGGCAAGGGGGCACAGGCAATTTTCTTTGCTGTGTCCAGAAGCTTTGTTGGGGGAAACAGAGCTAAGGAGTAGTCCCCAACTGGAAATGTTGCAGAAAAAGTCAGACTCAGACCCAGCCAGAGCTGTTGTGGAGGGACCATAGCAATTGTCCTCAGGTGCATCCCACCTTGTGCTGTGGATGCAGCAGGAAAACTGATGGGTGAAGTTGTTGTAATCACCATACTAACACCTACATTAATCACAGATTAATTTGAAAGACATGAACAAAATGTTGCATGTTTTTTCTCCTTTTTTGTTTTTTGTTCTACAGAATAATCACAGAAAATACGAAACTGAAATGGCAATATTTGGGTTTGACTTTGCTTGATAAATATCTATTTAACATTAGCCAGTATGACTGTACAGCATCAACACGAACTGAAAGCCAGAAACCAGTAACATATTGTGTTTTCCTCGGTGTTTCCCACACAGATATCATCTTGCCCCAGAAAACTATGGCTCCCTCTTGGACCAGCCTGGGTGGGTCCTTGGTGGCTTACAGGACTTGGGTCAAATCTTGAATCAATGCCAGGGTTTGTGCCACAGGTTTTGGTCATGCCGCAATGCCCATGTGATGCCTGGAGATGAAAGGGTGAGATGGGGACAGGGCTGCTTGCTTTCTGCTGCAGCAAATGTCAGCACAAACTAGGTAAAACTTGTTTCCTGAGGAAAATTTCCACTCTAATAAGAAAAGAAATGCCCTGTCTATTTTGGAAGCACATCAGATGTTTTCTGGTATGGTCTACAATGTGTACAGCGAATGCAAGGCATTTTCTGTGGAGAGCAGATATTTTCCAAAATAACAACATATTTTTGTTTTTTAAAAAAATCATCTGTTCTCCCAATTAAGAAGAAAGAAAAAAAGGCTTTGAAAGCAGATAGTTTCTGACTGCCAGGGTCCTGTGCTTGGGCACTGCAGCAGTGAGCAGGGATGGAGGGGAGCCTGGCAGTGGGAGGGTCAGCTGGGTTGGTACCTGGGCCTGGCTCCTGTTAGTGGGTATGTGCAGAGGTTTGATACCATGGGGTTCAGGTCCCTGGCACCAATATCACCCCCTCTGTCACTTGTCACCAAGTGGGGAGTATGACAGGTTCTGTGTTTCCCACCAGGCACCTGCTTGGGAAGTTCTGCCAGGTCCACCAAGACAGGTGGTAGCTCCAGGGAGAAAACAGGGGCCAGACTAGTGGGACCATGCCTATAATGCAGTTCATTCAGGTCTGTGCAGCCAGTTATGATAGCTGGTAAGCTCTGATGCTGGTCTTGAAAAATCAGTCCTGGTTTAGCTGTGAACTGGTGAAAAAAGACTTAAACCAGCCAACCTGCTGCCTGCAGAGCATGGATACATTTTTGATAATGGGAAAATAGGAAATGTATTAATTGTTACGGTCCACTATCACTTCTTTTTTGGAGGCTGCTTCTGTGACTAGGGGAAAATTAAACATGAGTGGCTTTTCCACAGGGCAAGAAAGCTCTTAGTGCTCAGGGCTGCTCCTTCGGGCAACAGTGCCCCTGCTCTGCTCCAGGCAGCAAACCCCACGTATCACATCTTCCCAGGTGCCACAGGAGGCAGAGGAAGTGCTGGAGCAAGGCAGAGCAAAGTCCATCAAAACACAGCCAAGGAGCCAGCAGTGACTCGCTGTTTCCCTGTCACCCCTTGCCCTGAACTTGCCAGGCGGAGGGCAGGGTGTGCAGCCCCATGGCCGGGAGCAGGGGGGCCGACCCCGGCCGGTCGGGGCTGGGGCAGATAAATGCAAAGGGCTGAAAAGCACAGCAGCCCTGGGGGCAGGGGCGGCATATCCTTGGTGCCGCCCCCTGCTTCCTCCCACGTCTGCTTTGTTTCTCTCTCTATTATCCCACTGGTGACAGCAGAGCCTCCAAACCCTGCTCTGTTTCCTTCCGGCGCACCTGGTTCCCGAGCCTCATGTGCTAAAGGCACATCTCTTCACCAGCAACGTCGTTACTGTAACGGGAACAACGCAGTTTACAGCCCAATAAACCCCGGGTCCTTCTGTGCAGGCTCCCCTTACGTGATGCTAATGCTTACAAGATGTGCAGCGCTGCGGGACGGCCCCGGGAGCCAACGCCCAGCGACCGGCTCGTGTTTTACACGGCTCCGCAGCCGCAGCCTTTGCTAATGAATCCCAGGGCCGAGCCTGCTGCTCTCGGCAGCCCCGCGGCCGCCGGGCGCCATCGCGGCTCTGTCCCGCCCGGAATGGTGTCCCCGGCCGAGCCACCCTCGGTCCCCGCTGTCACCCGCGGCTCGGGGGTGCCGGGGATGTTGATGGCCCAGGGCCGGGCACAGCTCGGGGGTGCCGGGGATGTTGATGGCCCAGGGCCGGGCACAGCTCGGGGGTGCCGGGGATGTTGATGGCCCAGGGCCGGGCACAGCTCGGGGGTGCCGGGGATGTTGATGCCCAGCGCCGGCCGCAGCTCGGCGGGATGCCCGGGCACCGGGGGAAGCGCGGCATTGTCTCTCAGCGGCGTTGTGATCACACACTGCGTCTAACGTGATTTACATCCCATATTCGACCTCTGGCGACTTCAAAGCCTGGGCGAGAGGGGGATTAAGTGGAGGAGCTGGGGCCAGGGGAGCCGGGGAGTGGGGGCCTGGCTCACCTTTGAGCTCCCGTCATCCCCTCCCCGGTGGACCCGGGATAATCATCTCCCTTTGTGCTGCCGGGGAAAGCCGGGGTGCAAACACAGGAACCTTGTCAATATTGGTTTTTGAGAAGACTTTTTTTCTATTCTCCCATGTCTGGAGTTTTTGTACCCAAATCCCTCCGGGGCTTCCCAGGCTTCCCCTGGGAAATCGTGATCCCAGGGGCCCCTGCTAGCACCAGCCATTGATTGAAATTTCACACCCACCTGTTTGCACACAAGATTTAATTTGGTTGATTCTTCATGCCCTTTTCCTGCTTAATCGTCAACCTATTGACCTTAATATTAAAAGGGGCTAAGGGCGAGGGAGAGAGAGACTGCATTTCTGTAAAGGAACAAAAGCTGCCAGAGAATAAAGTAGGCACAGCCAGCCCTGAGCTAATGAGTCCCCACCACACGCAGGAGCAGGAAGCCCTGTGTGCTGCCCTTGGCTGGTGCTGTGCTCCTGTGTGACAGGACACGTCTCACTGACCATCCCTTTGCTCACTGCCCTTTACAGGACCCACAAGTTTAATGTCATGAGGGATGGGAGACCGCGCTGGCTGAGCCTGGGCACCTACCAGCCTGCTAGGGCTGCTTTCCCCCTGCACTTGTGTAGGGTTGCACATGTTCATTCTGCACATTGCAGAATGCGTCTTGCTGAAATGTTTCCTGTTCGGTGGAAGATGCCATAGCAATGCAGCCAAAGGAGCAGCAGTGGACACAGGTCAGGAGTATCCTGCACACCTGCACAGAGTGTGCTGGTCCTGCCTTATCTGAGTGCTGTGGTGTGACTCCAAAACACTCACCAAAGCAGCTTAGTGCCACAGCTGCCCGCAGGGTAATGCTGCCCCAGGGTAATGGTGCACCCACGCCCTGCTCCAGACCCGGCTCTGCGAGCTGGGGCTGGACAGCAGCAGCCCAGCTGTGCATCCCGTGCCTGGCAGCAGGCAGGCTGTGGGGCAGGGCTGCAGTGCAGGGGCTCGCTCAGCCCCCGGGCTGGCGGTCACCGGAGCAGCCCTGCAGCACGTGTCTGTCACAGTGCGGTGGCCAGGCAGCCTCCCTGCTCTCTGGGGGTCAGGCTGCTCCCACGCTTGCTCTTCCTCAGAGCACCGGCAGGGGAAGGGCAGGAGAAAAGACTCTGGGAGCCCATAGAAGTTGGAGCGAGGGAAACACAGCCTTTCACAGCTCGGTGGAAGCAGGGGTGGGACTTTCCCGCTGGCTGGACGGACAGGATGCACAGAGACCCGTGGGATGCTGGGCTGTGCTGGGAATCTGGGGGAGCAGGAGGGGCTGGGTGCACCAGTAAAGGCGGGACACAGCCCCACATGTGCTGTGCACACCCATGGGGACCGGCATGCAGCTGCTCCTTGCCCGAGGCGTGTGTCCAGGCCAGAGGTGGGACCCCAAGCAGCAACTTTGGATGAGGAATATCAGCCAGCCCAGACCCTGGAGGGCTCTGGCCACCTTCCACACATCCCCCTCTTTCATGGGGTAGAGTTTTTGGCAGTTTCTGCACTTGCAGATAATCTGCCTGCTGGAAAACCAAAAAGGAAAAGGAGGACTATTTTTTACCCAGCTCTGCCTTGGCTGACATGAAACCGGAGCTGTGTGGGAGCGGGCGGGCGTGTGGCTGTGCTCACACGTGTGTGTGGTGAGCTGCCTGTCCCAGCCCTGGCTGGGGCCGTGCTGGGGGAGCCTGTGGGTGCGGATGCATGTGCGCCTTCCCCAGGGGATTGCCTTGGGCTGCAGAGTGCGGTCGTGTTTATTTAATATCTGACGTCCCTTCTGTCTTCAGCGCTGACATCCATTAACGAGTGTCTGAGCACTCATTGCTCAGACAATAAGCAATGGAGCCCAGATGTTCCCTGGCGGTGGCCTCCCTTCCTTCACCAGTGTTATGTGGGTGATAAAAAAATCCAAGGGGGATTTTTTGACCAGTGTTGTTCCAGGGCCATTCCAGGAGCACATGGGGGGATTGCAGGTCAGTTAACCCAGCGGGGATGCCCACACACAGGCAGCTCCTGGCCTGGCCCCTCTGAACCAGGACCTGGGCACAAGCAGCATGGGTGTCAGGGTGTCAGGGAGCAGGGACTGTGCAAAGTGCAGGAGGTGAAAGCAACTGGCAGATGGGCTGATCTCCAGAGCCTCCCTGAGCACCTCCCTCCTGCCCCAACTGCAGCAAAGGCTTTTGCCGGCTGTGCCCGGCTGCCACGCTGCTGGCATGCTCCCCTGCCAACCAGAGATTAACACTGCAGCCTGTCACTTCAGAAATACCCTCACCCATGAAACAAGAGACAGACATGGCCTTATCAGAGAGCCACAGTGCTGCTGGGGCCCACACACACCCAGCTGAGCACCGTGCTGTGGCTCTGAGGCTGCACAGGCACTCTGGGTGCCCCCAGGATTTGTCCTGAAGAGGTGGAGCAGGATCAGTGGAATACTCCTGATTGGTTTGTGAGGGCTGAAATGGCTGGGCTGGGCACAGGAAGGCAGCGTCCCCTCTGTGTTTTCTGCCATCACTGGGACATGCCACCAAGGAAAATGCTCAGGCAGCATGTGGGGGGTAGCCCGACTTCTTGCTCTGGCAGGGGCTTAATATGCACCCAGTGCTAATGATTAGACATTATTCTTTAGCTGGGAATGAATAATTAGAACAAATGGTACTAGAGAATAATGTGTGGGATGGTGTTATTTTTAGCAATTGTGTCTGTCGTGGTGGCATCACTTCCTAAAGGGACGCGCGTGACAGGGAGCATAACCAGCAGATCAGCCTGACCAGCAAATAACCCCTTGCACGGTTTCCATATTGCCTTTTTAAACAGGAAGGGAACATGATACAAACGCTATGCGAATTATGATCTGAAAAGTTTTCCTGGCAGGTTGTCACATGAGTTGTTAGTGTCATTCTTTGACATGCACACTCAAAGCCTTTCTACACCAGTGCCTTAACCCTCTCACCCCTCGAGAGGGCTGCCAGGTTGGAGCTTTTCTTCCCCGCCTTTTGGATCTTGCCCTTTTCTTAGGTGCTCTGAGATGTGATTTCACACCAATTCCTGAGCAAGAGCTCCCCATCTGCTTGATCTTGGGTGCAGCTTGAGGGGCTGGTGAGCCAGGGCAGGCAGGGAGACATCATGCTCACCCCGGGGCTGCCAGCCTGGGAAGTGGCCAAACAATTCCTCCTGTGCATCACCACTGCCCTACCCCAGAGCATCGTCAGCCCCTGAAACCTTGCCCAGCCCAGGCCAGGAGCGTGTGGGGGCCCACTTGAGCCAGCAGGGCTGTGTGTGTGGGCGGAGGTCCCTGCCTGTGCGTGTCCTCATCTCCTTCTGGGCCGCCTTGGCCGCAGCTCTGCGCAGAGCCCAGCTGCACTCTGGCCAGGGAACATCCGCTGTGGAAACCTGGGAGGAGCTGACAATCCCCAAAGATTGGCTGCACACCCAGCCAAGCAAGAGCTGCTGGCTTCCAGCCTAATTCATTGCAAATGTGCTTCCATGTGGTTCCAATCTGGAGCCCCTGCTCCCCCCGTGCTGCCCCCCGGGGCTCGGCAGGGGCTGGGAGCAGCCGCGCAGGGCAGAGCCAGGAGCAGCCCAGTGCTGGCCTGGGCACACAGCAGCCTCCTTGGCTCCCAGGCCCCAAGATGTGTCCCCCAGACAGTTCCCTCCTGGGAGTCACAGGGAACCTCCACCAGCATGTGAGAGAAGTTCACAGAAAATTCCTGCTGGGGACACAATGTCCGGAATGGTCCTCACTCGCCTGCACCCCGTGGAGGGACTAACATCACTCCTTTGCTCTTAGCCCAGCCCCAGGCATCATCTTCCCACCAGGATTTGATTTTCATCTGCCAAAGGGCTTTTGGCAGGCGGCACTGGGCTGGCAGCCAGCAGTGCCCAGCATCCTAATTTAGCCTTCTCTTCACCCTGCCCAGCTGTCCCTCTGTCGTTCATTGCTGTGGCTGCCCCCTCGCTGTCCTTGGGCACAGGTGGGCTCTCTGGGCACACACCCCTGTCCTGCCAGGGCTTGGGGCAGTAGAGAGATAAGCTGGGTGCTGCCAGGGCTGACCCCTGTCCCTGCTCTATCCTGGCTCTGCTGTGCTGTGCCCATCAGCCCTTGGCAGTGCCAGGGACACGGTGTCACCCTGTGCACCCCTCCCACGGTGGCTGCAGCAGAGATGTCCCAGGGCAGCGATGGGCTCCTGAGCCCCCCTGCTCCTGCAGTTTCTTGCTGTACTTTGTTTTCCCCAGGAACGTCTCCCACAGGAGCAGGGCAGCTCTGTCAGCCCCTCAGCACAGGTGTTGTGGGGACTCAGGACCAGGGAGATCCCAGCAGACACCCTGGTGCACAGTCCCAGCACCAGCATTGCCAGACAGGTCTTCTCCTTGCTCCATGCATGCACCTGGTTTAACATCTCAAACTAGTACCAACAACATGTATTCACTTTGGATCTTCTCCCTGAGGATCCTTCCTTATCTTCTGGGGTCCTTGCCCATGTCCTGCAGTGCCCCTTCCGTGCTGCCAAGAAACTTTAAGCTCAATTTAAAATGACTCAAACACCCTCTCCCCACAAGCTTGTGCATTTGAAAGGAGATTGCATCAAAGCTTCAAAATAGTCATTAAAAAATTTGCTCATTAATCAAAGTTGTGAGCCCTCTCCTCTTTTGTGTTTATCGCAGAACTAAAAATGCCTGGCACAAGATTAGCCCTCAGAGCATTGAAATAAAATGGCATAAAATGAGTTCAGCTCTCCTCAGGTTTCAGGAGAAGAGGGGTGAAGCATGTGGGGGAGTGAGCAGGGCTGGGGCCAGCACCTGGAATAACATTTTTGGTGTTGGTGCAGGAGAGGAAAAGGAAATGAGCAGTCAAAGAGCTGGGAGCAGCACGGTGGTGGCCGGGCAGGCTGGGCTGTGATGGTCATTGCACCCCCCTCACCAAAGTGAGAGCCCCTGCAGGCAGTGCTGTGCTGCCTCGGGGTGGCTGCACTGCTGCCAGGGCTGCATGGCCCTCTGGGCAGCCTGCAGGAGTCACCTGGGCATGCCACTGTGGTGGGGGACATGAGGAGATGGGGTCATTCTTCCTCCAGCCGTCGGGGTGGGTCCAGGTGCCAAAAAAGGGAAAATCTCCCTGCCAGTGCTTTTGGGCCCTGGGAAATGAGCATCTCAGCTTAAATACAGCAGCAGCAGGGAGGACTGGGGAGGCTGTAGGACAGGGGTGATCACTGCCCAGGCTTTTGCCACTTGCTGTCACAGCAAGGTGATGCTGGGATGGGCTTGGGTGGACCTTGCAGAGCACAGGGTATATGGGAAGCTCCAAATCTACACGGCTGGATGCCCTCCCTCCATAAAAAGCCAAGCTAATCTTTTTGATGGGACTCAGGGCTGCCATCAGCCTTGCAGGGGCAGTGTTGGGGTCTGCACTGGGGCAGTGGGTGAGAGCTGATGCCTGATGCCCTGCGAGATGTTCAGCCCTTGCTGCTCTGGAGTGCTTGCCCTGGTGCAGCCAGGCGTTGTGCTTGTCTTTTTAAGATCAGAAAGGTTTTTGGGCTGACACTAGCTCTGGTACGCAGAAGAAAGTGTACAGCAGGGTAATTAAAGTGTAAGAGCGAGGCTGGGTTTGCCTGTAATGGCTTGCAGCTGCAAATATTTTTGTCTTCCCAAGTCCACTTGTAAGCTGTCTAGCTGTATTTCTCATCCTGGCCAATTAGATTCCCATGTGTGCTGCAGAAGTGGAAATATAGAAAGTGAATAATCCTCCAATTCTGCTCTTTGCTGCAGCGGCCTTTGAACCTCTGGCTGCCAGGGCTCCCTTCCACCCCAGCCCCATCACCACTCTGGCCACCCCTCTCCACACCAGTCCTGGCTCCCCTCTTTGCAATCAAACTTCAGCAAATCTGCTTTGGGCATCACCATGATTCATCTTCAAGCTTTTCTGATCAAAGCTACAGGCTGTTTCTCCTCCCTCCCCACCCCCTTTTTGCCGAGCTTTACAGCAATTTTCCCTTTTGGATGCTGGTTTTCTGCCAAAAGTTCCACTCTAAAATCAAAAGGGGCAGTCCATTAATACCGGGCAGCTGTAACAAGTACACTATTGTGTTGTCTCTTCCAAGGTACCCAGGATTTTTAATAAACTGTGGGGTGTGGAGAGCTGGTTGCCTGCAAGAAAGGGGAGGCAAAGGAGGAAGAAGAGGGAGCTGGCAGAAACTGCAGTACCATAAATGCAGCCCAGAGGTGCAGAGCCCGTGCTGTGCTTGGTGCTGCGTGGTGGTGGGAACAGTGCAGGAGGCACTCGGCAGCCTCCCGGCTCTCTTCCAGCACCAGGATCAGGTATCGGTCGGGAAACGCTGCTGCCTTTGATCTCTGTGGGCTGACCAGGCTCTGTGCCAGCACCCACGCTGTGGAAACAGGCTGCCTGCCCTGGCTGCCCTGTGCTGGAGCCACGGCTGCCGGGGCGGCTCACTCCAGGGCACCCACGCACCAGCTGGGAGGCTGGTGGGGAGCTTTGGTAAGTGCAGTGGGGTGTAAACCTGAAACAGACCCTTTGGGTCTCTGGGAAACATCTGTGTTATTCTCAGCCCAGCTGGGGAAGGTCTCCAAGACCTTCCCTGTCTCATTCCCCACGGGGGACATCAGCCAGCAGCCAGGGGGGCCACATGCAAACTGCCTTGCCCAGTCGGGAGGTGTGAATGATGCCCCTCAAGCTCCCAGCAGCCATAGCCAAGCTGCTGGAGACAGGTGGGCAGAGCAAGCCCCAGACAGGGCTGCCACAGCAGCACCCCTTTCTGCAGATCCCTGGAGATCCTGCCCTCTGCTCCTGTGGGGAGCACCCTGTGGCAGGGGGGCTGATGGCAGGGAGGCAGGTTCCTGCACCAGAGTTTGGGAGCAGCGGGGCAGAGGGGCTGACCCTGTGGGCTCACCACTGCAAGTCAAGGTGAGGCTGGGCTGGGAGCAGATGGGACCTGCTCTGCTGGTGAAAGAGCGTTTCTGCTATTTATGCTAAGCGGTGGGAATGCTTCTCAAGCATTTCGGATGGCTCTGTAATGAGGCCGGCCTAAATATGCCAGCATTGTTTGTGCTGGACAATTAAAAGCTCCCCCTTGCCACATGAACGGTGTCTCTGGTGGCGGAAGGGCCCGGGAAGGCGCGGGCGAGGGCAGCCACAAAGCCCGCCTTTTGTTCCGTGCTCCTTTGAACCCGCTCAAAGCCCCCGTTTCAAGGGGTGGCTTTTGTTTCCTTTTCAGCGGGCCTGAACCCAGAGCCGCCTGTTGTTTAGCAACACAGAAATGTGACCTTAATTGACTCTGCTCTCGGGTGCACTGTGTAAATCACTTCTGGCACCCAGGGGAGTGTGTGACGTGCCCCCCTCGCTCCCCAGTCCCTGTACACCCGGGGAGCATCCTCCCTCTGGCCGCTCCTGGTCCCTGGCAGAGTCCCTGGACCCCAGCTCTGCGCATCATCCCCGCGTTGCAAGCTGGCAGAGGAGTGGGATGGGAAATAGGGCTGGGAATACTCCTGCCTCCATGGCAAAGGGCTTCCCATTATCATGGGAGAGCTGATTAAACTGTTTCTCTCTGTTCTTCAAACTCTCTTTGCAACCCAGTGCCTCCTGCTTGTGTTTACGGTCCAGCTGGGCTGGCAAGCCTCTTCACCTACCTTCCCTGGGACTCACCGGGTTAAAGCTTATTGCAAGATAAATTAAAAGACGATGATGATGAAAATGATTAAGTGATGAAAAGGTAACAACTCCTCCTGTGAACCTCTGACACACACTTAGCCAGACGACCTATTTGTAGGATACCAGGGGGCTGATACATTAACAGATATAATTTGCGGTCTCCCGAGGAGAGGTTAAGGACTGGGAGCACGGCTCCCTGGGAGCTGCCCCGTCTCTCCACCTCGCCTGCCCTGGCCTTAATCAAGCGATCATCTCAGCCCGTGCCTCGCTGGCCCCCTCTCTTCTTTCAATGGGGGAAAATTTGCAGACAAATTCCTGCCAGCGGGACGTGCGAGCTCTCCTGCGTGGTGGGATAAAGATACCTGTCACCTCCACCCGGCCCCGCCGCCGGCTCACGCTGGGAGCGTCGCTCAAGGAGCACCATGCTGATACCCTTATTTGATTACGCCTCTTCATGCCTTCCTCTGAGCGGGAAGAGCTATTCAACAGCGGCACCGCTGCGCTCCCAGCACGGGCTGGCCCCGCTGCTGGCCTTTTGTTAGCCCCACTGGCAGCATGCCGGGCATCAGGGCTGCACACAGGGTCCCCATGCCACCGCCAGGGCCACAGCTCTTCCCAGTGCTTTGCAGCAAGGCCTTGGCCAGGCTGTCGGTTTTTAACTAGAAAAATTGCAAAAATGAGGGGATAATAGGACTTAAATAGAAATATGAATGGCTCCATGAGATAAGGGCTCTGTTCCTTCTGCTTCACCATGCTTTTGGCATGATGGAGATGGAGCTGCTCAGTGCCTGTTATCTACATCCACTGGGAGATCCCAGGGGCACATTATCAGGATCTGCTCTGGGTGCTGCTTGTTGCTGGGTGATCCAGCTCCTCTGTGGCCTCAGGAGCTTTTGGACAGGTTTGTGAGCTCGCAGAGAGGGGATCAATTGTCCCTCTGCTCAGGAGTTGGAAGATCAGCACCTGGAGATCCCCTGGGCACCAAGAGCTGCAATCTCAATAGAAACACCATTTTGCACATTCCCTGGCCAGAACCATGCACCCCATCTCACCCTACCCACTCCTCCCGAACAGTGCCACATGTTCTCTGCTGTGTCCCAAGGACCAGTGGTGACCACCTCACCAGATGAGAAGATGTGCCCTCTGTAGCCCAAGCAGAAAGGACCCAATGCTGTCCCAGCTCTGAGTCTTTCTGCCATCCCTGAAAGTTTCTGGTAGCTTATGTTAAGGTAAAATATGTGGCTTCAGGTGACACTGAGGTGTGAGTTCCCAGCCAGCCCCGCAGCGGCTTGGGGAGGGCAGCTTCTGTTCCTGCCTCTCCTTCAGGAGTTAATCACTTGGACTGCAGGAAATGTGGAGCAATTGGCCCTTGTTTTGCCTTTCCCTGCTAGATTAAAGAGCTCTTAAGTACCTGGTTCGTTATTTCTGCCAGGATACTTTCGAACCAAGGTCCTTGTGACTGTAATCAAGCCACCTCTTGATCTTCTTCCTGATAAACTGAGTAGGCTGAGTGTCCTGTCTGCCTCCATCGGAAAACGTCCTCAGTCCTTGTCTCGCTCTCCTGGGGTTTCTCTGCAGGCTCTCCAGCCTGGGCACAGCCTGCTTTGGGAATAGCTTCAAGTGTGTCAGGATTGGACCTGTTGGTGCAAAGTCACTCTCCCGTGTCAGCTCCTCCAAAACAGACTTTAAGTCTTGCAATGCCAGCAATGGAAGGAACAAACAAACAAAAGGATGCACAAACCTCCCTGCCTGCACAGCTGCAAATCCCCCCCCATGAAGCCTGAAGACTTTGGGTATCTGCCCTTTTTCCCCTTCCTCACACCAAAGTTTACTCAGCATAATCCCCCCTAAAATCTCCCTTCAGTGAGTTCTGCTCTGCCAGGCAGGAGGAAGGCTCTGATGTGATGAGCATGGCTGGGGCTCAGCATCTCAAAAAGAGAGGGGCCTCTCCAAGCTGTCAGGGAGGGAACCAGTGAAGGCCAGCCCTCACCCAGGTATCACATCCACCCTATGATCCTCAACACCAGCTCCAGGCTCTCAGAGAGCCCAAATGGCTCTGGAGCCAATTGCTGCCTGTTTCTTCACCTTAGAAGCTTATGGGCCTACACATGGCTGGCTGGAGAGTGGTGGCCTGGGTGGCCAGTGCAGCAAGGATGACATCTGGGACCTTGGATACAAGGTGTCACCTGCAGGAGCCCAGTCCCCTGAGCCACACTGCAAGCAGAACCAGTGGTCTTTGACAGCTTCACAGTCACTGTGCAGAGAAGTGCCAAATGGGCCAAATCACCATTTGTGTTTGTACAGATAAAATGAGTCTGGTACTTAATTAAAGCAATCTTCAGTATCTTGCTTTTGACTGAAATACCTTGCAATACATCTTGCAGGTGTTATGCAGACTGGGGCACTTCCTGCCCTGCAGGGAGCATCTCCCAGTCCCTGGTGCTGAGCTGGCCCTGCCACCCTGTGCACGCTTACTGCCCCGGCCGAAAAGTGGCATTTGCAGGCCCCAGGTCACTGCCCCCCAGCAAAGGAGCTTTCGCCTGAGCCCCAGCAGCACGTCCTGCCACCGGCACCTCCTGAAAGGGACCTTCCGCTGCAGCCCCAGCCCTTTGTCCACAGGGATAATTGGAGGGAGAAGTGAAACGGGGCTGTAATGAATTCTGCAGCTATTCAACAGGGCCGGGAGGCAGAAAGCTCCCTGCTCCTGACAAAGTGCTGAGGCTGCTACTTCCATTCTGCGTCCAGAGGGGAGGTCTCTGGAGGGCAGCTCACTATTGAGGAGGCTCTGGGGTTGAAACAACACCCGGTATCTGAAGTTTTACTCTTTCTGTGCAAACGTGCTCTGACGTGGCTGTGCACGGGATCCTTCCCTGCCTGGTGCTTGGCAGGGCTGCAGCTGTTGGTACTTCCCAGGACACACAGTGAGGTGTCAGGATGTCCCCATCACGGTGTTCTGCTGACACCGGGCTCAGCTCTGCTGCCCTTCTCCCCAGGCTGCCTTCATGGGCTCTGCCTGGCCAAGCACTCATTCATTCATCTCTGGGGTTCCATGCAGAACTTCCTCAGCCACAGTGACCCCAGAGACCAATACCTGTGCCACCCCAGCACCCAGCAGCACACACACAGCTCCCCCAGACCCCTGCCAGGGGCTAGATTGCCCCCTTCCCGTATTTTTGGGCAGGACGGAGCAGCTCTGAAGGGAGTACCCAGTTTGGGGGTGGATGGAAAATCTGTGTTCCTCTTTCCAGGCATCCTGAGGCTGTGAGGGCCTGAGGGTGAAGCGTCTGTGTGGTCTGTCCCGCGCAGGCAGAGCCCCGCCGAGGGCAGCTCCTCTCCCACACGCTCCCGCCGGTAGCTGGCCCCGTCTCCAGACATCTTGCATCACTTTGCTCAGCCCTGCCGCAGCTGCAGCCGAGCTCCTGCTGGGCTCTCACACTCAGGGTGGGGTTCCCCCTTCTCCAAAGCCTCCTGGCAGTATCCGGCTGGAGGCAGGGACACCGTCAGGAGCGGGCCCCTGCGATGCTGGGCCGGCTCTGGTGCAGAACCCGTGTCCATGGTGCCTGAGCCCCTGGGGAAAGCTTTCTGTCAGCTTGCCCAGGCTGCAGAGGGATTGGTGGCAGAAGATCTGCGAGCCTGTGCAGGGGTTGGCCTCCCGCACATGAAGGCTGGAGGGGATGAGGAAGTGCCCAGCTGCCTCCCTGGTGCAGACAGACAGTGAGCCTGTGTCACAGGGCAGTCCCCACAGATGCTGTGCTGCCCTTGCCCTGGGGTACATCGTCCTATTTTACATCCAGATGCTCTTGAAGCAAATGTATAAGTAACCCCCTTCTCCTTCTTGCCCATTGAGATGACACAGTTTCAAACCTTGGAAGGGCTTTTAGCTCTTTTGTCTCTGGCCCAGTGCACCAGGTGAACATGCAATCAGCAAACTGCTGGCAATTACAGCCATCACAAATTTCTGCATCAGTGCCATAAACAAGTGGGAGGGGGACCCAGACCACAGCACCCCGAAGAGCAGGAGAAGACAAACAGGACTATGTTCCAAGATTTAGAGCGGGCTGCAGGCATCCCTAGGACCCAGTGCTGTTCTTCCCAGCACATGGTGCTCTCATAACATCTTTGCTCAGTGGAACTTACCAGGCTGTCTCAAGCCCCAAGGAAAGCCCTCCTGACCTTCCTGGGAAATTACTCCAGCAAGCAATAAACTGGCTCGTGTTTACCTTGAGAGGGGGGTCTCGTTGGGCTTTAAAACAAGAGGGACAGCTCTGAGCTGTGAAATGTGGCTGACACCAGAGCCATGGCTGGAGCAACCCACAACTACCAGCTCATGTGTGGGACCAGCTGGGTCCGAGCCTCCCCTGTGAAAGATGGGAGGCCATGGACAGTCCATCCTGTCAGACCTTTTCCTGTCCTTTTTCACATGGGTGAAGGTTAACCAGCTGCAACGACAGTGTGCTTCTCCAGATAGGCAAACACTGAGAGATAAGAGAGCCCCTCACCCCATGCAAGATCTGCAGTGGGGGCGAGGATGGGGGAAGAGGGAGTGGTGACTGTGCCATGGGCTGACCCAGCCTGGGAGGAGCTTCCCAAGAGGTTCTCTGTGACCCTCGTGCTCACCGTGACACTGGCTGAGCAAGCACAATGCAGCTCTCAGCCATGCCCCTCTCCCCTTTGCCTGGCTTTGGGCTCTCATCCCGCAGCCCTCATCCATTACTTCAGCCCTGGGTGGCCATGGTGGTCCAGCTCCTCATCCCTTTGAGGAGACATGACCCCACTCAGCCTGTGCCCAGCACCAGAGCCCCTCTCAAGCCCAAACAGGCAGCACTGCAGGCAGGGGCTGCCCGCCCACCGGCTCTGCCTGCAGCCTGCCCGCACGCAGCTGAGCCCCAGCGGGGATGGCAGGGAGCGCCAGCCCCGGCTGTGAGCACAAACATCTGCTTGGAGCCTACTCAGAAACACCAGCCCAGGCTGTCCAGCTGCCAGCCTCTCTGTTTTGAAGCACAATAAAAGCTGAAGGGTGGCTGAAAGGAAATGCCCCGTGGGAAGTGCAGAGCTCCGTACTGTGGGACACAGCAGCACTGATCCCACAGTGAGGAGTGAGGCTTGGCTGCAGGGAGCAAGGAAGTATCCATCAGGCCTGTTGGAATCTTTGCTGTGAGACTCTTGTGCAGCTGATGACCAATCAGAGCCCTCCCAGATGCAGAGCTAGGGATAAGTGCTCTGATTTCCCTGTCCATTCACCATGCAGGGGACTGGTTTGGTTGGAAACACTGCTTACAGGAAGGATTTGTCCTGATGCATCATCATCCCAAAGCTCCCCCTTCCCTTCCAGGCTCATCATCTCCTCCAGCACCCACTGTGATGCAGCCCTGAGGGATTGCCTGGCCCCTCTTCCTCAGCCATGCAGGTCTCCAGTACTGCTTTGCATTTACATGTTGCTGTTGAAGGCCTGAGTGCAATGGACCATTTGCTCTCCCCTGCCATAAACAGGATTCATGTCACTGCTGGAACAAAGGCAGGTTGTCTCCCAGGTCCACACATGAGCCTGTTGCTGATGGAGGCAGGAATGAGGCTCAGCCTGGTACTGGAGATGCAAAAAAGCCAAATGTTTCCCAAGCCTGGCAGGATCAGCCTGTGTTGCTCTTGCTTTATACCTGTCAGCTTTATACCATCAGTTAGGATGCTGCTGGGGCCCAGTACCACTTCCCCTGTTTGGCAGATGCCCCATGTATGTCAGCACTGCCAAATGAGATGGGGGCTTGTCTGTGCCTGGGGTGCAGCAGGGCTGTGAGGGCCAGAGCCAGGCAAGATACATAACTGAGGTTCAGCATGTGTCTGTATCCCTCTCTTGCTACAAACACTGTCCAGATTTCCAGCGTCAGAGGGAGAAACACCAGCCAGATTGTTTTACGGTTTCAAGAACTCATAATGTTTTCCAGAGAACAGAGGTACAGCCCATCTTCTGCAGTGGGACAAGCTGTGGGAGCCTCCAGTCATTGCTACCAGCCCTCCTTTTAAAGGGATATTCCTGTCTGAGCGTTGAGGAACCACTCTGGGGGTCACATTCACACCACCCTGCACTTTCACTGCTGGGACCAAAGCCCACCAAGCAGTGGGTGGCTCCAGTGAGGTCCCCCTTTTGGCTCCCTGCACATCCCACACTCACACAGACAAGTTTCATTCCCTGACTCAACTCCATGTTTACCATAACAGAGACCAGAACTCTGGTTCCTAATTTAATCATGGTGCAGTGCATCACAACAGGTCAAGCTATGTGTTCCCAGGGAGAGACCTGAACACATCAATCCCTGGGGTTTTATACCCTCACATTCTTGCTGTATGGGCCTCTCGGTCCAATGGTGTGATTTAGTGCGGGGTCTTCTCACTCTTCATTGGCTCCTGCAGAGTCTCTGGGTGACCAGCCACCTCCCTGCTGGGCTGTGCCACAGGCCCTCATGTCCTTTGTTAGGCAAACGATTGGTGTCAGTCACAGCTCCTGTTCTGCAGCTTCTCCATTTCCCCCTGTCCAGGAAACAACCTGCAGCTTGCACACCAAGGTACCTGCATTAAGGATATTCCTCAACACTTCCGACCTCCTCAGCAGCAAGAAAAAGCTGACAAAACAAGAGGAAAAAAAAGGTCACCATTGGAAAGGCTCTTGTGAGGCACCCCAGTGCACCCATATCCAGAGCAGTGTGTGCCATCCCAGCGCTGAGCAGGGAGCAGCCTCCTCCTGGCACAGCCTGGGGCATGTCCCCCTTGCAGGGCAGGCACGATTGCTGTTGGTCCCAGTACCAGCACGGCTGAGTGGTGTGATGGGAGCCAACAGCTCAGGGATAGTGTGTGACCCCACCTGGGGGCAAGAACTCAGGAGAGGCCCCACTCCAGGAGCAATTTTAGTGATGAGTTTTGTCGAGGTGCTACGCAACAGCAGGCTGGGTCAGACAGGCTGTGTCTCCTTAGCAGGGCTGGGAGGACACAGAGAGAGACATGGCTCTGCAGGCAGTCACAGGGTGACCCAGCCCTGGCTCCCAGCCCCGGCTCCCAGCCCATGAGCCACCTCATGTCTCAGTTCTGCAGTGAGGCTGAATCCCAGCCTCTGTTCCAGCAGCACTGCCCAAGCCACGCTGTTGTGCTGGCAGGCTCGTTACAGCAGGTCTGCTTTTAATTAAGCAGGATGCTGCTTTTGTACAGCTGAACCCCTCAGGAGTTTGGGTACAGAGCCTTCACCCCTGTGTGCAGGGCAGCAGGCGGGGGGAGCCGGCCAGGGGCTTTGGGAGCACGTGCTGGGGCGGTGTGTCCCAGCCACACAGGATGTTGGCTGTGTCCCCAGGGTGACAGGGCACGGTGCAGTCTGTACCATGCCCTGTGGCGGCTGTTTGCTCTCTTGGGGCCAGAAGGCAAAGCCCAAGGCTCTTATCGCGCCAGGCAGATAAGGGTTAATGCCCCAGCAGTTGTGCTGAGCTGGCTTTATTGGCAATAAACCCCTTCTGGGAGCAGCTTCCTAATCATTACAGATTGCAGGTAGCCCTACCTCCAAGGCTGTCCTTCAGCAACGGCACCTCTGCCCTGCCCTGCTGCCCCTGCCCTCCCCTTGGCAAACACACCAGCAGCAGACCCCCTCACAACCCTCACTGTGGTGCTGGCACGAGGGACATGTGCCCCCAGCCTGCTGCCAGTGCTCAGTGCTCGTGCAGGGCAGAGCAGGGAAACAGTCCAGAGGCTACAGCCTGTGTGGATCATATCACTGTCCTTGGATACCTGAAAGACACCGGAATGGGGAGCTGGTACCCCTGGGGCACAGCTCTTCCCGGGCAGAGATGTCAGAAATCACTCCTGCTGCAGAGGCTGGGAAACAGATAAGATTGTCCCAGCCGTTCCCAGCACCAGCTGATCGCATGGCCACAAATGTTTAATAAATGGGAGTGGAGTCATTTGTCTGGGCTGATCCCCCCAGGAAGTCTGTGCTCCGCAAAACAAACCGGGGTTTTGTTTGACTTGCTTTAAGTTAAACACGTCACCCCTGTAAATCACAGGTCCCCTTCCCTTGCCCCAGGAGCAGCGGCAGAGCAAGGGGGCTGCTGGCCTGGAGGTGCTGGTGCAAGCCAGAGCTGTGCGCTGGCAAGTCTGTTCCCACCACCGGACTGTGTGTCTCAACTGGAAGCCACGGGGCTGGAGCATCCCAGCCCCCGCAGCACACAGCCGCCCCAAGCTGCTCACACGCCCTGCTGCACGCAGCCCCCAGGCAGTTTGCAGTGCTGCTCCCGGGGGACTCTTCTCCTGGCTCCCCCAAATCCCAGCCCAGCTGCCAGGCTGCTTTTTCACCACCCCACGCTCCCTGCGGGCCGGACGCCTGGATGCCAGCCCAAGGTCAGCGGTCGGCTGCGGGCCCTTGGCAGGAGCGCGGCCGCCGGTTGGGGACAGGCGGCCGGGGGCTGTGCCGGCCGGGGCCGGGGCCCGGGCGCGGCGTGCGGGCGGCGTGCGGCCGCGGCTGCCGCTCCCGCCGCCTGCCAGCGGGGGCCGGGCGCGCTCGTGTGCGGCGGCAGCGGCGCGCTCCCTCCCGCGCTCCCCACACCGCTGGCAGCCCGCCACCGCGCCGGGGGTTCGCTCCTTTCTCACGACCTCTCAGGTTCCTGAGCTCATCTGGGAGCTATTCATTTCCTGCCAGAAAACAGCCTTGCCTGCTAAAAAAACCACCTTGGCCGCAGAGCGGCCCAGGGCTTGGTACGAGGGCTCTCCCGGCTTAAATCATAAAGCTCCGGCTGTCTGGCTGGAATCAAAGGCAGGGCGGGCGTGGGGGGGCGCGGGGGCCTGTGCCATATGGTAGCACTTAAGAGCCAAGGAGGAAGCAAGGAGGGGCTTTTGCACCGCTCACGAGGAGTGTGGGAAAAGTTAATTGACTTTAATGACAGGTTTCCCGGGACGGCAGCAGCAGCAGATGGAAGGGAGCTGCGGGGATACGAGGGGCAGCCGGGGCTGTAAGCTCCGTGGTGGGTGGGGGGCAAGGCACGAAAGGCCCCCTGCGCACGGACCCCCGTGCAGGTGCACTGCAGGCAGGGATTGAAGCGCTGCTCCTTCCAACTCAGCACCCTCGGGTCTGCAAATGTACCCTAAAGGATTGTGGCAAAGTGCTGACCAACCCAAGAATGGTCATGAGAGAAAGACCTGCCTCCAGCCGTTCCCAGGATCCTCTCCACTGGCAGGCAGGGCTCAGCAAGGTGCCCAGGGAAGCCAACAGGAGCTGCATCCCATCTGGCAGCACCAAGTCCAGTCCCTTTTCCTACCTGTCCTGTACAGTCCCCGTGCAGGGTCATAGCTCAGCCCTGTACCTTCCCTGGCACTCCTCCCTTACTCTTTCCTGCTCATCCCACAGCATCAGTTTAAAGGCATTTGCTGCACCTGAAGGAGAATTCCCACACACAATGATCCACAGACCCACAGCCTGCATTTGTCATCCCAATTTGTCATGGGCTCAGTGAACTGGCACCAAGAGCACGGCTCTTGGGAATTGCTCTGATCCCCTTAAAGCTCACAAACTCAAGCAGATCTCTCATGTCAACAGGCTGTGGGATAGAGTAAACAGAGAAAGCTTTGGAGAAACCGGCCCAAGCATGCCGTATCTGCTTTATACTAGGCTATTTAAACTCCATTAGCAAATAGGTTCATCTTGTCTTTCACTCTGGGATCTGCTGTATGTTCTCCATTAGCCTACAGCAGAGTCTCTTTTTTCTAATGTGCTTTCCAAACCAACTGCTTCAGCAGAAAAGGAAGACTGCTCATATGGAACAGCATTCACTCTTATAGGTGATGCATGACTGGTCTACATCAGCTCCACACAAGCCATCCAGCAACAGGAGTTGGTCTGATGTAATTCTGAGACAGGTCCTATGAGCACTTCTCTGAACAAAAGGTGGGCTCACTCCAACCCTCAGTATCTCCAGTGCAGAAAGGTGACACTCTGGCTGGTGGACGGGAAAGAAAGCTCAGCCACTGCTTATCCCAGGCACATACCAACCCTCTTCCCAGGATGTATTTTCAGATCAGGTGAATTTGTTTCTTAACCAGGAGCAAAGCTGGGGAGTCAAACCCCAGCAGGTTTAATCCATCTGGTCTCACTCTCCCCAGCTTTCATTTTCCCAGCACCTGGATACAGTCAAGCACCTGGCTGATCCAGACAAAATCCAACAAGCTTTTGCAGCAGGATTTGGACAGAAACCCCAGTGGATCCTGGCACATCTTAAAGCTGTCCGCTCTGAGTTAGGACTTGTTAAGAAGGGCCATGCAAGCTGTAACCTGAGACTGCTGCTCGCCACTATCTATGGCTTGCATCTTGCCTGGAAACGGGGCATCCTCAAGTCACAGGGGTCAGCTGCAGCTCATGATTACAGAGTCCTTGCAGCCCCACATTACTCCCTCGACCACGTGTTTTCCATATAACAGCAGAGGAAATGCCCAACTCTATCAAAACCACATGCAAAGCATTAATCATCAAGCAGAGCTTGGCTGCTGCTCAGGGTCGGGAACAGCTCTATGCTTTTAAGTCCAGGTGGAGGTGGTGCCCAGCGCCTGCTGCAGCCCATCAGCCAGGAGACAGGAGCACTCGTGTCAGGCTTGTCCTGCGGAGAGCCACTGCTTTTGTAACTCGAGAAGCTGGCAGGCACCGCTCTCTCAATCAACTGACTGGAGTCACTTGCAATTTACACTACAGCCGGGGAAGCAGGCTCCTCCGGGTTCAGGGCAGGAGGCTCACCCGGGCAGCTCCATGTCTTGCTTTACACCACACCAACTCCATCAGCCCGAGGTGCCAGAACAGAGCAGAGGTGAGTCCCATAGCACATTCACCAGCTCTGCAAATACAAGCTCCTTTTAACAAGTCTGATTAATTGACCTGCTCCCAAAGAAGCAGTAATTACATCTGCCCCAGGGCAGGGAGAGGGACCAGGTGATTTCACAAGACAGAGGGGACAGAGGGTCTGAGTGACAGCTCCAGCCTGGCGAACAGGACAAGGCAGCCCTGGAGCAGCAAGATCCACAGGCAGCCAGGAACTGGGGTCCCTCCTACGCACACATGCCAGAGCTCAAATTTTCTCCAAAGGCCTTCCAAAATGGAAGGGAAACTTTTATTTTAAGAGCATTCAAAAAAAAAAAAAAAACCCAACCAAAAAACAAACCCCCAATCTTTGGTGTCACATAAGGAAAGGGAGGAAAGGAAGAAAAAAGATCTCGTGTAAAACACGAAACACTGTCAAGGGAGTGCTATGGTACAAAGGCACAATCCAATATGAACATATAATCTATGTACAGCCGTGCCAGCAGCACGGGGTGCATTGCCAAGTCCAGTCCGGTGCCCACCACCCTCACCAGGGTCTCCAGACTGAGTCAGCCGTGCCAGGTGGCGGGCCTGGCGGCGAGGCAGCAGTGGCAGCTGTGGGTGGGCCACCATACAGAGGCAGCACAGCTCCACCCGGAGCAAAGGCGGTGCTGGGGATGAGGAAGGCAAACTGCCCATCAGAGGCAGGCAGCAGCTGGAAGCCACCGTACACCTTGGCTGCATCGGCACCCGGCTTGCAGGGCATGCCCGGGAGCGGCCCCACGCCCCCGCCTGGAGGAACCAGGGGCGGCCCAAAGGCTGCGGCCGGTGGCAACGGGGGCGGCGGGGGGGGCGCAGGGTAGTTCATGGTGTTGATCTGGGTCATGCAGCTGGCCAGGTGACCCAGGAGCCGGGTGCGCACCTCAGTGTTGACGCCCTCGCAGGTGGAGAGGAACCGCGTCACCTCGTTCATGCACTCGCTGAAGCCGGCTCGGTACTTGCCCAGGACTGTGGGGTCTGTGCTCAGGGCAGCTGTGGGAGGAGAGAGGCACACAGCAGTCAGCAGGCTCCACAGGGAAGAGAGGTGCACAGCCCACCAGCATTGCATCCTACAGCCCCTCTGAGCTAGGAATCCAGATGGGGAAAGCAGCCCCTCTGGCAGTATGTCTTGTGTTCCCAAGTACCAAGATTTCAGATGGAGAGCACAGCCCCTCTGCTACCAAGTCCACCAGCACCAGGGACCCGGGGGGGAACAGATAAGTCCCAAGAATCTCCTTATGTCTCCACATACCAGAGACCCAGGTTGGAAACACAGTTCTTCCAGTGGCTCTTGTGCCTCTCACACCCCCAAAACAGATCCATGTGCAGAGCACAACTCTACTAGCAGAGGGAACTCAAACTGGGACTGTGCCCTCCAGCACCAGAAATGCACAAACAACACCATGACCTTCCCAGCATCTCCTTATTGGGGATACTAGCACAAACCATGATGCCCCTCACCACCCCCAAGTAGCAGGGATGGAGTGCTGTGTCACCCATGCAAACAGGATTCAGGTGCGGAGCCACTGGCACCAGGAATACAGGTACAGAACACACTATCCCCCCCCTCCATCACTCCCCGGGGATACAGGTGCAGAGCCTGGTGCTCCTGCAATCCTCTCTACCGAGCAGAGCAGGCAGGCCGAGTGTGTGATGGTCCCAGCCCCCGTGTTGCAGGCAGCGCCAGCCCAGCTCCCTCTCTCCGGTTCCCCCTCGGGACTCACCAGTCATCTGGGCTCGCTGGAGGCTCCGCAGGTGCTTCACGGTCATCTCCAGAATGTCGGCTTTCTCCAGCTTGGAATGCCGGGAGCTCTGCGGGAACAGGCGGTGCTCAGACCGGCCCGGCAGCGCCGTTTGCCCCCGCACCCCCCGCCCCGACCCCCCTGCGCTTACATCCTTCTTCAGCGCGTCCAGGATGAGCGTCTTCAGCTGCCCTAGGCTCTCGTTGATGCGCGCCCGCCGCCGCTTCTCCATGATGGGCTTGGAGGACTACAAGAGAGGCGACAGTCAGCGTCCGGCACGGCTCTGCACGGCGCTGCCCGTTCCGTCCCATCCCGTCCCAGCCACCCTTACCTTGCGATGCTCCGCCGCCGTCTTCGGCTTGTCGGGCGTCGCATTGACGCTGGCGGGGGTGGCGGCCACCGGCGAGGCGCTGCTCTTCTCCATCAGGTCGGCCGGCATGGTGCGCCGCCGGGGAGAGGCGCGGCGGCGGCAGCAGCAGTGGGGGCCGGGCCGGGCCGTGAGGGAGCGCTCGGGGCGGCGGCGGCGGGGCCGGCGGGGC
This sequence comes from Agelaius phoeniceus, assembly GCF_051311805.1. NCBI lineage: Eukaryota > Metazoa > Chordata > Aves > Passeriformes > Icteridae > Agelaius > Agelaius phoeniceus. The sequence continues at coordinate 15,289,971 of NC_135274.1, forward strand.
GCGGGTGCCGCGCGCCCTTGGCCGCCCCTACTTATATAGAGCGCGCCGCACGCGCGCGGCTCGTGTGAAACGTCCCCCGCCGCCGTTCCCACACTCGCGCCCAGCCAATGGGCGCCGCCCGCACGCGGCCCCGCTCGTGGACGGCGCCCGCCCATTGGCTGCGCGCCGCGCGGCGGCCGCCGGCCAATGGCGCGGGGCGGGCGGCCGCGGTTTAACCCCTTGGGCACCGCCCGCGGCGGGGGGAGCGCGGGGAGCGCCGCGCTAATTACCGGGTTAATTGGCGCCCGTGGCAGGCGCGGCCCCGCCCGCTCTCCTCGGGGACCGCCGGCCCCGGGGCGGGCTGCGCCGTGGGGGGCCGCGGCCCTCCGGGGTGATGGCCGGGACGCGGCGGGCCGGGCCCAGCCGTGGTGGCCGGAGCGCAGCTACTGTGCGCGGGGGCTGCGGCTGAACCGCGGGGTGCGCCGCGGCGGCTGCGTCCTCCCGCGGTGCCCGGAGCATTGCCGCGGTCACCCAGAGCTCCCCGGGACAACCCAGGTCTCCCCACAGCAGACCGGGTCTCCCCCCGGTCGCCCAGGTGTCCTCACGCCCGGCCGGGCAGCGCCACGCGGGGCTGCCCCTGCCCCCGCAGGTGTGCCCGGGGCTGGGCGGGGCCGGTGCCCGCAGCAGCGCGGGGGCGCAGGGGCACACTGGGGCAATGGCACACTGGGGCGGGGGCACACTGGCAATGGCACACTGTGGCAATGGCACACTGTGGCAATGGCACACTGTGGCAATGGCACACTGGGGCGGGGGCACACTGGGGCGGGGGCACACTGGGGCGGGGGCACCGCAGGTTGTGCTGCCCGGCCCGCACGCCGGGCTGGCGGCGCGGGCAAGGACGCAGTGTTGCGTGCGCTGACATCGGGGACACAGGCGAAACCGCAGGGAGGGAGGTGGCTGTCCCCCGGGCCTAGCCCAGCCGCCCTGCTGCCACCTCCGGCTGGTTTGGACAGATTGTGGGTTACTTTAAAGAAAGAAAAAAAAAAAAAGAAAAAAAAAAGTATTTTGCCTGGGGACTTGAATCCTTTTTTTTTTCCCCTCCGCTTGACTGACTTTCTCACACTCCTATTCCCATAGTCTGCCAGCTAGGCCTGAGTCATCCTGCCAAGAACTAGACCTGGCCTATTCAAAAATGTGCTCACTCGCTCTTTCTCTGTCTCTCTCTCTTTTTTTTTTTTTTTTTTTTTTTTTGAGTATACACAGTAATGTTTTTCCACCTCCTCTTGTACCTGATCTGCACCTGTACAGGGCCAATCCCACACGTATCACCCGATCTTGCCTTTTCAGAGACCGTGAGAAAAATAAAGTTCAAGAAAGAAGAGATGTTTGCAGATCTCACCGGTGCAAAGCCCTCGTCCCTGCAGAGGCTTGCCTGCTGAGCCTTCAGAGTTTAAAAAAAGAAAAATAAATAAAAAGGAGAGTGTCATGTTTAAAACTGCGGAAAAGTACAAATCCAGGCTTTCTTTTAGCTCCTTGATAGAGCCACAAGCCCTTTGATTTAGAAAAAAAAAAGAAAAATAAAAAAAAAAAAGCAACCTTCAGCGTGCAAGGTTTAACTTCAGATGAACAATATTTGGCGTAAGTTTCAATTATCTCGGCAGCTGGACAAACTCGAGTGAGGAAAAGACTGAGACTGCACTGGGAAGTCAGTGCCGAAAAGCACTTTCACACTTAGCTTCGTGGGGAAATTGGAGACAACACATTAGCCTGAAAACTGCAGTCTGTTTTTAGAGAGCCGAGAAACTCTCCGCTGGATCAATATTTTTTCTAGTGCTGATACTTGCATATATTGGTGGGGAAGAAAGTTATGACAATTGCTGAGCCGGTGTTCCCTCTCCCTCCTGCGGGGATTTGCAAAGGGCTGAGGAAACGCGGCGCTGGGCAGCCCAGTCCCTCCCGGCCGGAGTGAAACAGGCTGCAATTATGTCTGTGTTTGTGGTAGCCCAGGAGCTGCAAACCGCCTGTAATTGCCGGCAACAGGTCGGTGTCTCTGTGGGACGGGAGCGGGGCAGGCAGCAAGAGCAGGCTGTCATTAGGGCTTGCCAGCCCTCGCCCACACCTGGGAATGGCCTGGCAGAGCTCCCCTTGCTCGCTGCAGGGCCTGCCGGGTGCCTGTCCCTTCTGGGCTATGTGGGGACCGAGCCTCCAAAAGCGTCTGCTTCGGCAGAGCCTTCTGAGATCCAGCAGCGAGTGCTGCCCAGCGCCGTGTCCCTGCTGCACATCTCCTGCTCCGCCTGCCGCTGCCAAATGCCTTCATGTGCAAGGGTTGTGATCTCCAAGCGGAAGCACGTATACTTGTGAATTCCCCGGGGATCAGGGGAGGAAGGGGAGGATTTGCATGGAAGGATGTCTCTGGAAGTGAAATGGCTGAGGCCAAGTTTAGGCTGGAAGGCGGTGGTGAGGAGGTTTTTAACCGCTGAGGGGGTCTGGAACAGATCCTCTGGGCATCTCTAGCCCCGCCTTCCCTTGTGAAAGAGGTGTCAAGGGGGATGTGAAACCCTGAGATAAGGGACTGCCCCAAGGACTGGGATGTCCCTTGTCCCACAGTCCTCCCAAAATGTTTTTGCTTTGCTCCGGCAGTCATCTTGGATTACAATTTGGGAATTGTCCAAAACAGATTTGGGAAGAACCTTTAGACAATGCATTAGGGCTTTACTGGCTGGCAGAACATCTTGGAGGAAAAATGTGCTGGCAAGAAAATTTAGACTAGTCCTGGGCATGGGCCCAGGGGTGGGAAGGAATAAAATAGGATGCTGCTGCTGGTGCAGCACACAGGAGGTGAGGAGGTGGCAGGGTTGGCTGTGCCTGCTCTCTGGTCCTTTAGGAAGCAGCCAAGATGAGCAAAATGTGCTTCTAGAGATCCAAGTGTTTTAATATCCAAAGCTTGAAGGATCCTAGGAAATACAGAAAATAGAAACCAAGTTGCTTGTAAGAGCTGGGTTGCAAGCTGGATCCCAGGGATTGCATAGCAAGCCTTTCCTCTTTGGGTCACAGGCTGAAAACCTAGCCTGGCCACAGCTCAAAGCTGTCACCACCCTGAAGGCTGGAAAACAAGTGCTGAGTCTCAGGGACATGTCCCTGGCACAGGTGTCTCCTCTGGACAGCCCTGCACACATGCCTCTGCTCGTAGTTCCCATCCCAGAAGCAGTTGTGCAATCCATATCCAACCAGCTCCCCTGGGAGGAGTGATCTCAGAAGCTTTGGGTGCAGGTTTCAGGATTTATTTCCCCTCTGTAAACGTTTGCCAGGTCTTTGGAACAAGGTCACTTTCAAACTGACTTCCCAACAAAGCTCCCTAGATGAATCAAAGCTTTCATGGACGTTGCTCCCCTACACACCAGGTCTTTGTGGTGAAGAGGGCAGCTTCTGTGCAGCAGTGTCACTGCCTGGCCCCCTCGATGGCAGGAGCAGCTCATTTTGAGGCAGCAGCCTGGTTTTATGGCAGGTCCTGCCCTGTTGCTCCATTGGGAACCCATTTCCCAAAGGCCTGCTGAGAGCTGGGGTCCCAGCTCTGCCAGAGAAGCCTCGGGGTGGGTGCTTGTGTGGCAGCTGCTCCCCAGAGCTGGCCTCTTTCCGCTGTTCCCTGGCTGCTGCTGCAGAGGAGAGGCTGAAGTGTTTATCCATTTTACTCCTCACTGTGTGAGTCAGGCTGGGTGTGTTTGGGGCAGCTCTGGCCATTCTGCAGTGACACCCCCTTGTGTGGTGGGAGCATCCTGGCCTCCAGGAATTGGGGCCCTTCATTCTGTTGCCCACACAACCAGGAGAATGGTGCACACATCCCTGGGAATGGTGCAGGAAACTGTGGGATGAAGAGGCTAAAGCTTTGCTTGAGTAGCAAAGTGCCAGTCTGAGAAACTCCAGAGTCACTAAGGACAGACAATGAAGAGCCATTTTCATCTCCCCAGCCCATCCCAGCCCAGGCCAGAGCACAACTCTGTGCTGAGAAAGGCTCTGGGACAAGAGCCAGGATACCTGGATCTCTTGCTAAGCTGATTCCTCTTGGCAGGCTCCTATCCTGCTGAACCAAGGAAACGCTGCCGGGGAGCTGGCGGGGAGGGCATTTTGGCAGCTGTGAAATGCCACCCATGTGGATGGGAATTCCCTTCCTGATACCCACGGCATTACTTCAGAGGTTGCTGGTTTGGCTAGAGCAGCCACAATGTGCTCATGGGCATGAGATGGTGCAGCCCCAGCTTTCCCCCGTGTGCCTTTCCAGAGCCCCAGCTCCAGCCTGGTCTTCTGCTGGCAACCAAGGCTGGGTGTTGGCAGGCACTGCAGCTGGGAACAAGCTCTGGGAACATCCCTAAATTTCCTGTGGGGCTTGGTCTGGTATCTGGCACTGCTGCTACCAGCCAGAGGCTGTGAGTTGCCTCATACCCTTCTCAGAGATGCTCTTTTCATACAACATGCCCAGAGTTCACCAGACCACTGGTTTGCAGTCTGCTGACCGTGACAGGGCAGTCCCACTCCAGTACAACAGCCAGCATCCTTGGCAAGATACAAGAGCTCCAGGCAGAGGGACAGACAGCTGAGCCTGCATCCCTCTGAGAACCAGAAATAAATGCACAGTCACTGCCACGCTGCAGGAGGGGAGCAGGAGCATCTCTGCTCTTGCTCACTCCCTCTGTGGTGGGAGGTGTTGGCAGTGAGAGCCGAGTTATTTATTTATTAAGATCCCACTTGTGTTGCTGCCTGAGGCTGCTGGTCTCTGTGCTGGAGCTGTGGTGCTTGCGTGCTTGCAGGAAATGGAAAGACTGCAAGCTATGAAACAGGAGTACATACATGAAAACACTGTGAGTTTGGCAGTGGTGGGGCTGGAGAGGGCATGAGGGCTCACAGGCACAGATGTCCCTGCCCCAAACACTGAGCAGAAGGAACCCTCCTGAGAGCCAGAGGAAGGTGGGTGTGCACCAGCTGCGCATCCTGAGTCCAGTCTCCAGCCGTCTTGCTGCAGCACTCGTGTGCTGAGCCCTCTGTGATCCCTGACATGCTGTGGCTGCAGGAAACCCTGCAGGCTGTTCCAGAACACGGCTTTTAAGTCAGATCAGCCCAGCAGTGCGGTTTGCAGCCCAGCTGTGCGCAGCTGGCTCGGCGCAGCCAGGGGATGGGAAGACGTGGGCGGGAGCGTGGCGAGGTGGGAGTCTCGCCAGCTGTCCTCAGCACAGGGAGCCTCAGAGCAGGCTGGGCGTGTCAGCCTGCCCTCAAATTCCCAGCACACAAGCCCTTTTCTGTGCCCCCTCTGCCCTCTTCCCCTGGCCCTGCTGGCACCTGCAGCCAAGGGCGGGTGGGAGCCTTGGCATGTGGCTCCCTGGGGACTCAACCTTCACCGACTGCAGGCTCATGAATCCCACAAGGCCAGCCCTTGGCCACAGTGTCTGTGCTCTTCTGCAGAGTGATCAATCATATTTTCCAACAGAGTTCCTTTTCCTTGGTATTAATCAGTCCAAGAAAGCAGCCTGGACTGATCGCTGCCATTGAGCTTTCTGCTAAATTTACCAGCTGATCACCACCTCTTCTCTTCATGCCATGAATTGGCAGCAGGCAGTGTGTTGTGTAAACTTCACGTTATCCTCAAAACTCTGGCAACCGCGATGATGCAGCAGGAAAATATTTGCAACCTTTGGGAGGTGCTGCAACAGGCAGCCCTGCCTGGCACTGGGAAGCTCTGCTGAGGGCAGGCAGGCCAGGAGTTGTGTGCCCCACCAAGGGTGGGGACAGATGTCTCAGCCTCCCTGGTCTGACCAGGTCCTGAAGCCCTTGGGACACCAGGCATTTCCCCTTGCCAAATAGGACTGGTCACAACTTGCCAGCCCTCCCATTTCCATTATTCCTGTATCCATTTATTCAAGAAAACATGGGATACTTCATGGTGCAGTGCTTTCCTACTACAGAGTGGAGCCTTTGCAGCGCCAGCATCTTTCTTGATGTGTAAGTAGATGGACTCTGATAAATCCAGGGTACAATGAATCATTTGCACTTGGTGCCTGATCTCCCTGGTGTCTTTAGTTTTTAGTTTGGCAGCCTTATGGAGAGAATTAGCCTATCTCACAAATATTGAAATGTATACATAATCTGAATCCTGTAAAATCAATATTCATTATTCCAGGTGACAACAGAGCTCAAATTAGTCCTTTAGCTGTATCAAGAGTATCAGGATGATCACATGTTACTCGGATTAGCGACTCCTGCAGCCGCATGGCTTCACCCGCGTGGGCAGGGCGGCAGGGCACGGTGCTGAGGTGCGTGGCCAGGAGGATCCAGGAGCGGATCCCGCCCTGCCTCCTGCCCGCGGCAGCCCTGGGAGCCGCCTCAATTGCGCCAGAGCCCAGCCGTGGCGGCAGGTGAGGTGATGGGGCGGCGTGCCAGGGGGACACAGGGACGGTGGATTTTTGTTTGTTTTTCTGCCCAGGGCAGGCAGTGGGAGGAGGGGATTTGAAATCCTCGGTTAGCACACTTTGACAGCAGCGCAGGGTGTGTGCTAGAATGGAATGGTTTCTCCCTTATTTTTCTTTTCCTGCTTGCTGATGTGTAGCCAAAGCTCCCCATTAGCGCTTTGGCCGTTGACAGGTGTTAGTAAGGGGTTGGATTTTTGGAAAACTCCTGTGCATTTTCCATTTGCTTTGTCTGGTGCATGGCTGCACATGTGCTGGCCCAGAGCTGTGTGCGTGCCCTGGTGCCAGAGATCGTGCTGGAGAATCATCCTCATGTGGGCTAATGTGAGATCTCTTGCGAGCTAGTCAAGAATTGATGTGTTACTAATTGCTGTAATAGAAAATATTATCCTTTAGAGGATGTTGTTGTTTTATAAACAAGGGGATAATTTACAGTTCAATTGCTTAAATCATACGTTAATTGCTATGTGTAATGAATAAATACATTTGCAAGTACATTTAATTTGCACAGTTTCCAGAAGTCTAGACATTAAGATCATTATTTGATAAGTAATCTGGAATGTCGTATGAAATGACATTTATTTTCACATGATGAAATATCCTGAAATGAGATTTTGAGATCCTTGTCCTTCCTTCCCTGCAATGAAGGGCAGTGCTGTCATCGGCTGCCTCAGAAATGTGTCCAGGCTGCCTGGGAACACAGGGGAAGGCAGGAATCCTCCAGGAGCGACACAGAGTAGAATAGCAAACTTAGTTTTATGCAGATACAAGTTTCTAATATTACAGAATGTAAATAGGTAATATAGAGCCAAAAATGGGGGATGTCTGCAGCAGCCTGGGAGGCTTCACATCAGTGCTAACTGATGGCAGGATGGCTGTGGGGTTCTGAGGAGCATAGGGAGTACCTGAGGAGGTGAGTTGGAGTATTGGTGATGAAAGGGAGGCATTAGTGCTGCTGCCTGGGCACTGCTGAGAGCTCAGCCCAGTGTGAGGATGCAAGCAGAAGCAGCAGCAAATAAACCCAGCAAAGGGGGCTTTTGCAGCCTGCTGCTGGTCACACATGCCCGGTGGCTGTTGCTTGCACCACGGGAGGCTGCAGGGATCTGTGCAGGAATGTGTGTCCTCTTCTCCAGGGAGCGAGGAGCCCTCCCTGCTGCTGCCTGCTGCTGGAGCTGGGGCTGGCTGCTGCTGCCCAGAGTAAGAGGCCCTGCAAACAGAAGGCACCTGTGCTTCAGTTGCTGATATTGAATAATCTTGGGCTACTGGTGCCCTTTCGCAGGCCCATATCTTTATTGGAGGCTGTTAAAGCCAAACCTCCCAACAGCAATAACATGACTACAAAGCATTCTAAGAATAAAGTACGTGGGAATAGGGGAGATACTGAGATCCCAGCCAATTTCAGTACAATACAAGTCTGAAGTACCTTATAAAGTTAACAAGTCACATTTAAATGTATACAAGGCTCAGGAGCATACAGGAAACAGGATTGGCCAAACCTTCGAAGGCCCATCGTTGTCTTTCAAAAAGTCCACTGAAGGCTCATGCCATAAAAAAGGTGTATTCACATGGCTGATACAGTGATAAACCTGGTGGAGAAATGCCAGCAGCCAGAATGGGCAGGGATGCTCCCTGCAGGGATGCTATGGTGGCCCAGCCCCTTGTTACAGAGTGCTTTGCCCTGCTCTCCCTGTTGCTGCACCACAATAAAAGAGGGTTCTTCTGGTGTAAATCTGGGGAGTGTTCAGCAGGTGACTGGCTCCAAGGCAAGAAGTAACCCTTGTCCCTGGCTTTATGACAGGTCATCCAGCCTCTGCAATCTTGCTGCAGAGCAAGAGAGGTAAAAAATTAGCTCTCCTGCCTTGCCCAGCACCATCTTCATCACGCTCCTGAGCAGCACAAGCTGCAGCCAGGAGTGCAGCACATTGTGGTGGCTTCCCTGTCCCCTGTGATATGAACACCCTGGATGCCACAGACAGGAGAGGACAAGGAAAGAGCTAGGAGAGACTGCTTGTGCTGCATGCCAAGGAGCTTGTCCCTGCTTTCTCAGAGCTGAAGACACCTGTGGGTTAGAAGAGCTTTCTGTAGGCACCTGGAGAACAGTTTGTGAAGTGTTACAACGTGAAAACTATGCCCAAAGGTCCCAAGCCTGCTCCTGTTTAGCTTCCTTGAGTACTGGATTAAGAGCCAAATGTGGTCATGAAATGCCAGAGACCCAGAGCTCTTTCAGCCTGCCTGAGTGGTGTCAATGTGGGAAACTTACATGCCTCATCTTTCCTTCTCCTGTGTGTTATTTGTGTTTAGCAGGCTGTATTCTGCCTTCATCATGTGCATCGTGTGTTTATACATTTTACACATCCATTTGGAAGCAAGAACCGGTGCCACAGGACTTACCAACCAGCCACGCTCTCTAGCTGAGCACCCAAGCAAGCTGCATTGCAAACCATCCAGAGACTGAAATAGAATGGCAGAAAAGTCTCAGGAAAATGCCCTGCTACAAAGACATTGGAAAATCAAGGTTGTTTCATGACTTGTTTGTGAGCAGGAAGCAAAACCAACCTGATTTGGTGCCTCTGAAGAGGCCAGCAGAACTGGGATGCATGTTGCAGGACTTGGCGTGCAGGAATTCATGAACCATAAGGCCTTGTCAAAACTAATTTTTAAATAAAATGCAGTATCCTAGCAAAACACATGCCTGAGACTTAAACCAAAACCAAAGTACAAAATGTGGTGTTTAAAGGCTGGGTTCCATCTCAAGTGAATGAATAGAAGCCACATGCATTCATCTGAGATCAGATTTTGTTGTGATCTGAAGTTGTGCTCGTGGAGGCTGCAGTGAGAGCGGGCAGAGGAAGTCTTCTTCTCCTCCTACAATCCTGTGCACAAGATCAGCCTTTCTGCACTTTCCAAGTGAAAAGGTTTCTGACACCAACCCTAGGCTCCCCAGGTGTTGGATGGAGCATCCCAGGGCTGCTCAGCTGCTTGCTCCACACTCTGTGCAGGCAGCAATGAGGCCACTTCCACCAGCCTGAAAACCTGGTGCAGACCTGCATCTCTCTCCCCTTGCTGCCCACTGTGGGTTTGGGACTGTGAGCTCCCAGTGACACCACTCTGTAGCAAGTGTCCTGCAAAAGAGCCAGTATTGAGGCTTAACCTTTATTAATTGCGGAGAGGAAGAAATAATGCTGGCAAAATATTGTCAAATACTTCAAATTAATGATTAATTCTAGATGGAGTGATACTGTTTGATGTGGTCTTTGCTGGTTTAAACAGGAGAAGGGTGATTCACTCTAAAGGAATTTATAAAAACACAAGTATTTGCTCATGGACAATAAATACTGGGGCAGATAAAAAGGGGGATGAAGTGTTGTGATAGCAACTCTGCTTGAGAAAACTTTTGACCTTCTCACATCTTAAATCAATGGCCCCCCCTCCCTTGCTTTCCTCCAGGCCTGCTCTGGAGGCTGAGGGAGCGGGGTACGTGGGAGCACACCAGGCTTGCCCTGGGCTGTGTTGCTGGCAGGTCCCCCCTGTTTCCCTCTTGTTCCCACGGGGAGGACAGGGCGCCCGCCGAGGGGCACAGGGCAGCACCCGACAGCAGTTTACACAATCTGTGTACACAGCCTAATCTGTCAATTTGCCTGTTGTAAAAGTAGGCGCATAAACCTGGTGCTGGAGCTGCTGTGGTTCACAGGGCTGCTCCACCTGGGAAGCTGAGATTTACACTGTCCACTGTGAGCGAGGCATCCCCTCCCATCCCACCCCAGCCCACCCTGTCCCCTCCCAGTGCAGACAGGCAGGTTGGCCAGGAGGGCTGGCTGCAGGCAGCAGAGAGCCCACGAGCAGCCCAGGGGGAGCGGCAGCAGAGGTGCTGCGCCTGCCCCACGGCGCCTGAGAGCCATCGGGTGGGTACCTGAGGGAGGGAGGGAGCTTGCTATCTACCTTTCCCGTGGGAATATGATGCAGCTGAGATAACCTCCAGACCTTGCTGGGACTCTGCCAGTGTCATTAAAGTGTTGACATCTGCTGATTACCCAGACATGATGCTGGTTTTATTGAGACAAGATTAGCCACTCGCACTTTGAAGGGAGGCTGGGCACACACGGTAACTGGCTGTCCCCTGTCAGGAAGGGCTTCAGAGCCTTTTCCATTCTTGTATTTTTTCTTTATGAAAATCTATTTATGCCCTAAAAAAAACAGCATATGAGTGAGGGCACAAAGCAGGTAGAGCAAAGTCCCTGAGCTGGTGTCCAGCCTTTCTATGTCTGTTGTGGGTTAGGCAGCAGTGCAGGGTGGCCCTGGTCACATCACCTGTCAGTGTGGGGCTGATGGAGCAGAGCTGATACCCACAGAGGGGCTGAGCCCCTGCCTGCAGCCATTCCCGCAGCATCGCCTCGCAGGCTGTCAGCGAGCCTTTCATCACAGCCCCTTCTGACACCAGCCTTTCCAAAACACCTGAGCTCCTCGTGGTCCCTGTGCTCATAACACTTGGAAGTGACAGCAGCTTCTGGTTCCAATTAACCCAGGGGCAGTTTGGGGACTATCTGATTGCACTGCAGTGGAGGGGAGAGGAGAAAGAGCCTTTCTGGGAAGCAGCGATTGAGTGTGTGGGTTAAGAACTTCTGAAAAAAGCAGATGGTTTCTCTCTTTCCTTCCTCCTTCTTTTCCTTGTCTTTTTTTTCCCTGAATTCCACTAAACAGACAACCCAACAGCACATTTTTCACCATCAAAGCTTTGCTGAAGGGAATTCTCCACTGCCATTTCATTTTTTCCTTATGTTCACAGATTGTAAAGCAAACGGCCTCTGGAGAGCAGGGAGGGCAGATCTGTCCCAGGGTGACAGCAGAGGACTGGCTGACATCCTTGGGGCACGACAGGCTCTCCCTGCCAGCTGGCAGCCAGGGGAAGCGAACACACATCTGACTTGGGATGCTGGGTGACAAACATGGCACTGCAGCTGGCACCTGCTGACACTAGAATCTGGGCCACAGGGATTTACCAAGGTCCATAACCTCTGCCTTGGACACCTGCACAACGTTAGCAACTGTGAGCAGAAGCTGCAAGCAGTAGGGGAAAGCAAGCACCAGTTCCTGGGCTGGACCCACTAAGAGATGCTGTCCTGGGAGGAGATGGACTCACAGGTCAGCAGAGGCAGGTCCTACCTGGAGCCTTCCTCCCCCAGCCTTCCCACAGTCACACCACAGCCAGAGATCCCAAATATTATGTCTCTGGGAGAAGCAGGGAGGGAGGAAGCTGTAATCCGATGAAATCCCAGCCCACACTGTGCCAGTCCTTTAAATTACTCTCACATGCAACATGTTCAATGCCTGTTGAAAGAAAGGTGGTTAAAGGAGGAGATGTAAATGGAATATAAGCTTGAAGGGCAGATGGGGTTTGGAGGGTTCTGTCTTGTTAATCCGAGATCTGTTTTTTAAGACCATTTTTAGACCTGGCAATGCAGCTGATTGCTGCCTGCTGTGGTGCCTGGCAGCACTGGTGTGCTGTGGGAAGGGGCTCTTTGGAAAGGAGGAGTGAGGATTCAGCAAGCAGCTGCAGCACAGGGAGGGACATGGCAGCCAGTTGTGCTTGGAGGGCTGGAGGATACTCTGTTGGCTCTGTTCTCCTTCCACCAGTGACTTGGACACAAAAGGGGAGCATTTTCTTGCAAAATATGCTTCCCCAGCCAGGAAAGTGAGATGTGGAGGCCAATGTGGGGCCAGGAGCTCCTGCCTAGTCCCCTGGCATTGGAAGGTGGCGGACAACATGCTTGCTACACATGCATGGCTGAGTCAGAGGAAGAAAACATTAGAAGAGAATGGCAAAACTGCTGGCAAGACAAATGGGACTGAAATGACCACTGGGACTGAGGATCCAGAGCAAATCCCAGCCAGAGCAGTCACAGTCAGAAAATAACCTCATTGCTCATTGAAACGTGAGCCACATGTGAGAGGGACAGGCCAGCATGGACTGGCATGGACAGGCATCCCTTGCCCTGTGTCTCCATCACCTTGGTCACCACTGCTCACACAGCAGCACAAGCCTGCTCCTTGCTGTAGGCTGGAGGAGGAGGAGGAGGCGCTGGTGAGGAGCAGCCAGCCCCATGGGGTTTGTCACTGGTAGGTGTTGTCCTTGTCACCTCTGATATCAGCTCTATGCCTTGAAGATGTCCTTTGCCTAAGGAAAAGCTGCTTCCAGCCAAAAGGCTCCAGACCCAGGACAGTGAATGGCAGCAACCCTGGATTAGGATGTGGGTGCACTGAAGGGATGGTGCCACCCCACGCTGTGATGCTGCTGGTAGTGCAGAGCCTGAGCCCTGAGCTGGGCCTGTCCCCACCTCCTGGGGCTCCAGAGTTGCTGACCCAAAGTTGGCAGATTTTAGGTGAAAGCAGGCTATTTTTGAAGGTGCTTCAACTCCACTCCCTACATGTTATAGGGATGCCCAGTGAAAACAGGGATACTTCTCACTTTCTCCCTGCTGCACCCCAGGAACCATCCAGCCCCCACTGAACGGGGAGTGGGGTCCGTGGGAAGAGGACACCCGTGGGGCTCGCTGGAGCCCGGTGGGGCAGGAGCCAGCCCAGCCAGAGCTGCTGGGTTTCGCACCCGCCCGGCTGCGGAGCCGCCCGCTCCCTGCGCGCCTGCGAGGGTCAATTACCGCGATTACTTCAAGGAGTCAAACCGGCTGCCGGCAGCGCCGGGGAAAATCTTTGTTTCCCGTTTGGCTTTGTCAAAGGGAAGGAAAGAAGTGCCTGGGCATGCGGCGGGGGGTGAAAGAGCCTCTGCTGCACGAAGGGCAGAAGTCAGAGGGCGGCTGGGTGTTTGCGGGGGAGGAGGCTGCCCCGGGGACAGCTGCCCTGTTCTGCCGGTGCCACCGAGCAGCGCCTGGGGCTTGGGCAGCCTCCAGCATCCTTGGTCACTCAGAAAGGGCCTGTAAACAGCCCAGTGATTGTAGAGAGAAGCAAACCAGTCAGTGGTGGAGACAGCCTTTAAAAGTGAACGTGAAACCTTGGCAAGTTAAAAGTAAAGTCACAATAAAAGGAATTTAAAAGTCTGTGGAAGAACATGCAAAAGGTATTAAAACCTGAAAATAAACATATTTGCATAAATGCCAGGAGCAGGAAGCCAGCCAACAAGCTGGTGCAGGTTGTGAATGATGAACAGAGCACCCAGGGAAGGCAAAGCCACAGCAGAAAAGCTGAGTGGTGGCTTGAGAATGCTCAGACAGTGCCTGTCACCCTTCCTGCAGGGCTGTGCCAGGGCCTGTCCCACAGCATGGGCTTGCTGGAGATGTCTTCCAACAAAATGAGGGGCTACAGGTGGAACACATGGGGGACGAGGCAATGCCAGCCCAACTGGTGGTACCCAGCTTTTCCTGGCAGCCTAGGGCAGAGGGTGGGGAAGGAAACATGAGCTGCAGCCAGAGGGGCTCAAAGGATCTCACGGGCAATTTGGGAGAGCTCATCTATAACAGATCTGGGTCAATGCAGCACTTAGGGGAGACTCAGCACCACCTTGCAGGAGGAAGCCATACCTCACAAATCAGCCAGGTCACCAAGCGTGGGGAGCAGAGCAATGTGCTGGCCATGGAGCAGTGACACTTCCAAAATGTTTTGGTTATTTTGCCTTGGCACCTCTCCAAAAGGCCTTATGCCCAATGGGCTGAAGGGACATTCTCCTTGCATGAAAAAACAACTGGTTAAAAGACTTACAGACAGCAAAAGTAAAGCTGGCTGCTGAGGGAGACCTGGCATCAAACTGGAACAGTGAAGTCATGTTGAGAATATGTCCAAAACAAGGAGGAGGAAGCCTTTGCCATCATCAGCACTGCTCAGCTGTGAAACCCTTGGCCACAGGCTGTAGTGGCAGCCAAAAGCACAAAGCGGGGAGAGCTGCACCCACTGATGCTGAGTCTGTCTGACACAAGTGCAAGCAGCTGAGACAGAGCTCACGCACACCTGAGCTCCTCTGTTCCCCCAGTACCTGCCACCTTCACTGCAATTTGGCAATTCTTGGCCTGGAAAAAGGGTGAAAGAACCAGGATACCAGACCATAAGGCTGAGCTGAGCTCACAGAGGCACTTTCTGAGATGCAAAGGGCCAGGCAGGAAGCTGTGTCTTGGTGCTTTGTTTTCCACATTTCTGCCAGGCAGAAATGCTGCCCTGCCCACCACTGCTACCTCCACTGTGCAGCGCCTTCACCCCTCCCTGACTTTTATGAGCAAGGATTGACCAAGATTTCCTCTGCCACATTGACAAATACCTTGAGTCAGGAAGAAAAAGAAGCTGAACCTGTCTCTACATTGCACACTGGCACGATGTCATAGGCTCATGCAATCAATGGTTTTGGTTGGAAGTAACCTTGAAGAGGTTCCAACTCCCCTGCCACCAGCAGGGATGCTGCCCACTAGATCAGGTTGCTCAAAGCCCCATCCAGCTTGACCTTGGACATTTCCAGAGATAGGGAAGTGTTATGGGTGTCTGGACAGCATCTGCTGAGTGCACAGCCTGGAGCTCCTGCAAGGAGAGGGATGCACCAGGGCAGCAGGACTCGTCTGTCAAGGCAACGCCTTCGTCAAAGTGAGGTTCTTTTGGTGCAAAGCCATTTGCTGCCTATCTGGCTGGCCAGCCCTGCTGCTGTGAGCCTGGAGCAGTGGCAGGAGAGCTTAGCACCTTCCACAGCTCCGGACCAGAATCCAGCCCCCCAAGGTCGCTTGTGCCCGCGGCGAGCAGCCTGGCCAGCGCCCGTGCCCGGCACCCTGCCACCTGCCCGGTGCTGGCGCCCCGCACGCGAGGCCGGGGGCAGGGGCTGGCCGCCGGCATCGTTCACCCTCCAGGGCGCGGGCCTGGGGTGGGATTTGTGGAGATTATGCCGGAGGAATTACAAAGGAACAGACTTTCCCACAGACGCTTCAATCGCTGCCCTGAGAAAGTGTGTGAGCTGAGGCAGGCTGCCTGCCTCACGGTGCTTTGGGGAGCGCACAGGAACAGCACACACGGTTTTTAATAATTAAGTAACTTTAATTGTCCTGGGAAAGCAGCGCTTGCCTTGGGGCACTCTGCGCAAACTCATAATTAATGTTACCAGGAGAGATTACGGGAAGGAGAACTGAGAAATGATTCACTTTTGCTTTTTAAGCCTCTCCGTGTTAAAGCTGTATTATCCCCTGGTTTAAAGCCTCATTTAGCTGTGAAGAAAGCCAGTGTGCTCATGGGGGGAGGTGGGGAGAGGCAGGCAAAGCACCCTGACAAATTACAAACAGCCGCGCCAGGCTCCACCACCAGCCCTGGCGGGATGGGAGCCGGCGGCCAACACAGCTGGGAGCATCCCGGGTGTGCAGAGCAGCAGCGTGGTGGAGAGCCCAGAGGAGGGAAGGATGCTCATCACCAGCCCTGCCCGAGGCTGGCATGTGTGTGTAATTCCCACGTGCACCTTCTTGCTTGAGGGCTCCAAGGCAGCTGCCAGCACAGGAGTTGCCAGACAGTACCAGGACAAAGACTGGTCTCTCCCAGTATCCCCAGTGCACCAGAGGGCTAAATCCTGGGAAGCCTGAATTTGGCAAAGTGAGAGTTCTTCCTTGGAGTCAGAGGGTGACAAGCCCTTTGTAAATCTGATTTATTCCAAGTGAATAAAATGGGCATTTAGCACCCTGAACCTGGCTACACTCCTCTGCCATAGCCTGCTCCCAGCCCTCCAGGGATCGGTGCTTTCCTGTGGCAGCACGTCACCACCTTAGCTGTGCAGCAAGCAGGACACACGCAGCAAGGGCAGACAGAGTCCTTGTGTTGGGACATGCCTCAAGCATGTGCCCAGATGTCTCTGAGCCCCCCAGAGCTCCCAGCCCTCCTCCCCGGGCAGCTGCCTGCCCCTCTGGGTGTGCTGAGCAGGGGGGGTTCATTCAGCTCAGCAGTAATGCTGATGCTGAGCCGAGCCCCACGGGGAGCCCTGTGGACAGGCACTGCCAGTGCTGCACAAAGAGGTGGGCAGTGAGGGAGGGATGCAAATCCTTCCCGGGGTGTGCGGTGCCTGGGATCCGTGGTGCTTGCTGGTGCGTTTCACCCACTTTAAAACCAACAACCTATTGGACTGGAGCGCCTCTTTTCTTTCTTTTTTCCTTTTCTGTTTTTTTTTTCCCTTCCGCCCAAAGCAAATCATTGGACTCACGCAGGACACAAGGTATTTTACTCTATAGAAATCCTTTTTTCAGGCAACTATGTCAAGAATGTTTTCATACTTTGGGCTGGATGGGAAAAAAAAGGGCTTAATCCCCTGAGATGGTTATTTCTCTGAAAACAGACATGCAAATGCTGGACTTGTCAAACCTTAAAATGTTTTCTTTATTCAGGGAATTACTGCCTGCCTGCTGAGCCCGGGTAATGCTGACAGGCTAAGCCCGGGGCCTTGGCAGCAGAGCATGCAGAGTGTGGGAAAGGGCGGCTGAGGCACGCGCCAGATAAGATCATACAATAAATGATACAGCCCTCCGGAGCACACGGCCACTTTCATATGCAAACAGGCCTCCCTGTACACACACACACACACACACACACACACACACACACACACACTCTCACACACACTGCCCAGGCAGGAGGCAGCACCCTCCTGCACGCCCAGGCAGACGCACCTGCACACGCATGCACACGGCTGCAGGGCTGGCTGCATGCAGGGAGATGCAGGGGGATACAAGACAGGTTTTGCTCAGGCTAGTGAGCATCCCAGGTGCTGCAGGAGGGGAGATCTTCACACTGACCCATGGTCTCACCAGGCACATTCCCCGATTGTCCTGTCATGCCTCAGTAGTTGCGTTTTGGTGCTGCTGGTGACCAGGCTCTTGCTGCACCTGGGGCATGGTGGCTTGGAGGCTCTACTGGAGCCCTGTGAGTAAAGGAAAGTCATCATCTAATAACTTGGTTACTTCTTTCTTCCACCTGTGGGGTAAAACCTGGAAACAGAACTCAAATGGCTTAGAAAATGACAAAGATGATCCAAAATGCACAGGACTTTTAGTTGCATTCTTTTAGCTGTTGTGTTGTTTCGGACCTAAGTGAGGCTTTTTGGTACACATGCCTGGCGCTCTGCAAAGCAGCCACATATTCTGCCCTCTGGCAGGGCTTCATTTCTAAAGAGAAGCAAAGAGCATGATGCCACTGATAGGAGAAGCAGGACTGATGGTGCCATGCTCCTGCTGCCCATGGAGGCAGCGCCAGCTTTCCCCCAGGCATGCACAGAGCCCTCACTTGAGCCATTTTTGCTTTCTTTGCAGTGTGCAAACCTGATTCAGCCGGGAGACGGGCGGGCAGGAGGCCGGCGTGAGCCTCCCTCAAGCTCTAAGTGTGGCACCTGCACATTTATTTTAACGACGTGGTGCCTGGCAGAGCCGCTGTCATGGGTCACAGTGCTGGTGGGTCACACAGCCAGCCACAGCTAATGACCCGTGTGCTGGGGTGGGAACAATGACTCTGAGCTACTGAGAGTGCAGCCAAAGCCACCGTGGGAGGGAGCTGCCACAGCAGCAGCATTTGGAGCCAAAACGGGCTCCCTCAGGGGGCCAAGTGCCACCCCAGAGCAGTGCTGGCACCAGCCCAGGCCCCCTATTGATGGCCATGGTCATCCTTTCCTGTCCCACCATGGCAGCATGTCCTGCTCTGACACCACCACCCACTGGTGCTAGGTTCTGCTGGGACATGTTTTGCAGGGTGCATCACTAAATTAATCTCAGCACAGTTCCTCCTAACCTGAGCTTAACTTTTGACATGGTTACAGTTGTATTTTTAGGGCATGCAGGAGCCTGAGTGCGGGGGCAGAAGGCTGCTGAGCACACGAGGGGTGGCAGAATAGGTGGTCGGTGATGGATGGCTGCCCTGTGCTCCTCCAGAGCCCTGCACACTCACAAATCACAGCTCCTCACTCCTCACTGCTCTCAAGGTAGCTGGGGAAGGGAGAGAGCCACGGTGGGGGGGGTCCTGGCATCTTACTCCCGGCTTAATACGGTGCATTCACACAGATAATCTGTCAAGGAAAAAATGAGCCAACAAGCTATCTATTCTTGTCTGTGCTATTTTCCCATGTCAGAAACAGGCTGGGCTGAAAAATGTAGGTTTCCCCTTTCATCTTGCCTTTCAGAGCCCCTGAACAAGATGCCTTTCTTTGCCAGCACTCGCCGAGGAGATCTTGCCTCGAAGAGCAGAAAAAGGGGCTTTCTTTTTCTTTCTTTCTTTTTTTTTTTTTTTTTTTTAATATCTGTGCCCAGGCTGTGCCAGTACCAGGGATGTAGAGTAGCTTTTATTTTCTTAGGGAAGGGAGGGTGCTGTGCTGATCTCCTCCTTGAGCTCCCACTGTTGTTACTGTTTCCACTAAGCTGAACTAGGGTTGACAACAAATACTTCCCTTCCACATTTTATTTTTAACATGAAAAGAAGTGCCTGGGAAGGCAAAAATAACATTTCCCCAGGTGGGAGGCCCCGGTGAGCGAGAGACACATGATGAAATGCCGCTGCATCCTCCCCTCAGCTGTGTGATGCCCACACATCAGTTCTGGACACTCAGCAGCACCCATCCTTTCACGAGTGCCACCATCCTGCTGTGCCTGTCTCTTCCATACCCAGTGGGTCCAGCAGGGATGCCTGTCCCTGCTAGCCAGGCATGCTGTGGTGCAGTCTCCTCTCCCCCCATCCATGGGGTGACAGGGAGCATGAGAGGCAGGCAGAGGCACTGCACACCTCCAGTTTACAAGGTGGTGGCAATCCTTGCCCTCCTCTGGCTGGGCATCTTGGGCTCACATGCCCTTTTCATACATTTGCTTTGGTCTAATAAAAGTGAGAAATGTGTTTTTATAGGCGTTGTGGTCTGTCTTTCATTAATCACATTTCTTTGCATTCTTGTTGGTTTGTTCTACTTCAGTGACTGGCAGTGGCCACCAGCTCTCCAGCTGCGTAGGCTGTTCTGCTGGTGCTGGGGTGTGTTTGTTGATTTATGGAAGTGGTTTTCAAAAAATAATATTTGAAATGGCCAGGTAACAGCCAAGTGCAGGGAGAGGACATATCTGCAGCACTTGTATAACAGTGATCCAGCTATGTGATTTCTTGTAAAAGCAAATAGTTTAAAGGGTCTTAGGCTGTTCTGCTTCCTTCACAATTTTGAGAATTTTGAAAATGGTGGTCTTCTTTACTATGATTTCCCTGACCTGGGGATCACACATGGCAAACAAATAAATCCTTTGTGAGACCCAGTTAGTTATTGGAGCCTACATTTTTAATTGTTTTTGTATGTATCCTTTAGAATGAAGAGATGGATGCTCTTCCCTCCTCCCAGTGCAGAAAAATGGAAAGTCAGGCTCTATCCCCAAGACTTGCAGGAGTCTGTCCACTCCAGTTATCAGTGCTAGAGACCTGGTCCTTACAGCCAGCTGTGACACACATTCTTGCTCAACTTCTTTTCCCCTCAGCTTTTCTTGGCGGTTTTGTGAAGATGAGCAGAAAGAGGAGACAAAGCTCTGAAAGCAAATGCTCTTTCCCTGGAGGATGCCTAAGCATCCTGGGGACTAAGTCCCCAGTCACTCAGTGTGTTTGGTTCCTGCCATCTGCAATGAGGACAGGGGCAGGAACTCCTGCAGGGAATCCTGCAGAAGAGATGGCCAAAAGCTCAGGCTGCTGCAAGCTGCAGCAGCAGTGCCTGCTGAGCCTCGCTGGTGCCTGAGTGCAGGGCCAGCACCACTCCCACCAGAGAGCTGTCAGAAGGGCTGGGGATGTGCTTCTCCACCAAAATACTTGTAAGGCAGGGCTGCTGGAAGGAACCACAGGGAAATAGGGATCAGACAGAGCAGGCAGCTAATTGGGAGGAGCGAAAATACATAGGTAAGATAAAAGAGAATGTTTGCATTGTCTGGAATCCCCAGGCCATCCCAGGTTTGCCTCCAGCTGTTTGGTGAAAAGCCCTTTCCAGCCTTTGAGAAGGTCATGGTTAGTCTGGAATTAAACAAAATGAGCAAGTGAAGGCGAGCAGGCAGGAAGGCATGAAACCAGCTCCTTTGACTTTGGGAGGACTGGGAAACTTGTAAATGCAATTGCTTGTGGTGGTATAGCACTCAGATTGCCACAGCTTTTGCATGACAGTACCAAGACACCCCACCTAAGGCTGGAGCAGCTCCAGGCTCTGGAGAGAAGAACCTGTGGCCTGAATACACAAACAGGAGTGGAAACAGGCAAGAGAGGACTTTCCCACAGGCAGAGTGGGGCAGAGCTGGAGCCGCCATCGCCCCAGTTAAGGCCGTGGCCACCAGCTGCCTTGCCCTGAGGGCCGGCTCAGGGCTCAGCTGTGTAAACCTGTGGGGACCTGGGCAAGAGCTGGATGAGCCAAGGAACTTTTGGGAGCTCAACATGTAATGTCAGTGGGAGCCTGGCAGGGCTTTGAGATGTGACATAGGACAAAGACATCTGGGCAGCATGATGTACTGCCAGCTCACTCAAGTCTTTATCCCTGCTGCCAAGCAGAGTACCTTGGGACATGGAACACTTTAGTCCTTAAACCTCAGCCTGGGAGTCTCCCCTAAGAGAGGGAAGGGGGAGGCAGGCAAAGGCAAGGTCATCCTCAGCCTCTTCCTTCCTCCCACGAAGTTGGGCAATGGTGGAATGCAGCAGGGACCATGACGTGCCTGTCCTTGCTTTGGGCTGCCAGAGGAAAGGGACTGAAGCCACAGGTGCTCCATGGGAATGAGCACTGCAGCCTCTGCAGGGTTGGGAAACTGATGTTATCACAAGGGAGGGTTCACCTCATCAGAGAGGTGAGGATCAGCTCCCCCCAGCCCAGCCCCCCAGCCACTGCCCCAGGCCCTGTGCCAGCTCTGCGGGATGGAGGCCCCGCTGGAGGCGGGCTGGGAACCACCTGGACTGCTCCAGCAATGCCAGTCACAGCACACTGTGAATCACCAGCCCGGCGTGCAGCCCGATCCTGCACCTGGCAGGAGCTGGGTACACCTGGTACACCTCATTTCCTGACACAAGGGCCTTTCCCTGAGCAAGGGCAAGGGCTTGGAACAGTCTCCTGGCTGCAAGGCAGGGCTGGGAGCAACTGGACAGCTGAGGCCCTGGAAGATACTTGCCTGGGCCTCCTGGGAACCTGCAAAGTGTTTCTATGGGCTTGGAAACTCAGACTCCCAGCCTTGTGTGGAATGAGGTTCTGAAGTCAGCACAAATTAAAAAAAATACCCAATGCATGTGAATAAAAGCTTATGTGAGGGAAAACATTGCCTGCAAAGAGGGCTCAGACCCTGGGCAGCTGCTCCTCTACTGCCCTTCTAGGAGCATGTGGGAAGACCCTTCCTTTCCCCACCAGGATCTCATCTGACACCTCTCTGGGTGCTGTGTCGAGCTGCCCCAGCATCCACGGGTGCCCTGGGACACTGCCAACCCTCTGCACCCCTGCCTGGCTCCCCGGGCAAGCCGGCCAGCCTGCCTGGGAAGCGAGCCTGCTGCTTGGCAGGAACAGCTGTGCTGCTCTCCAGGCTCCAGCGCTTCCCCCCGGGCACCAGCCCTGGCCCATGCAGACCCACCTGTGCTCGGGGACCGCCGAGCGACACCAGGGCTGCCGGGGCAGCGCGGGCAGGTGCCGGTGCCGCGGGCAGGGAGCGTGGGCTGCCGGGCACGGCGCCGCGGGCCGGGCAGACAAAGGGGAGCCAAGCCCCCAGGGGAAGTCTTGGATCAGAGCCTGTCCCAGAGTGTTAAGCTGTTCGCACAAAGCTCCTTGAGCCCAGGCTGGCTCTGCCCCCTCCGCTGCCTTCTCCCTCTGCGGGCAGGGCTGGTGCCAACGTCGGAACCTGCTAATCAGTAGCTACAGCAGCCGCAGCCTCCCTCAGGCCTCCCAGCCTCCCTTCCCTCCCTCCCGCCTTGACTGCCGGCCAAGCGCGGCCGAGCCTGCCGGCGCAGGAATGTGTGAGAGCCATGTGTCACTTCTCCAGACTGTGGGAAAGTGCTGCTCCAGTGAACTCACAGCAGCTGCCCTGCCCCAGCCCCAGCCCCGGCCCTGGCCCCGGAACAGGAGCTGGGCTGGCCGCCCTGGGACGCCGGTGCACTCCCACTTCACTCCACTCAGCGTGGGTCCCCTGCCAGCCCCCAGCCCTGCGGGTGACAAAGAACATCTGAGCCCCCAGCGCCTGCCACAGCCACCGCGGGTGGTGAAGGAAGGGCTGCTGACCTGGTTTTCCTTTAGAAACAGTTGTTTCCCTGCACTTTTATGTTGATTTTTTTTTCCCCCTAGACGAAGGGTGTGGGGTGCTGCGAACAGGAGCAGCCACTCGGGGAGCCAGGAGCTGCTCCCATGCCGAACTCTCACCACCTGGCACTTGTACAAGGCTCTGCGTCTTCAAAGCCCTGGGCAGACAATGGCCCCTTTCAGGCCGCGTGGTGCCTGCAGCCGGCCAGAGCCCTGGCCATGGTCAGCCCGCCTGGCATGGGCTCGGCCCTGGCTCCAGCACTGGACATGCCTGCCCTTATCGCCCAGAGAAAGCAGACGGTGCTGTGTGCTGGGGGGATGCTCCTGAACCCACATTCCAGCTGCTGGGGGAGCGCTCAGCCCCCTTCCTTTTCTCCAGGATCCTCCTTGTCCACCACAGCCCTTTTGGGTGTTGCAGTGGCCCTCAGCACGGCATCTGCTGGAGAAGCTTGGTGCTGGAGCCTCAGCATGGCCCTCAGCGCTGTGTGAAGGGGTTGGCTGCCTCTCTGCGGGAGTCCCCACTCCCGGCAGCTCTCAACGCACACAAAAGCAAGACCAAGCTGAATAGAGGGTGGGGAACAGCCTGTCTCCTTTTTCCCCCCAGCTCCCTGCCAGGGGATTAATTGCCGAGCCAGGGAGCAGGAGAGCCGGGCTGGGGCTTGGCAGGAGGGCAGCAACGCAAAGCACAGTGTGTTCAATGGTTGGCTGGTGCTTCTGTGCCTGCTGCCAGCCCTCCCCAGCTTCCTCCTTGCCGTGCTGGTCCCAGCCAACCAGGCTCTACAGACAAGCACCTATTTCTGCCCTCATTTTCATCTCCTTCTCCTAGGCCTGCCATGGGCTCTCATTAAAGCTGCTTGCTGGGGACTCATTAACTTGGCAGGCTCAGTGAACCTGGGTCAATTAAAATAAAGCTCCTTAGCTTCTCTACCCTCTGCTTTTCTGCAGTGTTGCCCTGCTCTCCTACTCCTGTCTACATCCTAAACCAGGTAGAACAAGGACAACGGTCCCCGACCTGCTGCATGTCCTGTGTGTGTCAATCCCAGGACCATCTCTGCTGTAGCTCCTGGCCCATGTTAGCACCAGTGACTCTTGGAGAGCACACTTGGTGAGAACCTCTTCTACAGGAAGCTGCAGCTCCCATTAGATGGCTGAGGTACTTGAAATTAGCAGGGTAGGATGGCTGCAGACTGAAATTGTGCTACTGACATGCCCCTAACCTCTGCCAGCACAGCTGGCTGCAGTGCTCCTTGATGGGTCCAGTGCTGACCTTGTCCCTGCAGACCCCCAAAACATCTCCCACCAGGTCCCCTTAAAGTAAGAGTGCTGTTCAGGAGCAGAGCCAGCTCCCCAGGCTCCGTGGTGCCCAGGACTTGTTGCTTGGCCAACCCATGCTCAGATGCCCAATTCACCTGAGACTTGATTCCACAGCTCTTGATATGTTTGCACAAATGTTAAGATGGGTCCATTGTCAATGACAGCTTTAAGGGCTGAGAAGAGAGGTAGACTTGCTCCTTTTTCACCAAAAAATTATCTGGATTCTCTGCAGCCAGTGGAGAGCTGGAATATCCCTGATAGTGCCCTACTGCTGGTTTCTTAATGACTCCAGTCAGCATGTTGTGCACCTTTTGCTATTTCAGAAACTTTTGGAGAGTGATGCTGACTGTCTGTTTAGAGCTATGCAAATTCAGAGGGACAGGCAGAAGCAGATCTCAGGCTTTCACCCCCTTGTAAATCTGTTGTCCAAACCCAAACAAACCAAAGCTATAATAAAACTAGCTTGGAGTCTTTCCTGGGTAGCATCTGTGCAGACTGGGAATCTGCTGCTGCCAGACAGATGATGATATTAGCGGGTACAGAATGAGGCCGTGGGGTGTTAGAGACCATGGGCCAAGCCAAACACTGGATGCAAATGCTCCCAGGCTCTGGGAAAACCCTGACCCAGGCACTGACTGGACAGCATGGCTGGGGCTTATCTCTGCAAACCAAGGAAAGCAGTGTGGCTTCCACTGTGGACAAGCTGCAGCACAGTGAGAAAATCTGGGGCTCCAGCATCTTATGGGCACCTTTTTCAGTGCCTGGCCACCACTGTGATGGCTCACATGCTTTCACATTGCAAGGGCAACGTCTGATGTGTCACCTGTACAGCGCTGTGTCTGTCCTGGGAGCAGAGGCAGACCTTGACTGCCAGATTGTGCCTGCTGCTCCCCTACTTGACTGCAAGTATCCCCACACGGCCTCTCAAGGGGAGAAAATATTTGCTCTCAGCATTAGGTTTAGACCTAAAGCCCTTGCTTGAAAGCCCTTGACTTGGGACAGCTCACATGAGGAGGAACTGTGCTTGGAGGCTCGGGGTCATCAGTTCTCCTTGCCAGAACAGAGCAAGAAAAGCAAACAGCTCCTGCAGCCCTTCTCTGGTTTGGGTTTTGTTACACTTTCCAAATGCATCAGTCAAATATTCATGAAGGATCAGCCAAATCTTTCCCAGGCTTACAAGCTCAATTCCAAATAAGCCTTGGCCTTACTGACACTCCACAGAGGTCTGATTGCACTGCCAGGAGGAAGAAACATGGAGTGTGAGGTTTAATGAGCCCTGTGCTATGGCAGCTCATCATCTCTGTAGTGCTGGTCCAGATCCTTTTTAAAGGCAGACTGGGCTCCCCTTGTCACTCTGCCCCTCCCCAGTGAGTCACTGGAGCATGGATCATACATGTCCTTAATGCTAATGACCGTGTTTATGTCCCGGCTGTATTTGCTAGGCAACATTTGACTCTCATGTGGTGCAAAGGTGGGAAGTGTGAATTAGCTTGCTTAAACCTCTGCTGTGTTCATGGAGGTGCCCAGCAGCACCCAGGATCACGAATGCACCATCAGTGACCAGCTCTGTGTGGCCCAGCTGGGCAGAGCCATCCTATGGGAAAGGCACTGTCTGTGTCCTTGTGCCTGCTGAAAGCAGCCTGCAATATCAGCTGAATGCTCAGAAATTAGGGACAAGAAGAATGACGATGATGGGTAGTTTTTGTTTCATAACTCAGGAGTTTGGGGGTGCTAGAGGTTGTTGGGAGCTCTAAAGATAATTACCTGATTTCCCAAATTCCTTCTCAGGGGGCATCTGAGTGCTCTTTTAGCAGTTACACCCATTCCCTACCAGCAAACTAAGAAATGGTGTGCTGTGCATGTGAGGGCTGAACTACAGCACAGATGTATGGCGGAGCTGCTGGCTGCCCCAGTCCCACTGCTCTCCAGTGTCCCCTGGCTGGCTTTTGCACAGCACTGCTGCAGTGTCAGAGGAGTCCTACAGCTGTCTGCCATCACCCAGTGCTGGGGTGATTGCTGGGACTGGACACCCCTCTGTTTTTGGGGCCAGGGCTCCCCCACTGCTGCCAGAGGTGCCACTGTGCAGACTGACCCTGCTGCTGAAGGCACAACTGCAGCAGCACAGAGCACATCCCCACAGCTCCCTCCCTTTCAGCCAGCTGGGAGGCAGCAGGTTTGGCAAGCAGGGCAACAAAAATACCATCAGGGGATTGCCAGCAGGCCAAGGGGTCCGATAGCTTCCCCTCTGCTCTGACCTTAGCTGCTGAGCACTCATCGGGATAACGTTTCTCCCCACTGCTGATCCTGCTTAGCGGGCACATTGCTGGGATGGCAGAGCCACCCTGACCTCTCAACACCCAACGCAGCCCACGGCTCAAATTCAGGGCACCTGCTGCCATAAGGCAGCTCAGGAAACCCAGCCAAGGGGCTGCCACAGTCTGAGCCCCCAGCAGTGGGCCCAAACCCTCCGACAGCAGATCCTGCACTGCCGTGTGCAGCATATGGAGCTCAAGGGGTGGAAAGCAGCAGAGCAGGTTCCACAGCCCCTTGGCTACCATGAGCTTGGAAAAATCAGGAGCCCTGTGAGGCACCTATGGGTGCTCAGAAGGGTATAGTGATCCTGCACATGGGACAGGGGACCCACCTTGCCCTGAACTCCCATGCTGGGTTGCTGTCTCCAAGGGGCACGTCTTGTCCCCACACCAGAAGATAGGGACTGCCATCATCCCCCAGCCCCACAGGTTTCCCCAGAGTCACCACTATGACACCGTGAGCTGCCTGTCACCACTGGCCCTGGGAGAGGTCCGGGCGTCACCATCACTCTCCCACCATGACAAGGGAGGATGATTTGACAAGAACCCAACCCTGCCAAGTCCTGGGAGCTCCCACTGCTTTGGAAAAGGAGGGGATTTAGCTGAACTGGTCAAAAAGAAGCATTTTAGCCAGAAGTTTTGATTTTTAAAAATATTTCCAACTCCAGTTTTTAATTTAAATTCAAAAGGAAAAAACCTCAAAATGCTATCATTAAAAAAATCTGGTTTTATTAAAATACTGGTGTCATGAAAATCAAAAGCTCTTTTGTGCTTGAAATCCTCACCCTAAAAACAAATGCTGTCTGTAACAAGTACATTTTCAATAGCAAAAAAAATGAAACCAAAACTAGTTCTTTGATGCAAAACTTTTATTTTGGTCAGTCTTTGGTCCTATCATTAATCAGACTCCATCCAGGATGGGGGAAAACTTCAGCGTTCAGAATGACAGCAAGCATGGGAGCAGGGCGTGGAAGGAAAGCCGGGACAACTGGGCTAGAGCTTGGCTACCTTCAACCAGATACCTTCAGGGGAAGGCAGGGCAGGAGGAAGACTTTAATAATTAGTCCTGGGCTCTCTGGAGCATTTCCAGTTTGCAAATTACCACTGCTTTATTGGGCTCTAATTCAATCTGCTCCAGGACATTGCTTGCAAAAGCCTTTTTGAAGATGAGGTGTGGGAAGTGCCCTGGCTTGGGGCTCATGCACGGCCCGTGGTGGCACAGCCTGGATGGTGCCTGCCCTGGCTGGGTTCCACCCCCTTCCCCATCCTTTGCAAGAGAGCAAAATGTGACCCCAGGGCTGCTGGAGATCCCTGACTGCATTAAGTGGCATGATAAATCCCACTTCCATGACAAGATATGCATTTGTTAGTGTGTGTCTATAGGTTTACTGCAAATTGGGGTCTTTTGGGCAGCCTGGGCAGTGATGTTGGGATGGGAGGCTGGGGAGCCTGCTCTGTGCTGGGAGGGGGAAGAGGTTGAAAGGACAGTGAAGCCCCAAATGCCATCAGAGCTGCCTGTGCTCACAGCCCAGCCTACCACCAGTTCAGCAGCCCAGGCAGCCCCTCCCTGCTCCCCATGAGATAACCTAAAAGCCTCCCAGGCTCCCTTCCCAAGACCCTGTGAGTGGAATAGGGTTTTCCAGCACAATTGGTCTGGGATTGCATCCATCCCCCACAGGGGGGTCTGGCTGGCACAGACACACATGCTCACACAGCCTGTGCCAGTGGTGTCCACAGCAACCCAGCCTCCCAAAACCTGCCTCCTTCCTCTAGCAGCTGAAAATGTAGTCCCTAACTAAAACGTGGCAAGTCCAGCTTTTGGGTGAGAGCCCACAAGATGGGCAGAGTTTGACTCAAAACCATGCATGAAAAGTGTGTGGTCGGACATTGCCACCCCCAGAGATGCATTTTTCCTGTAAGTGTGACCCCTTGGTTTAAAACTAGGTGATTTTCATCAAAGGAGAGAAGAAATTGCATGAGATCCTATAAGGGGACTAATAAAAAGTGCAAGACTGAAACCCCCTGCCCCTAAACCCTAAAAAGGGGCTAGCCTTGGCTCTTTCTCCCACACATGGCAGAAAGTTCTTGTGCCTTCTGAGTTCACTTCTGAGAATGAAACGCTCTGGCAAACAGGGTGAAAGGAGAGGGTGGAGAAGAGGGAATGAAGAGGATGAATGGGAGGGATCCAACCCTGTTCTTATCTGATGGCTGCTGAGTGAGGCATGATGAATTCCCCAGCAACAGGTCTGTTTTGTCAGAAGGCCTCTTATCAGATGGCACAAGCCCAGTGGTCTGGCCATGGCCATTAATCACCCATCAGCAGCTCTCCTCCAAAGAGAAAAGTTTTCCCCCTCCTTTTCCCTGTTGGCCCCAAGCCTTGCTCCTATACTGCAGGAAGAAACTTCCACCCAGCCAAAGCCCCCCACCCCCAGAGGAACACAGGAGATGGCCCCGAGATGGGGATGGTGGAGACCTCACACCCTTCAGATAAGGGACTGGAAGTGGGTGTGAGGCGTGGGAGAGCAAAACCACCCCAGTGCCACGAGCCCTGTTCCCCTCTGTGCTGAGTGCCTGGGACAGTGGCAGGGCCATACCCCCGGGACCAGCTGGAGTCCAGCCCTGCACTGGGAGGAGCAGCACGGGCCAGAACAGCAGGGTGACTTACAGACCTCCCCCTTGTCTCATCTCTGCCACCGCAGCCACAGCTGCAGAGCCTCTGGCCGAGCATCTTCACACCAGGGGCTTTGGGGAGCAGGTTTGGTGGCAGGTTTGGCTCCCACACCACACCAGGGGCCCTGGCACCCCCCTTGGCTGTATGCTCTAATCCCAGGCTGCTGCTCCATCCTCCCTGCGCAGCAGCTGCTGGCTGCCCCGAGCTGCCCGGGGCTCTCAGCTCGCTCCTTTTCTCACGGTGCTTTGTCTGCAGCTGGTGGTGGGTGACAGGCTCTGCGAGTTGAGCTCTAGGAAGCCCCTTTTTATTTTATAACCTGTCTTTCCTTGTCTTTCCTGGGTTATCTGTGTCTCAGGAGTGCAGATGCCCCCACCCCAGGGTGACAGGGGGACAGGAGCCACGAGAAGCAGCTTTCATGCAAAGCAATTTGTCAGAGCAAAGGGAGAAGATGCAAATGTGCATATGTGTCATCTTGTAATGCATGTGGGCATATCAGAGCCCAAACATCAGCGTGGCCCCAGAAGGTGGGAAGATGCCTCATGATCAAAGATGTCCCTCTGCCTGTGTGACAGCCCCAGGCAGCACCTGAACTGTGCACAGCCCTGGACCTCTTGGGGACACCAGTGGGCTGCAAGCCTGCAGGACTGCAAACTGCTCAAACATGGACACAGATCAAATCCAGGCAGGGGTAACCAGTATCTCTGAGGCACCCAGGAACGAGAGTGGTGTTCGAAAGGCACCAGAGATGAGAGGAGCTGGGGAGAGGGAAGGGGGGGATGCTCATTCCATCTGGCCACAGATGTCTCAGCCAGACAAAAAGTAATTGGAGTCCAGCTTTTCCAAGACAGAAGAGTCACCAATCCACTGACACATCTTCATGCAGCATGCAACTGCCCTGTAAAACCGTCTGTATGCTTGATGCATGCAGAGGTGAAGTTGCATGAAGGAGGCGGGTGGGGCTTTTTTTAGGGTCACACTGCCTGGAAGCAGAGCAGCAGTGTTCCTGTTCTAGTGCTCTGCAGGATGCAACTGGAGTGAGACATCTGCCCCTGGCCCTGGCTGCAGTGGGACTGCAGGCTGGAACATTTCAGTCAGGAGGAGAAAGGAGGGGTCAGTGTCAGGAGCTGGCTGCAGGGTGTTGGTGTTCTCTTACTCCCTCCAGAGCCATGCCAGGGCTGCTGGAGGAGCTGTCTGCATGCTTCAGGTCTGGTGCCATCAGCATAAAGGTGACATTTGTCCCCTGGTCACACTTTCCCCATGCCCAGATGGTGCAAAGTCCTCACTGTCCCTGTGTCAGCTGAGGCATGGACCAGGGATGCCAACTTGGCAGCTGACACCAAAGACAGACAAGGGGGGTGCAGGCAGGGGATTGCCATGTGTGGCTCCCACTTCAGGGAGCTGAGCACATCCACCCTCCCTGGGAGATTCTAAAACTCACTGTCTTTTGTCACAAAGAGGACAAACAAGGTTCTTCTGTCTCCTGACATCTCATTCTGTGAGACATGGGACTGCTGCAGCAGTAGGCCACAGTGGAATGGGGGTTTACTGCCAGAAGATTCACCCTGGAAAAGCAAGTCTTTGACCCAGGATCTGACTGAAGGTGAGCTCCATCACTGCATGGTGGCAATCTATTTGCTCAGCTCCTGGTGGAATCTTGGGTTGTGCCAGTGAGGCCAGGACTGGGCCCCACTGTGCCATGCCAACTTGATGTCACAGGAAGGAAAAATAGCTGTGAATGAGAGCTCATGGCCATGAGTAATGGAAAGCAGTTGTCTCTTGTAATGCCTGGCCATAAAATGTCAGATAGATGTAAAAGTTATAAATACATCACAGAGCAAATAATTACAGCATGGCTCTTGCTTCAGGAGAGATGCTGACCTCCCTGGGGAGTGCCCAGCCCTGGGGAGATGAGCCAAGAACAACCTGAGCATGGGACCTAAATGTGTGCAAACTCCCCTTGCTGGCAAGTGCTTATCTGTTGCCTCCTGCAGTGTGGGTGGGTGCTGGTGCTTGCAGGGGATCTCAGAGCTGCCCAGTGCATTGCTGAGTCTCACAGGTGAGATATCTGAGTGTGGCTGTGTTGAAGGATGGTGTGTGCCTCGTGGTGTGATTAGCCAGGTAAAAGCCAAGGGCAGACACATTCCCAGCTGCACTGACCATGGCAGGCAGCAGCCTTTAAGATTTTAGGGAGAGCATGTCCTGATGGCAGGGAATTTTGCAGTGTGTGGGAGGAACAGCTGTACAGCAGAGCACCATGGATGGGGTTGTTCACGTGCCTCCCAGTGAACATACATTGAAGGAGGAACAGAAAAAGTCCGGATGTCTCCATCCTAGCCACCACTATGCAAATGACACTGACACAGCCATCTGGACGAGGACTTAGGATGTTCAGCATCCCCTTGGTACCAAACTGAGGGGTGCAGCATTCCCAAAGCAAGTGCCCGTGGGTGCTCAGGAGGAGCACCCAGAGCAGGGTCCTGCTGAGGAGCAGCACTGTCAGAGGGGCCCTCAGTGCCAAGAAATTGCCCTCCTGTTGCTTGCCATTGTGGTGGGATGCCAGAAATTTCCCATATATATATCCACACATACACTCACACATCTATACATGGCTGTAGCGGTTGAAGCAGACCCAAACCCTTATAGAACATTCCTGAGAAACCTCTCGCTTCTGCAGCGCCAAGACTTCAGAGCATGGTCTCAGAGCTCCAAAGGTACGACTCAAGGGTGAAACACAAGCCTAGCACGGAATTCCTGCAGGAGGGTTTCACAGAAGGGCAAGATGCAGAGGAGAAGGAGGGCTCAGAGGAACAGGTGCAGGCAGTCTTGCAATGCTTCCCTCTGTCTACAAATACACCAGTGGAAATAGTGAGAGGAGCAGAGAGCAACGATGCAATAAATCTTTTAAAAGAAACAATAAGAGCAGGACAGCTGGCATAAAAAGAAACATGTTCCCCTGGCTACCACTGGCTTTAGGAATGAAAAAAAGTGGAGTGAGTGAGGGACAACATAGTGGCAGGGTAAAAACAATGATCCCAGAGAAATTTAAATCCTGGGATCCTGAGAAAGATTCCTGGGAAAACTGGGTGCTTTTCAAAAGACTTAGAGGAGAGTTAGTCTCTGTCCAGAACACCATGTCAGGAAAAGAAATGCCAGAGGTTGTGGTGCTTAAGCTAAATACAGAAGGAAGAATGGCGAAGAATATGTGAATTTTTGGGTGTACTGAGGAGGTATGGGAGGAGAGGCTGCTGAGGGAACAAGTGTGGAGGAAAACCACCCATCTGAGCTCATCTATGCACTTTACACATTGGTGTTTCTTTCCAAGACTCATGGGGGTTATGCCTTACCTTCAGTCCCCAGCACCTTAGCCAGAGAGGCACCACTCTAATGCCCAGCTCCAGCCTTGGCTCACTGGTGTCTTGGGCTGAGTTTTCACTTCTTAATAATCTGTTTCCTTCTTGTCCAGCTGTGAATTTGCTACTATTTAATTTCTTTGCCTTACCCTCTTGGTCTGGTATTGCCAGAGACTCTAACACAGGCTCCTGTGCTCCCCCTGAGTCTCCCCTTCTCCTACTCACAGCCCCTTTCCAACATGAAATAAGAAGCAGCTTCCCCTGAGGCTGCCCCTGTGTATGCCTCCAGCTTGTTCTCTTGGCTACATTTCTGTAGAGGAACATGCTGGAATGCTAAAGCTGTGGTAATGAGTAACACACTTCTTCAATGGGACGATGCTTTCTGAATGCACTGTGCTTTACAGCTACCATAAATAATGAAATCAGTATTTGTAAACTATACTTTAAGGAATCCATTCTTTTCCAGAGATTTCAAAAGCGTGTCATTTTCCAGATTGAGAAGTTTGCCAGTTCATCTATTTTTAGAAATTCTCACTCCACTGATGTGGTCAAGACAGTCCTTAAACAGAAAAGGGTGGCTGCATGCCTCGAAGGTATAAACAGCCAGACATGTGATGGGAAATGCTTCAGAGGTGAGCCCTGCAGACTCCTAGACATCAAAGCTGTTGGGTGGTGAAACTACAGGGACAAATCAGTGTGCGGGCTGGGGAAACAGGCACTGAAAAACATCTTCCAAGTTACTTTTCTTGGGGACCTGAATAGTCCTTAAAATAGTCTCACGTCCCAGGAAATGTCTCACAAATCCTGCGGAAAACTGGCAGTGTGGCCTCAGCCAGAAATGTACTTCCTTGGAATCCTTACTGGCTGTAAACATAAAAGTGGGAGGAAAAAACAAACAAACAAAAAAACCCCACAAGCAAGCCAGGCTGTCCGAGAAGCTCCTCTGGGCTGTGTGGCTGTGCCAGAGCCACCAGCTCCCTTAGATGGCTTCTCTTGCATCCCTCATCCTCATCCCTCAGCCACAGCAGAGCCCTGAGGGTTGCCCAGGGAGCAGGGATAACTCTGCCCTGAGCAGGTGTGAGCCCCACAATTGTGATAAGGGAAAACAGACCCAAACCTGAAGACCTCCCAGTATTTGAGATCTCCCAAACTTGGTAATGTTATGGATCCAGCTGACTGTGATCCTTCCCTTTACCCTCCCTCCAGTGCAGCACAGCACAATCTGGTCAAGCTGCTGGGACTTAGAAGTTCTTTGAGGCCTCTATTCCTAACTTGTTTAGTATAACTCAATTTTTTACTGCACTTAATGTTTCAAAGATGCTCCGTTTGATCAATTTCCTTCCTGTGTACGTGCTTTTTCTATTTAAAAGCTGTTGATTCTTTTGCTTAAAATGCATGCATATATTTATTTGGTTACTAGATAACAAAACTGGGTCATGCCTTGCTGCTGCAGTCTTCTCATTTTGATTAGGATAACAGACTTCAAGTCTTTCTCTATGTATTAAATTTGAAACTTCTTGCCTTTATCTTTCACTTTTCAGGCCCCAACTTTATGTTCCCTGCAGAGAACACCAGCTGCACAGAAGGAGTGTTTCTCCCACTCCACAATGAGACCTTGTCCTTGTTTGAGATACACTGGCCAACCCCCATGGGAAGGGGTTGTCCTATGTAATTTCAGGTCCCCTCTTGGCCACAGTGTCCTGTCTCCAGCTGCAACTCTTCTTAGATGCTCCCAGGAAAGATGACAAACCCTGGCCTGCGTAGAACCAGTGCCACCTTTGGAATGAAGGACCTCCCTGACTCTTGCAGATGCTTCAATTATTTTTCAAACTTCTCTCTGCTGAGCTGGACCCCTTTTGCCTCTCATTTCAGGGCTTGCATAGCCAGGTCCTTTCTTGGCTTCTCCTTGTGTCCCCCTATTCTCCTCCAGGTGCCAATTTCAGCACTGATTACTGCATCCTTGCAGCTCTCCCATCCAGGTTGCTCCTTCTTCAGACTCCTTAGGCCTGAGCTGGGGCTTGGACCCAAGGGGACTCCCAGGTCTTCCTTCAAACCATGACTTTCCCAGGCACCCCTGGCCTCCTGGGCTGACCACTGGGGACCCATTAGAACTGGCTGTGATCCTGCAGACAGATGTGACCCCTTTCCTGGCTGCAGATAATGAGGTGCACACACTCTCTTTGTGCTTTCACGCCTGGAGGACCAAGCAATGGTCCTCACACAGGTGGGGACAACCCTGCACTGTGGACATCGAGCTGCTGTGGCAGCATCCTTCCAGCCCATGGCAGAGCTCACACAAGGGTTTGCAGCTCCCCTTGCAGAATCACCCCAGCTCTGCTCTGAGCTGCCTGTCAGGACAGGAGGCAGCAACACACAAACACCTCCCTGCATCCTGTCTCCCTCTCAAATCTGTTTTTTTCAAACCATGAGACTGCCATCAAACCTGGCCCTGCTCCAAGGTTCACACAGGCAGTGGTGGGGTGGGAGGAGGAGGGAAGCAGAGAGCAATCCATAACCTTTGTAGCACTCTTGAGAGCAGCTGTCTGGCAAATGTCAAGCACTGTCTAGGGCTATTTTGGGCACTTTATTTTTATAAAGGATGCTTTGAGCTGGGGGAAGGGTGCAAAGGGGGTTTTCTCATTGCCAGCACCTTAAAGAATAAAATCCCTGGGAGGAAAATTCAAGAACCCTCCTTGGTCATGTGGCTGATACCACATCCCATTGGAGAATCCCTGGAGGTTCTCAGACAGGCAGGGCTTTGGAGAAAGCCCTTGGCTTCTCTTATGCTTGGAGACCTCCTGGAGGAGCTGAAGCTCTTTGGGATCTGGGGTGAGGATGTGGCTCATGCTGTGGACATGCAGGTACCATCCCTGCAAGGGGGACCAGCACCCCATGCAGCCCAGCCCCACGAGGATTGTAGGGTGAGAAACCACCAGCTTTTGAATGTTCCTTCTAAGGAGTCTCATAAATATCATCTTACATATCATCTTATATATAATTTATTTCATAAATATCATCATCTTCTGGATGTTTTCCATTGCTGACCCATTGAACCCTCCAAGCCCCCAAGAGACCTCAGACTCCTCCACTTTAAGCAGAGCTGAGACCCAGAGCCAGGATATTACACAAGGAGGAGCAGAACATCTGAAAGATCCTTGCCTGAAAGATGTATGGAGCATAACTGGAACATCCAACAGAAAAGCATTCCTATTGACAAGAAGGGATGTTCTTCCAAGAGTGGAAACAGTTGCAGAAAGTCGGGGTGTTTGTCTTTGTAAACATTTCTTCTGGTGAGCCTGGAGAAAAAAAGTAGTTCTCATTTGTAATAATTTGAGACTTCAGTCCCTCCACAATATGCCTCTTTATCAGAGACAAAAGTAGCATGGAAGTAAGGGAAACAACCCCTCAGTATTTTTTACTATAAAATGTTACGTGGTGCATTTAGTGTTCTTAGACTGGATGATCCATTTTAGGATTAAACTGGGATCAAACTCTGTGCAAGGATCTCAGAGCCATCAGTGGCTGGGAAGATGTTCTCTTAGTAGCCAGAGGCCATCAACCACAGTACCCATCTAACCGAGGAAAAAAAGGAGTGGGGAGCTACAAACCACTTCCCATCCTAGAAAAATTCTGGCATGAATAATCTGAAGCAGTTTTGTGAGCATCTGGAAGTTAGCACAGAGATGAGTAATACCTGATATGACTTTGTCAGGAATGAGACACGTCAGGGCAGTTTAATTTCCTTCAGCAGCGGGGCACAAGGAGCCCGCAGATGGCGGAGCAGCGGTGCCTGTGGGAGGGGGATGCTGTGCTTGCCCTGCTGCAGGATGGGGAGCAGGGCCAGGCAGGGTGCTCAGGATGGGAGCGAGGGGCACTTCTGCGACAGCAGCTCTCAAAGGCTCACTGTGGGGCTGGAAAGCCGCAATTGAGCACTCCCATTAACAGCCAGCATGGAGAAACAGAGAGAGTATTTATTAAATTTGCATGCCATGAAAGGCCGGGGCTGCAGACAGAAGAAGGATTGTGGCAAACTGGAGAAACGGGATGAAAAGCTGGGAGGAGACTGAGGAGGAGGGGAGCGTGCTGTGGCGTGCTCCTGCTAGAAGGGGCAGGGGAAGATGTCCCCTGGACTGCTGCTGCCTGCTGCCAGCCCGGAGCTATGGAGGCAGCCCCAGGAGGTGCTGCTGACCGTGCAAATGCAGACAGCAGAGGTTCCCGTGCAGCCCTACGGAGCCTGCACAGGTGACAGTCACCTGTGGGCACCCACCACATCTGGGCTGGAGTGCAGTGCACCAGCTCTGACACATGCAAAGTGCCATCAAATTGATATACCTTTAATCACAGCACTCTGGTCTGAGCCATTTCTGTTTTAAATTGAATCGATTTAACAGGGGAAGCTGTCGGCACCAGCTGGGTGGCCTTTCTTATGGATGGTAGTGCAGGCAGGGGAGAAAATCAGCAACAACTCAAACCCTCCTGCAATGGTCCCAGGAAGCTTGTCCCTTGCTGGAAGGGAAGGCATGCCTGGGAACAAAACCCTGGTACCCAGCTGCAGCCAGCTGCTTTCTGCCAATGGTAGGATAAGGGATGGCTTAAACTGAGCTACTGAGGGCCACAGTGAAAAATGAAACACGAGTAAATGCATCTCCCTGCAGCCCCTGCCTGCAATGGGAAGAGGATGCTGAAGGGGGGAGGACGACTGCAGGAAAGCTGGGCACCCCATGGCTCAGAACTGGTGGAGCTGTGGGGCAGCAGCCAGCCTGGGCAGGGATGTCTTTCCTCTGCAGCAGTGTCAAACAGAAATGGAAAAGAGTTTACTTCTCTCTTTTGTCAGCCTGTGGAGCCAGAGTGGAAACAACCCCCCAGATCCTGTTTTTCCGTACTCTCAGAAGAATGTAAACCTTTTTAAACAAAACCAAAACTTCTTAGCAAAGGAAAAAATAGAAAGAAAAAATAAAGCAGGTCCAAACTGTTAATTTCTGTCAAACCCCAGCAGTTCAACAGGAGGGAAACCCTGGTGGGGAGGCACTGAGACCTGTGGACAGTTCAGCTCCCTGGTGGGATGTGACCCCCTTCTTGCCACCCAGAGAGGATGTGACATCCCAAAACTGTCCTACCCCCATCCCAGAGCAGGGACCAGCCACATCCTGAGCCGCTGTGGCCCCGTGAGGGCTGGTGCCGAGTGCTGGGAGCAGGACCCCAGCCCAGCGACAGGCCGGGGTCAGCGGGGGAGGCCGGGGCAGGGCAGGAATTTGCCGGCGGGCGCTGGCTGCCTGCTGGTCCCCCAGTGCAAGGCCATGTGGTTTCCCTGAGCAGGGAAATAAAAGGAAGGCTTTGAAAGTTGGCGTGTGACGGGGCGTCCCCCCGGGGAGCGGGGCGGCAGCGAGCGCGTGCGTCTGCGAGCGGCCCTGGCCGGCCGCCACGCTCCTTCCGTTTATTTACGGTGCTTTATCAGGGGCTGTGGGCTGCGATAAAGCTTATGAAAATAAAAGGCATCTCCAGCAGGCCGGGGCGAGAGCAGGCCCTGCCGTTTCTTTCCCACACTGATTAGGATCTGGGCAGGCTTCGGCGCTCCAGATCTCCGATGAAAGCGGCAGGACCGGCAGCGCTTCCCTTCCTGGCCCCCACTCAGGGCCAGAGGCAGCGAGAGGTCAGCGCGCCGCAGGCTGCGCCCACACGGCTCGGGCTGCACGCACCGCGCCTCGCACGGGGCAGTGTGACGGGCACCGCGGCGCCAGGCACTGCGGCATCCTGCCAGGACACACCGGGATGGGCACTGCGGCACCCTGCCAGGACACACCGGGCTGGGCACTGCGGCACCCTGCCAGGACACACCGGGATGGGCACTGCGGCACCCTGCCAGGACACACCGGGATGGGCACTGCGGCACCCTGCCAGGACACACCGGGCTGGGCACTGTGGCACCCTGCCAGGACACACCGGGATGGGCACTGCAGCATCCTGCCAGGACACACCGGGCTGGGCACTGCGGCACCCTGCCAGGACACACCGGGATGGGACACACCAAGCTGGGACACACCAGGCTGGGACACGCCATGCTGGGCACTGTGGCACCCTGCCAGGGCATACCGGGATGGGACACCAGGCTGGGACACGCCGGGCTGGGTACTGTGACACCCTGCCCAGACACACAGGGATGGGACACACCATGCTGGGCACTGTGGCACCATGCCTGGACACACTGTGCCTGGCACTATGGGCACCGTGCCAGGACACCCTGCACCAGGCACTGTGAGCACTCAGCACTGGGCACTGCAGCACCCACCATGTACTGAGCACTGTGCTGTGCCAGTCAGGTGCTGTGCACCACACCATGCACCCCGGCCACTGTGCACCTCATGCCGGGCACCCCCCTGATTCCCTGTGCTCCCACGCTCCTCTGCTGGAACCTGGGGAAGGTCCCTTTGAAGGAGCATGTGGGACAGCAGCAGGGTAAGGCATCCGGCTGGGATGCAGCTGGGGCAGGAGCAGGCCCGTCCCCAGCACGGGCAGCCGTCCCCATCCCCAGGGTGTTGGCCAAGGTCATGGCTCCTTTCCTCCAATTGTTTGGTGGAGGCCAGGCTCTGGCTTCCTCCTGGTCACGAGTCTGACTCTCACCCTGGTGTGAGTGCCGGGGCTGGCGCCTCAATCCCTGCCTGGAATGGGCATTTCCAGGGAAAGCAGGCTCCAGGGAACAGAGTCTTCTGCAAGCTATACCTTCAGAGTTCACTGGGCTGCACTGCCAGGCATCCACATGCCCAGTCTGGGCATAAACAGGCACATGAGGAACAAAACACGGGGAGATTTGCTGGCTGGAAAATGGGAGGGGTTAGGAGGAATTTGGGCAATGGCAGTAATGGAAGGTTCCATCCCCCAATTGCTGCTGGGTTTGGAAATGTTCAGTTAAGTGTGGGTTTTGTGGGGGATGGTTTTATTGCCCCTTTTCACCTCCAGCACACTCTGTAAGAGGTGCTGGGAACCGAAACACTTAAAAGCAGCTCATGATGAAACCTCAAACCACACAAATCGTGCTTGGTCTGGGGTTTTCTCACAAGCTCAGAGTAGCGGCATGGTCCTCAAAGGAGCCGTGAATCTCTGAATGAGGCTGGCTGGAAGCCTGTGGTTTTAAGAGAAACGCAGCTCCTCCTCTCTGCCACCTTTTCCTCTCTTACAGACTGTTTCCCTGCTTGGGAAAACCAGGTGGATGCTCAGAACCAAACCTTGCTTTGGGTGGTACAGATCCTTGTGCAGACCCTTGGCAGCCCCCCTCACCACCACCTCGTGCAAACCAAACCGTGGGGAGGGCTCTTTCCTTTCTTACAGCAAGTGTTGAGATTTATGGGGCACTGGCACCAGATCAAAAGCAAATTCAGTCATTTACAGTAAAATCAAAGCAGGCAGAACAATGAATATGAAGTGAGGTTAAAACACCTTGTTACAGGAACAAATTGTGCAGCTGACATCAAAATAATGGAATTTATGTCCCTGCTAGTTGAAGCCAAATTATTTGCAGTGGCATTTGTCGAAGCATGAGTATCAGAAGAGGTGCTTGATACTGCTGCTGAGATATTTTGGGGTCAGGCAGCAGCTTCACGTGGCATGAGCAGCAGGGGAGGGCCAGAGCTCAGGATCCAGCCCCTGTCACCATCTCACATCCTCTGGGGTGGGAGGATGTGGGGAACCCCCTACACCTTCCTGTGTGGTCTGCACAGGACTTGCCCTGGCTGTAAAAGCCTGGATGCATTTCTGTTCCTGGCACCTGCCCAGGAGATGCTGCTTCCTCCCTAATGAATTCAATATGCCCTGTAGCCCTAGAGCTACATATTAGGTGTGACTGGCCCACAAACTCCATGCTCCTCACCCGAGGTGGCCACCAGTCTGGGTGGCATTGCCAGCTCCTTGAGTGGCAGCTGGAGTTTCATCCCACCCCTCAACTCCCTTGACTTCCCAGCAATTTGGGGCAGCATGTCCTTTTTCCTTGCCTGCTGAGCCCTGGCTGTGCTCATGCATCTCACCCTTGTCAGACCCTGGGATGTCCCAACACATGACATGGCTCTGAAAATCCACCTACTCCTTTCACCTTGCCCCTGGCACAGAAATAACCCACTGCCACCCCCCAGGGCATGGATTGGGCTGCCCAGTGCTTCCCAAGGGACAGTCCATCCCTGTCCCCTATCCCTAGGCCTGTGCCAGGCTGGCAGCCCCCAGGAAGGCAGGTGACACGTCCCACTCCAGCAGCTCTCCCTGCGTGCAGTGTGGCTGGGCGTGTTTTG